>NC_134037.1:205595689-206295689 GCF_965140245.1 Athene noctua | reverse complement strand
GTTAAGCTGCTCTTAAAAGTCTCAGGTGCGTAGGAGTACTGTTCTGAAACTTGAAATGCCTCCCAGGGATAGAGTTAATGTTTCAAGAGAAATGTCTTTATTGGGAGCTGCTTATACTCAGATTCTTTTGATGAAGTCTAGTGCAGAAGTAGGGAAAATAATTTTGACTCCTCCAGGGTTCAGGAGCTTGGACATCCTCTGCTCAGTTACTAGCCTGAGTATATGTAATCAGATATGAAATAATTAAAAATTGCTATGTACGCTTTAGCATGCCAGTGAAGAATTTAATCAAAGTACCTGAAGCTAGAGTGAGCTGTGCAAGTATTTGAATTAGAATAAGCACTGTACTTTAAATTCAAGGGCACCTTGCTGCATGTTGCATTCCTGTGTGTGGTGCCCAGCCCTGGCAGGTAGCTTGCTTTGATGAAGTGACAGTTTTCTACTGTTGTTCTGCCTGTGCCACCTGTCTCTGGCACAGTTTAACAAACACAATAATGTGTTGAGATTGTGAAGCTTGTTGTGCTGCAGTGGAGTTGAGCTGATATAAGAGGGGGCATTCAAGACGGTAAAGGGGCTGACATCATCCAGACCAGGACAAAGCAGCTCTATTCCTGCCATGTAGTAGTGAACCTCGTTAGTTAGGACCTCTGCAGGGTAGGGTTGCTTTGTGTGTAGGCTCAGCACTGTCCTTGGAGGGAAATGGAGAAGTTGAGTGTGAGTATGCTCAGTGCACTAGAATGCTGGGACGAGGCCAGCTGATGCTGTGAGCTGGCACAGGAAGACAGCAGAGCTGCCTGTGAGCAGATGATTGCAGAGAAGTCACTGTCTTTTCAGATACAGAGCTGGGTCCTGTCAGAGGACTCAATACTTTCTGACTAACTGTTCAACTACAAAAATATACATATTTCATACGCATGCATGCACTTTACAGGAAAGGAGCTGAAAATCCCAAGCTTTATGATGACAAGAAGCCTAGCAGAATAAGGCAGAGTATAGATTTGAAGTTTAATAATTAAGCAGCAGTCTTTATGTAGACATTGTGTTGGTGAAGATGGCAGTAAGAGAAGATGAGCCCGTGAAGCTGAACTGAGACTTGAGTACCTTGTATTCTCTGCTGTTTTCATCCTTTGCCTGTGAATTATACTGCCTGCTGATGCATTTTTATTTTTGTCTTAAGAACATCTGGGAATTTACTTTAATTTGCTTTTAACTGAGCTCTATGCTATGTGGTGGTATGGGCCACCATATTCATAGCACTTATCCAAACAGCAAAAATAAGAGGGGGTACAAAGCTTGTTTTGAACAAGATGCAGTAGAGACAGAAATGGCAGTAAAGGTGGTGGGATGTTGGACATCTCTGTGTTCCTTCTTTCTAATTTGACAGCATATGGACGATAAGAACTATACCAGTAGCTCATGGCTCACACTGCTCATTACTGTCTAAATGATGAAGTTTTATTTCCAAGATGGGGTCTAAACTGTCATAGTTACTGGGTGAGTGCTTGGTATAGTAACTTTTAGAGATCCTGGATCTGGCTTCTCTTTACTGCCAGTTTCTGTCCCAATGGTTATACTGACAGGTGCTAAGATCTCTGACATTTGGAAATGGGGCTTAACCTCCAATAAGAAACATTTTTGTGAAATCCGTTTTGACCTCGGCTGTTGTGAAAATTAATTGCTGCATAAATGCTGCCATCTATGGATCTTTAGCTAGCATAGCAACAGATCTTTGGAACAGCAAACAGGTATAAATGGGGTCATTCCTTCAGACACCTGCACTACTCAGCCAGTTGTGCAGGAAAACTGGCTATGAAGAGTGAAAACCACTTTGACTCCCCCATGGAAGTGTGGTACTGCATGGTGTGGGAGCTCGAATTGTTCCTGTAGTAGTAGAACTGCAAATTCTGTTGTGGCCTAAAGAGTTACATTTCATACAGGTCTCCCCCATGCATTTATTTTAGAACAATAAGATACAATTCTAAAAATGAGTTGTTAACGAAGACTTCCTTACTGTGTATAGTCTGAATTTACCCTGAAAAAGTGAAGAATTAGAAGATGCCTGGTGGGGGAAGAGGAAGGACTGGAGGCAACATTTACCATTCTTCTTCTGGCTTTGTTATATAACACAAGGATAAAAATAAAATTAATAAGTAAGCAACCCCGTGTTTTTAAAGCCACCCACCTTGCAGTTTTGTTGTGTTTTATTTGTCTTATATGTCTCTATCAAAATAAGACACAATAGCAACAACTTTCTTACCACAGCACTTCATTTTTCTGGAGTGAGTGTTCTAGAAAAGTTTAATGATCAAATTATTTCATGAAAATAAACAATGCCTTCTTTCCTATGTGGGAATAGAGGGCCTCCTTTTTGGCTTAATAGTTGACCCTTGAAGGTTATTTTCAGTGTATGTGGGGATGACCAATTCTAAGAAAATCATCTTTTCTTTCTGTCTTTACTGGCAGCTTGTGTTTTTTTCCCCTCTTCTCTTCCTCTTTCAGGAAATAGGAACACCTTGTTTGTTCCTCATCTTCAACGATAGTAAAGGAAGACAGGGATGTGGAAGTCCCTTTGGAATTTAAAAGGAAATCCTGCATCTAATTGTAAATGTCTGTGCCAAACAATACTGTACGAATTATTTAGGCTATTGTTTGCAAATTGGCTTACAGCTCACAGTGCCCCATGTTACTTAATCTGAAGGAAAGCAACCTCAAAGTAGTCATTACATCTTAGAAACATCAGCTGTCTCCTATCTGTAGAAGTTCTGCTGTGAACACGGATTGCTACAACATTTTTGGTTTAAGGATCTGATATCCTTTCATGTAAGGGATAAAATATATCCCTCTGTTACGGAATGAACTGCCTCCATTCCAGTGATGGTCTACATATCTCTCTTACCCTTTCTTCATATTTGCAGGACAGTTAATTATTGGATTGAGGTGGAGGAAAAAAGGAAGAAGAACAGGTGAATAATTATTTAAAGCAGTTGGACATGTTATTAGTATGAGGACACAATGTCTGTCATGTCTTTTTGCAAAAGAGTGTGTAATTGCTCTCTTAGGACAAAGAGGAGGAGCGTAATTGGGTAACTTCACAAAGGAGGTCTTGCAGGGACTGACGCTTTAAAGAAGTTCCTCTTGATTTACCAAAGTATTGGACAGAAGTTGATTCAGTAAGTTCAGTGGTTTTCTGAGGTGGCACAGTTGTATGATGGAGACTTTAAAAAACAAGTACACTTGAGACAGAAGGCAGTGCGTATAGTGAGTAAAAAACCTAATGTGGTTGCTTTACTAAGAGGGACCTGGGGGTGTTGATTGACAGCTGGCTGAACAGGAGCCAGCAGTGTGCCCAGGTAGCCAAGAAGGCCAATGGCATCCTGGCTTGTGTCAGCAATAGCGTGGCCAGCAGGGACAGGGAAGGGATCTGACCCCTGTACTGGGCACTGGTGAGGCCACACCTCGATTCCTGTGTTCAGTTTTGGGCCCCTCACCACAAAAAGGACATTGAATGACTCGAGCGTGTCCAGAGAAGGGCAACGAAGCTGGTGCAGGCTCTGGAGCACAGGTCGTACAGGGAACTGGGGGTGTTTAGTCTGGAGGAGGCTGAGGGGAGACCTCATCGCCCTCTACAGCTACCTGAAAGGAGGTTGCAGAGAGCTGGGCATGAGTCTCTTTAACCAAGTAATAAGCCACAGGACAAGAGGGAATGGCCTCAAGTTGCACCAGGGAAGGTTTACACTGGATATTAGGAAGCATTTCTTTACAGAAGGGGTTGTTAAGCATTGGAATGGGCTGCCCAGGCCAGTGGTGGAGTCCCCATCTCTGGAGGTGTTTAAGAGTCGGGTTGACATAGCGCTGAGGGATCTGGTGTAGTTGGGAATGGTCAGTGTTAGGTTAATGGTTGGACTAGGTGATCTTCAAGGTCTTTTCCAACCTAGATGATTCTGTGAATAAAGAATTAAGAAATTAGAACATCTCCTTTTCAAAGGACTTTGCGATTTTCTGCATAAATAACAAGATCTTTTAGTATTACTTTCTTTTAAAATTTCCTCTTTGCTTTTATTTTATGCTTACTGAATACTCTCCTTTTGTTTAGTCATCACTTTCCTTCAGACACCTTGGTCTCTAGTTGTAAAAAAGGATTATATGGTGGTCTTAATGGGGAAGTATTTTTGCAAAGAAATCACTTCTCCTCTACAGCTTTTCTATTTTGTTTCTGTTTTGTCATGAACAAGCTACACAATTTCCTGCCAGCAATTTGAGCCTTAGAATACTTACAGAGCTCTCTTTGGAAAAAGAGAAGATGAGCTACAGCCATGAATCAAAATGAGGTGCAAATGGCATCTTGACAAAAAGACCCCAAAACTGTGGGAAGCATTTTAGTTTTCAAGTATTGTGAAGTAAGCCAAACTGTGAATAAGATGAACATTAAAACCCCTCTTTATGAATATTTAGCCTTTGAAGTCATGTTATGATGTCCATTACAAAGTACTAACTATAATGTGGTAAGTTATGGGAAGAGACTTAAATTTTTTAAAATCTTTTTTTTCTACCAAGAATTCAAAAGTAATTTAAAAAATAGCTCAGCCAAAAAATAATGAATAATATTTACCATAGAAGAGGAGTGAGTGGTGGCCAATTACTAGGCTGTTCTACAGAACTGGACTCAAAATCTTGAACATACAATATGAGTCACATTTGGGTAGTTAGTTTTGCCTTATTGTCTCTGCCATGAAAATAGGTCATAATAAATGAGAGAAAAATACCTTATGTGCTTTGCAACATAGGTCATCATAAATTGCCATTGTTTGGCTCTGCTCTGCCCAAGCTTTATGCTAAATACAGACCCTGATAAAAGATCATAATTTAATGCTTAAATCAGTGGGGAGTTTGGAGTGAAGATCCTCTTCAGCCCATCACATAATGAGGTGTGCCCTTGGGTTGCTTAGGGGGAGACTGGGTGAAGTGCTCTGTATGTGGGATTGGAAGGGTGTGGAGAAGTGGAATTTCTGTTCTTGAACGTGAGAACTTAGAGTGTGGTGGGGATCAGATGTCAGAAGCTGGTAGGAAAGGCTGAAGCTCTCATTCACCTGTGGTGCCCACCTCTCCCCCTCCAGCACAAACAGTTGTCACATAGCCAAACTTGTCCATGCAAATGTGTCTGGGAGGCTGATGCTACCCTGTGCTTCTCTGTGCACTTCCTTTACACCAGAAACATGAGACAGGTGAAGTTATGGGAGTCATAAGTTCAGGTAGGACTTGCACAGTTTGAAAAGAAAATAATTCTCAGGTGAAGTAAGAATGGCTACAAAACTCACCACGTTCAAAAGCAAATGAAATCATAACTCTTTGAATTCAGGCATGTAACATACCAGGATGGTCCCGGATCACTACTGATCAAATGTATTTTCTCTAAGGCAAGAAATTTGCAGAATGAAAATGTATGTATTTGATACAGAGTTAAAAGCCAATCCCCATTACAAGTTGGAGCATTCCAAGTATCAGGTTCCACTTTTGAGGTTTTATGTGTGTCAGGGGCTTCTTGAAGTAAGTGTCTATCTTAAATGAAGCTGCCCACTCTTCTTGGTTCAGTAGCGTGGCTTGTGGATGGCAGTTTACCAAAATAAGTGTCCAGATCCTTAACAACTGCTAGACAGCTCTCTACTCTTTAGACTCATAGAGATTGTAAAAGGCTCAGCTGACCCTCATAGAAACATGAGTTTGATTGCTTCCCGGCTATACCTGTCCAGGCTTGGAGGGCAGTTTATTCAGGCTGGGATGTATACCCCCATGTCCCTCTGAACTTGCGTAGCTTCAGGGAGCCACTTGGCAGGATGTCCATACATGATGCTTTGCTTGTTTGCCTTGTACATAGGCATAGTTTGAGAGAGCATACAGTGGTGGTAAGACACACGCCTGTAGGATTTTAGCCTTTTGTCTTCAACTCCTATCTGGTATGAAATCAGATTTCTATTACCTAAACCAGGAACCTTCTCTGATACCTTTAGAGGGACAGAGACCTTGTGTCTTGAGTTTCCCTGTCTGTGTACTAGACATGCAACAGCTTTGGACTAGCTGAACTAGGTGATCCTTTTGTCCATCAAGGTTCAAGTTATCCAAACAGTGATAGCTGACAGTACCATGGTGTATTACACAGATGCGAAGGGTGACACATCACCCTCTTGCTTTGGTTAGGGATGTTGATCATTTGGTGAAACTTGCTTTACGTATTGGCACATTACTGAGTGGGATTTTGAGTGTTTAAGTCAGGTGTGCCGTGAGCAGGAAATCTGAGATGATTTCTCACAGCTATTTTTAAAAATGTTTTCCTCTGTTGTGAAGCTAGCCAGACGTGAGGCCACCTTTTCCAGTTCTCTGATGATACAGAGAGGTTGGTCAGGATGCAGATGAGTTAGTTGTTATGACACCACTCCGAGAGGCAGCTTTCGTTCAAGACTATGTAAGCTAACTTTGCAGTCCAGTCACCCCACATCTGCTGCTTCTCTTTTTGCTGTTGCTTTCCAGTCTGGGGATAACTTTTGTGATTGGTAAAGCATGTCCACTAAGCCCTGGTAAGAAACAGTCAAATCAAGAAGCAGCACTTATTCTCTTGTGATTCTTAAATGAACTGATTTTCCCTGTGGTGTTTTAAAATGTGGTGTGACAAAAAAACCTTTCTGTGTTTTAAAAATTTGTTGGTTTTGTTTTTTTTTTTTTTTACATTTTCACTTATGTGTCTTGTACCCTTCAGAAAATAAAATTGGGTCAATAAAGGTATACTCAGCAGTAATCTCTGCTTTTCTGTGGAGAGCTTTTTCGTCACTTGTCACCATGAGTTTTATCAAGGGCTTGATGATAGAGGTGGTTTTGTTGGTTTGTTTTGCCTTTGCTTAATGATCCTTTTACATAATGAGATGTTAATTTGGTGCTGTCTTTTCTCACACTAGGGCTCTTTGAGACTGTGGTCATCAGCTCTTTTCACCTTTTGATGAAGATAGGGTTTTTGTAGCTGTGTGCTCTGCCTGAAGTGTGAAAGGAGGTTCAAGCCCTGTGCCTGCAGCAGTGTAACATCCTGTGCTTGTTTCTTTTTAAGATTCTCCTTAGAATTCATTCTGGATTCCTGTATCACTTGTCAGAAAAATCAGCCTCTGCTGGTTTTTCATCTAAACCCTCATATTTCTAGAACTGGGGCATCTCTGTACCTCCTGGATGTCAAACACGCTTTCTTTTTTTATATGTGTAAAGGTCGTTCAGGAGTGTTTCGTGCTTCTTCAGTGCAGTAACTGTCTCTGTACAGACTGCCATAGTGAACAGCAGACTGTGAGAGAACAAGGGAGCGAGGGGTAAACACCAGGCATGAGCCCCAGTGTCTACAGTGGAATCATTAAGGAATGTTTCCATTCCAGAAATAAAAATTGAAGTTTTATTTACACTTCAGTGAAAGTGGTGCTTTGGCTACAGGCCTGAGACATCGTTTGCAGTAGCTGTTGTGCAGTCTGATCTCTCTTACCCTGAGCAGTATGTTCCTTCCTCAAGTAACTGTTTTGGGCTGCTGTTAAGAGAGGAGGGTCTTTGCAGTAATCCCAGTGAATGTTCGTACAAGTATTCATTCAAAGGAAAGGAAGGACTGTTTGCTTATAACTGGAGACTGGGATGTCATACCTCCATCTTCTTGTCTACTTCTGAACCCCTGCTTTGTGTTGGAAGTGTGAGATGGGCAAAAGGGAAAGTCAGGGCGTGCTTCACTCCTTCCACACTGTGTTCAACCAACAAGAGGAGTAGAGAGTCAGAAGTCCACCTTACTAGCACTTTTAAGCTAAAAGTCTTTGCCTTTAAGTGCTCAAGATACGGACTTCCAGACTATGAATAATTTATCATCCCCAAAAAATCTTTGGTCAAAGTAATTTCTGCTTAATATAATAGTGATTGTGAAAAAAGATTAAAGAGTAAAGGGACAGGATCAGAAGATGAGACCTAGTGTATTTAAACTTTTGAGGGAACTGTGCAAATCTTAATACATGGGGCTGAAGAGACAGAATAATGGTAGACAAAGAAATACTCTTAACAAATGCAAAGTGACACTTGATCAGCGTAAGGAAGCTTGAGGCACCCGTACTCTGAAATGAAGGCTCTGACTTGTGTTCAACTGATGGCAAGAGCTGTGCTGGTTCAAAACATAAACATGGCTTCCCCGGTTGCATTCTCCACTCATCTACCAGAGCCTCACAAAGGAAGCAGCAAGAACAAGCACATGTGGCTTTGTTTCACCTGCTGAAGGTGCAGTTTTATGGCAGAGCTGAGCCAGTTGAAGTGTAGGCCGCTGCTCACAGAGCAAGCGCTTGGCCCCAGCCTGTACTTTCCTATCTACCACTTGCAGTGCCAGTCATCTGACTTCCTACAGGCAGTGGCTATAGGGAGATAAAATAATATTTAAAACTAAAACAGATATGTATATATATTTTTGCAGGGATCATTTGCCATTGGCTAAAGTTTCTAAACCTGCTCACTTCTGGGTGGATGAATGCCAGCACCAGAGCAAGGAAAGCAATGGGAGCGTGTAGCTGGAAGGCAGAACAGTGACTTTCTCCTTCCGTTACTCTGTACCACAAGCTTTGCAGTTGATTGCTTCAGTCCAGGTTCGGGTGCTTGAGGTTAAGGCATGCATGGTTGTAGAGTCTGTAAACTCTGCCAGAGGAGGGCGACAGATGGAGCAGAAGACCATAACCTCTGAACTGGGGTTGTCCACAGAGCCCTGATTTTAGTAACTGTAAGGAGAAGAGACTGAAAAGTTATCAGCCAAAAGCTCTGCCCCACACAAAGCTGTGCCATCTGAGATATCAGATTATAATAACAGATGGATAATCATCTGTTTCTTAACTGGTGTCAGGGTTTGCTGAGGATTTTGAGGGCGTTTTTGAAACAGGGAAATGCTCTATTTTCACAATAATTAGGATACTTATCTCTGCATTGCAGTTAGGATGTGAAGTCTCTTTGCTATTGCACCTCTCGGATAGGCACACATGTGTGCACACAATACAGAGGTGGGTAACATTATTTAAGAGGAAGATAGCAGTGGGAGGTAATTTGACAAAAAGTGTTACCAGTGGTTGAATGTATCTGGAAGCAAGATGGTACACCTTTAGAAGGGCTTCCCTGGGATGAGCTGACCCTTTCAAATTCAGAGTGCTAAGTGGCATTTGTAATTGCAATCTGTCACCACTTTCACACTTAGTGTTTTTAATTGGTTCTATTAAGTGGAAAGTACCAAGCATGTCATTATTAGAGATCTGTGAACTAAGTGTAATTATTCACATTGGAAAAGTGTTTTTATTGAAGGGGAGAGAAGCTGGTCTGCCCTGCAGCAGGATTAATCTCTATAGTCAGTATTCTGTAAGCAGCTTAGGGAGGTAAACATTACATGTGTCTTTGCCAGCTTGGCTAAATATTGCCATCTGTTTTAACCCTTTTTAAAGATAAATGAGCTGTAATTGGATTTCTGTACTGGATAATTTTAAACAAGGGCTATTAGAAGAAGCAGTAATTGTTATCATGAAACTGCACAATAGGCGTATTATTATGAGGCGTTGCATCTCTCTGAGTGATTTAGTATTTGTCTGTCAGAATTAGGGTAGCAGATTAGAGAGAAATGTGTTTTGATGTGGCAATTCCCATTATTCTTATTATGTGGGAGGAAACAGAAATAGCAATGAAGTTTGGGTTGAGTTGGTGCGGGGGGTAGGGTGATGCTTCTTTGTCCCAAGATTGTGAACTCTTAAAAATTAAATTGAAAGAAGGGGAAAGGTAAATTGATTACCATCTTTTATATTTCTGCAAAACTTTTAGAAATAAAAACATTCAGTGTTTTTGTCTGCAATAATAAACTGTTGCAAAATATTAAAAAGTTAAAACTGAAATCAGATGAGGAGAGCAAATTGTGATGTTGCCCACAGTATTTCATTTGCTTGGTGTTGTTACCAAAGGCCATCAAGTGATTTTTGGGAAGCACAAGTAAGAGTACTCAAATAGTAAAATCTAAGTTTTCAAATTAAGGGATTTTTTTTTTTACTTCACCAGTTTGTTTTGAACAAATAAAACACAAGTTTACTTAGCTTCTGAGGTATTTGTTGACACTGGTATTTAAGCTTTTATGTATGAAGCACAGAAATCACTACAAACATGTAGCCATTTTTTTCTGAGTTCATGTAGCATTAATTGTTTATATAATTTTTGAGTGTTTATTGCCATCCTAAACACTCTAAAAAGTGGGATTTTTTTTTTTTCAAATTCATATTTTAATTCCTTGTTTTCTTACAAGCACTGCTTGATTATGTTTTTTCTCAGAGGGGGCACTGCTTGATTCTCTCTCACAGATTTTAGGGTAGCTTACTGTTACGTTCTCCATGAGTAGTAATTTGCTTGCAGTTTTTTTCTTTAAGTATTTTCTGCAAAGCCTTATCATCAATTTGTCCACTTTAATTCTGCTCATAACACAACTCATTAATTTAAGTTTTTTAACTTAGTCACTTTGGTCTTTTTGATTTGAAAGAATACTTTTCAGAGAAAAATAATAATGACTCATCCTTTATCCTACTGCTGTTGACTCTTGGAAAAGTGATAAATAAAATACTAAGTGTTTTGCACCAAGGAGAGGACAGTTCTTTCTGGATCCTAGTAAGAAAGGCATAGACCTTTGCTAGGCAGATGACTGTTTATTAAGAGCCCAGGAAATATTATGTCGTCTTATGCTGGGAGCCCCAAGATGTTACAGCATTGACTGGACCTCTGGTCAGGGGCAGCACATGGTGCAGATACCATCCATGGTGAGGTTCATCAGCTCTGAGATCACTAGTGTTCCTCCAGGGTCTAGCTCACAGTACAGGTTCATCAGTCACTGACAGAATCAAGCCAGGAGTGAGGACTTAACTTTTAAGACTGCCTCGAACAATATATGCTTTTATTCTTACCTCATTAATAAGCTGCAGTCCCAGAACTGTGGCATATAGTAATTCACATGAATGAGACAATACTCTGTACGTATAGTTAAATGTGCATCAGCTACACATTGAGTAATTATGTATTGACTGTGCATACATTGATTAATTATACTGTTGATTAGATATGCCTTGATTAAGTAGAGGTCATAGAGTATCCATGATATGTGGAACACTAACTCTTCACGGAATGGTTACCCACCACTGGCTACTACAGTAGATAAACCAATCATGGATAAGGTTACTTCTGCAATTGCAAACGTTTTGTTTCAAAGTACTGCTGTTTTTCTGATTTCTTATGAAAGTATTGCTGTTCTAAGCAGAGGTCACTTAACTAATGTAAAATTTCTTCTATAGTTCTGAGGTGCTCTGCAGTTCTTAGTGGGTCTTGCTGGTATGCTCTGACATTTTTCCCCTCCCGCTTGGCCACTGCTGTCATCATTCCTTGCGTGGAAGTGTCCTGTTGTGAGCAGTTGAGTTATATCGTCAGATTAGATGAAGTGTAAATCATAGCACTTATCTGCTTAGACCTTTTTCTGAGATGCTGACAAAGTTGGATAAAACTGTGAAAAGAGATTAGCAAAAACATCTTTCACCAACATGTCTGTGGCCAGTGAGGCACACTTGTTTCCTGTTTTTTGTTTGTGACTAGAAAGTGACACCTTGTGAAAGAGCATTAGAATCAGATTTCTGAGAAGTAATTTCAGAATTCAAGCTCCATCTTTATGCCTTGCTAATTATAGCCTCACACATATAATATATATAATATATAAACAATAAATATAAGCCTCACACATGCAGCTATTTTGACAGAGGATGAAAATTAAATTGCTCAGTCTTAGAAGAACTGCTATCAAAGAGAAATACTACTCTTTTTTTTCCCTTTTTTAAGTTGTGAAAACCTTATCTAGGCCATATGTTGATGAGACTTCATCTGTAGTTAAAATACATTACGGTACTTAATCTTTGTTGATAGCTGTTCCAAAAATATTTTTAAAGGACATTTAAAAATTATAATTCTGATCATTAATCATTTAATTTCAGCAGGAATTTGCAGGTTTCAGCACAAGAAGCATTGCAAAGAAATACGTGATGGCAGTGGTGCTTGACTGCTTGAATGGAGATACTGAGCTCTACAGTAAGTGCCTCCACAGCACCATCAGCCACACTATTAGGAAGACAGGGCTGTAGCCAGGGGAAATAATTTTTCCAAGTTCAGCTTCTGCATGCAGTGGAGGAAATGCAAAGACACCTTTTATGAAGGCAGTAATCTTAGTTCAGACAACAGGAGGCATTTCCCTGACCCTAAGTTCTCCATCTGCAGTGATCCTCAGCTAGTTGCTCTCAGCCATGAGCTTGGTCTCTGTAGGCATGCTGGCTGTGGACAGCTCACAGAGGGACTTCTCATGGCCAAGGGCACGGAATGTGGGTGCTAGCTGAATGGCTGGAATGCTGCAGGAGGAAAGCAAGGAGGGACAAAGAGATGCCCTGGCTGCGCCAGAGCTATAAGCTGCTTGTTTTGCAGTCATCCCTGGTGCTTGTGGTCATTAATTCTGCTTGCCGCTGGTGGTATCCAAGCATGCTAGTTTTAGAGCTTCTGCTCTAGCTTGTGGGTTAAGAGGAGTCAAAGAGGAAACATCCTTCATTTAATGAAATTAATACAATTTCATCTGTTATGTCAGTAATTTCAGATGGCTTGATTTGTTTTTTGTTTTTTTTCTTCACAGAACTGAGATACTTTCTTCTGGGTCACAGTTTTAATAGTGACATATAATGTGTTATCTTCTTGCAGGCCTCTTTCTAGATGTCCTGTGTGATCATTTATGTTGTTTTTTGTCTAGAACAGAATCACTAGGAGTGACCATGAGGTGTTGTTAAGTGTTGGGGATATGAATGTGAAGCTTTGCCCTCTATCCCTCTTTTAGCATAAATAGCATTATTATGTATCCTAGTAGCTATAGCCCTGACACATTTAAAATAGTTGATTCGCCCCCATGTGAGTAAACGAAGGAGTAAGGTTCTGATGGGCATTTGGGCTGTTTTGAATAGCTGGCACTGTAAGTACACTGTATTTATTTTTTTAAAGGACAAAAACCAGACAATTGTCCTGCAGTTGCCTTTATAGTCTGATAATTTGTCAGGAGTCTTCAGTTGTCCCTTTTTGTCAAAAATGCCTCACACATGCAGCTGGCAAGGGTGCTTCATCTCTTCCTGTCCAACTGGAGACAGTGATCTGTCATTGTTACTTGACAGGATTTCTGTAACTTTACATACTTAGAAGTTGTGATATTAAGGCTTCATGAAGTTTTTAGCCCCTTAGTATCAGCAGCTGCTGATAAAACACTATCTGGCTGTTTTGTAGGCTAGTAAGTTGAGAATAATCAGTTTTCAGCATCTCTATATTTAAAGTAGGCTGCCTCGGAGTGCCTTCTGTTAACTAACCACAACTTCCCTCGAAAGTTACATGCCACAGGAAGGATGAAACTGCTAAGTCTAGCTTGTTAAAGGGAGGAACATAGCTCTCCTTGTGCATGGTATAAGACAATGTATACTTTTCTGGAGGAGATAGAATAACCACAAATGTTGCTGCCTTCAGAACAGGTGCAAAACTTGCTTTTTTAGTTTAGCCCTTTGCACAACATCTGTCACAGCTGAGGAAAAGAAAAGAGGAAGAGAAGAACCTCAAATTTTTGCACTGAGGAAAAATGAATGCAGCTTTTTGAAAGGAAATCTAGGCCATGTCTTGACCTTTCTTTATTTTAGGAGGGTGCTAATGACAGCATTCTGCTAAGGGCTTAAATAGAGGACAACACTAGAAGATTTTAAAGTTAAATCATTTACTAGTTTTACTACAAGGCCATTGAGCTTCATGTTGCTTTCTTGTCTAGCTTAAAGTTTTGACCAAATTTGTTAGTCATAGAAGGATGCAGGTTGAAAGCAGCCTCTGGAGATCGTGTTGTCCAACCCTGGTAGTGCCAATCTAACCAGGGCTGTGTCCAGTCAAGTTCTGAGTATCTCTAGGGATAGAGATTTCACAGGCTTTCTGTGCAACCTTTTCCAATGTCTGACTAAGCTCATGGTGAATAAATACTTCCTAATGTTTAATTGTTCCTCGCTTCAACTTGTGCCTGTTACTGGATGTTGCCATATTTTCTGTACCCCTCCCCCCTAGGCAGTTGAAGACAGTGATAACATCTCCTCTCAGTCTTCTTTCTCTGGGCTGAACCATATCAGCTTTCTCAACCTCTCCTCCTGTATCAAGTTCTGCAAGCCCCTTCATCATTTTTGTGGCCCTCTGCCGGGCTTGTTCCACTATGTCAGTATCTTGTACTGGGAAGCCCAAATCTGGCTACAGGTCTCCAGGTATGATCTCACAAGTACTGAATGGAGGGGAAAGATTGCTTCCCTTGACGTTCTTTTGAATATAGTCCCGTACGCATTTGGCTTTGAGGTCACACTACTGACTCCTCTTTAATTCGTCCACCAGGAGCCCAGACCTTTTTTGGCAATGTACTTTCTAATGAGGTGGTGCCCAGCCTGCACTGTTGGGTGGAGTTATTCCATCTTGGATGCAGGGCTTTGCATTTGAATTGCTGAACTTCATGAGGTGTGTGTGAGCCAATTTTTCTAGCCTGGTGAGATCCTGTTCTTTATTTAACGTGTCTGAGCAAGGTTATCCAAATTTGGCAGTCGTGGGCAAGATCCTAGTTTTGAGACTTACCTGTATGTTACTGTGGTAGGAAAAGTAGATCAGGACGCTCTTGATCTCTCTGTGTATAGAGGTACCCTGTTATCCTCTGCCACCCAGCTCAAACACAGTTGGATTTCCATTCTTTCTTTGCACTTGCCTTCTTTCCTTCCTCTGTAATTTGGATGGAGTGGTGAACAGCTTTGATCTGACTGTTCATAGGAGAAGAGACTAGATAACTTGAAAGAAGGGGATTTGATGCAGATCTGTAAAATCACAAGTAACGTGGACATGGTAAGGAGTCTCTGTTTTCACTCATTTCTAGTACAAGAAGGGGACTTTACCTGAAACTAACAGGTGTCACAAGCGAAAGAAAATGGCTTCAGACACCATGGGTAGTAGTCTGTGGAATTTCTTGCTGCACGATGATGCAGGCACAGACATTTTATTCAAGTTCAAAAAGGGACTAGACAGACTGATGGAAGAAAATTGATTGAGGACTGTCATGTGCGAAGATGAGACATCTGCCTCAGTAAGTCTGAAGTTAGACATTGCAGGAAGCCAAGAGAGTATTCTGAGGGGAAAAAAAAATGAGGAAATATGTCTGAGCATTTACTACACAAACAGCAATTCCCCCATTTTTCTTCAGAAAAGGGTTGCAGAAAAGGCTGAGTTCATTTTGTACCATAGCCTTAGTCTTCAGGCTGCAGCTTAGCCAAGGCTGTATTAGGAAATATTTCATTCAGTTGAATTTGATGTTTTTCTAGTGATTCTTGGTGTCCATTGATCCTGTCTGAATTGAGCCAGCACAGCGGGATATTGCTAAGATACAAACCTTAGTTTGTCTTGAGTTCTTCCCCTGCTCTGTACCACAGACATGGAGATAGAAGAGACAGAGTACGTTGCTGCTTTTCAGTTCCTGCAGAACTGGTCGCATAAGGCAAAGCTTCTCTTCTCTTCAGCTGCACCCTATTTATTTTTCTTCTGTTGCAGGTTGTCTCATAATTTTCATGGAGTCTATTCATTCCTTGCTTAACTGAAAGCATTTGAGCTTCAGAACAATGTTAGTCCTTAATGCAACATCTGTTTAGAAAACCAACAGCCTCTATTTTTTTTCTTTATGCTAATGAGCTTGCTGGTTTAAGAGGAGTCATTAACCACCTTCAGGAATCGTGTTGTTTGTGGTAGCATATTTACCACTTTGGACAGTTGCTGATACTGTCTTTTGCTAGATGACCATCTTGCTGACAGGTTCCTCATCTGCATAGTTTTCATGGCCACAGCTAAGAGTCAGGCAGCGAAGCCTTGTCCTGTTCTGCTGGGCCTGTAAGCCACAGGAGATTGCCTTTTTTATCGCTGTGCTTTCAGTTAGGCTTCAGTATCTTCAAGCCCAAGGTGGCTGAGAGAACCCATCTGAGCACTTGCAGTAGTAGTCCTTAGTTTTGCATTTTCATCAAAAGAAAAAGTAAAGACACTAAAGTCAAGGGTCTGGAACACATGTCCTATGAGGAGCGGCTGAGGGAACTGGGGGTGTTTAGTCTGGAGAAGAGGAGGCTGAGGGGAGACCTCATCGCCCTCTACAGCTACTTGAAAGGAAGCTGCAGAGAGCTGGGGATGAGTCTCTTTAGCCTAGTAGAAAGCGACAGGACAAGAGGGAATGGCCTCAAGTTGCCCCAGGGAAAGTTCAGACTAGATATTAGGAAGCATTTCTTTACAGAACGGGTTGTGAGGCATTGGAATGGGCTGCTCAGGGAGGTGGTGGAGTCCCCATCCCTGGGGGTGTTCAAGAGTAGGGTCGTTTTAGAGCTTAAGGATATGCTGTAGGTGGGAAATGTGCTAGGTGAACCGTTGGACTAGATGATCTCCAGGGTCCTTTCCAAACTAGATGATTCTGTGATTCTGTGTAAATGCTCTTTTGCTGAAAATGCATGTGTTCCGGGATTATTCACATGGTGCACCTTCACTTGGTCATGTGTTCAACAAGAGGTGTCTATACAGCTTTATTTTCCAGACTTGGACAGACTCATCCAAAATGTACCATTTGGCCCCCATCATAATTTTTATTTCTATGTGCTCTGTCACATTCTCTACCAGGTAAGATTTGAGACGCGTGTCAGCAGTGGACACAAAGTCTAGTTGGAGTCCTCTTAGCAACTGCCCTAGCCCTATACTCCGAAGTGTAAATTTAAAGATATTCTATTGTTTTGTCATGAACATAGGTTTTAAGATCCTGACTGGACTTCACCCTTCAAATAGAGACCCAGTTTCTCTGAAGAACTTCAGTCTTCATAATGAGCAAACCATTTGAACCTGCTGCTATTTGTCAGCTGCTTTGTTTATATGTAGAAAAGATGAGTGAGCTCCAGATCTGTGTCTGTTTCACAGACTTTCCTTCACACAGAAGGGGGCATTTCCTACAATGGATCAATGCATTTCCTTTTGCAAAGCTCATACTGCTTCAGCTATATGTTACATGATGTAGCATGTTCATGTCTTTTAAGATAGACACATCCTTACATACTCAACGTTGGAGGGGAAAAAAGATACCAGATACGGCTTCACCCCCTTTATTCATGTCTGTGCAGCATGCAGGAGCAGAGGGACCTAATGTGTGCCACTACAGGTAACTGCTATCATAAAAATACTCCAGTGAACAGTACTGTGGGAAAGTAACAGCAGGATAAATGTATAAGAGCATCTTGAAGAAATCCAGTTGTTTGAGAACAGCTGTAAGTTTTCAGTATTACTGCTCTTCCTTGCTCCCATGCAGCAGCTTGTTACCATCTCTCTGGTGATGGCTACCAGCCCCATAGCACAGCTGACAGAAGAAATAGGACAGATGCTCTCTAAATGACTTCAATGCAGTGTCCCAGGCCAACTGAAACCACCACCGCTACTTTTGGCAGTTTCAGATAAGCACACAGAAAAGAGGCTCCTCACTGATACGAGTGTGCATGAGCTATGAGTGCGTGCTGGCAAGTAGTGAGGGGAAGCAGTGGCATCAGTTGCCACAGCTAAAAATGGTCTCTGTCTGTCTGTGTGTCTGTGCCTTTAGGACTCTTGTCAGGAAGCCGAGCTTATCTTAGCTTTTACAAATTTTTGTTTTATTGGTTTCTTCAGCATTTAAGAAATATTAAAATGAGGAAAAAAATAGCTTTTCTCAAACCCGTATCTAACTGGACCAACACTCTGAGGCTTATTAGAGCAAAAGCAGTATTTTCATGTAAAGTTAGTTGTTTGAGAATGTTGATGTGATTTAAAAGCAAAGTCTAAATTTGAAAATAACAAAATTGCTAACATGAGAAAACAGGGATAAAAAAATTATCTTTCAGTACAGATCTTCACTTTGTTTCCACTTAGAAGAGAACAGATATCTGCATTATGTGGTGCTGTAACATATATTTGAGCTATTTTTACAGACAAATATAAAAAAGACTTCTTTAAGGTTTTATAATCACAGTTAGATGAAATGCAAATGAAAATTAAAAAAGAGACATTAGAATAAAATGAGCTTCTATTTGTGTGATGTTAATAATAAGTATATCTTATTTCTACAGCTTCTAGGTATTCATGAGTGGTCTGTCTGTGGTTTTATCAGGTTATCATTTGTGTACTCCAGTAGGGAAGAATTCTTAAATAATATTTTAAAATAGTTTATTAAAAAAGCTGACAAGAATAGAACTGCTATAGCATGCAGAATTATGTAGAACTTCTGTTAAAAATTATTTTTCTTACTCCATTTTCCTGTAGTTGCATAGTGTCTTTTGTAATTAGAAACTCAAGTTTGACAGTCCAAGTGGTATGAAATATAGGGTCTTTTGGATTTTATTTCCCATAACAGAGTAATCGTTAATTTAATGTTTCCGTACTGCTGTTCAGATGTGACCCTTCCATGTTTGCAGGTAGGCGGAGGTCAACACGTGAGGAAGGAAGGAATTGCGAAGATGACAAATGTAACTGTGTTTGCTTGACTTCCAGTGCAATGTCAATGCCAGAGAGATACAGCTGCAATAAATAACGTTTATTCTGACATCTGGCATAACTTTTACCAGTAATTATCAGGCAGTCTTTAATTTGCCTCTTCCATCACAACCTCATGGTGCAATTACCAAATTGAGTTGGCAGGTGAAGGCATATTAATTAGATAGAAGACAAAAGAAAAGATGGGAGGGCCAGGAATGCAGTAGGGAAGGAAACTGACACATGACGGAAGGGCACAACAGCAGGAACTCAGGGCTTGCATCCTGGATACTCAACTGGTATTGAGCCAATTCCAGCAGGATGTGTTTAAGTCATTTGGTCTCTTTGCTGGCCCAATTTCAGTGGGCCCAAAGAGATCCCAGATATGCTGTATGAAGGCATAATGGGAAAGCTTGTTCTTTCCCAGCCAATCCTGCTGTCCTCATTTATTGATCTCAGGTAAACAGCACTTAAAAAGAGGTGGCCATCTCACGCCATCAGAATTAACCCACTGATTTACTTTTTGGTGGCTATAACTGTGAACATTTATTCCTGTTTCTAAAACGTTTGTCTTGTGTCCATGTCTGACTTCAGAAGTTTTGAATAACCCTGCATCACTGCTCTTTTAACTGAAATGGTGCAGTTTTCATATTACAGTCTCTTGCTTCAACTTATTTTTTTTGTTTATAAATAATTTATTTACAACTAGAGTAGAGACTCGTTACAATACACACTGGAAAAGAAGGTTCTCCTTTAGGAAAAGGAGCAAAGAGATAATACACCTTGCAAAGATGAGTGATTTAACATACGGGAGATATTTGGTGTTGGGGAGAACAAAAGAGTTCATTAACTTTTCATCTGTTACATTTGACAATGTTATCTATGTGAATTGTCCAATAAGACATTTGTGCTTCAGATAGTGTAAAATGCAGTTTCACCTCCAAAGGGCTGTAAACTAAGCACTTGTCAAACATGCACAGAAATTGTACGTTTTATCTCAAAGTTTGATTTCTTTTGCTTGTGTGGCTTGGCTAACAAAACCATTGCTGTGATCGGAGCTCAGCTAGAGGTCTTACAATTTTCAGATATTCTGGTTTTAGTCAGTCTGAATTGTAAGCTATTTGTGTTTAATCCTTTCTCAGACACCCAAACCATGAATTGAGTCTTTGCTTGAGTTAATAACATCCAGGCATACATATGTGCACTATGGAATTTGAACATTCACAATGGTGCATATTTCCTGGAAAAATAATGAGATCAGTCAAAATGATACAGCTAGGAAATGATAATGCTGAGTTTTCCTGCTTTCCTGTGACAACTCATTTTCAGTCCAATATCACTCCTTGATTTCCTGACATCCAGAAGAACAGAACCTTACTTAAACTGCTGCACAGGGAACACTGAGCTCTTACTGTGGACCCTGGATTTTTAAGCTTGCTCCACTGTGGTGTACTACAGACTTTATTTTTCAGGTAGTTTTCCATTGGCAGATTTTGCAAGTACCATCATTTGTGTTTCTCCCACATCACGTGAGCTTTCTTCGTGATGTGACCTGACAGCGCTTGAAATGGATACACTCACTTGTCGTCTCAGTATTTTCATTACAGTTCTCTTGTATCCTTTGCATGCAAAGAAATAGATGAAAGGATCTAGACAGCAGTTAAAATTCATCAGAAAGACAGTATAATGGAGTGACTTCTGGAAAATTTTCTTTTCCATGCATGGGGGTTCATTCTGAAGCTTCTTAATCATATGTTGTATGATTGCAACGTGATACGGGGTAAAACAGATGATGAACACTATAATTACAAATATGATTGTATTAATGGCTTTTTTGTTTATCCCTGATTTTTCAGTCAGTGGATTTTCCTTGGCCGTTTGAAAAAGTTTGCAACTAATTTGAGAGTAACAAAATAGTATAATCCCCAGGGGAATAAGGTACCCTACTAAACAGGCAGCAAGAAGTATAAGCGGTAGATGTGCTATTTTTTCAAAGTTTGGATATTCCATACATGTAGTCCTTTCTTCTTCTTCCTGTGACATGGGTTGTATAAGTAATGGGAAAGTTTGACTAAATACAAGAAACCAGATAAAGACACAAATGCCCTTAGCATATTTAATCCTTCTGATCTTGTATCGGAAGGGGTGGACAACAGCGAAAAACCTGTCAATGCTCAAACACGTCATGAAGTTTACACCTGCGTAGGTGTTGATATAGAACAAGAGAGCGGTTATTCGACACAATGCTTCTCCAAAGGGCCAGTGAAATCCCAGGGCGTAGTAGGCTATCCTTGTAGGCAAGGCAATACAGAACAGGAGATCGGAGAAGACGAGATTTGTTGAATAAAGGGTAGTGGAGTTGATCTTCTTTCTGTTTTTAAAAATGACGGTGAGGGCAATGGTGTTTCCAAGCACCCCAAGAATTAAGATGGAGCTGTAGAAGACAGACAGTAGTATCCGTGCTGTATCTTTATGCTCATATAAGTCGCAGGTGGAACTGTTTGTCTGAGAAGCTGTGAAAATGTCCATTTTTGCAACCGCTGTTGTTGCAGGAAGCTCAGTGGACCTAACATAGGAAAAAAACACAAAAGGGGACATTATGTAATGAATGTAGATAAACTGCTTCTGCATAACAACGGTCAACCTCTGTTGCAAAAAGCAAGATTGTAAAAAAAATGAAATGAAACTTCATTATGGTGAATTATTTTTCAAGCCTCCTTCCAAAAACGAACAAAAAGATGGTTCTTCTTGGCTTTTTTGGTTTGACCCCAATTCCTTTTCTCCTGAAGAAAGTCAGGCAGGCAAAATAATAAACCAGGGATGTAATGTACTTGGAAAGTGAAGTTTATAGATGGTCAGAAGGTGGGAGACTGTTTAGAGCAATCTGAGGGGAAAAAGGAGTCTGAAGAAACCACATGATAAAGGATCATATGAAGGCCCCAAGGGTCAGACAAGCAGACAAAATGTTTTAAATGTGTTTCAGTTAATTTTTAGGGAGTTTCTGTTCTTAACAATTTGTGTTATAATGGTTTAAGTTTAGAGAAATGCACTTTTTTCAGCATTCTTACTATATTGGCATTATAATAATTCAGCTTGTTTAATATTAGTTTTTAAGAATTCGCTTTTGGAATCTAATTCAAATATTACATACATAAGTTCTTAAGACTACCACTTTAGTCACTCTTCAGTGGTGCTGCAAAAGAGAGAGAATCCAACTGAAATATTTTACATGTTGACAATTTGGTAGATTTTAGAAATTGTTTAACCTGCACAGTCAGATGTATCATGGAAGAGCTGCAGAGTGTCAGTGATTTGGGGGACTTAAAAATATAAAAAATGATCCGGCAGAATTTCAGAAAAGGAAAGGACCCCATCCTATTGATACTGCTTCCAGTGCAAAGTATTTCTTAGGTGCGTTACCTGACAGTTGCATAGTGTAAACATAAATGTCAGAAAGGATGAGGCATTTGACATTGCTCCTCTTAGAGGGCACCATTTACAGATTACAACATCAGTGAAAACAAGATTGCTTCTGCTTTAATGCAGAATACAATCTGGAGATAAAAGTTTTAAGTCTATCTAGTGCCTTTAATTAAAATGTCTAGCTTATTTCTGAGCATCTGCCTTTCAACACACTATTTACAAATGACTGGAGCTTGCTGTACCTTAAAAAAGTCTTTCTGGAAAATGCTTCTCAGTTTTAAGGGTTTTAAGATACACATTTTAGAAAGTATTCATTATCCTTTTATTAACTTGTGAAAGTATTAAAAGGTTGATATCTTCTTTCATGTTTTGAGGAGATAATCCTCATTATTTCAGACTGTTCACAATTAATGTACCTGCAACACATAAGCCAGTCTGATCAGACTTCTGGCTAGGTTAGCAGGGGTGCATAAGCTTCTCAGCTGTAATCAGTAATCAGTAAACCTGCAGGAAGTGGATGATATGTATTAAAATACGTAAATGAACATGTATTACGTATGTTTAAGGAGGAAATTTAGCACCCAGATAGTGTATTAAGTCTATATTTGCTGTGTAGAACAGGCAGTAGGAAAGATAGGTGAGTGATTTCTGACAGTACAATGTTCTGAATCTTGGATAACCCATGAAGTATGTACCATGTGTCAGGAGGTGAGAGTACTGCATTCGGTGTTCAAAGTCATATCTGAAATGAAAGGTTTGTGGTTTGAATAAGGGAATTAAACCTGCAAATGGCAACTCCAGCTGTAGTGCAGATTTAAGAATGTCTGTAATTTTATGTTAGTTAATTCTACATCATTCCACATCAGTATCTTGCTGTTAGTGTGTTTGATAATGGATTAATACAGTATTACTGCCCTGAGGATGGCCCTGGTATACTTTCCTTCTGTTTCGTCTTTTCCCTTATAGAAGCACATATGCTGGTTCTTATTTTACATAAGTGTAATAGACTGCTTTTTGCAGAAGATGGTGTGGGTTTGTGTAGGCACCTGGATGAGAGTCAGAGAGGTATTTTGTTTTGCCTCTTTTATTTAAATGCTTCAGATCACTTGTTCACACTCCCAGCATGGCATCTATCTTCTATTCATCCCTTCCTTGAAATTTAGGTAAAATAACTTCTTAAACATATGTAAGGAAGAATAATCTAAGATTTATGATAAATGGTTCTATTGCAGTAACTAGTTACAACATATTAACTGCATAATTTTATTTTCATTATTAAGTTGTAATAGTTTTCATTCATAAATAACGTGCATAATTGCCACATCCATTCATTTGTCTTTCTACAAATGTTTGTAAAATGTAGAATATCTATCATACAAATGCATTTAACTGGGTTAGGAAAAAATCTGTAATTTCAATGAATTTTTTTTTTTACATTAGGAGTAGAATTTCATAAAATGCACGTTACCTAATTTTGTGCTATGAAGTCAGATCTTTACTAAATTAATCTAGAATTTGTTCCTCAAAATAGAATGTTCAGTCTCACATAAAACCATGGTTATATTGAGAAGAAGTCCTAGCTGAGAGAGAGTTTGTGTCTCTCCATGGTGCTAACATGGATATACATGGTGAGTGGTTCTGTGGCAGGACAATCTGGACACAAACAGATGAGAAGAAAGCTGGAGCACCACAGTTTATGGGCCTTCCAGGGCAGTGTGCACATCAGCTAAGCTGTACTCCTTGACAGAGGATGTCAGTGGGCTCTTGACCTGCTGTGGGAGTCAGCCCTGGATGGGGAGGGTGTTTTTTTGATCCTCTGTTATCCTTAAAATATTTTTGACTGTTACTGTAGGGAGCACATTTTATAATTCTCTAGATTAGTATTTTCTTTGTATGTATGGGCATATTTGAGCAGTCACCATGGTGCCTAGTTGCTGTATTACCTGAATATATTCCATTTGGTTTTTTTTAAAAAAAAAGAGATACTATATCTGATTTGGGGCCCAAACAAATGATAAAGTTGCTACCATCTGACAACTTAATGTGCATCACCTGAGCTGTGATAACTTCTTTGTATGTCTGAGCTCTTATTGTTGAATGAACTCCATTCACCTCAGCAGGTATTTCACCTTTTCTTGTCAATTTTGAACTGGGCTGCATTTAAAAAAAAGAACAATTTTCTTCCTAAAAGGTGCCTAGGCTATTAAGACAAGATTTTTTTTTATTTTTTTTTTAAATCTTATTCCTTGTGTCAGGTTGCTGTTTATTTCTTAGCAGCAATCCTTAGTGATCAGCTTATTATACATGCAGAACATATGACATCCTCCACGGAATGTATCTGAAAAAACAACAGCAGGCCCATTTTGTGCACTTTTTGTGTATTTTGCATTCTTGGAGCAAAAATGGAGAATATGACCTCCTTACAGCTACAAACCTCAGACTAGCTGGACTTGATACATACTGATTTTAATGAGCTGTGTGCCTGAATACCTTATGAGAACATGGGCAGTTACTGTACTGAATCCAGATGCACCACTGAAGCTACCCTCTAGAATCACTACAAAAATGTTTGCTCTTCTAGGTTGCTGGATTAAATACCGCTCCCTGGTGGCTTTCTGGGTTTATTAATGGTAGTATTTTGAAGTATATACTTGAGAAAAAAACCCCATTAATTTACTGATTTTATAATTTTAGAAAACATTGCAACAATTTTTTGGCTTAGAGGTACATGTGAAATTTTAAGTGTTGAAAATTCCTGTCTTTGTATTGGTATTGTAAAGAAGGTTGTTCAGCTTTTTACATTTTCTGAGTCTGTAGACACACAATACTCAGTGACACAGACCACTTACTCATTTAATGTGACTTTTTCTATAATTCAGGTTATGTTATTTTATTTATTTGTCTATAGATTTCATTAACCTTTCATCAAAGCATATTTTCTAAAATGCTGTTTGGTCTTGATTTGGAGAACTGAAGAGTAAGAGAATTAGCCATTTGTACTGTAACTTTTGGTCAATCAACCTCCCTATTAAAAAATGTGTGTGTGTCTTACTTAAATTTCTTTAAAATTAATCTGCAATTGTGGTTTTTGTTGAGCCTTTCCCCCTTACACAGTCTCATGGTTTTGGCAATTCAAGTTGAACTTCTCAAATGTCTCACCACAAGGCAAAATAGTCCTGTGATGTCTGTTCTAACCCAGCTTAGTCCCACACAGAAGATGGGGTTCCAGATGCCTCTCGGTATCTGTGTACCTGGAAGCATACTCACCAATATGTCCCTGCTTTTTCTGTTCAGTTGATTAGGCATCCGAGATAGAGTTGTGTAGCATTACACTGGGAGCTTGTGAAGTTAGTTCACTGTGATCCCAAAGTCCTTCTCATATTCACTGTGTCCTAGGATATCCAGTCTAGGAGCATGGCCATTGCTCTCTGCTTCTACCTGGGAGGACCTTACACCTGGGAGAGTTTAAAATTAATTTTAATATTATGCCCAGGCTTGCAGCTAGTGCAGGTTGTTATTCATTGTTCTCTCACTTGCCATTTTCAAGTCTTAGCATTGTATTTGCTTTCTGACCACCAATGGGAAAAAAAAAATGTTTTAGTCAATTACTGTATGACATTTGTTAACTAGCCAGCTTTTAGTCTATTCTGTGTGCTTTCTTGATGTTTGATAGCAATAGTATTAACTCAGGGGAAAAATTACAGTACCATGTCCAGCAGTTTACAAAATCTAGCATATCTGAAATCTCTGCAGGTGCCTTTCTGAGCCTAGTTTGTAATCTCATCAAAGAAAGAAAATAAATTGTTTTAGGAGATTGGTTTGCTGTGAAAATGTTTGACTGGCATTATTATTTGTTTTACATTTATACTGGAGTATGCAAGAGCCCAGCTCAGAGTAGAGTCTGTACTGTAAAAGGTGTTTGGTGAACAGAATGGTGGCTCCAGTCTAGAAGTACTATGTAATCCAAAACCCTGATTCGTAGAAATGTTGATGTATGATGAGCTTTATATGTAGTATTGTAATGTTACATACATTTAACTATTAACAAGAATAAATTTAAGCTATGAGCCAGCAATTGCATTCTTGCAACCTTAGATTGCATGGGTTTGAATCATGTGCAAGCAGTGAGTGATACAAAGAGCTTGCTGTCTGTATGCTAAATGAGTTTTCTTCTTGTTCGCTTCTCCTGCTTTTGCTGAAGGAGCACCATCTGTCTTTTCAGCAGAACAGGGAACATGTAGAAGGCTTTAACTGTGTATTGTAATCTAATGTATGATTTGTCTGTCTCTCTTCATAATATTCATTCTTTGGAGATGAATCCCCAGTCCATCTGTCCAGGAGCTAATTTAAGAGGGGCGCTAATTAAATTCTTAGAAAGGCACAGCAGATCATTAGAAAGATCTCTTCTGACTCTCTACAGTATGGTTTAGTCACTTTGAGATGGACGATACTTCCTTAACAAACAGTATTGGGGAATAGTGCTATGTATGCATAAAGAGTATAAATGATTTAAAATGAATCATTGGGAAAGAGACTTCTCTTTCCCTGCAGTGCCTGACCTGAGCATTTACTGAGCTTACAGCTGTCTATAGGTGCAAGCTCTGTAAGTCTTGCAGAGTTTAAAACCAGTAGAAGATGGGAAATATACAGTGCTGTGGTTATGTAGGCTTATTTTTTTCCTTGATCTCTAAAATTAATTGTTTTCTGTTGACCAGTCATATTTACTGTTTGAATTTCTAATGTACCATACGAGTAATCTTCATTGTAGTGTCTTTTCTGAGAAAAAGGCTTGATTCAACTCAGTTATGTACGTTAAAAAGTGCACATGCTATGCTGCATAGTAGAATGCTTTGTTAATATAGAAAAAACATATACCTAGGGTACGTATATCTAGGTGTATGTATTGTTATCTTGGGAACTACATATGTTTTCATAAAAGCTGAGGCAAGAGACAGGAGTGTCCTAAAGCTTCCTGGTTTTAATACTTTAACGCTCATATGCTCCTAGTGCATTATGTTAATTTACCTTTTTTTTCGAAAGCTGTTGAGTTTTGTGTCCTAAATGATAACGAGTAGGCCTAATGACCTGAAGACTGAAGGTCGCAACCCACAGCTAATTTTGGTGAGATAGATTCCAGGCTAGTGCTTTTATTCATCCTCAGTATAAACTCAGATTTGATGGAGTACTAAAGCCAAATTTGTAAGCGACACATCAGGGAATCACACATATGCAATTCATAAATGAAATTGTCTTAATGATGGCTACGAAGAATTATAATATTCTTTAAATGCTTAACAGAATTTGCAGATACACACACTGTGGCATCTTTATGGTCCTGCTTTTATCTATTTTCTTTAATCTACAGATTTTGCAAAGTTGTATGACAGTTACATTTGGCGCTCAAAAATAACAGAAGCTACAGTAAGTGAAATAGAAATAAAGTTGAAGTGCTGCTTAATTAGTTAAAGAAAAAGTGGAAGTAATTTGAAGTGTACATGTCTCGCCCTTATCTGTTGGATCTCTTTCCAAATGTTATCTGTCCTGTTAAGTGTGAGAACTAACATAAATCATCTCTGCCAAAGATGCATGTTGATGTGAAGAGCTGAGATGCTGATTACCCTCCCTTCAGTTTACTTGCCTAAGTATACTAAATGTGAGGAGAGAGCCTAAAATATAGCAAATTAACAAAATAAAACCTGAGCCACTGACAGTTACATTCCTGCAATGAGAAGAAAAATAACAATTTGTGTTTTAGTACTAGAAAACATGCACACCTTTTATATGATTTTTTTTTTTTTTTTTTTCTGAATGATATGGAACCTGTACAGGTACAGTCCTTAATTTTAGGGATTACAACTTCAGAACTCCAGTTTAAATTTATTATTCATTACATCTATACCTACTCCTCAATCTATAGAACAGAAAGGGATGATTTGAGCTCTTAAAAACTATTTGCCAGTTTTTAAAGTTTTCAGTTCCCTTGTCTTTTCAGGAGAAGCCATGACAATATTACACAGACCTCTTTCATTCTGTGCTCAAAGGCATGCATGCTGTCTCTATTTTTTTTAAGATAAATGGTAGTTGAGTTACTGTCTGTTGAACAGTCTATCTTGTTTTACTAGTATAACAGGAAAAATGGATCCTTTTTAATTGGGAAGATGTCTTCAAATTGTAGCCTTGTGGCATGAAGATGAGTAATAAGGAGAAAGATATTTGGAGATTGTGATACAGAAAAAGAATTCTTTCTAAAAACATTGAAAGAAATACGTGTCAGAAGGTAAAGAGGAATTAGCTCATAAAACTTTGTATTCTTAAAATACTCTGTTGCAGTATTTAGATTTGAGAAGTGTGACTGAGAAGTTCTTGAGCGGATGATAAAGACTGTTTCATAGACAAGAAGCGCATTTGATAGAACAAGTTGTGCATCCATGACCATAGTATGGATTTGTTTTAAGGCGTTACCCTACTATTAAAGTATTCTGTGAGGTTCAGTGAATGAGTTAAGAACTGCAGTGCTTCCCTTACTACTTGTACAGTTATTTCAACATTAGTGTAATTTAAATTACTGTTGTTAAAAAACAGTCTAAGCTAATGCAGTATCTAATGTTTTCCTGTGACTGTCGAAAGGCAGTATTGTAAGAAAGGACTTGAAATAACTTGTTGATGCTGTGGGTCAGCAGATCCTTTAAATAAACCTGCAGCATATTCATATGTGAACATAAAATATCACACAATTTCTTCCACAAGCCTTGTCTCTCCCATCCAAAGATCATTTATCCTACCTACCACATCACATGCAAATATTCAATATAATGCAAAAAAGAAGTAATCTTTCTGAAATTGTTTACTGTTGTTCAGTGAAAAAAAATAGTTTAAAAAGTTAATTCTTTTCTGTACTTACATATCTGTAGCTTCTTGGATCCTCTGAGCAGTTACAGGCATTAGGAGGATGGCTTGACTGTGAAAGTTTATCCTTGCACATTGTTTTCAAGAGTGATTACGTGAGTCGCTCTTGTGGGAGGGGTAGGTTTTTTCAAGTGCTTAAAAAAAACCTTGTTTGTATGCTGGTCTTGATTTGCTGCCTACTGTTTTATGGGATGTGAAAGCATCTATTTTTAATCCTTTTACAATTAGTCTGTTCGAAGAGAGTAATTAGAAACAACCCTCCCGCCTCTTCCCTGAAGTTATGCTTTACTGACTTTCACAGAAGGGACTTTACCCAGAGGTTTACTTGACTACTAATTGTTGACCAACTAAAATCCCTGCGTGAGAAACTTTGTTTATATGCCATTTGCATTTTAAAATAACTTGAATTTAGTCTGTTGAAAAGAGCTGTATGATCAGTACATGTTTTAAAACTGCTGCTTACTTATGAGATCTGGACACAGCACAAGAAGACCTCAGAACTGAGGCATACTGAGATGCTGTGTAAAAACAGACATCTCGACAACCTGTGTACATTCCCAGCACTGTTTTACTATCTTAATGATGAGGCTTTACAGAAATGCCCTTTGAAAATATACAAGGGAGTTGAAGAACTCTGGTGGTTTGAGAGATTAATGAGGATGTGTGCTTTCGTAAGCTGTTTATTGTGTTTTGAGCAAGAATAATACTACTACTGCTACTACACATGTTAAGGTAAATACATTAAAAATAAAAAGCTTTTAAAGCACAAATCTGATTCCCCTAAAATGATACTGTTAAGCATGGGTGGCTAAGGAACAGGGAAGGAATGGGATGTCAAATTGTGAGGTTACCCGTTGTTACCTGGAATAACTTTGTTTCTGGGTAAAGAACATTGATCTAAGAGTTAAAGTGTGTGTTTGTTATGAGGGTTTTGGAGATCAGAGATAGATGGAAAATTCTGTCATTTGCTGTTAAGAGGCTGTGGTTGAGAGTTACCTGGGATTTTCCCCAAAAACTCATACCGATCAGTCATGACTGCAAAGGACTATTTATCTTTAAAGTGACCTCATTTAATGGCCTGATTTTAAAGAACCAGCGAGTAGGCATGGTGGTGCTATTTTTGGCGGGTCCAACCCATGCAGAGGGGGGAATGTCTCTTTGGAAACGTTAGGGCTGTGTTCACAGCACAAGCGTTTGCTGACATTGCAGTATTAGAGGTGTGCAGAGATATGATCTTGACTAATGTGTCAATCTCATCAGAAAGCCTAAAGTAAATGCATATCCAATGACAAAGTTAAACTTTATTGAATGTACCTTGTTTTATGGGAAACGGTTTTGCTATAGCAGAATGAAGTAGAGCCTTGTGAGCTAATTTTGTGCCTGCCTGGAGCATTTAGTTGGCATTATATGCTGATTTTCCTGATGCTGAACAAGCAGTGCAGACATGGCTTGATTCCCCTTATATGCCAGGGAGTTGAAGGGCTCATTCTGGGGCTTTCATCTCCTCAGTTTCAATGGACGTTTATCTTCTAACACCACGTTCAGGAAGTCTTTGAGAGAACTTCCTGGTGTTATTCCGGATTTTTTTGCTTTCTTTTTTTAAAATTATTTTTTAATTATTGAACTTCATCACAGAGTAGACTCTCTTTAAATGAAGCAATGAGAATTAAAAACTGTTTAAAGGGAAATTGCACAGGCAACTTGCTTCATATGTACACAAAGTAATACTGCAATGTGGTTGCTTCCCTGTTCAGCAACAAAATGGGTAGAAATTTTGAGATACACAGGCATGTAGTAGTCTTTTTGCTCAAGGACTGACATTAGTACCACAGCTTCATATTAAAGGAAATGTTTATTTCAAAATAGTCTTACCATTATAAAATAATGCCAATATGTGTTTCCTGCTCTGATCTGATAAAATACTGCCTTCCTTTGATTAAGATACATTACTAGATTGTGCCCTTTGAGTTACGCTGGTGTATTAGCTACCAATCCAGCTTAGCATGATGTGCGTTAATTGCTTGAGCTAAATGATATAGGTTGCATTCTTTCACTGACTCATCTTTCTAGATATTTGTTTTCTGGTCTTATACAGCTGCTGTTTCTCCAATATCTGCTTGACTGTCACAGGATTGGAACATTTAAACCAAGAAATGGCACGTGTCACTGTGATATATATTTGCTTTTACTATTTGTGTGCAAGAGCTCATTGTTTTGCTTTTGGCATACAAGAAGAGTAGCATGCAAATAAATGTACTAATTTGTTACTTTCGGAGATGGTGACATCAAAGCAGTGCAGTTAATATTTTGACCAGTATGTTATGATGCCTGTGATGATTTATTTTCTGTCTGCTTACTTAGTCCCTACTCTATCTGAGCAGTTTACAAATGCTGCTGGCTTTAGCTTTACAATTCCCTATCTGGAGAGCTACTACCCAAGGTAAGAAATTATTTCTGGATTACATAGGGTATTTATCAATAAAACAGAAAATGAATCCATCCAGCCTGTTTCTTAACTGCAAAACTGCCTTTACTTCCAAAACTAATTTTGTTTTCTGGGAGACAGGTCAGGTGTCTAGAACTAACCTGTAGCTGAATCTTGTCTTTTTTTATGGACAAACATGATTTCTCATCTGACTTGAGTTAGAGGAACAGTAAATGATGACTCACCAGTGAATCATGGTAACTGCTGAGGTCAAATAAAATGTTTTAGGTTAATCTAGATGAAGAAGAAGAAATCAAGCACCAAATCTTAATTTAGGACATTAAATATGTCAATACAGTTGTTGAACTGTACCTCCTCAATAAAATACTTCACCATCTAAATCCCTTCAACGTTTCCTTGTGCCTTCATATGTCTTCTGCCTAGCTCCAGTTTCTGTGCAAGATTTAGTTGAGTATGGGATTCACTGGGAGCCCCTGCCTCTCAGAAAGGCGCAAGCTCCTCTCTCTTGCTGAATTCAAACTGTTGTTTGGTTGTTATGGTAAGTCATGAAAGCAAAGCTAACTGATAAGCTGTCACCATCAATTACTTGCTGCAGACATCTTATGCAGAGCAGCAACTGTCAGTGGGTAAGCATGGGTAGCTAACTCTGTAACACCTAGCTGACATTAATAACGTATCAGTTAAGGATAAATAGTTGTCCCTGTGATACTGCACTCATTTCTGGCACAGGGTTTGGCCAGCCATTCCTGTACCACTCCATTGTTTTCATCTGTATCTCCATACTTTGGCCTTCACATGCATGGCAGCACGCTAATCATAAATTAAATAAAGGACAGGTGCCTTGGTTTAAAAAAAACCAACCAAACAACTTCATAGTGCTGCAGGCTGAATAATTCTTTGATGGTCTGCAGTAATTGCTTGCCTGCGAGCAGTGTATTGTGAATGCCTAACTGAAGAAATGTTATGTTGTATACAGCAGCAGCAGGCTGGTAGACTAGAAATGGTCAGGTACAGTAAGTCAGCTTTGCACAACAAAGGTCGAGGGGAGATAGAATTAACTGATCTGAACAAGCTAAAGAATAATTTTTACATATATTAGCATCTTATTAATGATGAATAAATTAAACTTGTAATTGGAAGAAAGATTCGAGCCAGTAGAAGAAGAAAGGCCTGGATTAGCTCACCAGTGGGAAGGGAAAGGAACTTGTAACTGGTTTACAATGGACCTGGGAAGTTTACAGAATAAATTGTTGGATAGTCTTGGCATTAAAAACAAAAGCTTTTTTTTAGGAGAGGTAAGTCTCTGCCTTCTGTCTTCATTAGGGGATTGTAAAGTAGTTGGTTTGTTGATTGGTCTCATATTAATGGACCCAAAGTTGCAGTGATTCTGCTGAGATATCCATGGACAGGAGGAACCTGTCCCTCAAGATGCACAACTTCAAGTTTTGTCTTGGGTTTTTTGTTTCCGCTTTCTTCCTGCATTCCTGTGAAATACTGGCAGTTGGATACATGAGTACTGGAGTAATGTACCCTAATGCTTTTGCTGGTATTGAGAGGCCTCAGGCACTGGGGTGTTGTGCACCTGTAGTGAAAGGGTTGGATGCAATAGATGGTTCCTTTGAGTCCTGGGCTCCCTCAGGCAGAGGATCCCAGCTATCAAGGGTGGTCATATTCCAGGGAGGTACCTAATTTTAAGGAATGCTATTGAGAATGTTTAACATTTTCAGAATAAGTCCTGGCACCTTAAGCATGATATGGCAGTGTCTAGACAGCCTGTCAGAATGCAGAGCACTGAAGTAGCATAGTAACTTGAATTACAAACATTGTTTACATGTTCTGTTTCATCTGCAGCTGCTTTTGTAACTGATATTTTTAGTCCCCAAAAAGTACATGGTTGTGAATTTGTCAGGTTAGTGTTTTTATGAAGTTAAATGAAGACAAATACGGCACCACAGTTAGTAAGTGTAGTGAGTCATTCTCAGTAAAATAGCAGGTTATTTCTGCAAGTTTAATCCTGCAGAACTTCCATTGACAACAGCAGATATTTTTGCAGAAGTAACATTTCACTTTCTACCCGTTTGTTCATACATTTTAGAACCATTTTTTCTGTATTTTGTGCATATATTAATGCTAAAATGTTTTTTATTTAATTTAGTATTCACCCTTTTAAACTTTAAGTAGCATGTTTCTCTTATGAGAAGTACTTGCCCTTGATTCTTTCTTCTCTGCCAGTAGTTTCTACATCTCTGGTTTATTTTTAAGATTATTGTTTCTTCAAGTTGTTTTTTTTCTCTATATAAAATCAGTCTCATCACTTTGTACAGTGTAGAGTGTTCCCATCTGGTCTGCTGTGTTCCTTTTTCACTGCAAATGTTGAAATTTAACATGCTCCTTGAAATGAGTGTATAATTGTTGTAGAGCCTGCTATTATAGTACGCCTTTGGGATGCACATGTTGTCCATATAGAGTGTTTAAGTCTAGAATTTAATCTTTCAGGTTTCAAAGTTTTCTGTTTTGTTTGAAAATTTTATTTTCTAACCCACATGACTGAAATTAACTTCCTAAACATGAAGTGAGCATAAATTCAGTTGAGAGTCAGCATGTATTTGTGTCTCTGGCCCTTCTTTGCAAACAAACGTCTCAAGTTCCTAGTAGAAGTTAATCATGGCACTTGAAAGGGTTTTCCTGATATTCTTGTAGTATAATGAACAAAGGGCTGGGGGAAAAGTGTCTGGAAAAGGAGAGAAAGTATAGGAAAGGAGATTAAAAGGGATGAGGGGAAAAGCAAAAACAAGAAGAAAAGAGAGAATTGAAGTAGTCCTTCTATAAGAGTATGTTTTCAAGTTGTAGATGTTGAATCTGACTGTATGTTATCAAACAATTAATAAATATAATTAAAAGAGTTAAGAACCAGTCCTTTCATTTGCAGGAAATGGATGGATGTTTGTGCCTGTCTAGAGAAATACAGGAACAGAAATCCCTCCAGTAATTATGAGCTTCAGGAACAAGGTTTATTCACAGAATAAAGTAGCTTAGGTTTGACAGGACCTCTAGCAGTCGTCTAGTTCAACTCTGGGTTTAAAGCATGTCCAACAAGAGCAGGTTACCTAGAGCTGTGTGTCCAGACTGTATCTCTGAGGATGGAGATTCTAGCCCTGGGCAGCCTGGAACAGTACTGGACCATCATTACCCCCAGCTAGACTTGCTCCAGTATATATCAATGCCTTTTTTGAAGCGAGAAACCCAAAAGTGGACACAATGATTCGGGTTCAGGCTTAGAAGTGCTGAGAAATCACTTCTCTTGGCCTGGTGACTACACACTTGATAATGCAGCCCTGTGTGTGAGTAACCTTTTCTGCAAGGGCGAAATGCTGATTAACATTCAAAGGATTCTCTAGCTCCTTGTCTGCAAATCTGTTTCCTAGCCAGTCTATACCATTGCACAGGGTTACTCCAACCCAGGAGGAAAATTCCACAGTTGCTTTTGTTGAACTCCATAAGGTTCCTGTCAGCCCATTTCTCCAGGTCATCAAGGAATACCTTAATGCGGCCCTGCTCTCCAAGGTGTTGACCACTCCCTTCAATTTGATGTCATTCACCAACTTGCTGAGAGTGCACTCTGTCCCATCATCCAGGTCGTTAATTAAGACAATAATGTTGGCCCCAGTGTGGATCCCTGAGGGAAGCTGCTAGTAAGTGGCTGCTGTTTGGACTTCGTACTGCTGGTCAGAACCCTGCAAGTCCTGCAGTACAGCCAGTTTCCCTCAAATTTGCTTGCCCAGTCCCTATCTCCCCAGTTTTTCTTCAAGGACACAAGAGGAGACTGAGTCAAAGGCCATCCTCAAGTCAGAGCGTTCAACATTTTCTGCCTTCCCCTTCCTTGTCCACAGCACGAGAGTCACCCTTGGTAAATCTATATGGGATATTAACAATTGCCTTGTCCGTCATGTGGCTGGCAATGGCTTCCAGATTTGTTCTGTAATTTTCCCATGGACAGAGGTGAGAGTTATAGCTACCTGAATCCTCTTCTTGCCCTCCTTGAAGATGAGTATGTCATCTGCATTTTTCCAGTCATCAGGAACCTGCCCTGATCACCTCAGTGTTTCAGTCACAGTAACATCAGCCATCTCCCTCAGCACCCTGAGGTATACCTGACCTGGTCCTGTTGACTCCTGTATGGCCAGTTGAGCTCAAGAGCTTCCCAACTGTCTTCCTTTACAGCAGATTTTGTTCCAGTCCCACAGGAAGGTCAGAGACTTAGGAGGCCTGATGGTAAAACTAACCAGTGAAAACTGAGGCAAAAAAGGCATCAAGTACCTTGGCTTTTTTCATGCCCTTTGTCACTAGGTCCCTTTTTAGCCATCCTTTTGTTGTCCCCTACTGTCAGTCATATTTGACTATTGTTATGTAGGTAACTTCACTGACAGACCTGCTGTAGGTAGGCAGTATCTCCATATAGGTATTCTAAACCGAGGTATGAGTAAAGTATAGAAAATTCCAAAGGCAACAGGAAAGATTGATTAAAATTTTCAGAATACGGAATGAATTTTCACACAGTGAAGTCACCTGTACAAATGAGTTTCACAAAGTATTGTGAAGGGCACTAGTTTTGTCATTTTAAAAGAAGATACCTGAATGGATATTTGTGTAATACCTATTTATACTGAATTCTGTCTAAAAAACCAAAAAGTGATGTCTTTGGAGGCAAACATCGGTGGTGCCCAAGAACTTACTCTTTCAGGAGAAAAGGTCCATCACTAGGTTTCCTCTAGCTCCTCTAGACTGTCAGGTACTGAGCAGTGTCAGATACTGGACTTTGAATTACGTGGATCGCTCCCCTGGACTGGGGTGGTGATTTCTGTGGTCTCTGTTGACATTAATGGTGAAAACATTTAAGGAATGTTTCAACATTCTCTGATCTCTTTTTAAAAGGCACTTGCAGTAGTGGGAAATTCCTTTATGTATTTTCCCATCTTCTGATCAAGTGCACTCTTGCGTGTGAAATCTCTGTGTCTGAGTCACTATTTATCACAGGAGGAATAAAACCTGAAAAACATGCCACAATTTTGATACTGCCTCAGGTCATTTGATAAGAGTAGAAAGAAATAATTTAAAATTACTGTTCTAAGAAGGGAAAAGATCTTTTTTCTTTGTTTTTCTTCTCTCTTATAAAACCTGATTTACCTCAAGGAATATTGTCTACAATGGAAGCACTTCTGATGAAGAATTATTTTTATATGTGGCACTCTTACAGCTGTGCCTGTTGACTCCTACAACTTAAATAATTTGAATTTATTTTAAGAATGTGTTTTGTGTGTTTATACAGGTGGTTTTTGTTTAAGTAAGAAGGATTATATGCAGAATTGAACATTTTTCAGTAGTTCCTGAGTTAGCATTCTCTACACATTCAAGTGCATCTGACTGTGTTTTTAACAGATGACACTAAAACTGATTCTATAATTAAACAGTATTTTAAGTCCTCAGAGAAGAAGCTTTTCAGCAAGCTGAACTTCAAATATAACAAACAAAATGATAACAAAATGCTCTTAAGCCACAGCCCATTAAATGAGTAAAAACAGTATTTGAAGGGGTTTTTTCATAGCTGTGGGTGTTGCATTTGGCAGTTATTCAGGAAATGGAAGTTTTAATATTCAGACCATCATTTCACATTTGTATTACTCCTATCAGTAGTTCTTCCGGAAGGGAAATGTATTTTTGAGTGAACATTTTAAGTTATTTAGGTCCTGGTTTGTGCTGTTTGCAGAATTCCCACTGAGCACGAGATCCCTTTCATGTAAAGGCCTGTAGAAACGGCAACTCTTGAAGGTTTTGATAAGCTGGTGAGCAGTGAAATATTACCCCGTGCAGCATCCCACGCCTGTCGGACACAAGGCAACATGGAACCATAGGCGAGGATTCAGCTGGGGGAGATGTGCACTTTGCCGATAGCCCCCCCCCTGCCTGCTGCCTGCATCTTGCTGCCTGGAGCTCACTGCCACTGCAGCTATACCAGCGGAGCCGGTTGTGTCTACCTGAAGCGACCTTTTTTACTTCTCCATCCTAGGAAGTATTTTTCTTGAAGAATCTCCCATATCCATGCCTTTGCCGCTGGTTTTGCTGTGGTCTCTCCTCATATCTTTAATAAACGATTTAGTTTTCTGAGTGTTTTAGCATGAGGAACACAGGCTTTGTATCTGGGTATATGGATGAAATGCACCAGTTTATGTTCACAATTTCAGTCTAGGTATCTGGTCATTGGAAAAGGTACTTCAGTCTTAAATTCCATGAAACTGCTTCCAGTTTAGAAAGTTAATAAACATCTTGTGCTGTGATTAAGGTGAAAACCCTAAAGAAAGTTAGTTATCTCTAGGGCCTCAAAAGTCACTGGCAGAGGCAAAAAGTTAAATCAAACTGTCTGTCTTCGATACTGCAGTCTGTTGGCAGTCCTCTAACACCTTACGCCTGGGTAAATAATAGGAGCTTAACTTTGTAAGTGAAGTGCTTTCCATAACCTTGGGAAAGGTATAATCCTTGCCATTTGTCCCTGTGAATCATTCTGATGCAGACTACTGCTGTTCTTTTTATGTGCTGTATTTCATATAAACACTCTGCTATTAGACTAAATAAGTTGCCTTCTCTGCTGCCTCCAGTCCTAAATATTTGGAAATAAGATACTTTTTGCCATGTGTTCTTCTTATTTGCTAATGAGTCTATTATCCTGAATGCCACAAGTTATCTAATTGTTGGTTCCCAAGGAAGTTCTTTGTTTGCAAGGTGGTATTGCATTTTGTTATGTATTTAGGGCTAATCACTTTTGCTTGTTTTATACTACTGTTGCTAATATAATTTGTATTAACCAACTGTATCTTTCTTTTTGCAGCTTGGGTCCTGTGTTTGCTTTGTTTGTACCATTTTATTCCTCCATTCCAAGAGTGCAGGTGGCACAAGTATTAGGCCATTTTTCTATCACAAACAAGACACTGGTCTACATACTGGGTTTACAGGTATGGTATGTACTTGCTTGTTTACCTTTTAATGAATTATGGATGTAGTAGTTAGTATTTTTGTATGTATCTGTATGAATTTTGATCCTTTCACATGGGTGATTCCACATGTTGCAGCTAGTGACTGTCCCATCAGCTAAAATATTGAAAAATGTGTTGCTGGTATGCATTTCTACATGCTGAAGTAGGTTCTTCTTTTGTCTTCTGTCTTCATTGTCTTGCACAGGAAAATGTAATAGAAAATGCTACAGTATTTTTCTTTGTCAACGAAATGAACTTGATGAAAATAGATGAAAACAGAACCTAATACTAAGGCATATGTATCTTTCACCTTTCTGATTTTCTTATATTCTTGATTTTGTTTATTTTCCCCTTGTCTGTTAGAGCTCAAACAAAGCCATAGAATACAGCATTTTTAATGGTAAGACAGTCAGTAAATAATCAAGGGTTTGGCTGAATTCCACTTTTAATATTATTTCTATATCAAGCATTGCCATGTGACAGGTATAGTATAACATAGAGCACAGCAATATCATGTAGTATTATGTTAAGTATGAGTGGAAAAATATAGGTACTTGGTACAGAAAGGCAGTAATTCTTAAAAAAAACAACAACAAAAAACCCCCAGCAGCCTAGAAATGAATGGACACTTGTGTCACAACTTGAATTATGAAACAGGAGATGTACAAACTTATGAGAAATTATACTCATTTTTATATATTCCAGAGACTCAAAGATAGCTCTGGCACTAGCAACGGAAAGCACCATACTTATGTGAAGTGTGGTAGAGAGTATTTTAGAATGAACGGTCAGTTTCAGACTATTGACTCATAATCCACATGAACATTTCATTCATCCCTGTCGTTGTTCAGCCTTTGGATTCCTTTAGTTTGTGCTCCAGCACCTTATTTGCTTGATCTTGCAGAAATCTTGTTTCCTCTTTTCTGAACCCATCAATACCACTATTATTCCAGTCTTTGGGAAAGCCATGATATTGTCTGAGCTCTATTCCATCGTGTCCTTTGCCTCTTGCTTTCGTACACACACCACCTTCGATACAGATCACTGCTGTTACTAATCACTGGATCGTCCCTGCTGCATACAGAATGGTTGGTGCTGTCACACAGAGGCTGAGGGAAAAATCATTTGCATTCTTCTCATTTGTAAACTCTGCCCTTACGTCACTGTTTCTGTAGTCAGAAGTCGAGAGAAAAAAGGTCTTCTCATGATTCAGTCAGCATTGTGCAGAACTGTTTTAGTAACAAGTATCAGTTTAATTTTCAGCCCATTTTTCCAGTTGGTATTAACCAACTCCAGGGGATTAATCACATACTTTACTAGAAACGGTGGGCTGCCCTGTTGACTTATCAGGCTTTTTTTAAAAAGTCACTCCAACCTATTACTGTGATTTCATATCGACAAATGTACCACTGGGTGAGAACTTTATCTCTTTAATTTTGATGCTCATGCTTAGTCTCTCTGTGACTGCATGTCTGAGAGCTTCACTTGCACAGCCTGCCCTGCTTGGAACTCTTCTCCCGTTGCTGCTGAGTCATTTCCTTTGCTTCAGTCTGAAAGATAGACTTGTTTTTCTGTGCAGCCTATAACTGACATCCTGTTATACTTAGTAAGCTATATGAAAATTAAATGTATTGTTCTGTAGAAGGACAACAGTTGTTGGATCCCTGTGTTTTTTCCACTTCTGCTACTTCTGGAATACATCTTTTTTTAATGTTAAACTGAATTTTCACAGACATAAATGTCTGACCTCCCATTGTCATGATAACTACATATCTTATATAATATTGCAACATAGTAGTTCAGATAACAGCTTTAAAATTAAAATTTTAAATCACTACTCTTGTCTTCTAGCTCTTAACCTCCGGTTCCTACATCTGGATTTTAGCCTTAAGTGGATTGGTAAGTTTTACTGTTTTAAAAATCATGTGTTGCTTAAAACACTCTGTTATGTATACTATCAGTGCAGTATATTTGGACTCAAAAAGAACAGAAATTACTGACCAATATTTTTATTTGTGATGGTAAGTAGAAAGCTTTCATCTTTAACTTCCAAAGGTGTAAAGCACTAGGTGGCTGGTGATGAACTGACAGGCAACAAAAGAGCTGGTTAATATTTGCAGGGTGCCACTGCTTTCTGACCCCCTGAAATTAATTTTACTGCCATGGATATAGCTTTAGACCCACAACTATAAATTACACTATTGAGGAAATGGTAGAAATGTTTACCTTATTGTTGGTTTGGGTTGTTTTTTTTTTTTTATAGTTTTCAGCAAGCCTCAAGCTTTTATTCCAAAAAGCAGCTTTTAACAGTTTCGCTGTAAGAAGTTTTTCATGTTTTGCTGTTCTCCCAGGACATCTGTAGTATAGCCGTTTCTCACTATAATAATGGCAATAAGGATGCAAAATCACTTTCTTCACACCAGTCAGATAAAGTCTGTGTGGTCTGTCTTTTTCCTTTCCAACTCTGTTCTTAGAACTAAGGCACTTAGTACTAAACCAGATTGTACTAAATCTTTGAGATTGTTAGATACTGATAAGGTCCTTTTAAAATTTTTCAAACTTAGAAATTAGGAGCATGTACTCTGAGTTCTTGGTCCAAAATACTGTCTGCTTTTCAACTTGGAAATGCCACCTCTTCCAAAGAAGCTTATTATTAAGTTGACACAATTTTAAGAATTTAAATTGTGCCCTTGCTATTCAGAACCTACTAATTTGAGTTTGCAGTGAGCTCAGAGTGAAAAGCCTGTGAAGACTTCACATATAGCTGTTTTAACTCAGTAGTTTGGTCTCTTACCATTTTCATTGACCGTTCCAAAATATTCTGTGAGCTCAGAGGATAACTAATGAGGGTGACAGAGCAGTAAATAGTGAAGTCTGCTTGGCAGTTAGGTCTGATCATGAGCACTGATGAAAACAGTGCAGCTAACATACCAGAATTTCTTCCTCCTGGAGGTTTGCCCAAGCCTCTATGCCTGCATAAGGATCTGTGACTTCCTCCAAATGTACTACCCTTCCTGTTACTCTTCTGGCTCTTTTAATAGCCCTTCCTTTTGAACAGGTGTTCATTGGAGAGGGAAGGGAAGGAAAGGAAAGGAAAGAAAAGGAAAGGCATTTTAACTACCTCTTTCCTGGTGGCAGGAACTGTATACTTATATGTGTATACAGACTTATAAAGAACGGCTCAAATATATTTTTTTCACAATATATTATGAGGGTCTTATTTTAATCCCCTTTTAGTGTACAGTTTTATGCAACTGTATAATGCAACTTTCTTATGATTCTTTTTAATAAGTGACCTTTTTTTTCAGTTGCAGGTTGACAGTATGTTTTGCATAGGAATAAGTCCATAGGAATAAACTGAGCTTTCTCTGTCACAGGAAGGCTTAAAAAAATATTTTGAAGTTTTCATGTTGCTTCAGTCAGCATGAATTAAGTCATCGTCAGTGATGATGTGTTTTCAGTCTCAATTTGTTCTGCAGCAAGCAGAGAGCTGCATTCTACTGTTTTGTAGTAAGTGGTACTATTTGGAGAGAAGTTCATGTTATGAATTTCCACCATTTTTTGCACAGCATATCTGTCACACATATATGAATAAGTAGTCTCTTTTTCTCCTCTATTAGAAATTATATTTTGGCATCTTTTGAGAAAACTTGATAAAGGAGTAAAGTTTCACAATATATTAAATAATCTGAAGAGGGATATGAAACATTGTAAAGGCATGTTTTAGCCCTACAAGTGTAGCTACTAGATAACATATGTATATGTACAATTACAGAAATACATAGATTGTCAAATCAATGTAAAGTCATTCCAACAATGTTGCTAGAATTACAAAGGGTAATTTTGTAATTCTTTACAGCTCTTGACATTTTCTAACATCTATATCTTTGTTGAATGAAATTTTCATGTATTTGTACAAAAGGGCTGAGGAAATGCATGAATACCAAGTCAGCTAGGTGTGATATTTAGTCACTAGTTCATTGCCTGTTAGACACTTCACTGTCTGTATTTTTAGCTCTAAAGATCACTTAGACACTCATATGACTGTATATGATGCTGTTCTGCAATTTAGCTTTTGTTGCACTTATTGCACTGCTTATATGGAGTATTAAATGGATGGTACTGGCATGATATCTGAATTGTCAGTTTCCACTTTCTCTTTACCGTGTGAGAATTATTTAGATTTTCACAATTTATATTTTAACATGTAATGAACACTCTTAGACTAAATGGGATCTGACTTTTCATGTACAAGATGTGGCACTGAAGATTGGTTTCTGTGTTCATCCTTGCTAATGCTTCCTTCTGAACTCTGGGCAGGCTGCAGAGCAACTAGGAATTGTACCGCCTTGAGTTCTTGTTTTCAGTGGTTTTGAGCAATGCCATCATTACAGAAATGTATAAATGTGTTTGTGAGCGTGTGTGAGTCTATGTATGCAGGTAGGCATTGATGTAATGTTCCCGTGACAAAGAATTTTAGACAATTATAGTTTGACATTTGGGTTGTTCTCAATTACTGAGATGGCAGCACATGTTTTGTTATTGGAATACAAAATGTCTACAGTGTCTCTCTTTGCCATAAGCTATATCCTCCTAGATCTCTAATTTTGAATCAGCATAGGAATATGCTCTTAAAGGAGGCTTTTTTACTCTCCAGATGAAACTGGATTACCTCTCAATTATTGTTCTTTTGGTATGTCAGTATGGGCCTGGTAATTTCAATTGCTGGCACGTTGTGTGAAATATGCTTTGTAAATACATGATGCTTACTTTACTTTTCTCAGGTAGTCTGAAAAGTTGCACTTTTTATACTTTAGATATTGGAAAACTGTAGAGAATCTGTAATTTAGAGCATGTACTTCAAAGAAAGTTCGGACAGTGTTGAGTGCGTGGTTTTCATTTCAGGTCTGAATAAGAACTAAAGCACTCAAAAATCATAATTTTGAAAGTGCTAACTTGTTTTTACAGACTACAGATATCTGTTGTTAAATGCTTCTGAACATGTTTTGGATTGTTCTCAGTTCTGTTAAGGATGTTATTCATCTCTTCTGTTTGTTATTCAACTGAGATGTTTTTCTATAGTGAATTCCTGTCCTTTAGGATCAGCGTTTACAGCATAAGATGTGATTGGGCTGGGGTGAAAAATATTTAAACCAGACTTTCAATTTTTTAGTTCTTGTCTTAAAAATACAATTATTTAGTTAATATCTGATCAGATCGAAGAGTCATTGATTTTCTTGTTCATGTTCTTCCTCTTCCACATCTTTTAAGTGATTTTGAATAATCCTTACTGAATTCTTTTCGTTGTTTTAAAAAATGTTTTGAAAGCAATGCAGAAGCATTTGTATTACCCCACAATGCAGTATTCACACTTAAAATATCATCCTTTCTTCACACTTAAAATTAGTATTAGGTATGTGCTGACTTTCTTGAAGAAAGAACCTCGTAATGTTATATGCAGTTACCTCCACATTCATGTTCTGTCATGTGTCCTTCTTGATCTTCCAGTTCATCTTTGTTACATAGTCTTATGTAGATCTCTAGTCAATGTCAAAGTATGATATTCCTTGAATTCTTTGTAGTTGTGTAATTATAAATGGTGATTCAGGTAAATCTACTTACATCTAATTAAATGTCTTGTGGTAGTGCTTTGGTGACACAGAAGAGAGTCAGTCTAATATGATTGAGTTTGGATAATTTTTAAAAATACATGGGTTTTTATGCTGTTTTATAGCCAAACAATATTTGAACTGGAGTTCAGGGTAGATAAAATTTAATTATTTGCAGTAACTGAAATCCCATTTTTAATTCATTCTTTTAAATTTGGAATTATGAAAAGCTATAGTGAAGGCAAAACTTATTATAAGTATGAAATTTAAACAAAACAATATTGAGAAGTAATTAAATTATGTGTTACTGGTTTGAGTATTGCTGTTGCATAAAGTAAAATCTAGTGTACTCACAGTAACATCAATAGCACTTTAAAAAAATTCTCATTGCTATTTTTTCATTTTGAGCTTGTTTGCATCCAAGTGCCTTGTAACAGACTACTACACAGTGCATTTCTGACTTGAAAAATTGACACAAAAGGGGGGTACCCATAACAGTATCTTCTAAACTTTAGTTTTATAAGTATATTGTAGCCTTCTCTTTCTTTTTTTTTTTAATTTTTAATTTAAGTCTTTCATTTTGTGGAAACATTGGATGATCACAGGAGAACATATTTTTATCATTTTCAGTAGTGAAAAATGTAATTTTTAGAAGAAATAGCTAAGAAAATTTAAATAAGTCTGAGAACATAGATTATTTAAAGGTTTCCTCCTGATATCTTCAATTGCAACTAGTATTCGAGCCTTTGTTTTTGAAATCATTGTGCTTCATTGGAGCTGGAACTGCCATTGGCTGTTCAGCTAACCGTGAGCACATGTGCCAGCAGTGCAGTAGGCCAAAATATAATTTTTCAGCTCATTACCCAGTGTCTTTTGACCACATGATCAAAAAATCCCATCAAACACTGCACAGGTGTTGCTCTGGATATATTGGCCTGCTCTGTGGAGAGTTGTGCTTGCTCTGCCTACTTCATGAGCTGGGATTTCTAGTTCAGGCTTGAGCACCATGCTAGGGCGCTTGCATGGGTCCTGATAGAGGTCTTTATTCTACTGCTAGATCATATTGCACATTACTGAGTATTACATTCTAAAAACTGTAGCAAAAGATTTTACTGTATAAAAGATGTGGAAAAAAAAATATACTGACCAGGATAGCATTTCAAGACCTGATATTTAAAATTAAAGCACCAGTACTACATGGTCTTTTTTTGATTATATAGATAAATCCAGCTCTTTTTCAGGAAAATTTGTAAAGATACAGAAAATGTTACCAACACTTTTGATTTCTCTTCTTTTTTCTTCTTTTTCTAGTCAGTGTTTCTTGAAGTCCTAGCTCAAGTAGTCAAGAGATTGTGTGGGAATGTCAGCTTTCATAGTAGTAAAATAAGCTTTTAATCCTTGTGCAAACTACTGCTTCAGAATCCAGAAGAATGTACCAAAGGCTTAGAAATCATGAAGGAAAGTTTTGTGGGGTTTTTTGTTTGGTTGGGGTTTTTTAAACCCTTATGATTTTAAGACAATCTTGCTAGTGACTTTTTGGAATTTGAGTTGTAATTTCTATATTTGACATTGGTTTTACAGTGTATGTATCAGTAGTATTGCTAATATCAGCTAGACTACTCACTTATTAAAAATTCTGCCTATACTTACATACTTTCCTAAATAAAAGCATATTTTATGTGTAACTGGTGTGATTCCTTTTTGCTCATAGAACTTCCCACTAAATACTAAGTACTAAGACAGTTCACAGAATCACTGAGGTTGACATCTGGTCCAACTGCCCTTCTCGGGCAGGGCCAGCCAGAGCTGGTTGCCCAGGACCATGTCCAGACATCTTTTGAATATCTTCAAGAACGGAGACTTTACCACCTCCCTGGGCAACCTACACCAGTGCTTGATCGCCTTCACAGTGAAAAAATGTTTCCTGATGTTCAGAGGGAACCTCCTGTGTTTCAGTTTGTGCCCATTGCTTCTGGTCCTGTCACTGGTCACTACTGAGAAAAGTCTGGCCCCCTCCTCTTCATTCTCTCTCTTCACGCATGTATATATTTTGATAAAATTCCCCTGAGCCTTCTCTTCTTCAGGCCAAACAGTCGCACTTCTCTCACCCTCTTCTCATGTGAAAGATGCTCCAGTCGCTTGATCATCTTTGTGGCCCTGCACTGGCTTTGTTCCAGCAAGTGCATGACTTTCCTGTGCCAGGGAGTGAGAACTGGACACAGTACTCGAGCAGCCAAGCTGAGACAAGAGGGAGGATCACTTCCCTTGACCTGCTGGCAACACAGTTTGGGAAGCTCAGTACATGTGAAGTGCATAGCCTGAAATAAGAAATGACGAAGCAATAGAATAACAGAGATTACGGAATGGAAAAGAAGCCTTGTCTATCTGTGTGTCTCCTACGTTTAGGACAGGTGCAGATATCCATATATAAGCTAACAGATCTACTGAATCCCACTCAAAACTAACATGAGGTATTTGCATGTGGGCAATGGCAGCTGAGTGACTGTAGGTGACTTAATTTGAGATGAGTGTCTATGTTCTGCTGACTGTATTGACTTAATCTCCTCTGTGCTGGGAGCTTAGACACCTTGCTCGTGACTGGATGGCTACATGTAAGCATATGACAGCTGACTAAGCTGACAACAGTTACTCCTGCATCACTTAAAGTATCTGAGAAGAAAGTAGTTGATTCATCTGGCATACAGGGGATATTAGTGTGAAAGTGAGGTTGTAATTGTTTGGGGAGGAGGGAGATGCAGATATTTCCAATTCTGGAGGGAGAAAGTAGTGGGAAAGAAGGGGAGAAGGTAATAATATGTCATAAGATACTTTCTGTTTTATACCCACAGATTCTGAGATCCTGTAGAAAAATGGATTTTAGTTTTCAGTTTCTTTCTCAGATCTGAGGAAGAGTTTGTGTGCCCAAAATCTGTTCTACTTGGTCAGATGTGCCAACTGGTTCAGTAAGAGGTAGATTGCTTCTGTCAAGCTTTTCTAGCCTATACTTGTACTCCATCATGGCTGCAATGTTACCATTGTTTAGAGAGGGAATCCATGAGAGTAATTTAGCTGGGTGTGTACTTTGAAGACATCTGCCATAGGATGAGTCACATCTTAACAGTGCCCATTTCTCTCTGTTGGCTATGAAACCAACTTTAAACAATAGCTTATAAGTAGGCTTTTAAAGTAGAGGTGTGTTTGTTGGGGTAGATAAATCCAGTCATGATCACAGAATGGTTTGGGTTGAAAGGGACCTTAAATCTAGTTCCAACCTTCATGCCATGGGCAGGGACACCTTCCACTCGATCAGGTTGCTCAAATCCCAGTCCAACCTGGCCTTGAACACTGCCAGGGAGGGGGCAGCCACAGCTTCTCTGGGCAACCTGTGCCACTGTCTCACCACTCTCACGTTGAAAAATTTCTTCCTTACTTCTAATCTAAATCTACCCTCTTTCAGTTTAAAGCCATTACCCCATGTCCTATCACTAGATGCCCTTGTAAAAGTTCCTCTCCAGCTTTCTTGTAGGCCTCCTTTAGGTACTAGAAGGGTGCTATAAGGTCTCCCCAGAGCTTTCTATCCTCCAGGATGAACAACCCCAACTCCCTTAGCCTGTCCTCATAGGGGAGGTGTTCAGCCCCCTGATCATCTTTGTGGACCTCCTTTGAACTTGCTCCAACAGGTCCATGCCGGAGACCCCAGAGCTGGATGTAGTACTCTAGGTGGGGTCTCCTGAGAGCAGAGTAGAGGGTGAGAATCACCTCCCATGACCTGCTGGTCACACTTCTTTTGATGCAGCCCAGGATACAGTTGGCTTTCTGGGCTGTGAGCACACATTACCACATCACATTGAGCTTCTCATCAACCAGCACTCCCATGTCCTTCTCCTTAGTGCTGCTCTCAATCCATTCTCTGTTCAGCCTGTATTTGTGCTTGAGATTGCCCTGACCCATGTACAGGACCTTGCACTTGGCCTTGTTAAACTTCATGAGGTCTGCATAGGCCCATCTCTCAAACCTGTACCGGTCCCTCTGGATGGCACATCCCTTCCCTCCAGCATGTTGACCACACCACAACTTGGTGTCATCAGCAAACTTGCTGAGGGTTCACTCAATCCCACTGTTCATGTCTCCAACAAAGATGTTAAACAGCACTGGTCCCAACACTGACCCCTGAGGAACACCACTTGTCACTGGTCTCCACTTGGACATCAAGCACAACTCCTTGAATGAGACCATCCAGCCAATTCCTTATCCACCAAGTGGTCCGTCTGTCAAATCCATGTTTCTTCAACGCAGAGACAAGGATGTTGTGCAGGACAGTGTCAAATGCTTTGCACAAGTCCAGGTACATGATGTTAGTTGCTCATCCCTTATCCACTAGCGTGGTAACCTCGTCATAGAAGGCCCCCAGATTTGTCAGATATGATTTGTCCTTAGTGAAGCCATGTTGGCTGTCACCAATCACCTCTTTATTTTTCATGTGCCCTAGCATAGTTTCCAGGAGGATCCACTCCATGATCTTGCCAGGCATAGAGGTGAGACTGACTGGCTTATAGTTTCTCAGGTCTTCCTTTTTTTCCCTTTTTAAAAATGGGGGTTATGTTTCACCTTTCCAGTCACTGGGAACTTTGCCAGACTGCCACAACATCTTAGATATGATGGATACTGGCTTAGCAGCTTCATCTGCTGGTTCTCTTGGGACCCACGGATGCAACTCATCAGGTCCCATGGACTTGTGCACCTTCAGGTTCCTTAGATGGTCTCAAACCTGATCTTCTCCTACAGTGGGTGGTTCTTCATTGTCCCAGTCCCTGCCTTTACCTTCTGAGGCTTGGGCAGCGTGGCTGGAGCCCTTGTTGGTGATGACTGAAGGGAAAAAAGGCTACCTCAGCCTCCTCCATGTCTCCATGTCTCAGGTAACCAGGTCTCCCCTTTCTTTCTGGAGAGGGCCCACATTTTCCATAGTCTTCCTGTGTCTTCTGTGTAAAGACGTTTGGTTAACAATATGATGACAATCGCCTGCAGAACTCTAGCAGAGACCTGAGGGAACCTATCCTTAGGTCACAGTAGATGTACTGTGCTAAAATGTCAGTACAGTCATGCTTACACATAGACAAAGAATGATTGAGATCTGATAATGATTGCGCCTGACCATAGCATTGATGGACTCTGAAGAAAAAAATTCAAGGTATATGGGAAATTTATGAGACCAGTCAACTGGGAAGGAAATTGAAGAGTATTAGTTTATTATTATTATAATATTACTTTTCTGTCAAGCTAGCTATTGCAAAAGGCAGTTTATACTCTTAGTAACTATTTCTGCAAAGAAAACCCAAACAAAATAAAATATTGTGTTCTAATTACATTGCAGGTTATAATTACAAGTTGAAAATACATGTGTAGTGGTTTTATTTTATTGTTGGGTGGTCTTCACACGCTCTCTCTTGGTTTGTTAAATGTGTTTCTCTAATCAAGGTAAATACAGAATCTCAACACAAACTTTAACCCCTTGTTTTGATTCTAGTTGTATAGTATTCAGAATATATTAAGGATAAAGCAGATCAAATAGGAATAAAAATTTCACTTCACCTTAAGAATACTGCTGTTTGCTTTCAATTTGTTATTGAAAATAGTGGTCTTGAATACATATGATGAATATATTTCAGTTATTCAGAAGAAAATAATTATTTGCTGTCAAGTTCTAACCATTAGGCAAAATAACTTTCAACATCATTTTCTACACCAATCTGCCTACTGTTTTGTCCATTTGATTTCCTTTTTTAGTGTTAATCAAGTATAGTGATTTTAAATATCTCAGTAGCAGAGCATATGTGGTTTTGTTGTGTAAAATACTGAAGGGCTTCCATGTTTGGTTTACCTAATGTAAAAGAGAAACTACAGCTACTTCCTTTTTTAAAAAATGTACAACTTCAAAGGGACATGGAGGAACAGGAGGGGAGGTTGGGCTTTATACAAGGGTGGGAAGAGGTTAGGAAACTTCATGTGAAGAACCAGTAGTAAGCCATGATGTTCAGAAACTGAAAAAATGTAAGCACACTTTTTCCTGCAGCATGCCAGAAAATTTCCAGCATACTCCATTTCCTCTGCTTAGTATTGTGTCTTATATGATGTGGTAGATGAGGCTGTAGGTTATGATGGTGTGACTAACAGAAAACAACTAAGATGCATTTTATATTGCCAGCCAAAAATTCTCCATTCTAACAATGTGAACTTAAGTGCAGCACTATGGTGACTTTAAAATACTCTGGAGACTCATCTCTTTGGGGGAAGTAGTCCTTTAATTTGAGGTACAGTGCTGAAGTTGGGATATAATGAAATCATCTTACCTTTGTTGAACAAACAAAGTTGGTTTAGTTTCTTAAACACTAGAAATTCGTTACATGTCTGTAACAAAGTGTAAAAAGTTACTTTATACTTTGTCAAAGCTTGGGGTTTTTAAAATTATATATATCAAGTTCTGCATATGAGCCAGATAAAGGGGAAGTTCTTTGGAAATACTTGACATTAAGATGAGTGTATGACTCTAAACCAGACTGAATCACAAGACCTATTTTAACTACAAGTGTCTCCATTCTGGGTTTATTGGAAACATGCAAATAGGTACCTCTTCCGCACTAGCTGAAACTTCTGGAAAATTTGTTGAAACCAAGCACAGCGTTTAAGGTTTCTTATACTTACAACTAATAGCTTTATAATTGAAATAGTAAATCAAGGGAGAGAGGAAGGGTAGTGGCACTGAAATCCTGGCAGATGTGAAGGTAACAAGGTGGATTGCCAGTGTACACTTGGTGCTCTTCACCACTGAGTCTGTTGTTCCATTTGTTTATACTAGTGAAGAATTGCAGTCTCACGTGATTGCTCTGAACAATTATTGGTCCACAGTAAGTTTCTTGGGAGCTATATGCAGAAGATATACCTCTTTTCTGCTATTCCCACACAGTTTTGTCTTGTTCCTTCACCAGATGCTTTTTATTTTAGATTTTACTGTGAACTTTATATTGTCTGACTTCTCAACTTCTGCTCTGTGAGGACAGAAGTCCACACATTTGGGTTATGCAATGAGTTTCTGTCTAAGGCAGGACAAGGAGGGGCCAAGACACTAGTCTGCTGCTGAGGAGCAGCAAGGAGAGAAAAGACAGCCCAATGCAACTGGTACATTGGCTACAGACCAGGCATGCTACTCCAGTGAGCTCAGTAAGCTAGGAAGGCAGATGGGAGCTACATGTATGAGTCTCACACACAGTGCTAGGTGCCATTATCCATTTTAGCAGTGTTAACAAACTTTTAGCCTTATAAAGCCTTTCTTTCCTCATTATATGCTCTGGAATGACTTGCTCTCTACAACTACCTGAACAGAGGTTGTTAACGAGGTGAGTGTTGGTCTCTTTTCCCAAATAGGACATGAGGAAATGGCCTCAGGTTGGATCAGGGGAGGTTTAGATTGCAAATTAGAAAGAAATTCTTCACTGAAAGCGTTGTCAAGCATTGGAACAGGCTGTCCAGGGGAGTGGTTGAGTCACCATCCCTGGAGGTGTTTAAAAGACATTTAGATGTGGCACTTAGGGACATGGTTTAGTGGTGGATTTGGCAGAGTTAATGATTGGACTCAATGATCTTGTGGGTCTTTTCCAACCTAAGTGACTCTATGATTCTATGACTAGCCATCTCTACTTAGAAAAATCTGAGAATGCTTTTACTTATGCAGCTACCAGTTGGTGCTTGCAGCACTTTCCCTTCTGAGACAAACAAGTCCCGAAGTACTGACACTAAAGACATACTGCTGCTATCTCTGCTGTATTTTCTATCTTGAGCTGATAAGAGAATGATTCTGTTTGTGGTTAATGTGTTCAGACACGTGTCAAGATTTGTCATACATTCAGAGAGATGTAGATTTTCCTATCAGCACTTGCTTTGTTTTGTTCTTGTGACTTTTTGAACCTGTTCAAGATTTAGAGTACCCTGAAAACACTAGACCTTAACAAAGAACTGTAGGTGATAAGAGTGAGCAGAAAGCAGTAGCTGGGAGAGACATTTGGAAGAAGTGAGGGAATACTGGTTGGACAAAGTAGTTTAAGCAGGAGCACTTTCCTTGCCTGGTTACACCTCTTTAACCAGGAATGCAGAATCCCTTGGACCAAAGAGGGGGCCTGCCTCCATAGCCTAACAATACAAGGTGAGAGGAAGGAAGACCACTTGTAGGTTCTGATGCTGCTTGTGCATTTTGTGTCTAAGAAATCATCAGATTAAATGTATACATAATATTTGCAGCCTGGTTCAGTAATTCTTGCTCAAAAAAAAGTAACCTTCCTGGTAGCCCTACAATCTAGGTTTTCTTGAATGAGAGGCCTATCCACATAACTCTTTTGGGACCAGGTGGTTAGCTTCTGAGAGACCTTGCTAGGTAGATACTCAAGTACTACATGTCAAAAGTAGATGAGTTGCGGAAGTGATGTGAATTTTCCTCCACTTATTCTCTGGCTATTATAGTTCTATCTCAGTTTCCACTTGATGTGCACAAATTTTGGTTGTGGGCTTACAGTAATCTGGAACAGTTTCACTAGAGCTGAGGAAAGAATTTCAGAGGTCATGAAGCAGTTTCTGTCCCAGTGCCCTGTCATTCCTAGAGTCCAGTGAGGACGTTTCTTTGAATACAGAAAATTTTTATTAAAGTTAGCCTTCACTATGATGCCAGATGTTATGGCCTTCCTCTTATCCCGTCCCATTTACCTCCATCCTTATAGCACAAAACGATTCAGGGAGTTAAGGGTAGTTTAAAACAGTTCTTTCTCATTTTAGAATGGTAGCCTGTGTTTGGTGTTACATTCAACCCTGAGAGCAGTCATAAAATCAAAGTAGAATAAGGTGAAAATCAGTGTTTCCCAAAACAGAATGTTTTTTTGCTAGAAGTCTCCTTATCTCACTGGATAACAATAACCTTGTAAATAATCTGAAAATTATCCCCCTCCCAAAGAACATTGAATTTTCCTATATCCCTTTATATATGCAGCAATGCATTTGGTATGATTATACAAATGTCAGTGAGATAAAATAAATATCCGCAAATATATAGCCCAAATGTGGAGTTTTACATTGCTTCTAGCATAATTGCATTGTTTAGGTATGTTTATGGATTTTTGAGGGGTTCTTATCTCTTTCTGTTCATTTCACTCTGTTGTCATAGCATAATTCTTGTGGCCTAACAGACAACAAATAGTCACAAATACTGAAATGTGGCATAAAGCAGAATGCACACTCAGTTTGTGCAAGAACTTTGGCCTTTCTGCTGTACCACAAGTGCTAGGGCTTCGTAATGGGATTTAAATTGATGGCTGAGCAATGACTGTAGATCATTTATGGGGCGCATGGATTTCTGGTGCTCCTCCTGAATCTGAAATTAAATCAAGCCCCAAGGCAAGCATGAGCATGAACACAGAGAACGGGTATTTTTCTTACAGATGAGAGAAGGCATCACAAAAGCTGGCTTTTTCAATACCACAGTTTTTAATGAACTGGTTTTGACCTTTTTTTTTAATCCTAGAAGGTGGATGGGTTGCTTGTGAAATAACTCTGTGCATACTCTTAGACTTAACTTCAAATCAGCTGTTTTGCTTTTGTTTTTACTAGAAGGACAGACTTGGGTGGTGGGAGCAGAAGCCTTAAGGGGGTTATTTTTTTTAAGGAGTGTTTACAGTGCTTCAGCATCCTCAGGGGCAGCCTTAATCTTCTCAGGTCAGCATGCAGCATACTCTGACCAGTTCCTTTATTAGAAATGAAAATTTTGTTTGAATTTTGACCTGTTTGAGAAAGGGTCGCTTGGTTTGGACTCAAATTCTGAAATGAACAAAAAACCCCAAGCAGCTTTCTGAGTCACAGGCAATGCAGTACACAGATTTTAAAAAGTGATAGTCTATAGTTGTGGGGAAGTTGGAAGTAAAGAAATCCCCTATTCTTTCTCTGATTCTTGACTGAGAACTCTGGGTAAATACAATAAAAAGTACTTTAAAAACCAGAAAGACTGGAAACTGCTATCTCCAGCTAAAGACAAAGTAAATTGGGTGCATTTAAGGTTTTTTTTTGTTTTGGTGGGGTTTTTTTAACATTTCATTTTTGGTTTTAGGTTTCTGGGATTTGCTACAATAGCAGTATATTAAAAGTTCATCGAATTCTTTGTGTACCCAGCTGGGTAGCAAAGATCTTTTCTTGGACTCTTGAACCAATCTTCTCATCTGCGGAACCAACAAATGAAGTTCGAGTAGGAATGGGAGCAACAGTTGATATCCAGAGGCAGCAGAGGATGGAGTTACTGGATCGTCAAATCATGATGTCTCAGGTTGCCCAAATGAGGCGGCAAAGGCAGCAGCAGGTATTGATATATGTTCTGTAAGGATTATATTAAATTATGGGAAAAATAAATCTTTGGTCTTATATCTTTTGTGGTTCCTATTTCTCAAAAAGAATGTATTTCTTTATTCTTGTCCCATCAGTCTTTCATACACTGTTGTACTGCTAATAGTCATTCAAGTGTTTTATATAGCCTTATATGTTAAAACTGCTTCACAAGATGTAAGCAGAATGTCAGACTATCCTCTAAGGATATCAGTACTTCTGGCATTCTTTCATCAAAAATGAGGCAGGAAGGTGAAGTGATTGTCTCTTGGTGGTCTTTAGTAAGAGCCGCTGTGGAAAGCTAGGAAGTCAAAATGCTCCTGGCTCTTCTGAGTATTTGTACTGTTAGCATCCTTTTCAGAGTGGTTGAAAATTGTCTACATAACTCATTTGTTTGCAGATGTACTTTGAATAAGGCTTGTTTCTTTTAAAAAAGTGCAGAAATTAAATTCCCTAACTTTCTTACAGAGGTCAACCACAGGGACTTTCTGTTTGCCACATTTAATGCTCTTGGTTTATTTCCTTATTTACTAGAATAGCAGAGCCTTTTTATTTTCTCTGGTTTAGCCAAACCAGCAAGTGCATATATTCACATACTTCGTGTTACAGGGCAGTAAAACAAGGCAGATGGTGTCTCAATTCACTTTTTCCTGTATCTGAGATGTATGTGTTACTACTCTATCAAACCTAATGGAAAACATAGGCCTTGCATTGCTCTGTGTGAACATATATTGTTCATAATTTAATTACAGCCTAGCTTCCTCTGCCTGAAACACAGCTCTGTACTGATACACAAGTTCTTGTTGTGTTTCAGGTAGTGTAGTGCAAGTAGGTATAGCTATCTTACCATTAATATGTTGCCAGAATTCGAGGTGCGATGATGGCATAAAGCTTTGGTCAACAACTGGCATATGAATCTTTCTTTCCAGTCCCCAATAATGTAATTTTGTTTTCCTTGATTTCTTAATATTTCAATCTGATGAGATTGTTCTTCAGGTGGAAATACTGTAATCTACTTTTCTCTATTCCCATAGAACATTAATCAGTTATAAGAACTGAAATAGAAATTACTCAATTCTCAAACACTGCCGTTGTAATAGAAAATGAATTGAAAGTGTCTGTTGGACTACAGGCTGCTGGGAAGAGTGGAGCCAAGTTTCTTCAGATAGGAGGAAGAAGCTGTTCCCAGTTATGAAGGACAATCTTTAGAATATATCTTAAATTGCAAAAAGTGGTAAATAAGTTCAGAACAGTAAATGATAAAAGAAGAGTTGATAACATTTTCTCATCTTCTCTTTTCCTTAGGCTAGGAACAATGAAAGTGGAAAAATGTCTTTTCATGTTTGACTTCAAATAGAGTTCTTTAAAAAGGTGAAAGGGTTTAAGTAAAATAAATGAACATTGTTTGAACATCAGTAAGATGCTTCCCTTTACAAGTTACTGAAACACTTTCAAGTTATCTTTATGTTTGGCCTTTAACTTGAGCACCACATTTAGTTAACTGATAGCGCTAATCTGCGAAACCAGTGATCAGAAGGCGATGGGATCAATGTATGAACGTTTCAGAGAGTCTCTTCAGAAAAGATGTGTCATGAAAGCTTTTGACCAGCCTTTTCTTTAATGTGTCACTCACAGAATTGACTGGCCATCAACTAAATCACAAAAAGCATCATTAACAAATGTTGAGATGTAGTGGTAAAAATTAAAAGCAGGCTAATTTCAATCTCAAAATTTTAAAAATTGAAAACCATTTTCTGGATTGCTGTACTTGGGCAATTCTTTTGCCTTCAGAGGCTTGGAAAGGTGTAGTTTGAAGACAGTGGAGTTGAGCCGATCACATTACAGATGGAATTTAGATCATCATTTTGCATGTGGGAGTGAAGTGGATAAAGAATGAAGTTCAGTTTCTCAGGGACTTTTTTTTCTGAAGCTGAAAATAATAAAAGCTTCAAAGTATGTATCAGTCATCAAATACGGCTTTGAATTACATTTTAGGGGAATGTTGTATAGATTTCTGGAGTCTATGCTGTCTGTAGGTAATGTGCCAGAGGTGAGATAACATTTTCTGTCCTGCTTTCTATTTTGTTTGGCAAGGGAAATGAACTTTAACTTTCATCTGTATGCCATAGTGCAACAATTTTGTTTAGCTGCCCCTTGAGAAGGTGCTGTGCTTATTCCTCCTACTCTGTTACTCTTCAGATTTTTGAGAAAAGATACAGTCCAGCTTCCCTGTATATTGGTAGCATTATGGAAGGAGAAGACAGGAATGTGATAGGTGGTTTTCATGGTGCTCCATTGACTGCACAGTGTGGCAAGCTCTGTTCTGGCCATAAGGAGGCCCCTTTCTTAAATTGATGGTTTTAGTAGTAAGCTTATGCAAGTCTTTGCAAGAAATTCTGAGGAATGTGAGCCTGACAAGTTACACAAGCCAACACAAGAAGAGTAACGGTTTTAAAAAAATTAAATTTAAAAAAAAAAAAAAAAGCAAAAGAAAGTGGGGAAAAAACATTTCTCATAAGTTGTTTTTACTGTACCCCAAGATACTGAGATGTAAATAATGTTTGGCTTTTTTTTTTTCCTGCTGTTCACTGAGCTCATTTATCCAAAGTGGAATTCACTTTGGATGCTTTCTACAAAAAAACCCCGACCAACTCTGCCAGAATTTCTTCACTGGCAACTCGTTGATCTACGTTTCCCATTCTTTCTCTTAACTGAAATGTTCTGGTCTGGAGGAGCCTGAAGCATGGAGCTGTGCATGTGAGAGCTCGGTTGTCTGTAACTCTGAGTAGGTTGAGTATGTGGTAGAATTTGAACATACACCACCAACTTCATTACTTAATCTACCTGATTTTAGCCCTTAAATGTTCAGTGGTACTGTGTCAGAATATGTTGTTAGAAACTGAAAATAATATCTTACGTTGCTAGTTTCTCAGGGGAGTGTGGTTACACAGTGACTGATTTTTGTCTTGGTTTCTAGTTGCTGTGGATACAGCCCTTAAACAGATGGTAGCACACATATTGAAAACTTTCTGTTCGGTTTTTTTCTTTCACGGATCATCCTGAGAAATTGCGAACTTCTCACAAATGGAGACTTACTGAGCATCACCTCCATGCACCTTTTGAGGCAGTAGAATAAAATGTGTGCCATATGTATTCATTCCCTCAAAAAATACCAGCTTGTTGTTTTGTAACTGCTTTAAAAACTAGTTTCTTAGGGGTTTTTTGCCACTTTTTTGTCTATTCTCTTTTTTAATTTAAATAATCTGTCCTATTTTTCTTTTTTCCCCACTATCTGATTGCTTTTTCCCCTTCATATCACTTCCACATTGTCATTCCACACTATGCCATTTTCCTCCCATATCTTCATCATCTCTTCCCCTTCATCTCCATTGTTTCCCATACTTTGTGTTTGTTCCTCTACAAAATCCTTCTTCTCTTTGGGGGAAGTTCTCTTCCATTATGTCTCACCACCAGTAATCATTTGCTGATGCGTCATGAATTTAGGATTTTAGGGATGGATACCTCTTGCCTTTCTCTCAGTCAGACAAAATGTAGTTGAGGTCTTTGGGCACTATTTTATCCTTTTGATACTGTAATGTCAATGAACATTTTGGTCTTGCTCTCCTGACTTTTCTATTTCTTGATCTCTTTCATTTCTCAGCATTTTTCTAAAGTTTATCTTTCTATAACCCAAATGAAAGCCATGGTGGGAAAAGGGAAGCAACTGTTGCATCTGTGTACCAGTGTGGTAGCAGTGAGTCAATTTGACTTTCACTTCCTATTGAGAAATTTGGAGGGAAGCTGACAATCCAATTGCAAATAGATAAGGGAGGAGTCCGTGCCTGGATGTTATTGACAGCACTGTTGTCACTAAAGACAGATATGTGGAAGGTGGTGGAAATTTGCAGGAAAGGTGGTCAGTGCCTTCTGTTGGCAGCTAAATACCACTTCTCCTGTGAGCGCTCATCCCTGTGCCCGTTTGGGAGGGGCACTGTATGAACCTCAGTCCCTTCACCCTGAAGAAATGATTTCTCTATCCACAAAGCATTTATTCCTTCATTTGTGCTGATCATGTTAAAGACACCATATTGCCTGTTTCTTAGTTTCTCTTAAGTTTCTTGGCTCAGAAAAGGGCTTCACTAGGTTGCTTCAAATTGTGTGATAAGCCTACAGCCATATATTAAAATCTTCATTTCACTACCCCTTTTCTGCCCTGTCCTTCACTTTAAGCTTATTTTGTCTTTTCCCTTCTGGTTTTTTGTTCTTCTATTTCAGCTGCCATTACTTTTCAGTGAGGCCAGACTCTGCTTTGATTCATATCCCGTGGCACCTCTCTGTGAGATTCTACTGCTTGCAAAGACCAGACTTCTCCTATAACAATGTGACTTCCTCTAATTGTTCATTTGTTAGATGTCTTTCTCCTGGGACAGGGGAGAGATGCTCTGTGGGTAGGCACACTGAGTGTCTTTATTGTTATGGGGAGTCTCATATCCTGAGAAACGTGCAAGTTTCACGTTTTGTCAACTAAGGACTGTGAGACTAGATTGGTGATTTACCTTCTGTTATATCTAAGCAGTAAACTCCTGACCTTGGAAAAAAATAGATTAATGAAGCAAAGACATTCCTGGCACAAGAATTCCTCCTCGGGAATGTTATCCTCAGTCACTGTGATAGAAGAAAATCCCTCAGTGACTATGTTTTTTAGCTTTCCCACTGGCACTGAGAGATACCACTTTGACAAAGTCTTCTTGAATAACTTCACAAGTTTGAGTACCAACACCAAGTCCTTCAGACATTTTGAACCCTGAAGACCTTCTGCAACCTTTATACATTGCCAGGTCCATATAAACTCTTGCTCTCACAGCCGGGACTTCGGATGGAACCAGCTTGTTCATATTTTTCCACAGATATATGTGTCTTTGTCAGACTGTTTTAACTGAACATTCAGGGGAGATTTTCAGCCAAGTGTTACGCAAAGCATTTTCTTCTAATTAGGTTTCCATTCCAACTAGTCAGCGTTACTTAAGGCTTCTTCAGATCTTCTTCAGACCTCAATGAGTCTTTAACTCATCCTTTGCTTTTTGGCACTCTTCTGGCATTTTAAAATCTTGGTTATTCTCTGTAATTGTTTAACAATATTTTCTTTGTGTTGAGAATAAGCCTGTTTCTGTTTCAAAAGGGGAGCTTTACTCTTAGAGGTTGTTGGGTATAAAAACTGCACATACTGCTGATGTTGACATGTGCGAATTCTTTGTTTTTTTACTGTTTGTTTCAATAACACATTTGCAAGCAGTTGATAACCCACTGCTATTTAGATATTTCTGTTTTCTTTTTCTGAATAACTTTTTTCCTGGGTTCTAGGTGTGAAATTAAAAATGTAGAATTTCTAGGGTGCTGATCCAGGTAACAAACAGTTTAATACTCTCTACTCTACAGGCTAACGCTTTATTTTTCTGTCTTTTTCATGGAAGTTGGCAATTCCACAAGCTGACAGATGCTGGTAGTACTACTAAAATAAGTGTGTGTCTCATTGACAGCCAGTTGTCACAGTCATGAGGCTAACTGTCTCTGACTCCTACTCCTAGGTAGCACCGCTTTGAACTATAATTTTTTTCTTGAACTGGAATTATGAAATTATCTTTCTGTCTGACTGGGCTTTTGAGCTGTAGTGTTTGAATTTAGTTTAATATTTGTAATCAATTTCCCTAGAGAAGCAGTGGTTGATACAGTGGTCGGACAACTTCCTAAAGCAAAATACTTATTTCAGTGCAAATATTTTTTTTAAAAATAGAGTATGTTTCACACATTCTCTTGTGTGATTGTTCTATATTCTCTTCCTCCAACTTTAACTTGAGGCAGTTCTCCATAAAAAATCTGGCATACAAATCTCCCCAAGCATTTTCAGAGTATTTAATTCTCTGTTGTCTAATCAATTCCTGTTTACAGAAGACAAATTTCTTTTTAGCTGTACCTGTCCCTTCATTTCTAGCTTTGAACATGGGGTAAATAAGGCATCCAGTTTGGGGAGTGGTTCGTTATTGGATTCCAGGACTGCTTCCATTGTCCTTCCAGTCTGCACTGAGAGACTCTTGATGGGTCTTTTCTCTTCCTAGTGTCATCTTCCATAGCATGTAGTAAACAAGAAGCATGTAATTAGGTAGTAAGTAGTCCACCTTAGCATTCAGGTTTTCTGATTAGAACTCTGATATTGTCACATAAGGACTGCAGGCTGGTTTCACCAATAGTTCCTTAATGCACTACCTTAAGAGGCACAATAGATACAAAAGTTTCACCAAACAGTTGACTTTTGAAATGTTAACAAATGGAAGCCCCTCCTATTTGCAACCTTAGACAGAACTTGAATCTTTACATCCCAAAATGGAATACTAATCTGTTTTTTTCTCTATATCATCATAGACTAGCCCTTTATATATTCAAGTATGTGTTTATGCTAGTGTGTTGGAGAATTGGGTTTTGAGTTTTCTTTGTGCCTGGTGTTTGTTATCTCAGCTTGTCAAATCAAAAAAATTTTGGAACTCTCATTTCTCATTTTTGTTTTGGCCTCTACTTATTACTCTTTGAAAAGTTTTATGCACAGGAGGTGAATGAAGGATTATATGTCTAATCATCGTGCTTTAATACCAGTCAGCATCCAAAGAGCCATGTAGTAAGGATTAGAACTGCCTCGGGTTTGTATAAAATGTCTAAAAGAGAGATAGTGTTATTTCCTCAAGTACAGACTCAGTGTTCATGCTGGTGGACCAGCCTTCAGCATTTAGCACACTGGACCCCCCCACCCAATTATCTCACTGAGCAAGTGTTGAATGCCTAATGTAAGAACAGCTCCAAATCATGTCATTCCTTTAAAATTCAGCTGGTGATTATGATTGACAGCTTCACCTCTGACAAGGCACTCATTTATAAAGATTAATTTTTAATAACAGGAACCTGAGATTTCTGTGGGAAAAAGTGTCAAGCCCCACTGCCAATAGTATGACATGGATGCTTTCAACTGATATAACTGTGACCTTATCTGTGATGTCACAGCACCAGCAAGAGCCCAGATTGGATGAAGAACAGCTGACGCAAGCAAGGGAAGTCAGGAAGTTTGGAAAAGGAAGTGCTTTGAAAAGATGGTTGAAGACCTGTCTCTGCTGTCTAGAGAAGATCCAGATCTCCATTTATTATTGCAAACAAAGTCTGAGAGTCCTGCTCAACACTTCCCTAGTGTTGGATGAATTAATAACATCAGCTCTCAAAAATGCCATCTTTCAACTTCTGCTTGATGTGAAATATCTTGCTTTCTTCTTGGCATAGTGCCCCATCACTTTCTGGCTGAATTACAGCATCACAGCAGTAATGAAAACTGAATGTTACTGTGATACGGTTTGATATAGAATAGGTATTTACCCTGACTGTAACAGGTTAAACACAGAGTAGTCTGACTCTTTGTGTTCTTAGCTAACTGCCAGTTTTTGGGAGTACCTATGAAGCTCTTCACTTACTGCCAGCCAGTTGAGTGTCTGAGTCAAATAACAGCATGCCTTCCTGTCGTGTGTGACAAGCAGTGGTCTACAAGGCCGAGTGCTTGGGCATGCATGAGTATGCCAGGAAGCATTCATAACACAACTCTGTACATCCCTTGAATGCAGTAGCAGAAGCAGCCATTCCCACCTTGCTTTCAAGGAGCAGATGTGCCTATGCATTGGCATTTCTGGCTTCTGCTACTATGAAGGCATCATGCCTGTGCTGAAATCCCGTCCATTGTCTCTCAGGCAGCTTCAGAGGCCAGATTAAGGTGTTCCTCCTAGATTTCAAAGGAAATAGCTGATCAGGCTTCAGAAAGACCACATGTGGATTTCTGAACTTCTGCGACACATGAGCTCCTCTGGGACAATGCAGGCATCAAAGTTCAGGATGCAGCAACTAAGAGTTGGAGACAGAGCCTCTTGGCTAGAGAGACTTGTCTGTAGGATAAATTTTCAGAGGAAATTGGAATATCTTTAGAAATTGCTGGAGTGCTTTCCTTGGTGAAAAATTTTTTCCATCATTAAGAAAGATTCTCAGAACACTAATACTGTTACATTTCTACCCCCTTTTAAAAGAAGGACATTATTAAAGTAAATGATAAAAACAAACCAAAACAAACAAAAAAACAACAACCAAAAAGCCAGAAGAGTTTTGTCTTCACAAAAAGAGGCAGGCTAGACATTTGAATAAGTCTACTGGAAATTTCACCATTATCATTGATCTTTCCTAAGCAGTGTTCAGGGCAGCAAGTAATTGTGTTGTTTGTGGCTATGCTTTCGCTTTGTTTATATCATCAGTATGTGTACTTTGGAGTCAATAATTTGTAGAAAAATTTATGTCTAAAAAGTGTTTCTTGCTTTCAGTACATTTTTTTAAATGAAGCTTTATATGAAAAGAAGTAAGACAGTATTTATATCTCCTATGCAGAGTAGCAAACTTTGAAGATGTTACTTTAAAAGATGAAATGCAAAGCAATTTCCTTTTTTTTTTTACTGTGGTTGTTATGTTAAGAAAAGGTGAACAGGACAGATATCAGGAGGTGCTTCCTGTTTGTGCAAACAGATGGCGAGTTGTCATTAACCATATACATGAGATAACATTATCAAAATATCTTAACCACATGCATCACTTTCAAGAGTACTTTTATAAAACATTTTCTTTCAAATTAATCTAATTAAAATATGTGCAGATGTGACAGCTGCTTAACTGGGTATTTGTTAATTGTCCATAATACAACATTTTTAATTGTCAAGGTTTGGATAAAAATTGCTTTTACAAAATATGCCATGACTGGTATGTGTATGGGAAGCAGGTAGAGCTGCTTTTCAGAAAGAGAGGAAGGAGATTTTTTGAAAAGAAATTACATAACTGGGCTTTAAGCAGGCTATAGAATCAGTGACATTTGCTACCTCTAGATATCTTCCTTATTCTGTAGGAAAGGAGTATCTTCCTTTCCTTGTAAACAGTATTGTCCCAGACACCATAAAAAAAAGCTACAACGCAACTCAAAACAAAAAAAGACATCAAGGATGTGACCTCATAAGGCACAACCTCAGTACGTAAATCCCTGGCAGCTATCCAAGAATAAGTCATCAATATGGCATTACCTTACAACCTTTTCTACGATGAAGAGCTGCTCTTTTCTCATTCCCTTAATCCAGTCCATTCTAAAATCTCATTCTTTGGTCATCTAAACTTTGTGACCGGTTTGTTGTCTTCCTGTAACAGAAGTTCCAACACCACTAGTGTTCTCTAATCCACTTCTAGTAGTGATATATCAGAGACCTATAAAATGGTCTCCTTGGTATGTTTGTCTCCTATCAGGCAGTAACAAAGAGTTCACAATCAATTGATTCACCTAGTCTTTGCACTGCTAAACCAAAGTAAATGGAATTTTTCTCTAGTTTAAAAATTACAGCCAAGGAGTAAGGGAGGGGGAAAGGCTTATAGGCCTTTCTTAGTGTGTATGCCACCCTTCTAGTCAAATAATTAATGAAGCAGTTGTTTTGTCAAGTGTTTTTCCTGATGACGTGGAAGACTATGTTGCAGACAGAAATAAGGGCCCAGTCACCAATTTGTACAAAGTATTTTTATGAATGATGGTCTGTAGACTGAGTTTTTCAGTACTTGTTGCTTTCCAGTAGCACAGCAGTCGGGACTTCCAAAATAGAGTTTCTAATTAACATCATGAAAACAAGTATGACAGCTGGCAATGGAGACTAGAAATTCTTCACAGCATCCCACTGCAGGGACTGGGACCAGTGAATGCAAGTTAATGGGAACCTTCAGCCTCTTGACTATAATGAGCTTGGTGCTGTTTTCACACCATAAGCAGAGAATGCCTCCTCAAGCCTCCCATCCTGCAGCACAAACAAAGCAACAGAGGAATTAAACATGCAAAAGAAAATTCCTTTTGCTATAGTAAATCTTGCATCATTCACACAACTGGACATGGGAAAAGTGGACTGAGGAAGCAGACGTGAACAAGAAATCTTACTTTTGTGAAGATAACGTGACAGGTGGCTACTGTCCAGAGCACTGAATGAGGGAAGGTGTTAGTTTGTGTCACATCCCTGAGTGCACCAACAGTGCACCTACACACTCTGTAGGGGTTTGGCTCTCTGTGCTGAGGGCCAGCTTTGGTACAGTACAGCTCTTCAGCCTTGGAGCAGACTTGTGTGAGAAAGAGCTATGGTTAGAAACACCTGTGAGAAGCCTTGGGGCTTCACCCACTCTGGGAGTTGCTTTTAAGTTCAGGTCCTTGCCCTTGGTCCTTGCTGAGCTTTCTATATAGGCATGTGCCAACCGGTGTATCTCCCTCCCTGCTCCTGACCCACTGATACGACTTCTAGGCTTGATCTTACCACCTGCCTGGTGATCTGGACTTTTGTTTGACCATGGTTACTGTCACTGGACCTGCTTTGCTCTTCTCACTTGAATCCTGTGGGAACACGGCATGTTTTAGTGAGGCCACTGTCTCTGTTTGCCTTGTTGTCAGCCTTGGCTCTCAGCTTGCCTTTCCTCTTGGGGCAGCACCTGCACTTGCTGTTCCCTGACATCTAAGATCCAGGACAAAGAAGAATGTCACTTGCAATAATCTTGGTGCAAGATAGCCTGAGTCTGTCAGCTGTGGAAACTGACTCTGGATGCAAGAGGTTTAATGCATCCTTCTTACCTAGTCCTCAATCATGTTAAGTTCCTGCCCCCAAACCATTTAGTATTAAACTGAATTCTTTTTATGACAAACCAGAATCACAGAAGAACTGCCTGGATTTCATTAAATGGATTGGACTGGCAGACACTTATCACTGAAGGTGCTGCTCAGGAAAGGAGCTTACATACTGGACACTTGATCATTCTCACTGCTGAATTATTAGCTCCTTTTCTGCCTCTGGTTTGGACCACTCCAGAGAGCTCTGTTATCTGAGACAAGGCTTCTGTAAAGGGTAAGGAGACGGGTGTGAGCTCATCTGTGCTGTTGTGTGCTGGTGCCAAGGTTCAAGTATATTGTGAAATGCATAAATATTGTTTGCTGATTCCCTAGTAGGGACTCTCAGAAGGTTTATAAGCATCACTTAAATAAATGCATCACATTGTGTATCTTCAGGTGAAATCTTCCTGACCTTGCAGAGTGTGTTAGCATGGTCAAAAGTCACTGTAACACAGAAATCATAAAATTGCGAAGGGGAGGTCTGCAAGAGAATTTCAGTGGGGCAAGGCAGAGTCTGGAAATCTCCTGTGCATTTTTTAACTGGAATTTGCGATATTTACTTAAGATATTTTTTGCTGTTTGCTTTGGGTCAAATTAAAATTCACAGATCTTCATGTATTTCTGCTGTGATAGTTAAGGCTTTCTGAAAGTCTTTATACAGTCACCATCCACACTGGAAATCCATAGCATAGACTTCATCTCCATCTTCTGTGGATCTAAGATATTCGCTGCACTTCCTCATTTTTCCTTAACTTTACTCTATTGGATTGGCCATAGTACCAGGCCCACAGTTCCTGCTGCAGTTCCCTAAATTTCTGCTCTTTTGAGCCTGACTTTGTGCATGTCCATCACGTAATCAGAGGCAAGTCTGTGAGGGGAAACAATTTTCCTGCAGTGAAGATAAAGCAGCCTAATGTGCCTTGTTTTGGTGTAGTTTGTAAAGTAATGCACAGATGAGAATTGGACCATAATGTTGGGATTAATCCTAAACATCAGTGTTCACATACCATTAAAAGTTTCAGCCTTTAATACTTATTGTTGTTGTATGTTGGATATTCTTACCTCATTAATATAGTTAAGAACTGATGGGTTATGTTTGTCCCAATTTCCAAAGGTAATTGAAAAATTCTGAGGGCAACTGAAAAAGAGCTTTTCACAACTGATTTGATCAAATTTGTCTAGTCTTTTATTTCTGGGAAAGGGTTAGCAGTCTTAACATGGAAATCTTCTGAATACATCAGTCCACATCTGTAGTTTATCAAGATATCTGCTGTAAACCTTAAGGACTAAATAATTACCTTTGTAAAGAATCTGCATTTTTTAATTTAAAGTAATGAATTCTGTGTACATTAATTTAAAATGTATTGTAAGTTTAGGATAAGGAAGTAGACAAGTCTCTTTGTAGTGTTAGGTGACAGCACACAGGACAGGGAGGATACAGGAACTGGAATAGGCATCTCAGTACTGAAGCTGAGGCCACAGCTGGAAAGGTACATTTATTTCAGTCTTCAGATACACTGGAGTACTGCTAAATTAATACATTTATTGTAGATTTTGTATTTCATATACATTATTCTGTATGACTTGTGGGGCTTCAAAGGAATGTGTCATAGTCCCCTTGGCATTTTTCAATTCACTGATTTAATGTGAATGACCGGTGGAAGCATTATTTTCTTCTCCTGAGGTCTTTTCAAAAGGATAAGAACAGGCAAAGTAGCATTAGTGCAGTGTTCTTGATGAACTACAGAGCTTAGCAGACTTTCAGAAATTCAAAGTTAATGAATTAAAACTCAGAAATAATTCTGAGTTAGGTGAAATTATCAATGGGGAAGTACAGGACGTGTTTTTCCAAGACCACAGAGTAGTGCAGTGGTGTCAGTAAAAGGTCTGTGATCCGTCTCTGGGTTTAAACTACAAACCAATTCTCCTTTTTACTATGCTACACTGTTTGGCTAATGCAAGGCTTATACAGAATCCTTTGATTAAAACCTCATGACTTTTAAGCAAATGTGTTACACAGTACGCAAAACAGAAATGTAGATAGGTAATCATTTTTTAAATTCAGAATCACTAACAGTGGAAACTATGTCTTGAAAACCGGTGATGACTCCTAGCTTTTGCACATCTTCACAGGGAAGAATGCACTCTAGCGTATAAGGGACTGAAACACTTCACACCCTAGCGTTTCAAATCTCCCCAAATGCTTTTTTAAGTGTGCTATTGCACTGCCCCCTATGGTGTCTGGGCTGGTTGGGTCTCTGGAGAGAAAGGAAGAATCCAAAGGAAGGGGCAGAGAAACTAAAAGGGTGATTTTTAAAAAAATTTTTTTTTGTGTCTAGGAGCAGATTTAGCTGCTGCTGATCCGATTGAGCAGAGAGCAGTTAATGCTCTAGGGTACATAAAGGCAGGAAGTGCCTTCACTGAGAGAGAAAAGAAAAAACTCTTTAAGAGGAAGGTCTTCTGAGAAACGACATTATGGAACTAAAATAGAGCAACTAGAGGAAGGAAGTCTATGTCCTATATATACAGAAAGGGAGGGGGATCTTCTCCATAGTAACAGAGGGAGCAGGGGAGGAGGAAAAGGACAACACAAACTGCAAAAGGTGTTTTAAATTGTATAGAAAAGAGAGATTTGGGGTTTACTTTTATTCCCTGCTTGCAGGGACTGTAGTTTTGGTGTGAGACAAAATCCATTAAAAATGTTTGTTTAAGATAATAAAATGAGGATTAATTATTTCTGGACAATTATAAAGCTTGTACTACTATTTGTACTTTATATTCTAAACGTCTTATTACAAAACTTGAAGCTTGGTTGTTAAAATAAAGTTTCGGTTCTGTGATTTACACCATACATATGTTACTGCTGTGTATTTGTCTTATTACTATATAGTTGCAAAATGTTTTAGCACTGGAATACAACAGATTTTGCAGTGGTATTTAATACACAGAAGTTAGGTGAGGTGGTCTGTGTGTCTGTAACAGTCGCGTTGGCGTCACAGGAATAATCACTTGCATGGAAATCACAGGTATCCTGAAGGTTGAGCTTGTTTCTGAGTTTCCTGATGTGGTTTTGCTGATGCACTGAGAATCCATTTTTCCTTCCCCCCCCCCTTATTTCTTGCACTCTTTTTCCCTGGTTAACTCCAGCAGCAGTCTTGCAAAGCACTTACGGGACCTGCTGTTGCATCTCTTGCCAGGCAAATCCCTATCAGTAAAGAGAGGGGTCCTTCAGCCTCAGAAATCTAGCACTGTAGTAAACCAAATCTTTCACAATGGGTGCGAAACATCCTTTCTTCTTTCTGTTAGCACTTTTACTTAATTTACTGTGATTATTTCTAATAACTAGTAAAGCAGTAAGCAGTCCCAAATTTTACTTCATAAGACACTGCAGCAGTTTTGTTGTTTAAAATAAAGTATTTTACTCAAACGTTTGCCTTTCATATTATGTGGGATGCATGACCTTTTTGTTTAAAAATGTCTGTTCTTTTTGCAAAGACTGACAGCAGTGTCTGATTTCAGGGTGGGATGATTAACTGGAATAGACTGTTTCCTCCTTTACGTCATAGACATAATGCGAATTATCAAGATCATCGCCCGTCTGAACAAGACACACCTCCACCTACGGAGGTTTCTGAAGAGCAGGTAAACATTTTTCTATTTTAAAATAGCATTAAAAAACTGGTTAGGAATTACTTCTAATTTTTTATTATATGTTGACACACAGTTGCTTAAATATTCTCTATAGCAGCACAAAGTAGAGTATCAGATAACAGTCACAGTGCAGAGACAGCAAATTGTTACTGCCATTCAAACCAGACTTAAAGATAACTTGGGAGTTTCTGCTTTAACTTGGGAGTTCCTGCTTTTATGTGTAGCTGTTTGTCTTTTGCATTTAAAGATGAGACAGTTTCACTAGTGGGGGCTATTCAAATCTGATAAAATAAGTGTTTCAGAGAAGGAAGAATGAAAAATAGATACCATTGTTTGTCCTGTAGACATGCACATTTTCCTTCACTGAGGTCTCCAGCTTAAGTTTCCAATTCAGTCATGTAGTTTTTTGGAAATAATATTAATGCCAGCTGTGGACTGCAACACACACTTGATCTAGAACTTGGATGTTTCCCTCAGTAATGTGGTTGACTGATTTCACGTACTAATGCCACAAAGAAGTTTGTATCTTTTCTGTCATGTATAGATTTAGACTTTTAGATTTTTTAGTTGATAGTTTTATTCTCAAAAGAGAGGATGATTTACTAGGAAATTTAAGAATTTAAGATTAGTCATTTCTATATTCAGCATTTATTGCATGCAGTCAGGTTTCCCAGGTTGCAGCCTTTCTACAGTTAGCAGCACTGGCCTTTTTATAGTCTAGGTTCTCTGCTACCCTTGAACAAGAGTAGGTTTCAAGGGTGAATTTTTCTTTCCCTTTTTCCTTTGTTTTAGGGAGATAAATCAACACTTGCTAGGACCACGCTGTCATTTCTAGTTAGTTTAAAATGAGCTTGTCCCAAACAGACATCTCTGCTATGTTCTGATTTCTGGTTTTGATTCACTGTAAGATTATGTTCAAAATGTTCAAAACTTTAACTGCACTGGTGGTTTTGACTGCAAACGTGCATCCAAAAAACAAACAAACAAACAAAAAGAGGAAAAGAAAAATAAAAACCCCTCACCAAAGAATACCTTCCAAGACAAAACCCAGAAACTTAGATTTGGCCAGCCTGAAATCCTACTCAGTGCCAGGTATGGGGTGGACCAAAAGATTTCCATGCTGGCTTGGTTTGTTTCTTTGTTTTATTGACAGATTCTGCTTATGAGAATTTTTATTGTTAGGCTGGAACTAATGAAATAGTTATTAGTCTGACTTATGCTGGATTCTTTCCCAAAGCCTTTAGGCCCAGATTTATGAAAGCAGTATACGCTTATATTTTCTCATGCATTGAAGTTGTAGAGCTCGCCTAATTTCTGTCATTTGCAATGCTGTCTAGTTATCCTGCAAAGAAAAAGGTAATCTAAGCACCTTTGATTTTTCAGGACTGTACTAGTAACTGCACAAGTTGTCTTAAAATGTCAGAAGTGCAAGGTTTTCTTCTGTTTTTCAGATTTAAAATGGCAAGCAATTGCAATGTTTTTGGTACAAAAATCTCAGCATTTCTTTTGGGTCTTTTAGCACCTTAAATTACCATTACCAGTATACACCTCTGTTTCCTGGAGCTGGATTCAGTTCCTGTGGTTAAAATATAATCAGATGAAAAGAACTTTTTGTTGTTACAGTCTGTTCCCTGTGTTGCTCACTGGATATTTGTGTGAATGGGAACATTACAATTCCATCCACCACTTCTTAAGGTTAGAATTCATGGCAGCTGCAGCAAAAACCTTTTGTCTGAAATGTATTTCTGTGGTTAGCTTTATTCCACTGCCTGCCCTTTTTCTCACAAAAAACACAATCTTATATGAAAAATCAGACACAGGAAACTTTAGAAAGTTACGGGCTATGAAATCCACTTTGAAGTTACACTATTGTTGCAGAGGTGTCGGAAGTAACAATTCATTTCTCTACCTACAAGAAGGTGAGAAACTGCCACTGGGTTGTAAGAGGGGGAAAAGGGGGAAAGGCACAAAAATTATCAGTACCGTATTTGATATTCTGACAAACAAAGTGGCCATTTTCACATGTTTTGTCACTGGTTTTAGATTAAGAAAAGGAGGACCTCTCTTCCAGGCATACTTGGCAGTAGTAGATTTCTCAGTAAGCTGCCAAAGCAGAGAAGATGAAAAATACTGAAGAGTTCTGGAGGTGTCTTAGAGGACAGGGAAGTTGCTTTTAATGGCACCTTTCTTACAAACGGCATTTAAAGTACTTTCAATCTGAGCGCACATTGCTCTTGCACCCTGGGGAGATTCCTCCAGAGATGGAAATGGCCTCTGCTATGTTCGTGCTCAGCTTCATTCTGCTGCTGCAGGCTCCAGACAGGCAGAGGTGGAGCAATGGTAGTTCTCTCACAGCTCCTGCAGCCCAGGACTTCCAGGTTCAGGAGCTGTGGTGGCTGGTCACAAACGCCATTTGGAGCAAGATGGGGAATGCTTTATGCTGCCAGTGGCCACAGTTAATTTTATGTGCCACTTCCTTCACCACCACACCTTGTTTTTTCCCCTCTCTGGAAGATGAATTATAAAAGTGAATGAGTTATATTGTTACTTTCAGTTATACCTAATTGAGAACTGTAGATTTTAAATGTGCTTTAGATTGGAATTTAACCGTAAATTAAATTTGGTTATAAATACATTGATTTTTACATGTGGCAGTTTAAATATCTGTTAGCACAGAGCAAAAAACATTAGGTGCTGAGTACATGATATTATAAAAAGGGATGGTCAAGTGGTTATTGATTACCAAAATTACTGTCTTAATGTGCCCTTTTCCAGGTAATTCTTCCATCAAATGTGATTGATTTATGCTGTTCTGAGAATATGTAGAATCTTTCCAGGGATTTTACTGAACCCATTTAAATATAGTGCTGCGTCTATTTTAGGGCGAACTTCCAGGTTTATTTTAAAAACCACCTCAAATTAATAGGTTTGAGTTTTTTAATGCCCTCTGGAGAAGTAGATCTTTTCAAGGAAAGTAAAGCTAAGAATGTCTGGACAGGTTTTTGCATCTGCTGTAATATTCCTTATTTTGGTCAGTGTTGGGTTCATGAGCTCCTGTTCTTGTCAAGAGCTGCAAGCCCCAAGTTGTGATGTGTGGTGCCATACTTTCTATTTTACTCTTCTTTCAAAACTGGACCAGCTAGGGAAATACAGGTGTGTCATTTTCAGCAACGGTTGATTTTGAAAGCAGTCACCTCTGTGGCAGTGTTTTCAATCATGCAGTCCTAGATATGTCTTTGTGACAGTGCATAGCCATGCTTGCTCACTCCCTGGAAAGGTAAACTTTTGGACAGCCTGATCAGTGGAAAAGTGATCTCTGACACTATTAACGTGACTAATGCGCACACACTGTGAATAAAACTCTAGTTTTAAAGTGGTGTTATGTATTTCTTTTCCAGGTTGCACGACTTATGGAAATGGGATTTTCCAGGGGAGATGCTCTAGAAGCTCTGAGGGCTTCAAATAATGACTTAAATGTAGCCACTAATTTTCTACTGCAGCACTGATGGTTTTCTGTGTGAAGGAACTTCACTTGATGGGTTTGTACACGTCTGAAAGAGGATCAAAGCCACCTGCTGGACAGACTCACGAAGGTCGTCCCCACAAGAGCGTCAGAAAAGAGAAACTGGCTCCGCGTGACTGGTGATTCGAAGTGATGCTAACAAATGACGTGAACTGTTCCCAAGTCTTCAGATCACTTGGCTGTTTCTAGTCTGGTTATCCTTTTCAAAGTAACTTTAGTTTCTACTTATTACTGGATATCACCTAAATTTATTTTTTAAATAAAGTAGGTGATTTTTTTCTTGTAAATCCTTGTTAGACATGTTATCAGACTTAATGACTAGGAATAGAAGCTTCAGCAACCACAACAACTAGATTTACCTATCAAGAAAAATCATATTTTCTTCACTTACCAGTTGTAATTTATCTAGCTTACGTGTTATTTTATGGTACTTGGGTTTTGATTACAGTAATAAGAGGTTTGAAGATTGCTTCATTTTCAACTCAGCAAAGGGTTATGGGACTATTATGTCATTCTTTGGAAAGTTTTATTAATGCCTGTAATGTTTTATTTCTTGAATTTCTTTTTAAATAAAAGTTGTCATTCAGCACATAATACACAGATAGGATGAGAGAAGACTGACGTGCGTAGTGCTCACTGTAAATTTAAATTTTTACAAAGTGAGTGAATCACTATTCTGATATAGGTCATGAAGATACTCACTGGAAGCAATAAAGTTGAACTGAGTGACACAGTAAGATCAGAACTGAAATTATTTTCATTACTTCCATGTCTAATTCAGACAGACTTCTGTAACAATGGATGTATGCTCAGTGTCCTATGTGCTGGTTTCATTTTTTGAGCTGGCTACATACTGTCTTAAAAAAAAAAAAGAAAAAAAAAAAAGATAAAAAGCTAACTTTTCTATACATAGTTCTAGTTTTCTACTGTCAAAGATGTGGATGACCCTGCATTTGCTGAATCCTCACTGTCTGAAGCAACTTCCTGTTGATCACAGACTGGAATATTAAGCTTAAGGGTGGTTCAGGCTAACAGAGGAGGTAACAGGACAGTAATGCCAAGGTAGTACAATATTGAGTTTGAAGTTTAGATTGATAAATAATCTTGCTTGGCTTGACTCCCAGAAGTGCTCAGTATTGGCACCTTAGGAGTTTCAGGAGGTGGGGTGGAGAGCAGTGAACATCTCGATAAAACCGAGCTGAAGTAATACAAGATTCCAAAATGCGATTCCGTGAAACCAATCTACACATGTATCTTAAGCATTTATTGTATGTTTCTGTATGTACTTGTGTTTGTATATCATGAGTATATGTGTCTATTTATATACACACAGGCATATTTAATACATAAATACATCTAGAATAAGATATAGGTCATCAGAAGTGAAACAAAGGCAATAGCAGGTGCAAAGGGAAGGAGATGAAAGAATACAGGAGAGAGAAGGATGTTTTGGAAATCCAAATGAGCATGTGCATACCAAAGTACAGATCTACGCCGTCTCACCTGACCTGAAAAATATACTGGGAAATGACAGGACAAGATTTAGGGAGAGAGAGGTATCTTTCTTTTTCTCTTTTAATTGACTGATAAAACAAAAACAAGTCCTTCAGGCATACAAGTCCTTATCCAGAAATTACATCAAATTTGTGCAGTGTTTGGCACATGACATAATTTTAATAAAGTCAATGTCCTGTATGTATTTTTTAGTATTTTCCATTAGTTGAAAGAAGGGGGTTTTGGAATGACTGTGTGTTTTCCTGGGCTTTGATGGACCTCCTTCAGAGTTCGGCTTGGTGGTATGATCACATTATTTAGGCAGGGTCTGCTTTTTAACTGGAAGATTTTGTTTGTGTGAAGCTGAGTGGCGCTCTGTGTGTGTAGGCTAGGGACATTTCTGCACCCAGAGAACTCTGGTGACCTGTCTTAGAAAGCAAAGGGCAAATATAAGAAAAAAAGCCCTACAGTAATTTGCATATGCAAACTAGTTAAATGTTTTGAAACAAGTACAGGTTTTAATTTTGAAACATACAGATTCTTTCTTCACAAATATTTTATCAAAAGTAGCAATAAAGACTAGTGAATTACTTTAGAAGTCAAGTTTTGTCTGTAGGAGATTGTCCACCTAGCCCAGGGTAAATTAAATATGACCTGTGCCCCTTCATTGCCCTGCTCTAGGGACATGCACAGAGAGCATTTATTCCTTGGAATTTTAAAACATGTTGAGTGCCATCTGGGACATCTAAGTGGATCTTCTCAGAGTCTAAATCCTTTTTTTTTATGACCTGTACAAGGGGTATCCCGATGTCATAGTTGTGTGGAAAATCCCGTTTTGCTGGGAATTTCCCAAACATTGTCAAACATAAGGGGTAGAATTCGGGTCTTCGTGATGTCACTTGAAAACTCCCCTTGACGTCTGTGGGAACAGTTTGTGCTCAAAATGCTCCCAGGGTTGTGATTTCCAATTAAAAAAAAAAAAAAAAAAAAAAAAAAAAAGAAGTGGTAAAAGGAGGGCTCTCCAGTGCAGCTGAATATAGTTCCTGTTTCATGCAAGAACCATAGAAGAAAGATTCACACATTAGAGATAGAAAGCAAGTTGGTTTCCATTTGATGGTTAAACTTTCATGGACCATTTCTGGGAATGCAAGGAGCATGTTCTTCACAGCCTACACAGTGTTTGTCCAATACCATTTTGAATATCTCATCGCCCAGTTTCTAGTTTGTGGGTGACCCAGTGATATTTTTTAGGCAGCGAGAGAATGCAAAATGCTTTTCTACGGAGAGGATTTTAAGTCCCTAGGAAATTCATGGTGGTTTTCGTAAAGCCAAGATTTGGTATTTTGAAATAAAAGTAGTTGCTGCTGTTAAAATTTCTCTACTAGACTGGGAATGTTGTCTTTTGAAACAACATCAGAATAATTTATTGGGGACTTTCCTAGACAGTTATGTGATACTTTGAAATATACCCACTGTGTGGTTTCTGTTTGTGGAAATCTGCCTGATAAGCCACCATGTTCTCAAGCCTTAACTTTTTGCTAAGATGCAGAATGATTGGGCTCTGTACCTACCAAACCCATTTTCCTCTCCCAAAACAAGCGTTAAAGGTTGCCTGCTACTTACATGAGCACACGGACTGTTGCAGTTGGTTCATGTAAACCTGTGCTGTCTAGCACTGGTAGGTGCCTTTGTGAACATACAATGGAGAAGAAGTCTTGTTATTTTTGTCTGAAAATGAAGAACAAGCAAGCAAAATATATTGCATATTGTACTGGGCAAAGGGCAACATTTTTGGCTCTCCTGTTTGTGTGTGTGTATATATATATGTATATGTATATGCATATATATGTGTGTATGCATATGTATATATACAGAGAGTGAGTGAGAATATTTATGTATTTGTTTGATGAATTTAACTGGAACTAAGAGTTTGTTGAAGAAAATTAAAAGTCTGTATTCAAAGACTCCCATCTCTCAAACATGTGTGTATTTGGAGTACATATACAGTTGCAAAGGCACCCAAATTTGAAAACACTCCGAACTACAAGTCTCATGTTGTAGAGGAGCTGCATCTGAGGAGAAATAAATGCACAGTATTCATTTGAACTAACATAGTTTTTTGATATACGTGCAATTAGTTTCTTGTGTGTCTTCTTCCACAAGAAAAACCTGTGAGTTTAGCTCCCTTTAATTCAATAGCCATATTAATAAGTATTTCATGTAAATGTGTATAAATACTATTTTTTTAGGAGAGTCACATGAACACACAAACACTACATGTGTTTATATATATGCACACATATGCATATTTTCAAACATGTATATATGTGTTTACTTAAAACACACAGGGTTTGTTTTTATTTTTAGTAGGATTACACTCCTCCTGTTTCCATATATAAAGGAATTCTTTGACCACAGAAAGTCCACTTTGAAACTCAAAGAGTGTACGTGCTGTCAATAGTTTTCAGTCCAAATATAAGACAAGAAACAGATGATGGGAGCAGAGGCCCAGTACGACCTGATGAACAGGTGCAACTGGTAAGAATCTCAACAAATTGGTAGTTTAGCTCTTGCCATTTGATTTTTGCCAAAGGAGAGTTTTAAGAGGAAACGAGAAGTTAGCTGGGCTCACACATGTAGGGGAGTTTCTAAACCTGTATGGTAGCACTGGAAAAAGCAGGAATATACGAACTTTAAAAACAGATAAAAAATTCTAGGATCATAGCTGAACCAAAAGCAGGATTTGGCCTTTTGAACAGAGATAAGTAGGGACCATATGTGTCATTTAAGATTAGTAAAGGAGAGGACTTGAGGGAGACGAGGAGGTGAAACTGAGCAAAAACTGGGACTTTATAGAGAAAGGGGGCAAAGTGGAAAATAGGCTGCAGAGGACAGAAAGAAAAGATCTGCTGAAGAGAAAGGGGATGGGATGTCACATATATTCTGTGTGGAAAATGCAAATATACAATATTGTGGCTAATCTTGTACTGAAAATCCACCCTTTTTCAGGGTGTCCGATAGGGGAATCCTTTTGTTTTCTTTCTCGGTTTTGCATGAGATGGTGCATGTAGCAAGAGAGAAAACAGTGTGATACCAGAAACACAGCATCAAAACAAACCCTGGAGTTGCGGGAGAGCTGAGCACGCACACGACCAATGTGATCAAGCAATGCCCGTTTATTACAACTAAGAAAGCCCTTTTATAATGTTCTCCCGCACACGTGAGCAACATGCAGTACAAGTCCTCAAGATTGGACAGTTAACTTAGCCTGTGCTTTAAACCTTCTTATGATTGGATAAAAAGTGCCACATCAGCCTTGCCAGGCTTCCTGCCTTGTGGAACTTCCTCTTCCGTCCCAACCCCTTCCGGGGGTTGTTCGTCTCATCGAGTTTCTCCCCCCCTCATTCAGGGTCACATCCTAATCACATTCTTGCTTGGCTGAGGCTCTTATCAGTCTTGTTCTCATGCAGGATTGCTCACATATCCATTCTCTTGCAGAAAGTCCTCTTGAATCCCAACATGGAGTCACTGCGGTATGGGAGAAGGCTGATGTTTCTGGGTTTCTAAGCACAGTTAGTCCTGACAACCCAACTCTTCCAGCACCCCATCCCAACTGCAGACACCTGCTCCAGAAAGGATGCAGCTCCTCCCAGGTCCCACTGCTCTTCCCATCAAAGGTTTTTTATAAATCCCCACGCCAGGAGAGCACACACTACCTTCCTGGGGATACAAGTGTCCTGCATAAAGGAGGTGGATCAAGAGCTTGGGCTTGTCCCTCACCACTTGAGTGTTTGCTTTGCCTGCAGAAGGGAGAGGCACGTGTGCACCTCTGAGAGGAAAACAGTTGCCCATGTCCCCTGGCCCAAGCAATCACAGGGGGGCTTGTTACTTGACCATGAGAAGCTTTTATTTTAATTAGATATGTGCATTTTTACATGACAATATTTTACTGACTTAACAAAGATGGATGTCACAACATGCCATCGCTTCAATTCAGGACAATTGAAAGCACAGGCTGAAGAGGTGTGTTGTATAGCACAGGGAGTTTACTAACAGATAATGTATAACTGCAACCAAGAGCTGTTGTTCTCCAGTGCTCTCCTGGAAATCTACGCTTTTAGCTGAAAGCATAAACTTGGGAACCACTGCTAAGGGAAAAAGGCAGTGCTGTTCGAGGTCCCTGTGCTTCTTTGCCATCAAGCTATGGCTCATCAGACAGGCAGGTCATCTGCAGAGACCCTGTCTGCTTTCTGCACTCTGTTCAATTACATGACCCTTCTGCAGAAGCTCAGGAGAAACCTGAAATCCACTGTTAGAGGGCTTTGGCTCACGAGGGCCTTTGGAGCTACAAGGGTCACAGCCTGAGTTTGCCAAGAAAATCTCTGGCTGCACCATGTACGTATATAAGCGGTAGGACTGTGCACAGGGCTGGTAGTGTGACTGCACAAAGCGTACTCACTGTCCTCAGGAAAAAATGCAATTTTCCTTTCTTAGCAGACAGCATGGCAACAGGTTGCAGCCTGGGCTGAAGCAAGAAGCACCTGCAGACGATGCAGTAGTGCCTCCCCACATGGAAAGCCACCGGGGAGCCCAGTGTTTGCCCTACGCTTCACAACCATCCTACTTACTGCATGCGCCACGTCCCTGCGTGGCAGGAGACGCGTGGGGGGGTGAGCACCAGACGCATCTTTTTGTTTGATTTCGGACTCGCGGGCGTATTTTTAACCCCAAGTAAAGGTTTCAACTCCCTCTTTCGGCGGGACCCGGCGTTGCCCCTCTCCTCACTGCGGAGGCTGCGCGCAGCCCCCCGCCCGCTGCGCCCTGCAGCCGCCTCCCCCCCCTCCCCATCCCCCGGGTGTCGTCGCTCCCCGCCGGGGCAGCAGCCGGGGAGGACTTCAGGGGCGTGCTGGTGTCCGGGGGTACGGCCGAGGGGAGCCGGGAGCCAAAAGGGGAGCGATGGCTGTCAGGGGTATGGGGGGGTCGCCCGTGGGGCAAAGCGGGGAGCGGGGAACACGCGTGGCGCCGGGCGGGAGCGGGTTAACGCAAGCGGCGTGCGGGGAGCTCGGATCCGGCGGATGGATGAAGCGTGGAAAAAGTGTTATTGTGCCTTTAGACAAAACGCTCTATATGGTTTCTCTTCGATTTTAGAGAAACACTCCATTCCGCAGCCGCCAGGTGGGCTGGGTGAGCTGGTCTCGGGTGATACGGGAGGGATTCCTTAGGCAGTTCTCCTCTGCCCAGGCTTCCCCTGACCTGTCCTGGCCAAGTCCCTTCCTTCTTCAGCTCTTGGGTGCCCTTCAGCTCTCCCCAGGTGGGTATTTTCAAAAGCAAAGGGCCCCAGGCTGGTGTCAGCCCAGAGGAGAGAGGCAGGATCCCTCCTTCGTGCTGCCATTTTGCAGCACTACACACAGCTGTGCACTTATTTCCTTCTCCAAAGGCTCTTAACGGCAGCAAGAGGATGAAAGGTGGGGATACCTTTGTTAATAAAATACTTTGGAAAAAAACAGAGCCCAACAAGGAGGGAACGAGGCTATGTTTATACTCCGCCTTTTCCTGAGAAGGCTTCAGCACAGCTTTGCCTCAGCCGTTGGCTCCAGCCTGGCAGAACATCTCTACGCCTTGGTCTTGAGAAGAAAGGTTGGCCACCGCTGCAGACCTGTGCTCATGTGTTCATGTGGAGGCTCACTGAGACTGAGAGCTACGTACCAATCCTCTCCTGGCAGCCCCCGCCACAGTCATATGGGAGCTCTTCTTAGCACAAGTAGGTGATGTTAGGGGCAACAGCCACCAGCTGTGGATGGGGAGGTTCCAACTGGACAGCGGGGCGATGCAGCACAGGAACCGTCACCTCGGCTGGAGGACCCTCCTTGCCAGGAGTTTCCAGTCCTCGGCTGGACAAAGCCGTGGCCAGCCTGACCCTGACATCGTGCCAGCCATGGTCCCGCTCTGAGCAGGCTGTTGGATGAGGTGTTGCAGAGAGGTCCCTTCCAGACAACACTTCTTTAACAAGTTAATAGGGCAGCATAACTGCACAGCAACTATCAGCCTAGCCGAGCCCCTTTAGGGTGTTTAGACCACTGAAATCCTTACATTATTGCACACCGGCTCTTCCTTGTCCATTGTAACATGCTTTTTAGGACACAAGCTCTCTGCAGGTCAGCATTGAGGTTAGACCTGCTTTGAGGAGGGCTCAGATCACCTCCTAAAAGGACCTACCAGAGTCTCTTTCCCACCTGAATTATTTTAGGCATCCATCTTAGTCAGCCTTCGGGATGCTACAGTTATCTGTACCCTAAGTAAAACCATTGTCCAAAAGTTCATTCATGCTCATTTAAATCAATAAAGGCTGCATGTGACTGCTATTAACTTTCTAGCTATAAAGAAAGGTTATTACCTTAAGGAATGATTTGTATTAATCAAAAGTTCACAAAACTTCTTCAGGTTTACTTTTCAGCAAAATAAAGCTGCTTTTTTTTCCTCTTCATGTCTCTGTGCCTGTCTCTGTCCCTTCCAGCCTCAAACAGAAGACCAGCCATCCCAGGAATGGAAAATTGTGAAATCCTATGTGTGGTTTTTTTACTGTAGTCCAGTGACTTCAGAAAGGAGCTGAGGAAGTCCCTGCTCCTGCCGACCTTCTCCTCATCGCACGGGTTTAAATGCCGATGGGAACCCGATGTCTCGGGGCTCCTCGCTCTGGTGATAGTCACACGTAACCTGCCTTTAGCAAAGGTCTTGCACTTGTCAGGGCACCGGGTTCAAGCAAAGGTCTGTCAGGGTCATATAAGGTCACCCTCAGTCCTCGTCCCCGTGTCCCCTTTCCTCCATTCCCTTCAAGTTAAGGAGGGGTGGGACGGTTTCCCAGATGAGCACCGCCAGGGTGAGTTCGCAGCCTTACAGCCAAGCTGTGAGCCAGGCCAGCCCCAGCATCCCCTTCCTGGCGGCAGGTTCCTGGGTGATCACAGCACCGTCAGCTGCGAGGGAGGGCACCGTGGGGAAGGAACAGCCACCCGAGCGGCAAATGCAGACAGCAGCGCTCCCAGGAGCTCTGTAGATTCATGTCCTCACCCCTCTCCCTTGAAGAAGGGCTTTTCCGGCAGCTCCTACGTGCCCCGCACTTACCGCTCACCCCGTGCAGTGCCTGAGTGCAAGAGCAGGACACCAGGCAGGGGTAGAGTGGAGCTGCTATTTGTGGGTGTGGGGAAGGAACTGTAAATGACTTTCTGTACAGAAATAACGTCTCAGCTTTTTCCTGAAATGCTCTGAGTCCGTGTGCTCCATGCTGGCTGCCCTGAGACTTGTGGGGATGCTGCTCCAGTGCTCAGGAGGCATTCATGGGGGAAGGGGACAGAGAGGCAGGGACAGCCTTGGTGGTTACCAGCAGCCACCAGCCCCGCAGGGGACACAGGACAGGCATGGGAGGGCGGCACAGTGCAGTGCTGGAAAACCCCCAGTTGTGGTTGCCAGCCCGTGTGGTTGCACGAGCTGTTTCCTCTGTGGTTGGGATGAAAATGGGCCACTCTGTGCTCCAGGATGGTGGGTCCAGCAGTGCTGAGCACAGAGCCAGGCAGGACTGTGTCCCAGCCAGGCTGGCTTTGCAAGAGCCTTGGCTCCAGGCAGGGGAGCAAGGCAGCCTGTCAGAGGTGCTGATCCTGCTCTGCAGCCCAGCTCTGGCTCCCACCGTCGGGGATGGTCCATAAGCTGCAGGCCAGAGCGAAAGGGAGGGGATTGTGCCGCTAGACGGAGATGGAGCCATGTGGCTGGCTGTTGCTGTTGCTGTCAGAGGGGGTCTTGGCAGTGGAGGAGGTGGCCATCGAGCCGCTGTTCCTGAAGATGCGGAGCAGCCTCCGCTTGTAGCCCCGGAAAGCAAAGAAGTAGATGATGGGGTCGATGCAGCAGTTGAGGTTCATGAATGCCACAGTGACTTGCAGGGACATCTTGAAGGCTTGCTGCTCACGGCAGGATGGATGGTAGAGGATCTTCCTGACCATGAACTGGACAATGTTGAGGTGGTAGGGACTGAAGCAGAGCAGAACGGCCAGCAGCACCACCAGTATGACAGTGAAGGCCCGGCGGTGATGCCCGTTCTTCACCGTCAGCGGGTTCTCCTTGGCTGTCTGGCAGAGCTTGAGGTTGATCCTCACGTAGCACACCAAGATGATGCCCACGGGCAGGAAGAAGCCGAGTACGCAGGCCCCCAGGAGCAGGTAGGGCAGCTTGGGAATCTCCTCGAAGTTGAAGTACTCCATGCATGTCAGCTTGTCCCCCATCCTCCGTGTCATGGGCCGCAGAAGCAGCGGCGCTGTCTGCAGGAACACCAAGGACCAGATGAGGACACAGACTCCCCTGGCACGGCTCATCTTCCGGATCCTGCTGGGGTGCCTGGTGCGGACCACAGCGATGTAGCGGTCCACACTTATGCAGGTCATGAAGTAGATGCCCACATAGGTGTTCATGTAGAAAATGAAGGCTGTGGCCCGGCAGAACCAGTCTCCGAAGGGCCAGTCAAACTCCAGGATGTAGTAGGCAATCCTGCCCGGCAATGCCAGGGTAAAGAGGGCATCAGAGAGGGCCAGGTTCACCAGGTAGAGGTCAGTGGAGTTGAGTTTCTTCTTCCTGCGCTGGAAGGTGATGCAGAGGGCCAGGATGTTCCCACAGGCGCCAAACACCAGCAGGGCGGTGTAGAAGAGGGAGAAGGTGACTTTGGCAGAGAAGTGGTGGTTGTGCACGTTGCAGCTGCTCTGGTTGCTGTAGGTGAGGTTGGCGGGCAGGAACACGTCCTCCGCAACAGCCATTTCCGTGGTGCCTCACGGGCTCTTGCCCCCTCCCTTGGAATAAGAACAGACATGAAACTTGCAGCTTATTGATAATGGGAGCGGCGCCCATAGGGCCGGCTCTTGTCACGAAGCAAAAAGCCTGTCCCCTGCTCCCTGCCACCCCTGTGGCAGCACACAGCTCGAGTCATTTGGAAAAACGCATCTCTTGTGATTTCGGTGCGAGTGTCTCAACAAAGGCTGTGACTCATTGTCTTCTTCTTGCCACCCACTCCTCTTATTTTTGTATTTTTGCAAGTCCAATCAATACCAGAAAGGACAGGGGGCTGGGAGGGGGAATCACCTGTCACACAAACAAGGTCCCAAACTCATCTGGTGGCAGCGATGTAATTTATTCCTCACCGCAGGGGGAGTGGGGAGTTTAATTGACAAAATGCCCAGAAAGTGGGGGGGGGGGGGACGGACACGACGGTTCGGGGGAGCGGTGTGGCTGGGGGGGATGGCGGGCAGAGGTGACAAAGAGCACCTTTGCAACCCTCGGGCTGGGACCGGAGCAGAAACAAAACTGAACAAATTCAAAGAGGGGAAAAAATCCCAGCCTTCCCCAAAAGCCCCGCACCTCATGCCCGTCCGAAGTGAGGAGCGGGGAACACCCCAGCAAGAAACCCCGGCGCCCCGGGGACACGGGTTTTGGGCCGCGGGTCCGCGCCCCCCGCCGGGCCGGGGACAGGGACACCCCCCGCGGGGCTGCAGCAGCCCCCGGGCTGCGCCCGCCGGCCCGCCCGCCCCGCCCCGGCCCGGCCCGGCCGCGGGTCCAGCCGGGGCGGCCGCCGCCCCCCAGCACCCCCCGCTCACCGCTCGCTGCCGCCCTCGAGGCCGCCTCCCGCCGCCGGGTTCCGCTCCGCGGGCGCGCACCAGCCGCGGGACGGGACCGACGGGGCGTCCCGGGCACGGCGCTGCTCCCGCCCCCCACGGCGGGGAGATGCTCACAGGCCACGCTGACAGGCGCGAAAGAGAAATCAGGGGCTCCAACCTGGGAGCGGCGGTGCCGCCTTCCTCCTCCTCCTCCTCCTCCTCCTTTTCCTCCTCCTCTCCTCCTCCTCCTCCTCCTCCTCCTCCTCCTCCCGCGCGGTGCTGGGCGGGGGGGCCGCGGGCGCGGAGCCTCCCTGCCCGCACTCGGTTCTCGGGCTGCCCGGCCGTGTGAGCGCCTCTCGGATTCGCTCACGTTATAAAAGCACCCTGAGGTCTGGGGTTTTTGTTAGTTGCATTGGTTTTGGTTTGGGTTTTTTTCTTTTTTCTTTTTTCTTTTTCTCTATTAGGTTTAGTAAAAATGTGTGTTCTTTCTGTGTGTTGGGGTTTGGTTCTTTTTTTTCTCGGTGTGTGAGAGGCATTTTGCTGCAGCGGGGGTTAATTCTCAGTAGCGGCTGTGCTGGAGAAGATAAATGACTGTACCTGCGCAGCAATCGCTCCTGACATCTGAGCCGACTTTGGGTTTTAATCTGAAAATTTCTGCAAGGATGCAAAATGCAACTGAACAATGAAAACAGCCTGAAAAAGAGCCTGAGCTCTGCTTCACGTGCAGTCCAGAGGGTTCACCCCGGACACATACACATGGCCATGGCAGTGCCGTTGGACCACGGCACCTTTCCCATAAAGTCAGGACAAATCTCCCGTGGAGCTTACTGTGCCCGTGGCCAGCACAAGGCACGCTGTGCATGGTCCCCAGGCTGTGGTGAAGCCCAGATTTACCTTTCGTACACACATGGAGAGACCATCAGGCACGGCTCCTTGAGGCAAAGGCTCACATCAGTGAAACAAGACAATTTGCCCTTAGTGGAAAAATATTTTCATTATTAGGATGATATATTGTGTGGTGAATGTAGGGCAAAGCCCCTCGTCTCGGCTGGAGCTGTCGAGGCAGGCTCTGTCCCTGCAGGGTGATGGGCAGTGGAGGGCTCTGATTTACCCCACGGCCCCACGTGGGGTGACTGGCCAGGCCTGGCGTGGCCGGGGAGCCACAGCGAGCAGGGCAGCTCTGACCACGGCCCGGTGCTGCCGGGGAGGGGGAGAGGGGTGTGGGTAACCAGCGCATCTTGCAGCGGGGAGAGACTGCTTTCCTCCTCTGCACTTCCCAAAATGTTTGCAGAAGTGCAGCCTGCCCTGTGGCCAGCGGGATGGCCTTCCCCACAGCGGATATTTACTGGAGAACACTGGGGTTTTCAAATCCCAAGAGGACTTTATGCTTTTTTAATTGGTTTTAGGGGGTTTTTTGGTGGTGGTGGTGATGATCATGTTTGTTTTCTTTTTTTCCCCCTCCTAGAAACTCCTAATAAACTAGGAAATTCCCATCATGGGACATTCAGGGTGCTACTGAAAAATACTGAGAACAAGAAATGGCAAGGCTCAGATTACAGTAAAGCTAAACTTAAATTTGCCTCCAAGCTAGGAAAGCTCAACCAATTCTTTAATTGCATAATATTTACAATGTTTTACAACATAGTGGCATAAAACTCCATACTAATCTGTGTACTCATGTACAGTGAGTCATTTGTATAGAAATTACACATTGAATGATATTGCCATAAATTACTACAAATTTAAGGTACTTGACAAAAGTAATAGTGAAAATTTGCTAATAACCATCTGTTGATGGAGACACTTCTGTCACTTGGGGGTTTATATGGCAGGAAGGGAAAGGTCTACTAATGAGAGAATAACTGCTGAGTAAATTATTAAAATATGCCTTAGTAAAATGGGGATTTTCTACATGCACATCTGTCAAGAGTTAAGCTCATCAAACTTGTGTGGGGCTCAAATGTTCTTGAGCTGTTTCATCATGACCATGAGAATTCCTGACAGATATAACATCACAGAAGTGCTTTTCCTACAGAAATTCTGATCCCACATTGGTGATCAGATCCAGGACTATCCTTTCATCTACCTAATGCACTGCATAAAATACAGCCACAGCTGAAATAAATACTGGTCACCCTGAAGTCAGGGGCCATGTGGCACTGATGGTGGAAGAGCTGACGATTTGCCCATGAAAGGCTCCTGTATGCCCTCATTACAGTCTCTCACATGAGAGTTTTATCTCCACAGATTAACACCATAAAGGAAATAAATCTGGGATGAAGCTGGGCAAAATTCCATCCGCCTTCCAGTCAGGTGCCCACCACACCTCGGGCGGGTTTGGCATCACCAGTGCTTGATGACACCTGACAGGGTATTTTGCGATGCAAATTCATGCCCGGGACTTTCTCCGTAGTCGCCGGTAGTCAAATACCCCCCCGTACAATCCCTCCTGTCCCTTGGACTCTGTGCTCAAGCAGACACTAAAACCAGAGCTGCAGGTCCCAGAAGGGGAATTACGTGTGGATAATCCAGCAACGCTGGACCCACTGTTAACACAAACCCTGGGGAGGTGGCGCTTCTCGTGGGAATCCATGGGAGTGGGAGGGCATCACCTGTGCCAAAGGGAGGCCTGAATGAAGGGGAGCCCAGTGGGGCTCAGCCCCTGAGTAGAGGGTGAGGTCCTTCCCGGGGGCAGGCACAGACCGGGTCTGGGGGAGCTGGAGGAGGGAGATACCACAAGTGGCATCACCAGCCTTGAAAACCGGTGGAGGAGCCCAAAGGTCCAGGTGACATTCATGTCCAAGGACTTGGGAATCGTGAGGAGGGAAAACAATGCTCTCTGCATGATTTTATTTTTCTTTTTGCAATGAAGAAGAAAGGAAGTGGGTTCTTCTTTTGTGCAAAACATGCTCCTGCCCTGCGTGCAGCAGGTGCTGTGCTACAGGAGTGCAACCCAGCTCCACCCGTTTTGCATGGCCCCGGAGGCCCCACCAAGCCCAGCGGTGCTGCACCGCACCACACTGCAGGCAACGGCCCCTTTTGAATGGGGGCGCAGGACTGGGGGGAGCCCCCTTCCCAGATGGTGGGACCCCAATCCCTGCCTCTGCAATGCTGGGTTAGCTGAAAAAGGACATCCCCCCGGGGCAATGTAGAGAAGCCATGTCAACCCCAGTGCGCAGCCATCTCATTTAAGAGATATTGCCCTTTACTGAACTCCGCAGTTGGATAAAACGTGGTGTGGGCTTTGGGGTGTGAGGTTCAGCTTCAAGGCTGGGTCCAGATTTTCTTCTGCTGTGTCTGCGTTTGCACAAAGCCACTTTTCCTTGGGCCCGGCAGGGAGCAAGCGAAGGGTCCCGCAGCCTGCGTACCTGTCCCAGGGTGAGCAGGAGCTGCTTTCCTGGGGTGTCTTTGCTGCCAGAGACCCAGCCAGGGCTGGGTCATGTGCAAACACTCAGCATGGAGGGTGTCCTTCCTGGCTGTTAGCAACCACGCAATCCCAGTTGGGTCCCTGCCAGGCGGTTGCCCCAGGCTGCTTGCCTGGGGGTCAGTGCTGCCCTTCCCAGAGCAGCTGTTGGATATTTCAGGGTAGACATGCACCTACGAGTCACCACGGCTCTCTCACATCATCATCATTGCAGAGGACATCTCTCCCTGCCATCCCATGAAGGCTCCCTGCAGCCCCTTCTCCCTCCTGGAGGCCTTTGCACAAACACTTCATCCCGACCCAGCAGAAAAGCCAGCCCACAGTTTCTTTGGGGACCATCGCCTCTGGGCCACCAGCTGTAAACCCAGGCATGGCGGTGAGTGTGACCAGTGAGGAAAGCTTGCAAAGAGCCATCAGAGCCACGGTGAGCTGGCACCGGGCTTGCTCCAGAGCTTTGTCTTCAGGTACAAAGCCATGCTTGAGGTGCTGAGGCTGTTGTTTACACCTGGTGGGGTTTCCCAGAGTTGAGAGATGATTTGGAGCTGGACTTTCTGAAGGCAAGGCAGCATAACAAATGAGGTAACAGCCCCTTCACAGAAAAACAGCAGGAAGTTTGCGCCTCCTCTTTCCATTGTATCATCATTTCTCCCTCTTTCCTTTCCCCATCAACTTCGGTTACTTTTTCTCTCTTCTAGTGCAAAACATTTTCAGGAAGCTTTGGGTTTAGACACAAAAATCTCAAATCCAGTTGCTTTCAGTTTCGATGCAAGAGGCAAGGATCTTCCACAGCTCAGCCCCTGGGTCTCAGGCCACCACTAGCCATCTGGTGGTAGAGCAGAAATTAGGAGAACATCTGATTTTAACATCCACCCATCCATTTAATAACAGCAGTTACGTGGGGAGGACAGCATTTGAGAGGATTTATCTCAAGATGATGGGAATTGTAGAGAAAGCAAAATCTGTACTGAGATTCCTACCAATTCATGGCAAAAATTCTAAGAAAACAATAACTGAGGTTTTGATATGCTTGAAATCTAATCTGGCCATAAATCTAAGTGGGAAGCACTGAATAACAAAGCAGTTGAAATCTGCTTCTGCATGACATGACCTGATTTATTCTGCGTGTGCAGCACCAGCTCTGGAAATGATGTTGCAGCACCAAGTCATGACACAGAAGAGCATAGCTCGCTCCAACATCCCGAGCAGTGGGACATAATGTGGCCACTCCAGGAACTGCTTCCTTCCATGTCCCCTCACCTTCAGTCCCAAAATGTGGGCACAAAGCCTCGTGTGTGGGCTGCGTAACTGCCACAGTTTCCACGTGCCTATGGTTTCACTGAGCCTGGCTGCAGGGAGCGGGTGGGTATGCTGACAGGGGCAACTCTTAGTCATGTAGGTCTGGGCACCTTGGTAGGAGAAATACCGGTGAAATTCACTTTATGAAATAACTTCCTCCAGTGAGCATGAAAGGTGCTTGTTCCCACGCTACGCTGTGACTTAGAAGCTCCATTTTGATTTTGCAGGAATAAGATGAAAGTTTTCTTGGTATCTGATTTCTGTGGTTAAAAACAATGTTTAAACACTTGTTAAAAAAACACAAACATAAGGCAAATTTGGAGAACTGAGGTCCTATTTTTATCTGTTTTTTCTTATGCCAGGGTCACGTATGCTATACACACACACACATTTGTATTGTGCAGCTACGACACAAACAAAAGCAACGGGTGTAGAACATGATCACAAAATGCAGAAATGAGCATTCATGATAAAGTGCCGAAAATGCATCTTAATTCAGTCTGGACCTCCATGATCCTATACAAGAATTTATTTTGACAGGACACCTTCTTATTTTGTGACTTGTTTGTCTTTTCTCTTAATTTCTATTTATTCTTCACATTCTGTGTTTAGGCCGTGTTATGACCAGGTTTTGACCATGTTTATCACGTACCGGGTAAATCCTATGACAAGTAGAAAAATTATCATCCTCATGACCATTTCTGTGGAGCACTCAGCAGAGTGCACCAATGCCTCACAGACACGTGGGATGGTTGAGGTTGGAAGGGGCCTCTGGAGGTCATTTGCTCCAACCCCCCTGCTCAAGCAGGATCACCCAGAGCTGTTTGCCCAGGACCATGCCCAGACGGCTTTGGAATATCTCTGAGGACGGAGACTCCACAACCTCTCTGGACAACCTGTTCAGGTGCTCAGTCACCCTCACAGTGACAAAGTGTTTCCTGATGTTCAGAGGGAACCTCCCGTGTTTCAGTTTGTGCCCATTGCCTCTGGTCCTGTCACTGGGCACCACTGAGCAAAGCCTGGCTGTGCCCCCTTTGCACCCTTCCTGCAGGTATCTATATACATCGATGAGAGCCCCCTGAGCCTTCCCTTCTCTAGGCTGAACAATCCCAGGTCTCTCAGCTCACAGGAGAGATGCTCCAGTCCCTTCATCATCTGTATGGCCCTTTGCTGGACTCTCTGCAGTATGTGCATGTCTCTGTTGTACTGGTGAGCTCAGAACTTGACTCAGGACTCCAGGTGTGGCCTCACCAGTGCTGAGCAGGGAGTAAGGATCACCTCCCTTGACCTGCTGGCAACAGTCAGCCTATTACAGTTCAGGATACTATTTGCCTTCTTTTCCTCAAGGGCACATCACTGCTCTTGTTCAACTTGGTGTTCACCAGGACCCTCAGAAGATTTTCTGCCAAGCTGCTTTCCAGGCGGTCAGCCCCAGCATGTACTGGTACCCAAGCTTGTTCCTCTCCAGGTGCAGGATTTTGCACTTCCCCTTGTTGAACTGTGTGAGGTTCTTGCCAGCTCATTTCTCCAGCCTGTCAAGGTCCCCTCTGGATGGCATCATGACTGTCTGGCATAACAGCCACTCCTCCCAGTTTGGTGTCATCTGCAAACTTGCTGAGGGTGCACTCTGCCCCATCATCCAGATCATTAATGAAGATGTTGAACAGGATTGGACCCAGTATTGACCCCTGGGGTACACCACTAGTTACTGGTCGCCAACTAGGCTTTGCACTGCTGATCATCACCCTCTGGGCCTGTCAATTCATCCAGTTGTCATCCCACCTCTATGCCTCAGCATCCTCTGATGATTTATCTACCCAGAACTTGCGTGCAAGCAAGTGGGGTGCTCTCTGCTTTATTGTGGGAAAGGAAACCTCAGAGAAGTCACAGTGAACAGTCAATAGCTGGAAACCTTGGCACCTGATTTTTTTTTCAGAGCGGTTCATTGTTGCTTGCTCAAGGCACAGCTGTGGCTGGCTGCAGCGCCAGCCCCGAGTGCTCAGCACCTCTGCAGATTTCCACTTCCCCAGCGCCAAATCCTTCAGAGTCCCATGGGTTTTCAGAGGAGATGGATCTAGCTCGCCGTAGAATAAAAACCTTCCTTAATGAAAACTTTCCGTAATAAAAGCCTCCCTTATCACGGTGGTCAGAGCAACCTCTAGCTTCTGTGGCTATTGCTGCCTCGAATTGGTGTGGGCAGAGCAAAGAGAGCAACCTGTTCATGCCACAACAGCGATTCACCCACAGAACATTGCCCACGCAGTGCCGAGTGCAGCATGGTCTCGGGGAGAAAGTAGTTGGTGATCACCCGGCAGAAGGCTGTCGCACACCCCTGTATGTGGTGCATGTGTGCATGGGGCCTGGGCTAACTTGGTATAGACAGTCGGAATGCATCTACTAATTTATAAAACTAGAAATGCAACTTTAATGTGGCTTTTTGGTGTTGCTTTTGTTACTCTCCTCTTATTTTTATGCTGAGAACAGGCAGGAGAAGGAAGATGTGGCACCTCAGAGAGCCGTGATGCTCGCTGGTACTGGCCGCTGGCATGGCCATGGCACAGACCTCTGTGCCCTGCTGTGACACACCATCTCTCTGGGGAGACAAGGAACACCACGGGCTGGTTGCTTCACAGCTGCCCCTTAGACAGCAAGGGAAAGCAGAGATGTGAGTGCACATCAGTTCCTGCTGGGAGACATGTTTGTTAGATCGCCGGCTGCCCTCTCGGAGCTGCCAGCATCTCGCTCCCTCCATGGGTGTGACCAGTGCCAGGTCCTCCTGAGGACCCCACCAGTCCTGCTTGCAAGTTTTTTGCAGCAGCATATGGATGAGACCCTCATGGAATTGGGGGCAAACACTAACATTTCTTCTGAGCTGATATTTTGGGGGAACCTGCAGCTTGGCCAGAGAATGTAGGAATTCCATGCAGTAAACAAAAAGCTGATGGCCACATCTTGTAAGCATATCCCTCTGTAATGGTTGTCTCCCCTGGGAGGCTGGCACATCTCTGTAAAACCACAGATTAATTTTTCACGTATGAAAGAGAATGTCTCTCAATTTTTAACTTCAGAAATCATTAAACAATTTTTAGGTGGAATTTTCCAGCAGCACTCACCTGAAGCAGTCTTTTGGCAAAACCAGCCCCAAACCCAAACCATACCTGTCTGACCAAAGCCAAACAGACCCAAAAGATGTTGCACAATAGCAAGCATTGGGGACATGTAACCACAGTGAGCGCTGCCAGCCCAGCCTCCTGCATGGCACCCGAGCAGCACCTGCTCCAACCCCACAGCCAGCCCAGGCTCAGCCCCTGGTCGCGGCACCCAGGGGCTCTCCTGGTGATGTGGCAGGGCATCCTATGGGATGGACACCCATGTGTATTGCAGATGTAAGGAAATTTGCCATTTAAAAACAGAACTGAGAGCCCAGGACACAAATGTGTGTGTACGTCTATGTGCATCTAACACATCTCCACCTACCAGAGGATTTCACCAGGATCCAGGAAACTGGGAGTAGTGACCAGGCACTTCTGGGGCTGAACAATGAGTAGAGAACAACTTCAGATGAATCCTCCATTTTGCTTTGCTGTTTCCCCTTGAAGGACAATGTTCATGCAAGTAAAATTTTGTTCAAGGCTGAAAGAAAAAATGGCTGTTACATAATAATACACTTGAAAGTGTTGAAGCCATTTGGGGCAGGGAAGTGAGACTTTCTTGCAACATTCAGTTCCACGGTGCAATTCTGGTGAGAGTCTCATTGTCTTTCCCCAATAAAATGGTACCAACCCCCGTGCAGGTCCTATGTAGACCCCAGCTCTGCATTCCTCTGCAGCTGTCTTCCCTAGAAGAGCTTTTCCCCTGAAGTCCACTTGCGGCACGTGATGGTTGTTTCACCAAACGCCTTCCATTTTCTGCCCCTCCTCTCAGTAAGGGTTGTGTTGCAGCTCTGTGTATCTACACAAGAAAATGTGCTGCTTAAACCAGATTGAGTTAAACCCCAAACATTTAATCAGATTGACTTTTGGTGATGCTTTAAATGTCTGGATTATATTGAAGGATTTATTCTACAGTCAGAAAATTGTACCTTTTAGGGCTTATAAGTAAGACCAGACAGATACATCTTAAACCAAATTACCTTAAAAGTCCATAGTTTTCAGGATTTGTTGGCTAAATACTGTTTTAATTTATTTATTACATGCCTTTGCTTCTACATTCTTGCTTCCTGAGTCCAAGTTGCGGTTGGTCTCGTCCCTTACACGGCTGGGAATATAGTTACCAAATTTTTTCTTCATAGTCGAAATTTTGCTTCATGGGGTTTCAGTCACTTTTAATGTATTCATGGAGACTGCAACATTTTAGCTGCTAATGGTTGTTGAAAACATTTGAGTCTCACGTCTCTAGTGTAGCTACATTTGATGCTTAATGCTTTGAATGATTTGTGGTCATGAAGAGTTTGGTCTGACAGCATAACTGCGAGTGGAGAGACTTCTGAGCACTCCATAAAAACTAGAAAAAAATGGTACAAGCTTTTGCATCTCCAGGGAACTCTTCTATGTACATGGTAGATAGAGAAAACTGACCTCAAAATGAAGCTTTTTTTGGAAAAAGAAGAATCAGATGTTAGCATAAGGGAAGACCCTTCCAAGAAACAACAAAACCCCTCCACACACATAAAAAAAAAGAGCCTGCTTAGCATCACATTCAGCTGCCCCAAAAAGCTGTGAGCCACAGCTTAACCAGGCCAACAGATGCCCCTGCCCAACTTCAGCAGGCAAAGAAGAAAACCAGCTTTTAGCACCCCAAATGAGCACTGTACATGGCTTGCTCCAAGCCCCTTCTTATTGGGAAGACTTTGCACAGTGGGAAGGGTCAGCACTTCCAGTGCAGTGACTCAAGGAGCCACTCCTTGAGATGGCACCCTCCGTCTGCCACCAAACCTACCTGCTGCTTGCCACGCTAGCATCTGCACAGATTTTACCTCTGCCATGAGACACGGAGGAATGATTTACATCTCACAGATAGAAATCAGAGGCAGGGAAGGAGGTGTTCTAGATGACTTTCTTTACAAATTGCCATTGTACTGTTTAGCATCACAGAGCCAGAAATCTTAAAGCAGGAGCTTGTCTGTGAGCCACGCTGGAAACTTTTAGAGGCTGTTAAAATCATGAATTTGTTATTCAGTGAGTATTTTGCTTGTGACAAAACACCACACTGCTGAGCGCATTGTGGAATCTAGCGTCTGATTTTCTTTTTTTTTTTTTTTTTTGGTTTGGCTTTCTGCCAGTGTTAATTGTCTGCAGCAACCCATGCAGTTTGAAGCTGTTAAAATGTGTAATCTTGAAACGTGCAAAGAGAAGCGTTTCGTTCTTCACACCCCCCATCAAAGTCTGACCTCCAAATTGTCTAAAATCCTGATTACTTTAGAATAATTTTCAAATGCAAGAACAGGTCTTCATCCTTACACAGCTATTACAGCATGCTGCTGGTTCTTTAATACCATCACGTATAGCGCATATGGGTATCGCATCATCTGCTACTGATGACCCTCAAGTGAGCAAGAATTTAGCTCTCTTGCTAAATGTGTCTTTAATCACTGGTTCCCAATAAACATGTGATGTGTTAGGACAAGATGTGTTAGGACACAACCATGTGAATATCCCTGCTTAGGAGGGAATGTGACCGCTCTGGTTGCAAATGGTCAGTGTCAGAATGAGTCAAATCTTGGCTGATAGAAAATGGGAATAACTAAGAATATTTCTAAAAGGACAAGAAACAAAGGGTATTTTTTTCAAGAGCTGAGGGAAATTTGAGTGAGGCCAGAAATTTCCCATCTCTCCAGTGCTGTAGTCATCTGATGACTTCAGTTGGCCTTGACCATTGATTACTAAACACATAATTTCGCATGAGATGACCTGTTTGCTGTGGTCTTTCTTTTCTTTAAAAAAATGCATTCAAGTAGTCTGGGACAATAAAGTCACCATTCTAATCTGATTTAAATGCTAGCTCATAAGAAGAGTAAAATTAGTATTTACTAGAAATGAAGACAGGGTAGTTTCAACAGCTAGACTTTGATACTCCTCAGAAGGTGTAGATAAGGATACGCACTGTCTCCCCACCCACACTTGGTTCACAAATTAATAGCCTGGCTATGGCTGGCAGACTGAATGCCTCTTGCTGTGAAAAAGCAGTTTCTGCCTTCAGCTCTTTCTCATAACAGGGAACAAAAGGTCTGGTCACAGCCGTGCCACCCTGGCCACCACTGCCAGTGGGACGCCCACGGGTCGCCAGTCCCGCCACCCTTCCAAAAGCCCCTGGGGTTCAGAGCAGGAGCCTCCTGCCGCCCCGCCATGTGTTGCCAGTCAGAACTGTGTTTTGCTTCCAGGCTCTCTACACATGGGTGACCAGGCAAACCCTCGACAGCCAAACCTGAAGCTGGACCCACCAATGCGAGTGGGCATTCGTCTGCTGGCTTCGTGCTGCTGAGTCAGGCTCCTGCACCCAAATAATTCATAATTGCAATGCTTATTCCGTGGGCAGTCATTACAAATAATTGTTTTGCATGACTGACCTGTGACTTTAAAACCATAAAATTTTTAGGGTGCAATTCGTGTTGACAATGGGATTAAGGTTTGTAATTGAGTTCAGACTGAGGTGAGGATGGCAATGAGATGGTTTTATGCTCATGTCTTCTTCTTGAGATGCGAACACCATTATCTTAGTCTCCAAGGTAGAGCGTATCTCTGGGTGAACTCCCCATGGCTGGATGGATCCAAGTGCTTGTGTATGGTCACATGAGGCTCTTGTGAAAGGAGAAGGTCTTGTAAAATGTACCAAACTTGACAGGGAAAAGGTACTTACCACTTGGATGACCCAGTTTTTCATCAGAAACCAGTCAGAGGTAAAAGAAATTTGGGCTCTTTTATAAGGTCCACTGAGCAATTTCTAATTAGATTCAAATTCATGGGTTTTGTGGAAAGAAATACCTCTGAGCAGGGAGACCACATTGTCCTCAGGGCAAGCAGAGGCCAGGTCTGCAGCGAGGGTTAAATAGACATCCCTCGAGCCCCCCAGCTCAAGAGGTGGCAAACCATATTCTTAGACCAATCTAAAAGTTTGTTTAAAAATCACTTTCTCCAAGGAAATGTTTGCTAATGTGCCTCTTGCTGCAAGGTGCAATGTGCTGCCTGACGGCAAGGAGCTGGGCAGCATAGGGCAACGCCACAGGGGGTGGGACAGCCTTACTGGAGGAAGGGAGTGTGACAAGGTGCAAAACCCCCCTTCACAGATGGTGTTAAACTTTCTCTGCCCTCCTGAGTGTTCAGGGTGTCTGCGGGGCCTTGGCACTCAGCCCGGAGCAGGGAGATGCCAGGGACAAGCTCTGGCACATCACAGGTGGCATGTTAACACCTCCAGGGCTTTCAGGAGAAGCAGGAAGGGATGATGGCCCCACCAAAGCCACAGTGATGCTGGTCCCATTATAAGATGCTCCAGTGTCTATGAGATGAGAGTCAGCTTGCAGTTACGCCAGCGTGTGCAATGTGCAGCAGGGAAGAAGCATTGGGCAACTTTTGAATTTGTGATGGCAGGCATTTCTCTAGACTTGAGCTGAGGAGAGTGTCACAGAGCTGTCAACAGGTCCTGGTGCAGATTCACAGAGGTGGTGGAGGGAGGAAGTGGTTGCTCTCATCTCCGGATGATCTGCTGCTGCACACCAATTGTAAAGCCTTGTACGAGGCCCATGACAATGCTTGCCCTGCGTAGGCAAGGAGGATGGGGAGTTAGTGGGGAAAAAAAAAACATTTAAGGGAAGAAAAGCAATTTTTGTAAGGGGGGAAAAAGCCATCCCATATCACCTGTGGTTTTGTGACAAGTTGGCACAGCCCTGCTTGGTGCAGATCGAGCATGGTGAAGGTCAGCTCAGGCATTTCTCCACGCAGCAGCCATTGGCCCTGGGACGACAGGGGCTGCCGAGGTGACGGGGAGCTGGCCTGAGCGGTGGAAGACCTCCTTGCCCTGTGGGGAAGATGTGGATGGGACAGGGGTGCATGGGCTGGTGCACACTGGGGCTGGTTCCACACCCCAGGATGCCCGGATAGAAGATGGGCTGCTGAGGCTGAGTACATCAGTCTGTGTTGACCAAAGAACTTGGTTTTGCTCTGGATCTGGTCTTGTGTGAGAGGGTCAGTGGGGTGCTGGAAGGAAACAAGTGGAAGCGCAGAAGAAGATGATTTCCTTCTCTTTCTGAGCCCATCAGGAGCAGGGATGGGGCATGGACAGGCACAGGGATCCTGGGCCCCAACCCACGTCCTTTCCATAGTCAGGGATGCCAAAGAAATGTTGATTTACAGGAAGAAATTAGTAAAAGGGAGAGACAGCAAAAATAGATTTTAATCCTCAGGTGCTATTTTTAGGATATCAAGAGGTGAAATCTGGCACTTCCCACCATCCCTTGTAAGAAGGCTTGTCTTCCCATACACGAGAGCTGTCAGTTTGGGATTACGCACTGGCAGCGATTAAGTACTGCATTCATTGCCTCCTACTCAAAGAACTGGATTTTTAATAGGAAAGATAGGGAAAACTATACGCACAGAACACGTACCACAAATTACAGGTGACGTGTCTGCGCATCTGGATGCGCGACGTCAAGACCCAGCGTCCATCTTGCTTAACCACTCGTTTTCTTAACTCGCAGAGGTGAACGGCAGCTGCCTTCAAGCAGCCTTTTGGGGTTCACGCCTGGAAAGGGAGCAGACCGGCGGGAAGAACCGGCTTCCCGGTGCCACTAGAGGTCACCGTCTCAACGAGGTACCGGCCCTGAGGCACCGGCAGGGCGCGGGGATGCAGGCAATCCCTTAGGAACATGAGGTTTCGCTAGCATTTACCTGTGTCCAGACTTTGCAAACACTCCGGGAAAGGTTGGTTGACGGGGATGGAGTTAAAATAGCTTATTCATGTAAAGGAGAGAGGGAAAAAAAAAATCTAAGGTTTGTGCTTCAAGAGCGAGGACTTCTTGAGTTACTTTGCTAGATATACTACTAGTAGTCATTATTATAATAATGAAATATTTTAATAAAATCTAATTCTACTTACTTGGAGCATTTAAAAGCCTTCAGATGGAAAATGCTTTTTTTTTTTTTTTTTGAGCTTCTGAAACTCAAGGTGGCTTTTGAAGGATACCTTCCAAACCTTCCCTGCCACAGCTCTTAGAAGCTGGGTTTTTTCTGAAAGCTTCAGTGCCAAGTGTCTTCCACACTGGCACCTCCATCAAACGCATCTTCACACTTCTTACCTCCACATGACAGCAAGGATGAGGGCAGAAATGAGCTCTTGGCCATAGTTGGGATTTACGGGAGACACCACCAAAATCTTTGCTTCTTATTCTGCACAAATTAAAGACATTTAACTAAGAGAGGTGTTAAACTTGCCTGAGGGAAATACCTACAATCAGGCAGTTGTTTATCTCTCTTCCAGAGCTTCCCCTATCTCCTTTGCTGGATGCTTTCACTCATGTCTGAAGTTCAGGCCTCAGCCTCTTTGGGGGTGGAAAGCTCTCATTTACATGCCTCAAATGGTTCTGGGTAGGGTAAAATTTAAAAGTAAGTAACCATCATGGTTTTAGCCAGGTTTTGCTTTGAATCACTGGCTTACCTCAAAGCAAAACTGAGAAAAAGCCTTGGGCTAACTCTCATGATCTCAAACCTTGGACTATCACACATCTTCATTTATTGTTGGAGTGAAATTATTCAGAGCTGATGCTGGCAGCTATTGCTCCCATTAGAAACCAGATGAAACACCCTCGATTTCAGTGGTGAAACTGAGAGCAGGATTTGTTTTTAGTGGCTACCCCCATATTTAGCTGGCGGAAATGCTGGTAGCAATCACCACTGACATCGAGCAAACCCACTCTCGCTTTCCATGCCCGCACCTTCTGCTGAGCCACCGCTTTCCTGACACTGCTTTTTAGGGAGGACATGGACCTAAAGCCTCACATCAGACTGGGAAATGCCACACAGAAAGGAGGACAGGAGGATTTTTGGCTGGTGGAGGGTGATGGGTGTACAGCACCAGGGAGAAAAACCTGGTCAGTGTGGCATGGCTGAGGCTGGCACCCAAAATGCCTTTCCCTGTGAAAGCCAGGATCCTGTGGGACTGCGCAGGGGTCACCCTCAGGAACTCTTCCTGTGAAATTTCCCAAAGAAAAATGCATTTTTCTTGTGCTGCAAATGTTGGGCAGCACTGTTTTGCCTCAATGCTGCCACCACATGCAGATACCATAAGGCTGGTGGGCAATTTTGGGACAAGCAAATCCCTCCCCTTTGCAGCTCATAAAACACCGCCCCTTCTTTTATCACACCTCAAAGGCCTCAGCTGTTTTATTTTACAAATGAGTCTCACTTTCACTAGGGAAAGTTTAATGCACCTGCAGGACCAGATAGTCACCGAGCTCCTGGTTTTCAGCCACTTTCTCAGCTGCAGGGCTTGCAGGAGAAGATGGAGGAGAAGGTCCAGGGCCCTGCAGCACGGGAAGCTCAGCCAGGAGGATGCTGCTGTACAAAGTATTTCTGGACCCTTATGTCACCTTGTTCTCCCAGGCTGAACCCCAAGCACTAGCAGGCATTTCCATGTCCCCAAAGCGTTATCAAGAGCTTTGCAGGCCTGTACAACCTGTGTTTGTACAGGCAGTCCCAAGAACTTCTGCAGACACCTAGCTGCCTGGCACCTCCTTGGTCATGGCAGGAGGTGGGAGAGTGAATATTGTTTCTTGGTAAACAAAAAGGTGCTGGTGTACATGCTCCAGTTTAATTTCTTGTCAGAGATAATCCACGTTATACAAGGCCAGATGTGGGGGTTGGGAGGAGGATGGAGGAAAGATGCCAGCGGGAGAAAGCACATCACCCTAAGGGCAGTGGGACCCTGATTTCTGGAGAACACCCCCAGGTGTTATGGCATTTAAAAGTGTCATCTGGCATTAGGTCCCATGTGGTGCGGGAGACCCCTAGACCTCACAACCATAGTCAGTGATGACACCTTTCCCAAGGTGTGGAGGAGATGTTCTCGGTAGACAGGGAAGATAGAGCCAAGGGAGGTGAAGGTCCCACTAGTCTCAGCTGGAGTGGGTATCACCTCAAGCGTGGGACCATGCTTTTCTCCCCTTTTAAGGAAATCTCCTACAGAGGCTGCAGAGAATCAATAAGAAAGCCTTGATAATAAACACCGCTGTTCATCAGATTGAAATTATCAAAAGCCAGTGCAGCTTTACTGTGGTTTATGACCATTTAATAAAATCTGCTTTTCATCTCCCTCTGAAGGCATGTGACCTCAGTGATTGAAAGCAGGCCAGGAGAAACCTGAATGAAAAACCCACCATAGGCATGGGACAAACTCCAGTACAGGCAACTTAGGTGCTGATTAGAGACCATAAACACTTGGACAGAAGTAACAGGGCAAGCCAAGGTGCTGGAAAAGCCATTGCTCATAGGAACCATAGGAGAAGGTGAACTGCAGACCGACACAAAGCTCTGTCCAGCACCAGATGGCCATAGCAGGGCTCCTTTACACATTGTTTGATATAGAGGGAGGTCTGGTGACTAGTTCTTAAGCCAACATTTAGGCAGAGCAAGGATCTTGATGCATTTCAGCTTTGTGTCACTTGTGACTGCTCTATTGACAACCAGTGTGGTGAGATCAAAGCAAGGCAGAGACAAGAAGACAGCCCAGATCCTCATATTTATTAATGAAATGTGTTAAATGAAAATCTGGAACACCTACACGTTACCCAGGAAGCAGGTACTTTTGAGAAACTGAAATGACAAGCTAGTTAGAGAAAAAAATGTACAATAAGATGATTTTGGACATACAAGGAAAAAAATTATTCCCACAAGTGCTGTCTTTATAGATTACATACCAAATCCAAGAAATAAAAGCAACAGATCTATGTTCGTTTTGGTGATTAAATGGTCAGACTTTACTAGTATTATCAGTGGCATATTGGGAAAGGGCTGCTAGTAAGATCTATTCCAGCCTTCTATAAATTTTGATAAGTGTTAGCAAACATTTATTGACAGAATTCAATTAATTAGAGGCAGTTTTTAAGGATCACTGACATGCCGTCAACAGGGAAGTTAATCTTAGTTAACGCCTTAATCGATTGCAAAAATAAACTGTCCGAAAGAAAAAAGTTCCCCCAGAAATCACCCGAACACTTTAAATTCTTTTACTTGCAGTGATGTAAACGGCCTCAGTATTTAGGGCTTTTGAATCTACCCAGGAGAACTAAATTTATGCCATTTTGACACACTGTGGATATTTTGAAATATAAAAGTATGACACGAATGTGTCTGAAAATAAATCATTGTGTTTGTGTCGATAAGATTCAGGATCTCTGAATTCACCCACCTACACTGAGATGTCTGCAAAGCAGGTGTCTTCATGTGAGAAAAAAAATTAACTGTACTATTGAGACCCAGCCAGTGGAGCTGAGGAAAGACAAACCTTCTGGAGTTTCAAATGGAGAAAAAAGTAGTGAAAAGTTACATTCTGGTAGCCTGGACAGTGAATTTAAAAAGAGCACAGCTCTGTTTGTTGTTATTTCTTAGATTTGGGACATAATCTTGCTCTGATTTAAGTCAACAGGAGTTTTGCTATTGACTTCAGAGTGACCAGATTCAGGCACTTTTTCTGCTCCAGACCTGGCCATTTTATTTGGAAATATAACTTTTTAAAAGACACACTTTTCTCTTAAAATGCTACAAAGTAGAGCAAGTAATTACATTAGGCTCTACCTGAAGCTCCAGAGAATTAATACAAAGGCTGCTTGGCTCTTGCCAACTTCCACTATTACAATTTTACTAGCACCATATGCAGCACTACCTTACCTGCTTGTTTCACTTAGAAAACTCATTGGGGTTTTTGTTTTGGGGTGGTGGTTGTTGTTTTTTTTTTAAAAAAAAAGGAACATGCAATATCCACAGACAAAAGCTCCAGGGAGTGGGGACCAGCTTGGTGGCCCATATGGTCTTAGTATCAAAGAAATCAGAGACGGAGCAGGTCTGTTTGCTCAGAAACCCTGTCCTTTTTTGCAAACATGTGAGAGTTGGTTCAGGAAAAAATGATTTTTTGGATGGTTTCTTGCTTGCTGTCATGCAAGAAACTGTGAAGTGAGATTTCCGGTGTTATTCTGAGCACCCCTGTGGCCAAAAAGGAAAGGAGCTGCAAGGTAGGGAGAGGACTAGCTGTGTCAGCTTTGAGACTGTGGAAAGTTTGGGGACAGTTTTCTGAGAACAGCTGGGAAAGGGTTTTGTAGAGGAGAGTTTTCACCCGAAAAAGCTAATCCTGTGATTCTCATGTGACTAATTGCAATGCAGGAGAAGAACTGAATGCAAATTATACATTTAAGGCTTCATATAAAGGCCAAAGGGAAGCTTATTCTATGACAGACATCTTTGCTAAGGTAGAGTAAAAGTTGGTGAGAGATTTGTCACCATTGGACGTGAAAATAAGACGACATCTTGCTGGAAGATGAGTTTTGAAGACCGAAGACACTTGCAGCTCCCTCAGGCTTGCCCAGAAGGGACCTTCTGCTGCATCAGGCTGCAGAGATGGACCTCAGCCTCGCCTGCTCCATTCCATGCAGCAGCATGTAAGTGGTCACTCCCATGACAGTCCTATTTTTGTTTCATCCTAGCAAAAACACTCTGCAGTGAAGCCAGCGAGGCATGTGGCTCTGCCAACATCTTTTGAGACTGTTGTACTTCACTGCATTGGAGCAGCCTGATAAAGCTTCTGGTTGATTTGGGTCCTCCCCTACCTCTGCACATGCTAAATGGACAAGATCCTGGCATGCCTCACTTGAGGGCCAAGGGGTATAAGCTGTGCAAAGGGCAGCCGGTGAGCTTTTTTAGTCCTAAGGATTGTCAGCCATGAGGTGGGCAATGAGAGGGTCTGGAAGTTCAATGGGTGTCAGGAGGAAGCTGGGTTAGATGGAGCAGGGAGGTAGGGAGCAGAAAAGGGAGGAAAGGGCTGGAAAAGGAAGGCAAAAGTGGTAAACTCCAGGAAGCTTCAAGTCGTTTCTCAGAGATAGGTTTGGTGGTTGAGTACAGTGTATGGATAACTTCTGAGCCCTAAACAGAAGATTTACTGTATCAAAGAGCTCCATCACTGGGCTCCAATTTAGTTTGGGCTGTCACAAAACAAGATTTTGTCTTCAGAAGACGTATTGGCTGCTTATAGAGACAGAGAGAAAAATTGAAGGATATGTGAGGAAAGGTTAAAAGTTTGAAATTGAAGGTGTACTTTTCAGCCTCATTTGGAGTCTCCTACAGCTTGGTCCACAACAAGATTGGGGCAGGAGGGTTACTGCCACTACACTGCCTTGTGATGCACAAGTACATCAAGCTGCGACTACTACAAGGCACAGCTCTGGTGGCTTTAAGATGCCGGCTAGCTAAAGCTTACAGGTTTTGTGACAAACTTGTTTCTGAACCCCAGCAGAGACTAATGCACTTATGAATAAGAGCTAGGCTGGGACCAGCCCTCAGGATCCAGGATCTGGCAAAGCTGCCCTCTCTCTCTCTGATTGGGTGAACTGACTGATGGTTTGGGACACGCTTCTCCCTTGCTCTGGGGAAAAGGACCACAGAGCCACAGAAATGTTGATTGCATGGGACTGCTGGAGGTCACAAACTCCCATTGAAGCAGGGCTACTGCCAACATTATACCATTAAGTCAGCCTTTATTTAGTCAAGTCATAGAAAGCCTCCAAGGAAGGAGCCATCATCACCTCTCTAGAGCACCTGGTGGAGCAGGTTTTTGCTAATGGCCAGTCTGAACCTCCCCATCTGCCATGTGTGGCCATTGCCTCTTGTTATGTCCTCTGTCACCACCAAGAAGAATTTGGCTCTGCCATCTTTGTATCTACCCTTAAGCAGACAAGGCGTTTGTTCGATTACCCTTTTGGTCTCCTCTTCACCGAGTGAAAACAAGCCCAGCTCCATCTACCTCTCTCACACTGCACCTGTACTCCAGGTACCAGACCATGGTGGCAGCCCTCAGCTGGACCTGTCCAGTTTTTCCACATCCCCTTGAAGCCGGGATCCCAAAAGAGAACACTGTATTCCAGGTGTGGGTCCACCAGTGCTACTCAGGGAAGGGGAAGTGCACGGTGCCAGCTCTTTCAGCCACAGCATCGTTTTGTGAGCCAGTGCACCCATGTCCCCACCACTGGCTGTTGAAAGGGTTCTAAACAGTTGACATAAACTAGGAGAAACAAGACAGTTTCAGCTACAGCTAAAGCTTCAGTGTCAAAGCACAGAGAGCTGTTTCCTCAGGATCTGCATATAATTAGCCATGCTTCTTTGGTAAATCAGAGGAGCGCCCAACTTACATTCTCTTGTTCCTTGAGTTCATGTTTCAGTCTAAGACTTACCAAAACATAGTTTTATATGCTAATTTCCTTACAGTAAACCCTTTACTGTATGTCATTCATTGATACCAAGCAGTGTACATGTAAGAGTAGGCTAATATTATGTATATATTACCAACTTTATGAGTTCAAGAATTACAATGTGCTTGCTTTATTTAGGTGGTAAAGTTTTTTAATGAGTCTGGAGGGTCCTTTACATAAAAGTAGTGACTCTAGTTTGGAATCTCTTTCCATGTTTATTAGAAATGTGTTTTACTTTACCGTGAAAAAAGCCAAGGAAACATGCAGCCTTAAAGTCTAATGAAGTAGTTACTCATGCAGTCAAAGTTCATAAATTTTAAATACATTTAATTTATAAATTGAAAACATAGCTTACACTGGCTTTTTCAAGATTATTGCTTGCCACAGGGGTTTTAGGATAGTTGCTGGGCCATGCTTGTTACCTCTTTCCTTTCAAGGCTGAGACTGGATCTTCATGATTTGCTCACATTCATTCTCATGTTTTTAGGAGGAAAAAAATCTATTTTCAAAAAGAGAGCTCTTTAAATATTAAAAATCATAACCTAGCCTGGAGCCTCTTTGTTCTCACATCAGATAAGATTTTCTTTCAAACTGACACTTAACAGAGAGCTCTTTCTCATGGTGAGAAACCCTTTGTCCCTCCGGAGACCTCTTTTCCGAGCTAATTGCAGAGTACAGTCCCTGCAGTGGCAGTCTGAGCTGGATTCCAGTCTCACACCAATAAAACCTCAGTGCCAGCCTGAGTTAGGAGCCCAGTCCACGGGAAGAGGGAATTTAGAGAAGGGGGAAAATGAAGACGCCTGTTCCCCACTTTCACCCCCTGCAGTCCTCAGGTTGCTCATCCATCCCTCTTGCAGCTCTGGCTGCACAAGCTCCACCATAATTTGTCCTACTTGCAAAGCAGTCTTGGGTACAAAACATGCTGTCAGGATGCCTGGCACTCGGCAGTGCTCTGCTGCATCAGGAGGAGGAGAGAGGATAGTTCCAGCCTTATGCCAGACACCCCACTGGGCACCCCGCCTCGTGCTGGTGCCACTGTGAAGTAAGCCAGCAGCTAGCCAGTGACTGCAGGATCACTGCTTGTTGACTCAGAGTCACAGAAGGTCAGTTCTGGAGCTTCAAATAACTACATGGATGTTGTAGAAATAGGAATGTGCCTACTATGATAAGGGAAAGCACCAAGCCTCCAATACCTAGAATGGTGGTGTTGGTATTTAACTGCTGTATCTTGAGATTTATATGGACAATTCCCCCAAGCTTTTTTTAGCAATACAGCAATGTGGCCAAAGGAAAAAGGGTAGCAGGGCTCACCCTCCCTGTTCTCATGTCCCTGAACCGGTCAATTATATCCAAGCTGTTTTAGAAAGGTATTTCTCTCACCTGGCCTCCAGTGATGGACATGCCACAACATCCCTCATCCGTGTACTTGCTGGATCCCTGCTCTAACACCTAAAAAGATTTTTTCTACATGTAACTCACATAAGGGCTATATCTGCGTGGCTCATCCAGACGTCTCCATCTGCAGCTGTGCAGGCATCTCCAAGGACTTCTGCAAAAGGCAGCTGCGAGATGATGCCCTCCCGGTGACTGATGAACGTGCCCCACTGCTGCTCCCATCTCCTCCCTCCCTGAGCCCCACAGCCCCTGCGTCGCTGCTGAGCCAGCGGCACATGTCAGGCCCCACCAGCAGAGGGACCAAGGCTGGTAATTGGAAAGGGGAGTTGCAAAGCACCAAAGCTTATCAACAGGCAGCAGGGCAGAGTTCAGCAGCCGTCCTTGGGAGCCCAGCCTGAGGTCCAGGGCGGGATGGCAGCCTTTTGTTCAGTGGCACAGGGGGACATGCGCAGCTGCTCCGTTCGGAGTGGGCACCATCGTGGCTGAAGCAGGGGGACAGTTCACCAGCCGGTGCAGCCTCCTCTTTCTACCGGGGCTGCTGAGGCCGTGGAGAGCTGAGTGGGAGCAGGAAAGAGGCACAGCACGGTGCCTGGGGGAACCAAGCTCATGGGGTGTTTTTTGGGGTAGCCTTAGGCATGGCTTCTTGGCCTCTGAAGTGCCACTAAGCGTCATCACAATGCACACAGAAGTAGCAGCTATTTTCTCACATATCTTTTACTCATTAACCAAATAGTCTAAATATAGCCCTGACTAGCACTACCAAGAGATGGTGGGTGCCCTCTGTGGCCAAGTCTTCACTGCCTGCCTACATGCAGCACTAGTTTTCTGCACCAGATCCTTCACTTTGCCAGTGCCATGTCAGGTGCCCTCTGCTCTCAGCCCTGGGATGGATGGATAACTTATATTACAGGTTGCTACTGTGAGCAGGAAAAACATGCAGCCCCAGGAACGGAGCCAGCTCCTCCTGTGTTTCTGCCAGCCTGCTGTGCCCTGTGCAGTCCTTTCTTCCATCCCTGTGCCAACTCCTGACCAGACGATATCGCTCCTGTCTGGATGTTTGGACAAATCAGGCCCTTGGTGCTGCTGACATGGGTAAAACTCAGGAGTTCAAAGCCTGGCTCCTTCTGCAGGAGTTGTTCTCACTCATTAATCAGGATGGCTCCCTGAGGAGATGCCCAGTCCCAGCAGGGAAGGATTTAATCTTACCAGGAAGGTAAAATGAAAAGTATTGCCTTTTCTGGGTGTTGGTTAACTTTAAGGACATATCAGGAATATCTGCTATGTTCATAGTCTGTGTTCCTGACTTCAGCCTCAGCTTGATGCCAGATAGTAGTATCTCTACAACTGCCAAACACTCACTGCTAGCCAACTGCTAGCTTACCCCTTCACTCAGAAATTTATTCAAAATAGTGGGCAAGTAGAGAAGAGAGAAGACACCTCGTGTCCCTGTGTGGATTTTAGGCCACACCCCAGCTGTAGCTTCTGCAGGAGTTACATGTGTCCATCCCTTTTCCTAGTGCAGTAAGAATTGAAAAAGATGGTCAAGGGAGAAAAATTAAATGCGCATTTGCACTTTGTCTGACAAAGAGAACTGTTACGGATATTTAAAGGTTTGTTGCCATACTCTAGGTAAAGGAATATGGTTGTGACCTCTTGCATGTTGAAATATAATGTCACTTGTCAGCTTATTATTGATTTCATTTTTTGTCCATTCCTATCAAAATTGACCTTCCAATGCAGGAAAAATTCTCTATAGTCTCCAAAACTCCTTGGTGGAGCAGCCTACCACAAGACTGTAATCTCTCTACAGGTATTCCTCAGCTCATCCGTCTAGGTATGATTTCCTTGGAGTAAATGGAAGACCACACTTCCTTATGCCTTGAATTCCTACTATTGCAATACTTGAGGCAGCACTGCATTTTATAGAGAGATAGATCTTGTAAGTGGCATAATATCCTCGTTAGAAGTAATATGCCTTTTAGTGAATGACCTCTTACCCATCCTCCCTGGCCCATGGATTTTCTCGGTAGCTGGAAATCTCCATTTCTTCTCTTGGGATAACAGTATGAGAAAAAAGATGTCAGTGAGCAAATATTTGGTAGGGAAGCCAAAGGAATCATGTTCTTTTGAGACAAAACTCCCTTTACTTACAGCTGAGTAGACAGAGATTAAGTTATAAGGAATCCGGGCTCCTTGCCAATTCATCCCCATCTGCTTGTCAGGAACAAATACTTTATTTGGCTTGGTGAGGAAGCAAAGAGCAGGGAAAAGGGCAGTGGGCCATGGCCATGCCCTCCCACAGGCACTTCCCCACCCTCAGGAGCTGCTCTTGCCTGGGAATGCTCCATGTCAGCAAGAGAGAGAGGGCCAGGGCTGGCTTGCCCTCAGAGGTGGGCACCATTCAGGAAAAAACTTTTGGGTAGAAGAGAAATGAACAAAGGTGGATATGTGAGGCTTAAGAAAAACAAAGACGGAGGTGGGAAGTTAAGAAAGTCAAGAAGAAGAGATATTTTCAGTGACGCTGCGAGACCAAGGCTTGTTGTGTCACAGAGACGGGAGCTGAGAGACTACCAAGGGCTGTGGGCAACTGAAAGGGTTGGTAGTTCCTGGAGCTATGTTACTGTGTCACCAGTATACTGCAAAAAATGTGAAAAGTTACAAGAAGAACAAGCCCAAGAACCACATACCCTTTACACAGCAGCAACATCAGCCTCTTTCTGCATCTTCATGTACCAGAAGACAAGCTGAAATGATAAAGAGACTTGAGTGAGTGGCAGACTGTTGCATGACACCTGCATTTGGGAGCTGAGGGAGTCTGGGACAAATGTCTGCTGGATGGTCCAATGCCTGTTTTACTGTCAGGTGATTTGAAAATTGTTTGGACCACAGGGCTCAAAGGACAGTGATCAATGTCTTGATGCCCACTGGGTAGCTAGTAACAAGCAGAGTGCTCCAGGGGTTGATACTGGTGCCAGTATCGCTCCTTATTCTCATCAAAGGCCTGAATGAGGAGGCAGAATGCAAATCCACAAATGTGTCATCCTCAAACAAATCTGTGGATGTTACTAAACTGAGGGAGTAGCTGACAAGCCATATGGTTAAGCACCAATAAACAGACCTTGAAAACCTAAGGACTGCACCAGCAGAAGTCCCATGAAATTCAAGAAGGACACGTGAAATGTTCTGCGGCTGCGACAGAACAACCCGAAGCTGGGAAGTAACAGCTCAGCTGAAAAGGACACGGAGGTTATGGTGGGTGACAAGAGGAATGTGAGACTATGGTATGATCTCATTGCAAATAACTGCAAATTGCATGTTCAGCAGTTTTGGGAGTGGGGTGGCCAGCAGATTGGCTGGACATCTGCATGGTGGTGTACAGCTTCCTCTTCTGAGACCCCTGCTCCAAGGGGGATGTGGAAAAACTGGACAGGTCCAGCTGAGGGCTGCCACCATGGGCCAGTGCCTGGAGTATAGGTGCGGTGTGAGAGGTGGAGGGAGCTGGGCTTGTTTTGCCCAGTGAAAAAGAGCCAAAAAGTTGATGGAACAGCTGCCTGCATCTGCCTGAAGAGCAGGTATGAAGATGATAGAGCCAGGCTCTTCTTGGTGCCAGAGGACATAACAAGGGGCAATGGCCACACATGGTAGATGGGGAGGTTCAAGCTGGCTACTAGGAAAACTTTCTCCACCAGGTGCTCCAGAGAGATGGTGGCAGCTCCTTCCTTGGAGGCTTTTCACAACTTGGCTGGATAAAGGCACAGCTGTCCTAATGGTGTAACATTGGTAGTAGCCCTGCTTTGAGTGGAGTGATCTCCAGGGTCCCATACAACCAACATTTCTGTGATTCTGAGATCTCATTTCTTAATGTAAAAATTATCAATGTAGGCGCTGTCCTACTTCACTAGCACAGATGAAATTTCAAAGAATCAATGTTGCAAACAATCAATGCAACACTACATACACTAGTAGACACATAACTTGCTACAATGAATGCACAGGTTGCATATTTAGCTGCATGCATTTCCCACTCAGCCAGATCACACAAATACAATCACACCCTTTACGAAGTCTTTCCCACCACACCAGAGGTGCTGAGGCACTAGCAGACTCAGATGTTGATTGTCTGTAATTGCTTCCAGATTCACCATTCTTGGCAGGCCAAGCCACCACAGATTGCGGTTTGTTTTTTGTTTGTTTGGTTTCGTTTTTTCCCTTGCAAAACTCCTGGAGCACATGTGCTCCACTCCACACACAAATACAGTCCTAAGAGGCTCTACGGTCCATAGGAATCCATAGACTGCACTGTCATATGCATTGCCAGACCACCAGACTACCAGTCTGCACTCACTCTTCTGTATGAAAGAGGAACAGTATGAAAACTCATCCATGCTGAAACAGCTTTGTCAAACATCCACATACAGTATATTGGCCAGCGCACCCAGTTTGAGTATCTGCAAATACAGCCACAGCACTGTGTAATGTCAGAATAATGATCACTTCTTCCATACTTAAACTTTCTGTTATTTAAATTTAGGACTACAAGTGTTCTGCACATTACAAAGTCTAAATACTATTTAGCAGACCACCTAATCTGAAAAAAAAAAAAAAAAAAAGAGTCACAGAAGTTTTGGCCCTGGCAGATTTTGAGTTGTGTTACCTTTCCATTTTCTCAGCAGCACTGCACTGTATTCCTGCTCATCCAAATCTGAAAATGGCAAACAAACACCTCTTTCTGAGCAGTGCAAAGTAACCTCTGCAGACCTATCTGTCACGTAGGAGTGTTTATAGATTATTTTCATTATATGCATCCTGAGATTTGCCTTGTTAGCAGACTCACACATCAGGTGAGATTCTTTTCACTACAGCCTCTATTTTCTTCTCCTGTCTGTCTGTGCAGTGATCATGTGTAGCATGGCAAGTGATCCTCCCAGGGAATGTACTGTAATTTCCAGAGAGAAAAGGTCACCGAGAGAGCCATCATCTTTTCACCAGAACTTCCCAAGCATTTCTCTTTTCTATGTAAATAACATGCATGGATTTTTTCATATCTGATCAACCTTCCTCCCACCAATCCTAAATTAAAGAGGCAATTTTGTCTTTATCTGTAATCTATAATTTTATTATCTTTGATGAGATATGGAAGATATAAATGAGCATGTAATTTGAAATTTCCAGCATTTCTCTAGTTTACAATGAATTCATAACACAGAATAACAGAGATAACTCTCCTAGCTGATGTTTTACATTAACTTTTGACATCCTAATCCCATTGATTGTTAATGCAATTAAGTTTTAGATGAACCTCCATTCTGTTACTGATTGGGACATATTGAGAAAAATTTTTAAAGCATGAGAAGTGATGTTTTAAAAAAGATCTCAACAGAGACCTTATACAAAAATCAATAGGAGGACCCCCTGCTTCTGGTGTACCCCTTCCCCTGAATTATCTAAGCACTCCTAAGAAGTTACTTTGCGAAGGACAACAGGGGTATCTAAGAAAGAAGTTTACTTGCAGATGAGAGCAAATAATATTATTAAACCAGTTTGTGGGTAGGAGATGGCAAAACTACCTCCTGTAGTCTACCCATTAGAAGAATGCACCTCTTGATTTTTTTTTAACCATTCAAATCTGGATACTTACAGACCCCACCCTCTAAAACATAAAATGGAACTTCATTATGGGAGGAGTTGCAGTGGGTTTGCTTGCTTTTCTCCTTCATTTGAGAAAACAAAAAGCTTCATGCAAAGGATATTAATATTTTTGTCAGCATAGGGCATGTTTGTATTTACTGAGCTGGCAAATCAGGTTCCATTTACAGTCACACACCATTGCGATGAAGACAAAGGCATGAAACTACAACACTAGATGTGTAATACTGTGTTGCATTTTTTTATTTTGGACCTTTTTTTGTTATTCTTGGAGGAATAAAAGTTACTCTATTTTGTGCCTTCTTCCCTCTCAACACCTTTCTTCCTCTTCTGTCTTCCACGTGCCTGCCTGATCTCTTGCCTCCTTTTTACCCCACTTTACAGTGGTTTAATGAAGATCACATGTCCCTGGTTTGCCCAGGAGTGTCATATGGGTCAGTATTAGAAGGCTGCCTTGTACTGCCTGCCTGCAAGTCACCTTTTACACTATCTTTTTGACTATCAGGTCATCTTCCTAGGTGGCCATGCTGGCCTCTCCCCGTTCTTGCTGAGAGCATCCTGTACCAGGGAGATTTTTCAATGCATCTTCGGTGCCTCTTTTAGGAGCTGACAGTTCTCCCGGGCTTCCTTTCCCATTAAAATTCCTTTCCACTAGACTGCATTTACCAATTCTTTGAGCCGGTTGAAGTCTTCTGGTTTAAGTTCATTAGTCCACTGCTTTCACTCCCTCCTCTCCTGAAACTCGAGAGCTCTGCTGATTTGTGATCTTTTCCACCCAGATCACCTGCCTCCAGCAGCAGCCTCTCAACCAGTTTTCCCACGTTAACCAGTAGCAAACCACAATCCACCAGGTACAGCTGTGTATGCCTCACATCACTGAAACAAAAAGCTGCTCCTTATCCCCAAAACTTCAGGGATGGGCTACATGGTGCAGTCGCCTCCTGAACATATATCTAGGACAGAGTTTCTGAGGCTGTGGGATGTATCCTACAGAAGGTATAGGAGTCACTTCCCAATTTCTCCTGCTGCACGCAGGGATCTGGTTCAAGGTATCAGCTCGCCGCAACTGAAGCAGGATGCTTGCAGCTCTGCAATCAGCCTCCCAGTCTCCATGCAAGCAATTCCCCTAGGAGCCAGGAACCAGCTCAAATGCTTCAGCTCTGTGCTGTCCCCCACTCCCTGTAAGCCCTAGGGTGTAACTGGCTGGAAAGAGATGGGTCTATGACCTTTAAAGCTGCATCAACATCCCTGACCCTGAATCAATGGGTTTCTTTCCCCAGTAACAGGCAGCCAGACATTCAGACATGATTACTGATTTTGCATGGTTCTTGTCTTGGATGCTGAATTTCTCTCTGGAGTCAGGGGAAGTGGCATCAACAACACTGAAAGTCACATGCAGGTTGTCTTAAGAAAGGGAAAAAAAACCCCAAACCTCACAAAAATCAAGGCATATAAATCTGAAATGCAGACTTCAGAAAAATAGGAAAAAATAATTTTTGCCTGGCTTTCTCCCAGAAACAGCCACTATAATTCTCTGTTAGGCCGAAGATCAAGAAAATTATCTTTTAATTTTATCCACATCATCTTACATAGTATTTTAAACGTATTATTCACCATAATTTTTCACTCCTATTTGTAAGCGTCTTGTACTTCTCTTATTTCTAACTGTAAAGCATGGAAGAGCTAAGTAAAGCTCTTCTTAGTGTCAAATTCCCCCAGAATTAGAGGGCTGGGTGCAGTGAATTACCATTACTGTTTCACACACATCCTGCTTCTCTTCTGTCTCTGTCGTGTTTTTGCTTTTCTCCGGCCATTTATTACCTTCTGTCTTTCCTTTCCTCACTTTCTATTTCAGGCTGTCAAGGAGAAAGCAGAGTCCGACTCCCGCAATGAAATGCTTCACCTGCGAAGCCTGCTGAGAGCGAAATTGATAAAGGACAGCACCAGCCCAGGCAATTTCACTCACAGCGGGCACTTGCAGGTGAAGCACTACCATAAAATGGAGCAAGGTTACTCGCCCGCTGCTTCCCAGCACAAGTCACCAGCTGATGGCTGCTTCTTTCACGATCTTTTCACCCACCTCCTGCCAGGCACTGCTTGCTCTGACCCTGGCACAAGAGGCAGGAATCGGCCATGAAGACTAGTGTTTGCTAGCGGGGGGAGGAACTCCAAATGCTGAATGCTCAGCTGAAGCTGGCCCAGCCGCAGGACCACTTCAGGCCTTCCCCCAGCCACCTTCCTACTGGTGGCATCCCAGGGAAGATGCCCACGGTCCCACCCACCTCACCGGGTACGACAACAGTCCCATAGAGCTGTTCCCACTGCAAATACCTGACGGAACAAAGGTGATTTGTAGCTGTTTCTGTAGCAGCTGATAAGGGAACCAGCCCGATGCTCAGCGTAATATAGGACAACCTATACATCATTTTAGCTGGTGGCTCCTGCGGGTCTATTTCAGCATGAGTTAGGTCCCAACAGGTAAGGACACTATACCTCCAGCACCTCTTTGCCCCAGTCCCACTTTCTCTGCTATTTGAAAATCCTGTGTATTAGAGGACACCTTTTCACCAGCTCAGGATTTTTTTTTTAATTTTGTTAGGAATATTCCTCAGAGCTTGATTGACACTGGGGCTGAGATTTTTCCCTCAGATAGGTTAGCATAAGTAGTCATAAGAGAACCTTGGTGATGCAGAGTAGGGAAACTGGGGTCTGCCATCTACCCCTTTCTTCAGCACTGGGAGTAGGGGATGAAACTTAAAAGCTCCAAATTTGAAAAAAATAGTAATGTTCCTTACATAGTTCATAATTTATTTGTCAGGTGAAGATACACTATGTCATAACTGAGACCAAAATATTTTGAAATCTAGAAAGGATTAAGCCTCTAAGGGGAACAGTCACGATTCGAGTTACATGACATTGACAAAGCAGGACAAAAGGTTACGACAGGTAACTTTTCTCATACTTCAGGCATAAAATTCCAGGAACTGAAGAGATTATTGAGAAACTTCCTTTCTAAACAGTGCTTCTTACAGAGCACTCTATAGTCCTTGTTAGAGACTTAAATACCAGGCAGTGCCAGACATGAGGTAGAACAATTCCTGCAGTACTGGTGGGGAGAAATTGTTACAACAAATACTCATCCTATGAGTCAAAACCCCCCCATCCTACCATTTACAAAATGCAAGGACTGAAGTTAAGACCTAAGAAGCACAGTGCAATGCTAACATACACAAAATCTCAGATCCTAATTTGGCATGATTCCCAATTGAAATTAGTGGAAAAATAGGAATCCTAAAAGGATTTAACTGCCTTAAAAAAAACCCTTTCATAGTTCTTGTCTAGATTTCCAGCAGCCACATCCCAAATCAGCTCTGCAGCCTTTACTGTGTTGTTCCTAAAGGCTTCCCGTAACCTGAATTTCATAAACATGATTTGTTTTACAACGGTGCAAAATTCACCAGCCGGAACTGGACTTGGGTAAAGATCTTTGTCAATGAATGTGGTTGACTGCATGAGTTAATACGTCATGTCACAGGATACAGGGTGAGCACAGAATACTTGAGAAATGTGACCACAGATTAACTGCTAATAACCTGACGGTGTCTATGTATGCGTGTGTATCTGTGTGCTCCCACTTACGGGCTAGAATAATTTTTAGATAATTATACAAAATTATTTTTCTCCCCAAAATCTAGTTTAACTCTTGTTAAAGATCCTGAAGAGTCTCTTCTCAAAGGACCAAAACCCACCAGGTTATTCTTTTTCTAGTTGACAGAAAACAGTGATCACCAAGAGGGATATTTAAGCTTGGAAACTTGGGTAAGCTTGGATATTTAAGCTTACAGTGGAACTATTAATTACTGACCACACTCACTGCTGAACAGGTAACCAGCTCAATTGATTTGGAGCTCACAGAGCTATAAAAATAAAACATTCCCTTGTTTTACCCACAAACATATTCCGATATAAAGGTTTGTTTCTTCCCTATCCCAGTAACTGGTGCTAATGTGAACAGCAATTATATTATTACACACTGAGGGCTGAATGAACTAATTGGTGCAGCCTAAACCAGGCTCACTCCAAACATGGGAGACATGGGCCAGGCAGGCAGCAATCTTCCCACATTTTCTTTTGCGCTGGTTTAAAATTCACCAGGGACCTTCCAGAAACCTTACCTATAGCAGCTGCTGAAGAGAGTCATAAATGCAGCTGCTCCCAAGGCCTTTAGTGCTGAGGCTGCACTAGTTGGTACCATGTGCCCTCTCTCCCTCCCAAAGGAGTCTAGTTTGTGTTTGCTGCAAGGCATTGCCACATCCCTCTCAGCACACTCACTCCTCTACAGGTTCTGCTCCATTGCCTCGGCAAAGGAGTCCGCTGAGCTGGTCAGCCTTACATATACGGTGATGGCTGTGTATTTGTCTCAGAATTTTCTTTTTAGATGTAACTCAGTAGCAGTTCATACCTGACAGAGCTTATATTTGCCTGTTTTATTCAGTCAGTACTTTATCTTTTTAATTTAGCAAGTCAGGTATCAGACTGATTGCACATTTCTAGCACCATTTGAAATAAGGGTGACAAGGACAGAGGCCTCTATAGTATACCAAAAGCCTGAAAGGATTTGTATTAAACATTTATTTGAAGCTGGTCATAAAGTCACAGGAAGTGCTGGATCTAATGCATGAACAAAGATTTTTTTTTAAAAAGCCCCAAAATCAAACATCCTTGCAAGTTATAAAGCCAAACAAAGGCAGCAATGGCACAACCAGATGAGTTTCTACACACTGCGCAACTACTCTGAATGCTGCACTGTTTACTCAGGTAATGAACTGGCTGCTGTTCAAGAGGATGTACTTTTCTTGGAACGCTGTGGCTCTACTTTGACTCGAAGGAGAAGCACACCTCACACACCACCAAGCCCCACAGAGTGTTCTCAGGCTGCAGCACCACTGCTGCAATGGTCCTGAGCTGCAGGAGGCCAACACCTGCCCTCCGGAAGACGGTGCCTTGGGAAAGAGGGAGGAAAACCAGTAGGATCTCTGCCCCAGTGCTTCACAGATGCTGCTGCCACCCATCTGTGTGGGGTGGGGCATGCTGATGCCACGCCTCCGCTCCCACCAGTCCAACAGGTAACGTGGACAATGACACGCTGCTATTGCCAAGGAAGCTTTGGATCCACAAAAGCACTCGATGTGCTCGACTTCTGCCTCAGGCACAGAGCCTTAGCCCTCCTGCATCCCTGCTCTGCTGTCATCCCACTGAGGAGGCATGCAGACCCCTCTGTTTTCAGGCTCAGAGCTCCCTAAAGGTTGTATTCCCATCACTCGCAGAAGTACCTTATGCTTAGCAAGACCATATTGTTCAAATCTCCTCAGGCCAAAGTAGCATCAGTCTTCATAAACCATAATTCTTAATCTGTTTCATCTGCGAGAAGTTGTCAGATACACTTAATACAGCTGCTGGGGGGGGAAGTTGTTAGCAACGATCCTCGTTAGCTCAACCGTCCAGGACTTCCACCTTTACCTGATGAGCTCCTCAGATATATTTCTCACTTTCTAGAAAAATGACCAAACTACCAGTCTAGGGGCAAGGGATTTCCCCCAAATAAAAGATTTATCTTTGTTATTAGTGCCAGGAGATGTAAAAAAGTGCACTCATTTACTAAACTCTGTATTTTAGTTGTTAGGGGAACTCATGTGCAAGAAGGGAGATTTGTGTTCCAGACTGCAAACATATAGTTTATATTAAACATTTTGGAAGAAAAAAAGGTTGAAATGACTATTAGCAGTAAAGTGGATGTTACTTGTATCCAGCACCCTATATATTTCACAGTAGGGTATTATTCTGCTCTTCTGGTATTAAAAACACACTCCCTGAATTGTAACCTGTGGCTGTAAAACCCGCAGCAGGGGAATCTTAACTGCGTTCTTGCAGTGTCTGCTGCAAGGAGTATTTATTTCACAGCAAGTGGAACGGCCCCACAGCTTGGCTGCTAAGGCCCTATAGTGAGAAATGGGGGATTCAGTGCCCTCGGGCAAGGGATGGAATATGCTGATAGTGAGGTGTAGGATACAAGGGACTTCTAAGAGTTTGTTTCTGAAATGAAGATCTAAGTTATGAGAACTGTGAGTCCCCCAAAGAAGGAGGCACCCCTCGCAGCTCAGACCTAAGCCGCAAAAGGTGAGAACAACCATAATAGCAAAAGTTACACACAACAGTTTCTGGTAATAAAAAAAGCAGTAGCATTTTTCAAGCAGTGACACTTATTTTCCCAGCAGTTTCTGACCACTCTATATTCTTTCTGTATTTTCTTTTCAGAAGAATTTTTCAGGAAAAAACCCCAGGCTGTTCTTTTGCTTTAGCTTTTGTTGGTTCATTAATATCTGAAACAGTAATTTTTCCTGTGTTTCACTTCACAGTCTTGCATAACATTAGAATTCCTCATGATAAAACCTGTGATACTTGTTCTTCTGGTACTAAAACCACACCCCCTGAATTCTAACCTATGGCTGTAAAACCGTAGAGAGGGAATCTAAGATGAGAAATTGTCAAGCAAATTCCCACTGAAGTTCTCGTTAAATTAGAGAAGATGGGTTTTGCCCAGACTGAAATTGGATCTGAAGGACCGTGGCCATTCCTGGGATTATAACCCCTGGCTATAGCTGATCCAAAAGAGTTGCTATACTGAATTAAATAACACAGCCTACAAACTGTTTTTCCACGTCACCTTTGTAGAGCAGAGAGGAGGGAGCATCACAGCATACGGCATCACATCTACTGAAATGCTCTTTGGACCGGCTGGCAGAGCACCCCTTAAAATTACTCAGAGTCAATGGGTCTTGTAGTCACGAAGGCAGAACAAGACAAGGGATTTGAAGAGATCACAAAGCACACCGCAAATCCTACTCATCGTGCTGCTTTTGGAGCATTCTCAAGGAAGATGAGGATTAAATGGGCAAAGGCTTTTAAATATTCTCTCATGCGAAGGAATGGAATTAGGCCCACAAAAGTAATTTGCTTGGAATATTAACCTGGGAAATGGGAGATATGTTTGAACTCCCTTGTGGCAGAAGAGAAACTGAACTTGGGTCATTTACAACCTGATTACCCTAACCATGAGTAATTTTAAATAAAAAGAGGGAACTGGGATTTCTTCTCCAGCTGCGCTTGTCACAGGGCTTGATCTTATAATTGTGCTCTTAGGATACCTACAGGATGAGACAAGTAGGAATTAGACCTACGAATGAGAAACTTAGATGAACAACTTAAATTTTAAATATATAGAGAGTTCAATAATATCAAATGTATATAATGTTATAAATTAACATGTATTTACCTAAAACTAAGAATGGCTTATGTAATGTAGACAATATATAAAAATACATTAAAATAACCTTACTGCATTATGTGGCCTTAGGTGCTGTATCTGCTCAGACACCGTGTGAATTAACCTGCCAGAGACGAACCAGCCACCGTAACCAGGTATCTCATTTATTGCTTTCTCAGGCACTGGTACCTTGCGTTGCAGGATACAGACCTTTGGACAGCCTTGCTCATTCCTTACTGACTTTACTAGCAGTACCTTAGCTCCTACAGACCTTGGCCATAGATAGAATTGCGTGAGCAGGTGTCCCCTGAACCCTGTAACAAGCAGAAGAAATCAGAGATGTTGTGAGAATCAATGAAATCAGTGGGAACGCTGCAACATTTATAAACTCAGTTTTTCATTAGAGGCTGTTGTTTGGAGTTTCCACATCCACACAAACCCGAACTGATGGAAAATATTAGGAAGCAGGGCAAGGTAAAATGAGAATCTGAGCAATGTTCTCTCCTGTGTTATCAAAACAACAGACTTTTTATGCCTGCCCCTTCTATAGGGTTTTTTTTGGTGGGGATATTTTTTCGGTTGATCGTGCCACGTGACGGCAGCCACCAGGGAGGCGGAGGGAACGTGGATCCGGGTTCCAAGTGTTGAGCTGTCTACCACAGCCAGCAGCTGTGTGTCTGTCTGTCTGTCTCCTTCCCGGCTCCACTCAGCCGGCGGTAGGTCTCGCCCCAAGTTTAGTTTTAAAACCGTGAGAGTTGTCTATAGCGAAACCCTTGAGACTGGGGAAAAAAAAAAAAAAAAAAAAAAAAAAACAACAACAAAAATAATATATTTTAAAAAGAGCAGAGACCGCTGACCAGCCGCGAATCCAGGGCAGCCTGACCGGGAGCGGGGCCAGGCCTCGCCGGGACCCCCCAGGCGGCAGTCCCACAGGGCGGCTGGGCGCCGCTCCCATCGCCCGGGGACACTCTCCCTCCCTCGCTCGCTCCTCGGCGGCCGGGGCGGCCCCTGGCGCTGCCGGGGAGGGCCGGGCGGGGCCGGGCCGGGCCGGGCGAGCGGCCGTGTCCCCCAGCTGCCGCGCCGCTCCCGGCGGAGGACGCCGCGTCGCCACGGCAACCGGGTCAGAGGCGGGGCGCTAACCCGGAAGCGAAGGCGCGGGGCCCGGCCCGGCCCGGCCCGCTCGCCGCGTGCGCCGGCCCCACCCCCCGCGCTCGATCAGGCGCCCCGCGCAGGGTGACGTGTCGCGCGCGCGAGAAGCCGGAAGTGGCGGCCGCCAGGGCGGGGGGAGACGAAGCCGCCGACCGTTGCCGCCGCCGGCGCGCGCGAGAGGCGCCCAGGGACCCTCCCCCCCCCCGCCCCGCCGCGGGCTGCCGCGCGCGCCCCCGCCGCCGCCCCCTCCCGCCATGGTTCTGCGGCAGCTCTTCATCGCCGCGGCGCTGGCGGTGGCCGCGCCCCCCGCCGCCGCCTTCTACCTGCCGGGCCTGGCGCCCGTCAACTTCTGCGAGGCCGGCAAGGAGAAGCCGGAGTGCAAGGTGAGCCCGGGAAAGGGGGGGTCCGGGGACCGCAGCCCTCAGGGGAGCCTCGGCGGCACCCGCGCCCCTGAGGCCCGGGCTGCTGCGCGGCCTGACTTGTACCCTTCCGCTGTGGGGTTTGCGGGGGGGGGCGTTTGGGTTTTTTTCCCCGGAGGGTTTGTAGCTGCCTCGTTGTAACGTACCAGACGACCCCTGGGCCCGTGGCTGTGGCGGCTTTGAGCGCGATTCAGTTCCCGCTGTAATCGCCAATGGTGAATTGTCCGCGGTCCCTCGCAGGGAAGGGATGAGCTACAAGTTCATCTCGTTGAGTTATGGTCATGTTGCGGAAATAGGAAGCCCCGACCGCTTATCTCTTGGGCCATTTTAAATACTGGCTGGGACAGCTGCAGAAAGTAAGAATCGCAGTGACAGGTCGTGCCGGGGGTGTGTGATTCTTGGCAGGAGCAAGCAGCTGATGGCCACAAGCAGATAACCAAGGCAAGGGTTCAGGGACACTTTCCTTGCTGTGTCTTCCTGGCTGCAGGAATCTGAAGCATAGGGGCTTTTAGGCCTCAGAGCCTCAAGCCAAGCTTAAACTTATTTTCATGCATACATAAGTGACAATCAAAGTTCGCATAACCAAATTAAGTATTTGTAAGGATGCTGACTGGCAGGGGGTCTGTCTTTGCTCCTTTGGGTGAGCTTTAGAAGTTGTTTGCTGCTGCTGTGATGGAAGTTAACGCCAAACTGTGTTTTAAGACTTGAATGAAAAAGTTCAGGACCAGTCGCTTTTATGATCCATTGTCTTATTGCTGTTGAAAGTGGCTGTCTCACGTTTTCTGATCTCCAGCTTCTGTATTACATGAAGCACTGGTGCATGATTCTTCAGAATAAGAGTCTATTTAAACTGTATGCTTTTGGTAAATACTTTGCACTGACTTTATCCATTTGCTTTCATGAATCGGTAGAGCAAGTAATAAGCCAAACATGTAAAGAAGGCATAGTTGCTATAAATGTCTTTTCCCTTCTTTAAGTGTACCGTTCCATTCAGACCAGCCAGATCTTGCACCTAACACATAGCTGTGGATTTTTTCACTCTTGCTTCCGTGTCACTCTGTTGTAGTAGTAAAACATCCTGTGGACATCCTTTTATAGGATGACAGAAAGTGTGTTTGGAAGTGACCTCAGGAGGTCACACGGTCCAACCTCATGCTTGAAGCGCGACTTGCTAGCACAAGATCAGCTCAGCTCTACCTTTTTTTAAGGAAGCCTTGAAAACATCCAAGCATGGAGCATCCATCACACCCCTGGGTGACCTGTTAAAGTGCTGCACTACTCTCTTAAGGAATTTTTTTTCTCTTCAAATACAGGCTAAGCTGCAGTTTGTCGTTTTTCACAACCCTAAAAAACACTGCTGTGTTAGAATTATTCCTGTTTTAAGTTAGGATTGTGGCAGAAATATTTTTAAAGTCAAGTTACCTTCTGTCTCTTGTAACCAACCTTGAGACACTTATGAGGTGATCTTTCTTAGATGTCTATTTTTTTCCCTCATATCATTTGTACAAAATGTTTATTATCCTGAGAATCTATTGTTTTGTAAATGTGAAGTGAGATGCTTAGGTAATGTAAATCTACCACCAGTGGCTAGCTGAACATTTTGGGATAAACTCAACAGGTGTATTATTGCAAAAATCTCTTTCTGCAGTTAACCACCTCTTGTATTTCTCTACCTTGTGCCAGCCAATTTACATACTAAGTGAGACATAGGCATATGGAGAAGTCTAAATCATTCTTCACATCTAATTCTCTCCATGTAGTCTGGTCCTGGTGAGGAGAAACAGTATGTGATTGGATAATTGCTATAGCATAATACTGATGTAAGGGGGTAAAATTAACTTCACTGGACAACCTTATTTTTTTACATGTTCTCACAGAGTTCTTACAATTGTCATTGTTGATTATGATGTCGGTAATAGTATTGAATTTTCCACAGACCAGATCTCTAAATGGTGCTATCTCTGTGGATCTCCTGTCCTCTGTTGGTGAGATGGGATGTTGTTAGTGACACATGTAGCTAGCAGCCCAAGAATGGGATTAGCAGCCCAAGGGGCACGTAGCTAGCAGCCCAAGATGAGACTCATGACTTTCCCCCTTCCTCCAGACTGTCTGCTAATCTCTTTGGAAAACTCAGTTTGGCTACTTTTGCTGTTTCTGGTTGGAATATCATCAGAAATGAAATGTGATTTGTGCAGACTTAAATAGTAACTCTTGCCTGAACATTAAGAATCCTTAGTCGGTTTAAAAAAAATACTAATGGCTCCAAAGGGGACTTACTGTTGTATGGGGAAATTCTCAAAGATGCCAATCTGCAGTAATGCATATGTTTCTTATAGAAAATTGGAGTGTTCGAGTAAATCTCCTCCTCCAATGAAAAATAACTAATCTAAGGCTGTGGTTTTGTGACTAGCTAAAGCAGTCTAATTCCTTGCTGCTGGAAGTGAGAGATTTTATTCCCGTCTTCCTCTGGCAATGTGTTCTTGTCCTCAGCATTGTCACAGCTGTGTTACCTGATAAATCCTTATTTGAGCTTAACAACATGGCAGGAAGCTATCCAACTTCTTGCCAGACTACTTTTTTACTGTGTTAGTGAGTTAAAGTGGTTTATAGAATTATGACAAACGTGCACTAACTGCCCAAAGGTAAGCAGCAGGTCTGCGTGGCTTAGGGCAGAGGAAAGAGGAGCAGTAAGGTGTGTCATCACTTAGTGAGTCACCTAACAGCTGCCTACCTCTTGTGGAATTGCCTCCTGGCTTGGACATGGACAACTACAGTCTATAAGTAAAACACAGTACCTGACTGAAGTATCTGAGCTACAGATACATGTGAACAATTCTTTTTTTTTTTTTTTTTTTTTTCCTCTCCAGAATTTCTTGGTTTGGCTAAACTTGAGTGAATTTTCATAGGGAGGAAAAGCATTCCTGTTGATTCATGGTGAGAAAATAGATGACTTGCTGTTGAAAGGGGGAGGTCTTGTTCCTGAAAGCACTCTTTCCTTTTGCTGTCTCCAGTTCTTGTCTGATTGCACAGTAAGACGGTTCAACTTGCTGTGCTGCTAAAAACTGCTCTTGAAAAATTTTTGGGGGTAAGTCTTCTGCTGGTTGAACAAGACAGTTGAATTGGTTTACTGTGCAAACAGGTAACTGCCAAAACCAGTGTAAGGTAAACAGTTGAAATGTAGTGGGACTGTGGGACTAGAATAAGGGAAGGGATTTTGAGACTAAGAGGGAAGAGTGAGAGGCCTCTCCCTTTCCATAGCAGTAGGCTACCCCATCTGTAATTAATGTGTATAGACCAAACTAGTCTGAAACCACAGCAGACTGAATTTCAGGCTCTTACTAAAGAGTTGCAAGAGTTATTGATCAACTTTTCTAAGAAGGTAAATGTGGATACCCTTGCCTTCTCTTTGGAGAGAGTTTCTGTTCAAACTTAAAATACTGTGAGACTGGAAACATTGTTTAAATCCTCGCAGTTCAGTTTTCAGTTGCTACATAGATAAAATTGTGGAGCAGCTTAATTACAGGGAGAAGTACTGATCTCATCCATACTTTGTGTTGTTCTTTTAAGACTTTTTTTTACACAAAAGTTGTGGTGATGACTAATATGGCTCTAACTTGGTAAGTTCAACACTGGCAACTGTGATAATTGTATTATTCTTGTGCATGATTTCTTGCTATCTTTTAGTTTGAATGGTTATGTTAGCCTTAAAGTGGTTTTGTCATGTGGTCACTGTTTTTGTGATGGTTAGATAGTGTTTTACTTATGCTCTCAGCAGATACAGTTCATTACACAAGATTCTGCATTTCAAGATGTATAATTACACAAATCTTACATTTTCAGCTTTTCTTTACCTTATTCACACAAATCTGTTTACATATATCTGTCAGAATCGAAGAAGTGCTTTAATATAACTGATTATCATCTCCACTCTTTCAGTCTGGAATCGAGCTGTTTGTGAACAGGCTTGACTCTGTAGAGTCAGTCCTTCCCTACGAATATACTGCGTAAGTATATTATACTGTTTGTCATTTTAGTTGTTAGTTCTTCGAAAAAGATGAGTTTCATTTATCTTCAGGTATTATCTTACATCTTGCTACAGCAGTTTGCCAGTGAGGAACGTCTAGTTACTTGGCTAACATAAATTTAAAACCACAGAATTTTCAATGACCAGATGGATGCATACATTGCTTCCTTCTCAGTTGTATTTGCTGATACTTTAGAAGTACTGCATGGATACATAGGCCCTCATGGAGGTCGAATCACTGCTTTAGAGTAACTTAAGTTTAAAATATGTGTGTGTAGATATATAATATCTACTAATCTGCATTAGTTGTCATTTTATAGATCAAAGTATTACTGCTGTCTTTAGTAGCCTATAGCCAGATGAGTTAAAGTGGTAATGAGGTGTGAACTTCCCATCAATTATCTTAATGAGGTGTTAAATGTTTTCTTGGTACACTTCATAGGAGTGCACAAAATGTATCACTGCCTGCACAACTATGTAAAGTTGTTGCTTCAAAGAATATTTTGACTGTTAATGTTGAAGAGATTAAGCACTAGTTGTGTCTACACTTTAATGAACACAAATGTGATATACTTTAAATTAGGCTGGAAAAATTTAGAGGATGTGCTATTGAATGTGTTGGTGAATAAAACTGCAATAACCTGTTTATTTAATAGTGCTTGTTGTAAAGGAGCTATCTGTATGTGTACATAGATTTAAATTTTTTTTGCTTTTGTTATTCTCCTCCACCCAAGAATCTGACCTACATGTTTTTTTCTCAGAGCTGTCATGAAATTCTGCATGGTTTAATTCTTGGCTAAAATACCTGTTCAAATACAAAACTTTTAATTACTTAAGGAAACTTTTATGCCACCATGTTTAATAGAAATCAACTTCTGAAATACCTGATGAAGATATTTGATTATTGGTTTGGGTTTTGTTTTGTTTTCAAAATGGTACTGTGATTTTTCACGCTTTGCTTTGCAGGTTCAAGGAAGGAACTGTTGTCTAGAATGAAAGCTGTATAGTTCCTTTACTTATGATGAAGGTGTTGATTTGGGAGCACTGTTTGAGGTCTAATATTTTCACCTGGGAACGTTTTATTAACTTTTGTATCTTTTTTCTATAATTCAGGTTTGATTTTTGTCAAGCAGAAGGAAAGAAGCGTCCCTCTGAAAACCTTGGCCAAGTATTGTTTGGAGAGAGGATAGAGCCATCTCCGTACAGGGTTTGTTCTCTCACAAGGGGTATTTGGTAATATGTACATTCAAATGTAACCAAAGGAGATCAGAATCTTGAAGATTGTCTTCACAAGGGCTTCATCTCAAAGAGCTTCAAAACCTGAAATTCCATGTAATGGAAATCTGTCAATTTAACCTAATTGTAACTTTGCATCGTGAAGCCATAGCCTGAAATGCTGTGGAGGTTGTCCTCTCTCTTTGGAACCTGCCAAAACCTGATTCTTGCTCCTCAGCTGTCCCCTTGTTAGAGGGAATTGAGTACTCTTATTTCTGGGAACCAGATGTGAAAATGCCACTGCTGTAAAGTGAAAGAATTGGAAATGGAGTTAGCCAGCTTGTCTTTTCGGGTGACTGAAGCTCTCGCCTTCTCTTCTATATGTAGTAGGAGAGAAAGTTATCATGGAATCTGCCTGGGACAGCATTGCTGCTGTGAGGTCAAATGACTCATCTGATAAATCATTGCAGAAAACAGGTTTTAATCAGTAACAAGGAGCTCTTAGTGTAGGGTTCCTACAGTGAGCACAGGAGGACACGCCAATATAAAAACCTCCTCTGCAGGGTTAATATACATAGTCTTAGTAATTTGTTAGGTGTTTTTGTTATAATTGTATAGGCAATTATAAATGCATATGGGAAACTTGTTAAGTACTGAAATGACACAAAGTTTGTTACAGCCTTTTTGCTCATATATCTTTCATTTTTCTTAGTTCACATTCAACAAGAAGGAGACATGTAAATCTGTTTGTACAAAAACATATGATACCACAAAGCCAGAAGATAAACAGAAATTAGACTTTTTGAAAAAAAGTATGCTGCTGAATTATCAACATCATTGGTAAGTTGATATCAAAATTAGTAGATTGGTTAGTCTAGTGTGTTGGTGATAATTTAGTTTAATTTGCAGCTTGAACGCTAGGTATTTGCACTGAATCTATTCCCCTTCTGTTCTTGCAAAAGATGTTATATTGTTTGCTGTCTTCATAAAAAATTTCCTTCACTTGAAGGATAAGCACCAGGTATAATGGAAACAATTCTGTTTCCAAACACAAAGCTTTGTGTGGTTTTTGTGCTGCCTCTGTGCTTACTGTAAAATGCTGCTATTTCTGTGTACCTGTAAATTGAGAAGTTAATCCTGCCATAGCCCAAGAAAAGTCTTAAGGGACCTTCATTCTATTGCTGTGTCATCTTTGTTTTCCTCAAGAGCCTTTGCACTCCCCTTCAAATGTTGTGTCCAGGAGATAGGATCAACGGTTCCGAAAGTTTCATGTGAAGTTTGTTTCTCCTACAGGATATGGAAGTGAAAGGTGGCCAGTGAAAATTAATTAATGAAATAATTTTGAGGAACGCACAAACACTTGGTCCTTTCCTATTCTGAGTCCCTCTGTAACCATCTTAGTCATCTTGGAGCATGCTGGGGCTCTGTTTCTGCTTGGACATTGAGGTTCTCTTCTGATGGGCATTAAGGGTGGGGCAAAGCTGAATGTGTACGCTGAATCTTGTGCCGTTTTTCGGTTAGGATGTAGCCATGCTCTGCATCCCACATCCAAGAGCTGCAAAATGTTTATCAGCAGGCTCTGTCTTGACATTGGAAATACCCAGCCACGCTATCAGTGTTTGTATAGTGCTTTGTATGTTGTTATGCTGTGCCAACGGCAGCCTTTGGGTGCAAGGGTAGAAGGAACGGCTTGGGCATGAAGTTGTCAGAGTTCCTGTGGCATGTCTTTGCAAGTAATAGATAAGCATAATTAATCGGTGTTGCCCATATTATTCCAAATATGTGCTCCCTGCTTCATGGAAACAAACATTTCAATCTTCATCTAATTAGATTAAAACTTTCTGGATATATTAGTAAAAATGCAGGTGAAATGTTGAATGTTGCCACTGTCATTAAATGTTTTTCTGTAATGTCACATTCCACCTTTTCAGTTTTGAAACATCTGCCTGTGCTAGAAAAGCAATGAGTGCATTTTCTGCTGCTCTTGGGAACCGATACGGGATATACTTTTTGGGGATTAAACTGTGGCTCACTGATGTAAATCTTTCTGAAAACCTCTTGAAAATTAGTGTAGTTGGAAGCTGATAGAAATTAGGTCAGAAGGGTTCACAGGCAATAGCCATATGTTCATGTAGATGAACCAGGAAGTAATAAAGAAACCCTGAAAGGTACAGCTACTTCTGCAGGGATTCAAAGTGTATGTGCCTAATGCTGAAATAAGTAGAGCTTCAAATATGCTGTATTTGTTTATGTTCCTATTAAACAGTGCATGTATTTAGAATATTTACACCACTTTGAATTTCACTGATACATGTTGTTCTGGCATAAAGCTTCAGCTTTAAAAGTTTGTGTATGTTTTGGTGTATAATTGAAAAATAACTTCCCAGTGCTATGATCCTGTCACTCTTTGAAAGAAATTTATTTTTTTTAGGAAAGCCCAGAACTTAAGCTGACAGAAACTGAAACAGAACTGTGTAAAACAAATCACACAAGAAAGTACTTTAGACTTTTTTTCCCCCTTAAATTGTTTATATACTTAGTGTATTTTAAGTATATTTTTTAGCTTGTACAGCTAACTTGATAGGACTGTTCAGATTTTAGTAAGGTGTAGGACTGTTTTTCATTGTGAAAAACTTCCCTTTATACTTAGGGTATTTCTTGTATTCTTGTTCTTTTAACAGCACTTCTACTTTTTTTTTTTTTTTTTTTTTTTTTTTTCTATGCCTACTGCCCTAAAACTTTAGATCCAGTAGCACAAACAATCCCTGTTTCTGTCTGTATGGTAATGATAGCCCTCCCCAGCCACAGCTTCATGAAGTGGATGGAAGTGGATGGATTTTGTGAGGAATGATGCATGGTCCAGGGGTATGTTGTACAGGGATCAACAAGGTAGCATCAGTGAGGATTTAATAGAGGTTTATTATCCAGCTTCAATGTGTCATAAAATTCCTGGGGAACACAGATGGTGCAAAGTACTTTTAAGGTTTTAAAAGCCTCTTAATAAGATTAGGAATTGACATACTGAATTAGACTCAACAGCTATACTGATATCTTGGCTGACAATGTTCATCAGCAGATGTTCTTGAGAGACATATAAGAACACTGTTGTATAGCATATTTGCCCCACATGTATAATCCCTTCAAGTCATTTTAAATTTAAAGATCAACTGTGAAAAATGATTTGCTTCTTAAACTATCAATTTGTTCCAACATTGCTGCTTGAAGGCAGCTCAGTATGTCTTGGCTACAGAAGATGCAAGGGCAAGCCTTTACCCCAACCAAACTCATTTGCAATAGGCTAATGCTTTACCTGGTTTTGATTATGAAATTAAAACACTAGCAAAAGGAAGAGGCGTCTCTAGCGTATATTATAGATGTAAAATTCCAAATACAGTCCAAGTGTAATGAATCTGCATCTGGAATAGCTCCTAATTAGCGACTTAATAGTACCGTGTAGTAGCATGGTGAAGTGAGTAGGATTTGGTTGGTGCTGCTGCTGTTGTGACAGTGATAGTTTGTGGAATCTGAGAACCTGGAAGCTTTTTGGAGGGCCTGTGTTCACCTTTTCCACTGTGTCAGTATGAGCCAAGAACATTGCTACATATCTGCCTGGTAGCTAATGGTAGGGATGACGCAGATCTCTTTATGTTGTGTGAACAAAGGCAGCACGTCCTGCTCTTTTGTTGTGCTTTAAAAAACAGTGCTACTTTAGAGACTGTTACAATAGAAACAGACTAAATAATGCTTTAGGTTTGTTGTCTGAAGTCATAATTCCTGTGTTTAATTAGGTATTTAAAAGTACCTAATGAGGTGTTACCAGGTATCTGTTAACATGAATAGCCTAGTGGTTATAATGATGTGACATTTAATTGTAAAGGATATTCAGTAGTTATAATAAGTTTAGAAGAAATGTGTGGTGTTAACTTTCAGTGGGATGTCCCTTTCTTGGTCTAGTGATGCACAAAAAGTGGAAGTTGTCTCATGTCTTCATGTGTGAAGTTTATTAATAGACCTTTAAAAACATACCTTGGAGAAATCAGTGTTGCCCTAAGGGCAGCTACTGAATTTTAAGTCTTCTTTGACTTTCTTTTGGGATTTATCTTTCAGCTAGTTAATACAGTTTATAACATAAAGCAACAGGTTTGGGGGTTTTTTAGTAGTTCTTTTAAAAAGGACAGGTCACCATGTTGAGTATCTTTCTCTGTGTTTAAAAGTATGATTTTGGTTTTGACGTTTGTACTGTTTGTAGCATGTTCGACACCATTTCTGTCCTACTGTCTTATAATTTTCTGCAACTCCTCATGGTGGTGTATGGTTCCTCCACAATTTTTTTTGTTGAAATTGAACTATAAACCTGCTGGTCTCAGGACTTTTAGGTAATATGAATATAAATCTTGAGGCAATAATATAAAAGCAGCAAGTAGACAATGGAGGGAGGTTTGAAAGTGATGACTTTCCCAAATGTGTGGTGGCTTACAAATTTTTTTTCTCATGTAAACCATCTAGTTAAAATATTCCGTAGTCTTAGGGAACTACAACTGAGGTCAATGGTCAAGGATTCACTTAATTTTTTTTTTTTTTTTTTTGCTATTTAACTTGCACTTTAGCTTTCACGCAAAGTTTAAAGAGTGTCATGAAAAATGTATTTTGCAATGGAAGAGCAATGAGAAACCTGGAGAATTAATAATATGTGTGTGTAGGCAAAATCTGTTTAAAATATTTCTAAGACACGTTCTGAGAAAATAGATTGATTTTAAATTTTTTTTTTTCCTAAAAAAGATAAAGTTTCAGTTGAAGAGCTACATGCTTATCTCATTTGGAAATTGGATTGGCAATCGGTGCAATTCCATGAGTTAATATCTGAAAGAAGTATTATTCTTGTAGTTAATCTTCCAATAATGAATGTAGCAAAGATAGATTAGTATTAATCTGGTTTTGTTTCCATCATGCTGTGTATTTTGAAAGATTGTGAAATGCCACTGTGCCTCTTTTACAGGATTGTGGACAACATGCCAGTGACCTGGTGTTATGATGTTGAAGATGGCCAGAGGTTCTGCAATCCTGGTTTTCCTATTGGCTGTTATATTACAGAAGATGGCCGTCCCAAAGATGCCTGTGTCATTAATGTATGTTTATGCAATTATTTTTTGATTTTCCCCTTTTTGCTAATTTAAAGACTTGTATTTCTCTGTCATGGTGAGTCCTCACTATCTTAAGAACTTTTGTTGCCTAAAACTAGGTGTTTTGATATTTGCAAGTACCACAATTTGTAAACCTCATCTAAGCCTAAGAACTTTGTCTCTTCTGTTGCATAATACAGAAGGGCTCTAAAAGGTGGAAGAGATGAACATGTATAGCATTTAATATATGTAAAGGGTGAAAGAGAAGAAAAACATGTCATCCTTCATTGCCTAAGATGTCTAAACATTTGAAGGCTTGGATTTTACATTTTTGTGGGATATAAGCGTTTTCATGGGAGCAGGTTTGCACAGACATGTTTGTACCTCTGCATGGAAATTAATACTTCTTGAAGGATTGCTTTCCCTAAAACTGTGTAGGTTAATGGGAGGAGGCAGAATATAAGAAATCTGAGTGAACAAAGCTTCTCCTGTAAGAGATTAACTGGTGGAGGTTCAGAAAATTGCACTGTAAGCATTATGGACATAAGAATGCAGTAAGAAAGTCGAGGATGTCTTTAGATTACCACAGACCTCTTCTGTGGAGAGGTCACTGAGAATGTGGAGTAGGTTTTTATCAAAATGGTTGGTTTTACTTAATGGATTTTCCCAAAGATGACAGTTTCTGCAGTTTCTAATTTTGTTTCCTTGCCTCCATAATGAATTGGTTTCAGGCTCCATATGACTGAATGCATTTATGATCAAATAGGTAATCTGGAAATATTGTTTTAATCTTGTTTAAATACTTGTTTTTAGTAAAAGGAAAACAACCTTTGAAGGAGTAACTGAAGGACTGTGGAAGAATACTTCATTAATATAACTGTTTTTACAATTAGGATGCTTTGTAGAAAGGGATGGAGATATCCTAAAGAAGTACCAATTGAACTTCAGTAGACATAATGCTTGTGATTTAACAACCTGTTTAACTGATTAAATTCTAAGGTGATGTTTCCTTTCACCTGAGATTTTTATTTAGTGTTCTTGGCTGCTGCTTGGCAGTTCATCCCTGTGCATCTTTAGTTTCAAATTTCAAGGTGGTTCTGTCAGAGAGCACTGTTTGTCTTGGAAGGTTCTGTTTAATCAATTAAAAATATACCCGTTGTTTTAAAATATCAGAAGCATCTCATAAACATCAGCTACAAAAATTGTCACATAGTTATCTATTCAGTTTGCTACTTCAGTGAAGTAAAATGGGACATCTTCAGTTACCAAAATATTTTAATACAGTCATAAATACACTTTATATTTAAATACATGTTTATGCTTTTCAATTCTAGAAGACAGTTCTTAGCATTACCTTTTCTAGTTTGTCTTTTTAATGCAAAGCTTTAATGCAAAGACTTTACCTTTGTATTCCTAGAACCCTGCATTAGTCTTGTAGAACTTCTTGACAGAAAAACTGTATGCAGTCTGAAATTCTGTTATGTGAACTTCTGCCTAAGGCTTTTGTATATCTTTATCTTTGATTGTTTAATGTCATCTTTTATCACTGCAGTCAGAATTTCATGAAAAAGATACTTTTTATATCTTCAACCATGTTGACATAAAAATATATTACCATGTTGTGGAAAATGAAGCTCTGGGAGCAAGACTAGTTGCTGCTAAACTTGAACCAAAAAGGTTAGTACTCAGAAGTAACTTGTCATCAAACAGTGGTGCGTTGATTCGCGACCTGTTGCTAGTCAGAAATGTTTTCAGATATGTGACCTGTAGATTAGCTTTCCTGTTGATTGATGTAGTATAATGTAGGACAGTCTAACATAGTTTTGTTCTGAATTCAGTAGATCTTTGTGCACTATTTCCTATTTGGGCAAACCCCTCCAAAAAAAAAACAACTGGAAGTGGTATATGTTCAGTGAAGCAACTACTGGGGAACATTTTGTCTTGTGATGGAATAGGCCAGCAGTGCCTGGTGCAGGAGTAATCGAAATGCAGCATTTGATGTCTTCAGCAGTTAGGATTTGAATGGAGTGATTTCAGAAATATACTTCCCCGTTGTTCTGGCGTCTGTGTGGCTTTGCAAAATTGATGTCTATTTTATTATTTCTTAGCATCTTGACTTTCTTTTCTGTTCTTGGTATAACTGAGCTTGTTGGTCCAGCATCATGATGAAAGTATTTTTTTCTGGAATAAGTTAGTAATTCTGTTCTATCTTTTTCAGTGTTTTGGAAGTTCTTAGCAGTACTCATTCTTTTTAAATTTTTGTTCTCTGCTTTAGAGATTGTGCTTTCTATACTCTTCTTTTTAGAAGAGACAACTTTTGTTTAAAAAGTTCAAGTATCAAAAATTGCTATGCTTATGATACATTCCTTATGAGCTCTGAAATTTACAAGGCATTAAGAATAATTTTGTATTTCAAGGGAAGAATCGTGGATGAAACAGATGTTTTTGTAAGATGAATGAATTTCTTAAGAGTATTGTTAGTGAAGCAGCTTTCATTCCATGTGTTTTCTTCTCACAGTTACAAGCATACCCATCCAGACAACCCTGATTGCTCAGGAGTACCTATGGATATAAGTAATAAGGCTAATGGAGAAGTCAAAATTGCTTACACATACTCGGTTTCTTTTCAAGTGAGTACTAAGCTTTCTGTGGTAGTAGCCTCTTAAAATCATGCATTAATACTCTGATTTATAAACATGGACAGCTAAAATTGTCTCAGAATAGTAAATTTGTGGCTTTAAAACTTTATTTGAACTGGAATGTTAGAGATGGTGTGGGATTTCACCACACGCTTTACAATTGACATACCACACCCCACACGCTGGATGTGAAATGCATATGTGTTTTTTAAAAGAAACACTTTCCATGTTTACCTAGGTTGTCTGGCAGATTATTTTTCAATCCAAGCTCTTAAGTCTGAGAAATTGTGTGTTTCAGCAAACTGCTGTTGTAGGTAGGTTGAAGCTGATAATTTTCTGCTCTCCTGCTGTAAAAGCTTTCTTCTCTCAAAGGTCTTCCTCCCATGAAAATCTGCAAAAGGGGAGGAAGCTGGTATTAGTTCCTCTGTCTTCTATTTAAAAGCAGAAGAGCAGTATATTAGGTAGCTGCAGGGAGCTGTGATACTCAAATATGTCTCATTCCAGTGACAAGCAAGAGAGGTTGTTTGTTTGGGTTGGTTTTTTTAAATGCAGTTTGCTGGACAAACTGTTTCCCAAAGTTTCTCACTCTTTTGCAGACTGTTTCCCTCTTAGTCTGAGATCTCAAAATGCAAGTGACTGGCTAAAAGGAGTGCAGATTATAACTAATTGGATTTCTTGGCTCCTTGTGTATGTATTGAGGAGATAGCTCACACACAGCAGTTCATATTTTCAACCTCAGTAATTCTGTGATCCTTCTGGATGTGAAGGAGTCTGCTTTTTTTTGTGTGTGTGTGTCTTGTTATGGACTGATCAAAAGCTTGGCAATTAATAGATTAAAAAGTAGCAATCAGGCAGTTTTTATTCTTGCTTAACCTTTTTCTTGTTCTGACTGCAAGGTCAGTGGTGTCTTTCAAAATGACAAGCCATTGTTGTATCAAGGCTGTTTATATATCTTTCTCAATTTTAGACTTATAGCCTGCTGTAGGGTTCAGTTCAACTGTGATAAAATAGAGACTAAATGGTTGATCTTTAAAGTTAGTTGGAGGGTAGTGTTGAGTTAGGGTTTGGGATCCCCTGCCACTGTCATAAGTAGTATGCTGTAAAGCACTGGTCTTGCAGTATGTTTACATTGCCACAATTTCTCAGGCATATGAACCCCTTTTACCTCTTGTAAGCTGTTATAGCAATGTTTGTAGAATTGCCATGATTGTTCTTTAGTAATGTACTGGATTACATGGTAAAGTTCAATATACAGTAAATAGTATAAGGGAAATATTCAGAAGGGTTTATATTATATATGACAATTATATTTTTAGAAATTATTTCCGTTATGATGCTGAAATTAATTTGTACACTGAAAAGCAAGTACTTCTGGAAATCTGTGAGAAGTTAGTAATTAAGAAGACCTTAGCTTCATGCTATTACATTGTTTCTCTTTAAAAATGACATGCCCAGCTGTGTGTGTGTGTGTGTTACTGACCTGTGCACAGTGTCACATCACTTGACATTCATCTTCTGAAATTCCTTCAGGTTGGCAAATCAGGTCATCTTAGCAAGATGGGAAAAAGGCAGTGTAGGTATGGGGAAAAATGTGATTCTATTCTAGAATTGTTTATATTGTTTTAGAATCTTGTTGCTTGCTTTAAGTCCTGGTTTATTACCACAACTAGATAATTGATCTTGGCTAAATATGAGGTGTTGACTTACACACATTTAATCAATGCATGTTCTTTTATTATTATGCAAGTCATTTTAATTCCAGATGAATTAATGTAATCCTTGAAGGGCAGAAGCACAGTTAAATTAAATTGATAGGCCTTTATGTCTTAGGAAGACATGGGTGCTCAATACTATTCAGAAAATATTTTGGTTTAGATTCTATGGTCATATCTTAGATTTGGTTTAGGTAGGTATTCAACTATTCCCTTTAAGGCGTGCAACATGAAATTTCCAATTTGTCATGAGATTTAAGGTTGCTTTGCACAAACATCAGCCTCTAAATTTACAAGTTGGATACTGACTGTATCTGAAACTGATGTGTTCACTCTTTCAGGAAGAAAAAAGTATAAGGTGGGCATCAAGATGGGATTATATTTTGGAATCCATGCCTCACACTCATATTCAATGGTTTAGGTGAGAAGAAAGTTTGTCTTCAAGTGTACTGTACTGAAGTGTTTACATTGCAATTTGAATGATGATTTAAATTTTTTTTTTATTTTAAAATTCAGTATTATGAATTCCTTGGTGATTGTCCTCTTTCTGTCTGGAATGGTAGCTATGATTATGTTGAGGACACTTCATAAAGACATTGCAAGATACAATCAGATGGATTCCACTGTAAGTCTAAAATGTACCTCCTAAAATATATTTGGAGTGTCATTTTTTCAGCTAAATGTCTTTCTGTAACAGGCTGTTTAAATGGCAATCTAATGTATTAAAATAGGTGTATTTCCTTTACAGGAAGACGCTCAGGAAGAATTTGGCTGGAAATTGGTTCATGGTGATATTTTCAGGCCTCCAAGAAAAGGAATGCTGTTGTCTGTTTTTCTAGGCTCTGGCACACAGATCTTAATAATGACTTTTGTTACCCTGTGTAAGTAATAAAGTGGGGAGAAGTTATTTGAGTACAGATGATTTTTCACTGCTAATTGCATGGTACTAATAAAAATAGCAGTATGGTTTTTGTCTACTAATTTCTTAAAAGTCTTAAGGTTAGAAGCAGCTGAGCTGATACAGTAGACATGCAACGTAGTATACACAGATTTTAAGATTACTGGCTTTAAGTCAATTGTATAGTTACTTTCTAAAATTGTGCATCTCTGCTTCACAGTTTTTGCTTGCCTGGGATTTTTGTCACCCGCTAACCGGGGAGCTCTAATGACCTGTGCTGTAGTTTTGTGGGTATTGCTTGGAACTCCAGCCGGTTATGTTGCTGCCAGATTCTACAAATGTGAGTAAAAGTTATTTAAAATGACAAGGCTTAAGTTCATTGAAGTAAATTATCACAGAAGTGATTTTTACTTTGCAGCACTGTTTTTAGTTTCCCTCGGGACAAGTTGGAGAAATGTACTTACCTTTACAACAGAACACACATGTAGAACACTGACATGATTATATTGGTTTTGATGTGATCGTGCCTAAAGACCCTGAATTGCTCTTGCTACTACATATTTATGGAATTAGGAAGCAAATTCCGTTTTATTAGTACTAAACTCATTACATCAGACTGTTTTGTACTTTCGTTTCCTACAGTGTGGGGGGATGGTGTTAACTTGCATTTAGTTTTAGCCATCGATGTTGCTTGGTAACGTTTCCCCACCCCCAATCATGAAGTTCTGTTTTTGCATGCCTGAGATTTGTCACCTCTTTTTAGCTAGTTCCTAGGCCTTTGGGAGAATGGTGTTTATCAGACTGTGGCAGGGGCACAGGGGGAAGGATTATTAGGTGTTCTGTAGTTGTAGAAATCCTGACAGTAGTTAGTTGATACTGTTTTCCTTCACTGATCGAAGCTAGCTATTGCTTCAGGGCCTGCCTACCAACCTCAGATGGTTTGCCCCTGTACCCTCTGGTTTAAGGTGAAGCGTGCCATTCCGTGTACAGCTTGGTTTACTTACCTTACTCAAGGTAAAAAAAATTCCTTAGGACTGAGCTGGATCTTTTGGACTGTTTTAGTACTGAACATACAGGGCTAGAGAAGGAGTTTATTTCTGAACTTCAGCCTGGCAGTAGGCACTGGAGTTTGTTCTTCTAACTATTTTGCAATTTTCATGTGGGGAGAACCACTGGGGAAAGAAGGTGTGTATTTTTCACAGTGGTAGTAATGTGATAGTGAACTGTTCCTTCACCTAATCTTCAAGCCAATTAGACTTAAATGAAAGGAGACTTTAGGACTAAGAGCATAACTGAGGACAGAATTATTCTTCATATCATGCTGCATATTGTGTGTTTTGAAGGATATTTCGAAGTGCATTGATGGTAAATTGAATCCTGTATCTTTGGTGGAGATGTAGCTAATAATAATTAAAAGTCCTACTTACTGGGAATCATTTAGTTGATACTTGCATATTGTGTTTAACTACTAAGACAGTGAGTGACTGAATCAAAGATATTATTATAACATGAGGTGGTACATACCCATATAGAGCATGTAAACATGAGTGTTTCTTCTTATAGTATACAAATAAAGCAATGCGAGACATAAACTAAAATGCAACTGGAACAGATATACAGTTTTAAAAGCTTTTTTCTTCAACATAGCATCTAAAAAGTAAACCTGAGTTGAAATTAAATGGTTAATCTTAATAACCAGTGCAGTGTTCTACTAAGACTTTATGAAGAAATGGAAACTTAATTAAAATCACTCTGACCATAACTGCCTCTGACTCTTGAAGTAAAGAAGCATGTCATTTTGGCAGTGCTCAGATGAAATTGTCAGCTTCACTGAATTCCAGCAGGATATTTTCATTTGAAAGTATGCTCACTAGAATTTTTATTAGTGTAGTGCAAATTCATAAAGACTTTCTTAATAAAGCTTTATTTGGTCTTTTGGTATTGCCGCTACTTAATGCTGTTAAGAGACGGTCACTACTTCCTGTAAACATGTTAGTCTTGACTTTCTTGTAAGATTCATAGACAAGAATTATTTAAAGAAAACTGTTAAGCTTGCTTTCCACATACTTATGTATTTTTCCTACCAAAACTTGTAGTCAAATGCTAGATAGCTTAAACTTCTCAATCACTCCAGGTTTAAACTGTTTTTTAAAGACTTAATAGTACTGCAGATCTGCTTCCTCCTTTTAGCAGATAGGGCGGTCAGAGACCCAGTTTATTTAGTTGGACTTTTCCTGACCTTGGCTTTTCTTTGTTTTGAAGCTCTGTGATTAAGCAATATGATGAGGGAATTCAGTTTTATTACTGAAGATTTAGTTTACGGTTTTAAACTTGGGCATGATAGCACATTATTTGAGTAGTTGCAAGCTAAGTATAACAGGTAAATGGACTGGAAAATTAATAGTTGTGAGCTTAATGCATGTTTTGATGACTGTCGAATGTTTTAATACAGCATTTGGAGGTGAGAAATGGAAAACAAATGTCCTGCTGACATCATTCCTTTGTCCCGGGTAAGTTGAGAATATCGCCATGATTAAAAGAATTAAATTGCTTCTCTGACATGTGTAGCTAATTTTTAAGTTTCAGCCATACAAGTAGATCTTTTTACATCATCCCGTTATTCCAGAAGCTTCAAGAACATGTTTTGACAAATATGAATATGTTAATGGGATCTTATCCTTGGATTTTTTTTTTTTAGTAAGCATTTGTTTACTCTCACCACATGAAAAGGTTGATTAAGAAAGACCATTATGATAGTAGTAAGTTTTAGACAGGCACACTTTTTCATTGCTTTCTTTTACTCTCTAGGCTGTTTCTCTGACCACACTGTAGTTGGTCTTTATATAGTGTCATATACTGTATAACCACTGTGATAAATGCTTCTGCTTCATCCTAGCAAGCAGTCTTACCCTAAGGTGTAGTTAAGACAAGCGTATATTTGAAGTTGCTTAGTTGGAACGTCAGGTCCTGCTAGAGTTCAGTCCCACTAGATTAACAAAGAATTGCTCGTTTGACTTCTTAATTTTGATATTTTGTGTGTGTCATTTGGTTTTAACAGAGATTCACACTAAAATCTTAATAAAGTGCTATTGTTTTATTAACATTATTAAATAGTAAGAGTATTTCTGTGCTTTAAATGTGTTATGTATTTTTCAGAATTGTATTTGCAGATTTTTTCATCATGAACCTCATTCTCTGGGGAGAAGGCTCTTCAGCAGCTATTCCGTTTGGTACTTTAGTTGCTATTTTGGCACTCTGGTTTTGCATATCTGTACCGCTGACATTTATTGGTGCCTATTTTGGTTTTAAGAAAAACGTAAGTGTGTTTGAGAAATTGTTTTATAAGTATGTGTATACATATACACACATACGTATTTTTCATTGTATAGACTATGACAGAGGTAGCACCTAAGCTAGTTGCATTGTCAGCTCCAGTTCTGTTCAGTTACTTCAGAGCTACATTAGATATCCGATCTTGGGATTCCAAGACTTTGATATTCACTTGGAGAGTGTTGGTGATATTTCTCCACAACAGTTAGGGTTATCTTTGTATTTAATTGAGTGACTACTCCAGATAAAGCAGTAATTTGAGCATTTTTAATTAACATCTCTTTCATTACTAAAAAAATTAGTTGAATCAGCCAAGCATAAGGGAAAGCAACTTACGCGTTTCTGGTTTCCCCCCATGTTTTTTTTCCTGTCCACGCTCTACAATGAGGATATTTTCTGACCAAATTGCTAGAGTTCTTGTGAAATTTCTTGGCATAAGTGTTCTGTAAATGGTCATTGCTGCTTGGAAGACATTAATTCAGGTTTACTTCTAGACTGATCAATTTTACTTGTTTATATGAGGGTTATTCATGACACTGGTGACTAAGCCCTGTTAAATAATGAAATCTGTTCTTCTCTTTTTGCTTAAAAAGTGGTTTACTGTGCCCCACAAACATAAAGATCTGTAAGTTCAGAGATTTTTGTGGTTTTTTTCCTGTATAGGAAGCCAGAATTCCAGCTGTCTGTAGCTCTCATGGAATATCTTCAGAGAATATTTTGGTTTTTCTGATAACCATGTTGAAATACCAGCAACCCTCCCCTGCATTGTACAAAGGCAGTTCCTTTAAGAAAAGAGGATTTGATAAACTATAAGGCAACGTGACAGGTGTCACACATACATTAAAATCAAATCAGAAAGCAAGTACCTAGCAAGTATCTATTGATGCTCTTGAGGTAATCTTTACTGAAGGGGAAAGATGGCAGAGTATGCATTTATCTGCATTACATTTTTTCTCCTATTATGCTGATCTCTGCATTCATCTTTAAATTAGGATTTAATTGCCAGATTGAATCCTCTTAGTTTGTAAATTTACCCTAATGTGATTCTTGGAGTAAATCCTGAAAATAACATCAGGGGTTTTTAGAAGGGGGAAGCAAGAGTCTGGACCACCGCTAATTCCCAGATGAAAAGTGAGAAATCAGCTCAGGCTCTGTAACTGATCTAGATAGGTAATCATAAAAAGGGAAGTCCAAAATGTCTGTTGCTATGTTTTCAATAAGAGCTGTCTTTTAGCTTGTTTGCTTAGCAAATGTTGGTAGGTAGGCTAGTAGCAAAAGCGGATCTAGTGGTAGCTGGGTATGCACATGCTCAAAACAAATAGTAGACATTTGCCACCACTCATTTTGAAAAGAAAGCAAAAAGGTAGTGCTGTAGTTTGACATCTCATTTAGCAATTTCTTATTTTCGTTTAAAGGCTATTGAACACCCTGTTCGCACAAATCAAATTCCTCGTCAGATTCCTGAGCAATCATTCTATACAAAGCCCTTACCTGGCATCATCATGGGAGGGATCCTACCTTTTGGATGTATCTTTATACAGTTGTTCTTTATTCTCAATAGTATTTGGTAAGCTAACCACAATCTATTTAAATTTTCTCTGTCATAAAAGGTGCTGATTTCTTTGTGAAAGTTTTTTCTTCGAGATGCTCTGACTGATTTTTGGTGATGCAGGGTTACCAGAATACTGGTTCAATAAAAATTTAAATGTCAACATATTTTTAATATTTTGTGGTTTAGAAGATACTCAGTGCCTGTTTTGCTTGTGGTGGTGTGTAGAGAAGTGGCTGTGATATGCTTAGCAATTTACAGCTGACCTGCAATGTTCAAATAGCTCGTTTTCTCATGCTACTCCTCTGACTTCATGTGGAAGTGGCTCTGAAGCTCACATATGGCATATAACTTGAAAGTAGTAAGTATATGAAAATTGACTTGAGTGGGTTTTTTTGGAGTTATTTGTGGGCTAGAAAAGTATTAATACTCTTGGGAGAGAGAAGAATCAAGAACAAATTTTATGAAATCTTTATAGAGGCGCCAGAGAGTAATTTTTTTCAAAAATAAAGCACCAAAAACTAGTCCAGTGTAAGTGAATTCTGATGTGAACTCATAGCACACTGACAAACTAATCTACTGTAAGGTATTTGTCTTCCTTCTGGCACAATTTAGTTACTGGATCTTGTTAAACTGTTTCTGAACCTTGAATAGGTGCTTCTACACAACATAGACAGCTACAGTATTTGACATTTCTTGTTATTTTGCAGCAGTGCCCTTTTGATTGAAATTCGAGGTGAAATCCAAGTTCTGCTGAAGTCAGTGAAAGAGGTCATGCTGACTTCACTGGAACTGTAATTTCACTCATAACGTCTAGTCAGTTCTTTCCCTAAAATCCCAACCTGGATCAAGCTTTGGGCTTGCTTTCTCACTGTTTCCAGACTGAGCTGCCGAGGCTCCTGTTCTTCAGTTAGAAAATAAATCAGTCAATTGTATGGCTGCACAACTGACAGTACTTCAATAAGAGGAATACTTAATGTGAAGGTGATATTACTGCATATGAAGAAATAATATTAGCACAGTGTTCATTTTAATTTTTTATTTTAAACTCCCTTTTATAGGTCTCACCAGATGTATTACATGTTTGGCTTCCTGTTTCTGGTATTCATCATTTTGGTTATTACATGTTCTGAGGCTACAATATTGCTCTGCTACTTCCATCTATGTGCAGAGGTAAGAAATCTTCAGTATTCATACCTGATGTTGTTTTAAGAATGCTTCCAAAAAATTCTAAGGCTTTTGTAATTGAAAATAAGTATTCCAGAATTCAACATAAACACTGTTAATAGATGAGATGTACTTAAATTATGTCTTTAAGAAGTGAAGCAGGGTACTTTTGGCAAAACTTGTAACAAATACCAAAACACTGCACTGAGTCCTGCTAAGTCAAATATCTTTTGGATTCTAACTCCCTGTTTTCTGGAGACACTAAACAAATCCATTAACTTTGTTCAATGAAAGTGCATTTTGGACATGCCCAACCTTAGGGAAAAATTTCTCTGTGATTGGCAATAGTAGGTCTGGCTTATTTAGGCAAAACTAAAAACCTATTTGATATTGATCTTTAGGTTTCTTATGTCTAATTGTGATTGGTGTAGTTAAAGCAGTATTGATTGTATATAGTTCTTTCTCCTGTAGATAAAAAATATAAAAGCTCACTTTTGGATAAAGTGATAGTAGAAAAAGTAGCTCTGCATTCAGTAATAGGTCAGTGCATTAGAGGTGTATGGAATATTACTAATATATAATTTTTTTTTCCCCACCCCTTCTAGGACTATCACTGGCAGTGGCGTTCATTTCTCACTAGTGGTTTCACTGCAGTTTATTTCCTAATATATGCAATACATTATTTTTTTTCTAAACTGCAAATCACAGGAACAGCTAGCACCATTTTATATTTTGGTTATACCATGATTATGGTTTTGATCTTCTTCCTTTTCACAGGTAAGTATATTGAACCTTAATTTTAAATTTTGAGTCTACCTGTAGCTTTTCACAGTAGAATACTTGGCCAAACTTACCTTGATACAGGATTATAAATTTACATATGTGTCTGTTTTTTTTTTTTTTTTTTTCCAGGTAGTAGTGTAGTGTTTTGCAACTCTGATCACAAATTTTAGTAAAGGAGATTCACTGAGGATGAGGCAAAACTACTGCTAATTTGAGGTGTAGCCTATAATTAGGTCTTCAAATATGGTGCCTTTAAATGTGATAAATACTTCTCCGGATTTCATTGCTATGTTAGTCATGTGACAGACTCAATTTTAAAATTTGTTATCTTTGGAGAAATACACTTCAAGTCACACACAATCAAGTATAAAGTTACAGTGTCAATTAAGTAAAAATTGCAGCTTTTTTGGAATAGAAGGAGGAAGGAGGAGTAAAGCTGACAGAATACTTTTCACTTTTTTTAATTTGCTCTCTTCTGGAATTTCTTTACCTTCTTTCCCAGTTGTATGGAAGTGGCACAGGAAGTAGACAGAATTTCTTCAGTAAGTCAGATGAGGTCACAGAATCTTCCTTTGTCATCTTCAGTCATACAAACTTATCGTTTGTTTAGGGTGGAAGAATGGCAGTGAAAATGCAAAAGTCTCCTTTCAAACTCTCATGCAAGAAGGAAGCCACTGCCAGCTCCTCAAAAATGTTAAAAATAATAAATTCTGCTCCAGCAGAATTATCTGTCTTTATGGACTTCACCCTACAGAGCAATATTTTTGAAACCATTTTGAACTGATTGATGCTTTCAGTAATTTCAGGCTCCACATTTATGATGACATTTAATGATTCCTAGGGCTTTGATATGTATTTATGTATACGGCTGTGCAGGTTAATATTTTGAGGCCTCCTAGAACACAAATGGCTTGTCATCAGAGCTTTTACTACAGATCTCACTATAATTTTCACTTCCAGTTAACATAGGAGAACAAAAAAAATAATCTAGTGGGAAAAGAACTGACATTTGAGAGGGGTGTTCATTTTAATTGTAACCAAATATTATTTTCAAAGACATTGGCACTTCAGCTTAGGTAATACTAAAGCTGTTTAGTATTGAATGAAAGCAGATGATGATGAACAGGAGCGACAGCCTGCAAGGAGTTTCTTGGGTCATTGCTTGTTAAGAAGAGGGGATGGGACTTAAGTATGTTATATAATGTCTTTGAAAAGTGATCATGCTGTGTTCCAAAAGTGGTTAATCTGCCATCTTTCTTTTTAAGTCAGTCTAATGTGTTTTGGCATCACTTGCAGCTATTTTGTCATTTACACATCATCTCTACTCTTATTTATATTTTGTGTACTGGTTAGAAAGTCATTCTGAATGCATAGATCAGAGATTCTGCCTCCCTTTCTCACTGCCTCTTATTTCTTACCCTGTCCTCTGAATTTTTATTTCTGATGTGGGTTTACTAATAGTCTAGTAAAACTAAAGAATTTAAGAATGCATGGTTGTTCAACTAGAAATTAATGTGTACTGCTGTATGTAGATTAATTTTAAATGCGGTGCAAACTTACAAAGTAGTATGAAAAAATAATTAGGCCTTACATAAATGTAAAGTCAATTAATTTAGTTTCATTAGCTTTTCCAACAGATATTCAGCATGTCTGCCTTTAATAGTAAACGGGTGTAGCCAAAACCAGAGTTGTTTACCCTGTCTCCTTTGTTCAGTCTGTTTACTTTGGATGCACACAGTAATTCTGGAGTGCACACATTTAAGATAAAGGGGATTTACAGTAAATTCTCTATGCTGAGACTTGGCTTAACTGCCTTTCTGCACCTAAGGTACCCATCTAATTTCCATCTTTTGCCCTTATTCTTTCAAGTCAGTCATGTCACATGACATTGTCTAGAGGCATTAAGATGAGTCCAGTGCCTCCCCCTTTTTCTTTGCTCACACGTTTACTTTCAGTTGACCAATTGGATGTGCAGTGCCTGCAAGCAAATTTGGGGAGTCCTTTTCTGGGTAGGTTCACAAGCATGTGAAGAAGAGGTGGTTTTCTTTCAGAACCCTTTTTAGGTGCTTTCTGTTGTAATCACTTATATATAATTGGGACAGTGGAGATGTGAGTTATGCTGTGCAAGGTGGACTAAGCTTCTGGAGTTTGTATGCTCTTGGGTTTTGGAATTTTCAGTTTCTATACTGAAATCAGGGGAGAATACATGTGATGTTAACCAAACCGTTAGAACTTGGAGACATCATATGCTTAATGTTTTTTTTAATCTACTTCTCCCAAGACTAAGTGCAAATTGTCCTTTACGTGGAGGGATTAGTCCTATTTCTTAAGATTTAAGAATAGTTTCGTCCACTTAGGTTGATAGGCATTCAAAGGTGGATGTGTTCAGTTCGCTGAGATTTACTGAAGTGCCTTGAGATGAGGTTTTACAGAAAAAGTTGGAGGCAGGGTAAAGGGACCAGCAGTTCTCCAGTTTCTTAAACAAAAAAGCATATTAACAATTTAGCAAAAGCTGCTCCTAAAGGTATGTGACTGCCCATGTCAGGATGTTAAAGAAGCTAAAAATTAAAAATCGTAATTGTTGTATCAAAACTATTCTGCTGCTGCTTACTCATCTGTTAAAAATCGTCAGTATCAGGAAGGGTTTTGATGGTGCCCTGCTGCTATGTCAGTGTAACACAGGCTTCAGGCACTTGCATCCATACTGCATTCCAGGTCATTGATCAGACTCAGCAGGCAAAGTACCGGGAGCTACATGACAAATCTTTGATTCACAGCTGGGACTGCAACCACGTATCATAGTAAATGAGTCAGTTAAACATCAGTAGTTTAGCAAGTGTAAACGGGAAGAAAAAAATTTGCCCTGGTATCATTCATGGTTCCTTCCAAGCTTGTATAGTGAATGAGTTAGCACACAGCTTTTGTTGTGCCTCTTATCAGATCTAAAATGAAGACTATTTTTTTTTCTTTAAAGAACTTAGTTGGCTCTTGTGTAAGTTAAGGCTGTGATTTTAGAAGAGGTACTCAGGCAAAAACCAGATAATCTTCAGGGCTTTTTTCCTGTCCTAGTTTTTGTGGGAAATGAAGGTTCCTGTAACAGGTGTTCTGAGCTGCTGTTGAGTCCATTATCGTTCTGATTGAAGCTGCATTTTGAAGTAATACAGTTAGATTAACAAAGCCAAACTGTAATAACTACTTTGCATTCAGAGTATTTTTGTTAAAAACTTACACTGGAGTTTCAAAGCTATTTTTCTTCAACTAAAAGCCTTTTAAGTTATGAGGGAAACAGTCTTTGTCCATAAATTTCAGTTCAAGTTTGCTTATACCTTTTGGCTGCCTTAAGTGTTTCAGAAGTGTTTATTTTTAAGGTACATAACACGTTTTCAATAGGAAGTATAAGTTGCGTAGTAGAGACAATATGGTTTGACATTATATTAACTTGATTTATGCAGAAATAAAAGTAGTGCTCTAATTTTCCAGGGCCTTAAAGTATAACTAATAAATGGGAACTCTTTTTGATGCTGTCAATTGAATTGGTCTTTTAAATATAATATTCTGGCCAGCTGAGCAGACAAGGTAAAGTGTGTGTGACTAGTCACTGAAGAAGGGTGAAATGGAGCAATGTGAAGGAGTTGGACTTCGGAAATAATTAAATAACAAAGAACGAATATGTAGGAAGAGAAGTAACACAGAAACATCTTAAAATGACAGTCTTCCATGTAATCAGCTCTGTGATTTTGAAAATAGTGACATAAAAACCAAATACTGTCTGTAGCTTTCCATTATCTGTTCTGATGGATGTACTGAAGAGTAAATGTAGCAGACTGCATATATATATATATATATATATATATGTCCTAATTTATGAACTACAGATAGAAATTGATGTGTCCTGTGTCAGTTTTCCTAACATGTAACTTTTTTTTTTTAGGGACAATTGGATTCTTTGCATGCTTTTGGTTCGTAACCAAAATATACAGCGTGGTGAAAGTTGACTGAAGAAACCAATATAAAGAATTAACACAGAAGAGGTTTAATCTTCATTAATGTAACTTAAAGACCTGGTCTAGTTGATGAACTTGAGCTTTATCAGAAGTATTGGCTTCCTATTCTTTGAGAATTATACTGAATATGCAGCTACTTTTTCCACTAACACGTTTGTATTGTGACTTAACAACCTGTTTTCATTCAGATCTTAATGAAGATCAGAGTTACAATATTTATGCATTTGTAAATACAACTATACTTTAAAAGAAATGTTAAATTCTAATGGCAGAATAGAAGTGGCTGTATTACACAACTTAATGATACTTCTGATCAAAGTACAGCTGTAAATAGGTTTTTCTAGCTTGGTAGGTGGGATGAATTATTTTTCTTTGAGGGAAATGAGAACTTTTTATTATGCTAACTTTGAAGGATGACTCTTAAAAGTGTTGCTTTTAGTTTGGATGTGATTTTTATTTTTTACTGGTGTTACATCCATAAATATCCTGATTTCTGTGACTTCATTAGTTTCAGTGTTCTTGGCCTTTTAAACTATGTGCCTCTGAGTCCCTGAATTTATAAATTCATAATCTAATAAATATTGTAAAAATGTCTTCAGTGGCTTATTACATCTTATAAGTTCATAAAAATGTGTAAATACAATTATATTGAAGATGAATGCTTAAAGATTGCATAGAGTATTTTATGGCATTTTCTATGGTTTAATGTGTATTGACACACCCTTAGATCTGCAAGAAATGTTATGTGCTACATGGCTATAACACAGAAATGTGATTGTGGCACATGAGAATTGAATTATACACACATTTAACAAAACCACTCTGCAGTATCAAACCAGTCCTTAACCCAAATACGTTTTCAGAGATAGCTATGGAATTGTCAGTATGTTGAGAAGATCTTCTCAATGCATGAGTCAGCATTCTCTGCTGATCTTGCTTTTAAAAGATCTTGATGATGCATATTCTACGGCAACTATTGCTGCTTGTACTTAATATAGGTTGAAAAATAAAAAAAAATACTATTTTTGCCTTAAGAGACTAATATCAATTTTGGATGACTAGCATTAAGCTTATATTTACTTTTTTTTCAAATGGAGTATTTTCTTCATACCTTGTTCAGCAGTTTTAGACTCATAACACAATTTGGCTTTTGGCATGTTTTCAGAGCCTGAGAAAATTTTATTTAAAATTAAACTTCATGTACCAATTGCCATTCATAAGGTTGGGGTTTTTTATTCTTATCGGTTTACTTTTCTAAAAAAGACCTTAACCTAATGATGCTTGAATATTGAACCTAATAAAAATATCTTTGGTTAAGGTAACTTGTCATTATTAACCTCCTACAAGTTTGCATGTAAAAAGGCTTCAGGTGACACTTCCTCAGTTGCTGTGCTCCACAGCCCCTCCCAAGTGAACCACAACACTCTCATGCTCTGCCAGACCCCAACCACAGCTCTGTTCAGATGTTGCAGACAGATTTGTTCTTGTGCCTTTCCCCACGTGCAGTCACTAAGAAATGCTGATTTTAGATAAACCTTCCATGTTTTATGTTCAAAACAGGAAAAGGGTGAATGTGGTAAGTGTTTCTTCTTTACTAATGCAGTGAGCTGTAGCATGACTCTTAATTTTAAATTTTTATAAGTATAAAATTGAATATTCTTAATATCCCTGGTTTTGTGATCACCTACTGTATTTATATAGTCACTGTTCAAAATCATCAGTAGTTATTACACAAATACAAATGCTTGGTTTGAGAAATGCAAATCAATTGTTATTGAAATATGTAATATATAATAATATACATATGCAATGGGTGCTCAAGAATTTCAGTGTAGTGATATGAAAACAGATTTTTGTGATGCCTTTATAACTGCTGTTTAAAAATCAGATGAATAGAAGTGAGATGCAGCCACTGTGGTATGTATATGGGTTTGAAAATGATGGACTCTACTTCACTTTCTGTTGTTTTTACCTACAGACTAGTTAACAAGTCATGGCAGCTTCTCAGGTATCTTATTTTCACCTTTAAAGGCAGTTTGTGAAGTGTCATTATCTTCTGAAATCTAAAACTACAGCATGCACAATTTTCCAAGCAGCCTCACCTTGTGATAATTACAGCTGTTCTGGAATTGAAATCGTTAGGTTTCAATGTGGAGTGCTTGAGACAATCCAGAAAGTTTAATACATCACCCAGAGAGTTTAATGCATCATAGATTTTTACAGAGGAGCTATCCTAAAGTTGTTCCCTCCCTTGAAACCCATTATTGCCTCAGATAATTTTAAAATATTTTCTAGCATTTAGGCTTCTGGTGTGTGTTAGGGCATCCACATGTTCTACTGTATACCATATCTGTTCTTCAGATCTCTTGGGAGGCCTGGGTTTTTCTCTAAACTTTCAAAATACTGGCCTCTTCCAAAATCTTTCTGTACTACCAGATACTTTCTTAAAATGCACTTACTGCACACATATCTGAGAAGATGTAAATTAATAGGAAGGTTAAGGGGTAGAAACAATTTACAGACTGCATGAAGATAGAGCAAATTTAGACAAAAATATAACACTTCAGACTTGTGTCAAATTTTTGGTCATTGGTGGCTGGTAAATAATTTTAAAACTGGTCCTTCAGAGTCTGAAAAAAGTCACTGTTTTGCCAAATTTAGTCTGAAAGTCAAATTGTCCAAATTGTGTTTTGAAAACACGGGAGTTCCTTTGAAATACTTTAGGCCTGTTGTGGGTGATACCTGTATTTTCTTCAGCAAAAGTAAGTCTGAAAGAGAAGTGAGGAATAGAGGGTGGAACAGGATGGAATTCAGGCAGGTGTCTGAGAATAACACTGATCTGAATAGCTGGGTTCAAAGGACAGGAAACAAATCAAGCTCTGTTTGAACTGATGTACAAATCAGAAATGCGAAATTTTGTGGATGAGAAACACCATTTTGCTAATACGAGTAAAGGCAAAAATACCAATTTCTAAATAAAGAAAAGTAGGCTGGACAACATCTTTACTTCAGGCCAGGTAGGGGAGGAGTGAGAGACCTTGAAAGGGAATGTGTTTGGTGATCTGACTTTGCTCAGTAGAGTGTGAAATTGTGACCAAGTATTTCCATAAAGCTTTGTGAGATTGCTGGGGAGAGGTTGCTGCAGCCAATCCTGACTACAGTAGCAGCGCACAGTCGGTGAAACCTGAGGTTGCTCGGTGAATTATTGTTACTCAGCTGATAGAGATCTTGAGTTTCATAGGTAAGAAATAAATTGCATGTAATCTTGTAATGGAAGTATAGTAAATCCTTAACAACTGGTGCGAGTTTTTGTATTTGATGGTTGATAAAACACTGTCCTGAACATTTTTTTTTTTTTTTTTTTTTTTGCTTCAATTAAATTGTGTTGGGATTAGATTTTGTGCTTCAGGAATGTATGAGCTAGAACTTTGATAAGCTTAGCTGGTGTGGGACACACATGACCATGACTTTATACCATGAGGTTAGATGCCATCCTCTTTCCTGCATTACCAGTTTGGACAACAGCTTCATTTCTGGGGGCAGCTATATCTCCAGCCCCAAGAGCACATCACAGCTAAGTATCTTCTTAAAGGAAGGATTACTTGTGCCGAGGTGTTCTTGTCTTCTCCCAGATACACTGTTTCCTACCATTCACCTCTAATTTCTTTTTTATTCTCAGTATCCCACTGTTTCTCCTTATGACAGATAGTTAATAGTGATCTACTTATTTATGTATTTCCATAAATCTGACTCCTGAAATATTTCTCCTGTTACCTCATATATTGACTTTGGGTACATGTGCATACACAAGTGTATGACACTTCAGACTAAAGCACAGATCTTCAGGGACTACTCAGACTTAATTTATTGGTTGATTATTGTAAGCTGCCATCATGCACTTTCTTTTTTCTTATTTGAAACATCTGGAACTCACTGTTGATGAGATGAAGGCAGTTAACTGCTTGTAAATTAAATATGCCAGAAGATTACAAATGAAACCTGTCACATTTGGGTGATGGGACATTCCTGCTGCTTCTCAGGATTCCAGCACTTTCAGTGAAAATGCAGATTAAATTCTTCCCTCAGAGGTATTTTAGCATCACCTGCTGGCCATAGCACATATAAACTCCTACAATGCAGGAGCAGAGTTAAGGGGATGATAGGAAGAGTTACCAAAGCACACTACTGGGCGGCACTTATCCTTGACATTATGTCTTTAAACACGTGTGTAAATTTCAAAGTTTCTGCAAGTAGGCAGCCAAAAATCCAGGTGAAGAACAATAACAGGAACCATACAAATAATTTATCTGTGAAGATGCTAATGTGTCTCCTGCATCTAGTTATGGATGGGCACACAACTAGTACGAGTCTTTCAGAACAAACTATCTCAGATATTCAGGTTCCTGTTCTCACTCTGGCACCCACTCTGATACCTTCAAACAGTTTTTCTAGTTTCACTAACAAAGGAATGTTTCAGTGTCCCGAAAGGCTGGCCAGCGTGGGTGGTGAAACAGGCTGAAGGCCATGTCCCAGCTTCACACTTTCAATAGTGTCAAGTCCTTGGTTTTGAACAGTTTAGTACAACCATTGTTTTGCTACTGCTGTTGCAAGATTTACTATGGTTTGTATGTTGGGGCGGGGGTTGGTGGTTTTGGTGTGGTGGTTGTTTGGTTTTTTTTCATTGATCATCATATCAAGTCAACAGATTTAATTTTCTATTTTGGTGAACTTACTAACATAGAGAAAATATTCTTCCTGATATTTTTCTCAACTTTCCATAACTATCTTTTGATTTGTCCACAACTACCTATTCTATGATTTTACATACCTCAACTGAATAAACTGACTCAGCTACAACTACGTGAGGACAAAAAAGTGCACGTGGTGGCCTTCCAACAGGGCAGGCAGATGCATATCCACAGTTTGGGCTCTGCTTCCCCTCAGCGTTGCTGAAGATGAACAAGCTTCTCGTTCACCAGAGGTCAATAAAGGCAGGTAGTGCCATGTTCTGCTCCTGCCTATTGCCTGCACTAGGAATGAGTAGCTCTGGGATATTGAGGAAGTCAGTGGGCTGGCAGGGAGGCCCATTCTCTCCCTTCATGGCTCATGGGTACAAGAAGCAGTAGGGTTGTGACATTTCTTCTCCAGCCTCAGTTAGGAGCTACAGATGGGAACAATCAGGTCAGATCTGTTTCCTACTTTTTGCTGCAGATTCCCACAAGGAGTCCTAACTCCTCTGCCTCTGGAAACTGCTCATCTCTGCCCGTTGCAGCAAGGCGCTATAGACAGCTGAGAAGAAATGGACGGTTTGTTCTGTCACCCTTTTCCTGCTGTCTCCAGGCCATAGTGACAGCAAGAGAGCTACATCACACAATTGTATGTGTTCTCCTGCTGCACGATGTCAAACCAGTGCAGCCCCAAGGCAGGTGGAGGGCAAGGCAAAGGGAAGCAGTGAGTGGCCTTAAATTTACTGTTTATTCCAGAAAGCACAGTGACTGCAGTAACTCCAGACAAAAATTGCAGAGAGGAAGAAAGAGGCTTCTTTCCCTTCAAGACTGGCAAAGCCCAAACAACTGATCAATGTACCAGGAAAATGCTGGTTTATTAAACTCAAGTCTTTTCAGTCAGTCTGTTACCAGTTTTAAGTGGGTTTTTTTGCTGGAAGAGACATCTTAGATCCTGAGCAGAGTTTCTGAGGAGAGCAGGACAGGCAGACAAATTTAGGCAGATTAGGAATTTAACTCTCAATCCCCAGAGATGATCTTGACCCGTGGATTAATTTGAAACAGCTTTACAACAGAGGTTTGTGAAGACCACTGCTGGACAGAATGGGACAGAACTTGCAATCCTGGTGTTTTGTTGGGCAGGACATGGCTTCCCGTCCCATTCATCCATGACATTTTGGTGGTTTGCTGGTAAAATAACCTGAGCAAGCCATCTCCCATGTAATTTAATGCAGAAATACACTTCTGCATGCTGTAAGATAGAGTCCCAGTGCACAGTGACCAAACAAACAAATAGCCAGCAGGAGCCCCTACAGACAGAGACAGTCTGGTGGGCCATATCCGTGCAGGACCAGGAAAGGAAAATTGTAGCCTTGGACTCCTCAGAAGACTGCTGAAGAAAAAAGGGTAATTTGGAAACAGAAATTGCCTGAAAAATATTAAGAGTTGTCGAGCTGCAAGTAGATGACAGCAAAGACAAATGCTCCCTTTGTACTTTTAATCAACTTTGAAACTCACAGCCTGAGCAAATACAAAGAAAGATGCAACACTCCTAGTTCATACACGGTATATAGCAGAACATGTAAGTTGGGGCTAGTCATACCAAAAGAAGTTCATGGAAGATCAAATAAGTATACTTTTAGAAATTGTCAGGAGTCAGTAAAAGAGCTCTATTTACCACAGTTAAGCTCCAAAGGAAATTTGGAGCTGACTGGAATGAAAGGGAAAAGGAACTGGGATAATTTGAAAATTTAAGATTATATAAATTGTATTAAAATAATTTTGCTGGTGCATAGAATTTATTGAATTTTGTGTTGGGTTTGGTAAATTTATTGTGAATATCAAGGAACTGGGCATTTTCAGAAAGTCATGAAGCAAAAGTTGAAGTTTAAGAAGTTTGTTCTTGTTATTAGAACAGAATACACGAAGAAAAGGAAAAGTGCTGTCATAACCCAACTTGAGCAAGGCCACTGTCCAGTCGGGCACACTGTTACACAGCTCTTGCCTCCTTGAGTTACAGATCCTTGAAGACAGTAAAAATCCTGAGATCATCCCCTCAGCCCCCCCAAGCTCTGCTCTTCTGTGAGGCTGTGATCTGACAGTTTTTCAGACTTCAGGATGCTTTGGCCTCTCTCAGCCTCTTGGGCACAAACTTCTTGCTCCCACCATCCCCACCAGTGCAGAGAGGGCCTCCTGCACTTTGCTCACAAACTCTACCACACCACACTGGATGCTCCTACTAGGTGTCATATATAAAAACACCATTTCTGTTTCGGGGGCTGAGTTCATACTTGCAAAGCAGCCAAGGCCAAGAGATCCCAAGCTACACCTGTGGCAGGTGTTGGCCGTAGCTCTCCGCAAGGTACTCGGCCTCTCCTGGGAGAGGCACAGTTTCCCACAAGTAGCCACATGCCAGAGGACTCAGTTTGGTATGGACACTGTCCAGCCCTTCATATTTATTTGTATAGGTGCAAACGCATGCCTTCCTCTTATTTTTTTAACACGGCTTCAAAGCAGTAGCTGCGTATTGATGAGTGGAGGCAGGGGAAGAAGCAGGTGTTTGTCACCATGTCTTGCCAGCAGTGGCAACATCCACAGCAGAGGTAAAAGACATTGGATAGGGCTTACAGATCAGATAGTAATCACGATAACCCACCCCTTTTGTTGTAACTTTGGACAATTTGATCCATCATCTCACTGCTTGCCCTGAGAGCTTTTTTTTTTCCCCTTTGTGTCAGTTGTTGCTCATTGTCACAGAAGCTCACAGAGCTGCCTGCCAAAATTTTGGTTGGAACCTGCAAGTTGGTGTTAATAACTAACACCTAGTGGTCTTCGGGAAGCAACATGGAAGGATCACGGATTGGTGTCATCCAGTTGGTAACACTGCCAATTAAATTGCAAAAATTTGGCATTTTTGAAGGGCCAAGTTTATTCCTGTAGATGAACACTGACAGGATTGTTACATGTGAAAGAGGCTGAATTCATACTATGAAGTGCAGCATTTTCATTTTCAACTATTCTGTTAAAAACTGAGCAACTAAAGGCTACTCCTAAATATCCCAATGCCACAGTGGTTAATCAGGCCAACTGTCATTATCTGGGATACATACAGGTGGCTGTCATGTAGCTGTCACTCACAGCAACACTAAGATAAATCACAGCATTAAAATAACAAGCAGAAGAGGAAGGCTGGGCTGCAGAAGGATTATCCTGGGTCCCATCCGTACTGAAAACACCACATGACCTTCTTCATGAAATTGCAGTCAAAGAAAATCACTTGGTTGCATAGCAGTGTGTGTTCCCCTGGTGGAACTCTGGAAGGCAGCCTCTTCTCAAAAATACTCCTGCTAGAGATTTTTCTTGTACGCTTAGTGCACAGATTTTTCTTAGAAGTTTATTTCAGTATTTTTGAAGATTATGATCTTTGAAGACTGTGTGCTTCCACTATGGATGATAATGGCTTTCTGTGCGGTATATGGTATACATCTACTGCCCAAATTTGTTTGTAATTTTTACTTTCAGTTTAACTTAGGTTTAATTGTCTCGATTTAAGCCTCTTGTGGTAACACTAAGCTGCTTTTGTTTTTACTTTGGATGCAATAATTTTAATGTTTCCTCCATATGCCAGTGGGTTTTTGAAGAAAAAAAACAAGGTCTGAGACAGAGTTATTTGAATGGATTGAAATTAGGAAAGTGAAACTAAAAATATAAATGGGAAATACCAGGCTAATGTGACATATATGTAGTGAATTCCTGTGTGATAACAACATACTCAAAAATTTGACGAAATTTTTCATGTCTTATGTTGAGCCCTTCTGTATCTATAGTGAACTCGCTATGCCTTCAGCAGCAGTTGGATAAGCAGCACAGCTACTCCTCTGGGATGAACACTAGAGAATAAGTTACAAAATACATTTCAGTGATTCTAAACAATTAATTACACCTCCTTGTCAAAAATATTTTTGTCAAGCATAACTGGGCTGTGGGTTTATTCTGTGAGTGTGGTGTACTTGTTAGCCGAGTTTCCTTTATAGTCAATTGGATTATTAGGACAGAGAGAAATATAGGTCTGCTGATCCAGTTTTTTAGTCCAACAGGTATATTGGTAAATATTCTCCCTCTGAGACTATTTAATAATTTCTGAAATTGGTAAAACCAGTGTTGCTTTGCCTGGAATCTAAAATCTGGGTCTTCTTCCAGTTGTGGCTCTGTCCTGTGAGGCCAGGCTGGCTGGCTTCACTCCTGAAGGTGATACATCAGAGGCTATATTCCTGTTAGATCTTCAGACTGAAATGTTCCTGGACCACCCCAAACTCATTTCATTTCAAACACGCTAGGCTAGCCAAGATCTCCTACCTAAATCAGCTGATTTCAACTAAAGACCTTTGGGAGCAATCATATGATCCTTTTTCTCAAGTCACCAGACAGGTGAGTCAGGAGGTCCTGCAAGTAACAGTACATCATTTACAACCACAACTGATGCAAATCCACCTGAAACAGTCTCTATGTTGCTTTAGTTAAAGCACAACTCTCTTTTCCCTGTAAAGAAGATGTGAGATATGGGAGGTGGCTAGCTGGCACATTTCTGCATCTGCTAGGATTCCTCTACTCACATGTAAATTGTAGGTCACTCTCCATGGCTGGCTCTAGGTGGGAAGTTTTTCAGTCCTTGGCTGATCCAAAAGTATCCCAAATTGTTAGAGAACAAATTTTCTGCCATATAATAATAGCCATATGGTGATCTCTGGGAAACAACTGATGACCCTGGTCTAGTTGATGTCTGGTTTAGAAAATGTTTGCATGTCAGTAAAATCATTGCGACAACTACTACTTTTCATGCCACATCAGTCACAAAACTGAAGGTTAAATGCAAAGTGTATTTCTAATATACTCCTGTAACGTCAGTCACTGTGAGGCTACTGAGATGCAGGGTCTATGTGTACCTGTTGGGCATGATAAATGTGGGTAACAGTCAGCAGATGCTTCAATTTGGGATCTGGGGCCGGCACTAAATTTATATTTGCATTGTCCACACAGAGGTCTTCAGAGATGTCCCAGCTTGATGCTGCTGTGGCATGTGGCACTGAGCAGAGATGAGGGGGGCTACCTGGCATTTCTACCTCTCCAGCCCAAACAAACAAACACAAAAGGCCTCAATTCTAATTCATGCAAAGAGGGGAAAGGAAAATTTAGTCTTTAAAATCCTAGCCAAACAATATGTAGCATGCAAAGCATTTGTGTGCATTTGCAAGGGATTCCAGGTTTTCCCAGGGGCCGGACCCCACTTGAACTCCACTTGCGCATGGAGCCTGAGGGAGTTCTGCTGCCAGCAGTAATGGTCTGTGCTTAAGGACAGGAGTATAATGTAATTATGTCTCACCATTCATCTAATGAAGAGTTTCTGTTTCTTGCTGGGATACAGGTTATCTGAGGAAAGAAAAATCATTTCACTTGATGTTTCACACATCAAAAACATTCACAAAATCTTATCACAATTGCCAAATCCCTTTGTTCCCTTTATAAAAATATGAAAATTACCTCACTGAAGTGATGTGAGACACTACCCTTTGCATGTTTAATGGTCTATGGAAAACTATTTTATTTTGAGATACAATACCTTCTGATATGACAGAAAGCAGCAGCATCTAAATGATGTGTCAAAGTCTATAAACAGAATAATATATTCAGAGTATACACTGTATTCAAAACACATATTCCATGAAAGCTCTGTTTTCTGATTTTCTTTTTCCACTGTTTTTCCTTTAGGCATCAAAGGATAATGTACTATGTACAGTCTTTCATACAGGGACTTCAGAAATGTTTAAAAATGATGGAAAGTCTGTTAAAAGTGGTAAGTAGACAGGCTAGATTTCTAAGACATCTTTAAATGTTTCTTTCATTTATTATTATAGTGGAGCATAACTTCTGAGCTAGCAGCAGCCTAATCCAAATTGCTAGTACCACAGGGCTAAGTTATAAAAGACTTTTTAAACTAAGGAGAAATAAAAGATAAGTTGTACAAATCTTTAGTTTAGGATTAGATAAAAATTGGATGCTCAAATGTAGCCTCAGAGAGCTCTGGGGGGAAATGGATTCACAAAAACTCACTAGCTTTGTTCTAGATATTTTCCTCTCCAGTTTCCTGGTGCTGATTTCCCAGTTCTTTGGCCACAGCTGCTCTTTCGAAGCTGCACTGAAAGGCCGACAAAGGCCTTTTTCTTTTATTTCATATTGATTCCAGTGACATTTTTTAGAATATGATGGTATCCCAGTCCCTGCTGCACTACCCTGGGCACGAGCATCATTCCCTGCAAGTACAGTAGTCTTCCCTACATGCAACTCACACTTGCTCCCAAAGTGATGCCTTTGTGGATGCCTTGTGCCAACTCCACTTTCTGTGTTCTTCTGCATGGGATTTCATAAGCTTCTTACAAACCACAGAATTATATGTTTGGGGGTTGTAGAGATGTAGGAAGTGGACCTAAAAACTCATAGGTACTATCAGCTGATGGATACTCTGTGGAGAAGTGTCCAGTGCAGGCACGCTTGCAGAAGGAGTGTAATTTGCTTGATATGGAAGCATCTGAATCACCATTCAGAAATATCCAAACTCTTCTGTAAAGTACAATAGAGAGCTAGACTATCAATAACAGGATTTTTAAACAAACAAACAAACAACCTAAAACTGCGATTAGAAACAATTTTTAAAATATGACTTGCAGTATAACTGAAATTTGGCACAAACACGTTCCACCTTAGGAAAAAACGGCTCTGTTCTACTTACCTTTTAGCAAATATCATACAATTTCTATGCACATTTTTTTTCTTTTCATGTTGGCACTTTGCTACTGAAATTTTACTTTGCCTACTAGTTCTCTTGAAAGCAAGTGTCAAACAGAGTTCAGCTCTCCATTATACAGAGTGAGCTTTAAAGAAAGATCTGTAACAGGCACACAAACAAACCCAAGGGTCTCTGCCTTTTAAACAAACCCATTTCCCTCCCCCTTAGAGCCAGTAAACAGCTTCTGGCTGCAGATTTGGTCCTTTATAGAAGAGATTTTTAAGAAGCCAGCTGACCTGTCCAGCAGCCTGGTAATCCTCAAATCATCTGCTCACCATGCTCATGTGGAGATGTCACCGAAAAGGCTTGTTGACAACCTTCTGTTGCATTAGAGATAAGTCTGTAGAACTGCCACTGTCTTACTCAGTTCAACTTTACCACACGATGGAATAAAACTTGCCCTTCTGACAAATTGAGAAAGACTGCTGATAGAAGAAGATTGTGTGTAAAAAATACTTCTGGTTTCCACTTCACTTTGGGTTAGACTAAATTGACGCTGATCTACACTACAGTTTGCGAACTCTTTTTTTTTAAAAAAATTGACAAGTTATTATTTTGAAAGTCTAAATGTCCTCTCTATGCACGTTCTCGTACAATGCATTTTAAACCACCTAAATTCCATATTTTATATAAGTATGAATATTTTAATTAGTAACAGATTTATGTCAGTTACCCAGTTTTTACTTTTCCACACAAAATCATTAGTTTATTCTCAGGTCTTAACAAGAACTCATATGGCAAAAAGGTAGTAATTTAGTGATCAAATACAAACTGCCATATTATAAGCATCTATGAATCCTTCAATCAATTTTTGCATTGAGTAATAAATACTAATCTCAACTAAACTGTTTTGTTACATATACAGCATGCTCTGATCCCAAACAACTCCTTAATCCACTATTTTAATAATAGTCTATGGATTAAGGGATCTATACTGTATACTGACACAATGTATTGAGTCCAGGTTCTATAGATGAACATTTCTGTGATCCATTTTAATGGCATACAAGCCATTGTAGTATTATGGTATCAACAGCCTGCAGATTATCTACTGGCTTTCAAAGCATCTTGCAGCAAAGCGAGTTTAATAACCTCCATAAAGGTGAAAACACTGTCAAATGTACAGAGAGAGAGGACTCTGAAATAAAAGCATAGTGTATATAAATACCAGCAAGCATTTATATATAATCAGCTATACGATATACAGAAATGTTTTGAGTTTTGAAATCTGTCAAAATAACAATGTTAAGAAGGGCAGTCTGCTTTCTTGGCCCCCTCCTCATCTACACATGCATGATACTTTTCTCCTAGCATCTTCATTTCCCGCTCACAGCTTGATAATATTTCATGTAGGAAACCCATCATGATGGATTTTACTTTTTCTAAAATAAATTTGCTCCAAATAGCTCCATGTCTGTTATATTCCTGCTTCTGAATTATAGCATCGCCCGCCTCTCGTTAAGTAAAACTGCCACCGTGCTGGCAGCAGAGGCTCTCCAGCACCATGTGAGGTAAGGAAGTGTTCCCACCACCCACCTTCACCTGGCACCCACGCTAAATGTTTAAGGTTAATTTTCCCGAGCTCTGCTTGTAGTCAGGGAAAGGACACATGCCTACAGATGGCAGTTCAAGTAGGAGTCATCATCGCTCTGAGGTGCCCTCTTCTCCTTGAGCGTGGAAGGAGCCCTGGCAGGCTGGAGTCAGTGCCCACACACAGCACCACATCCCCCAGCAGCGGCACCACTCGCAGGCCCCGTGCCAGGGGACAGTGCTGGGACTCCCTCTCCCCAGCGGCAGAGCAGGCACCGCGTTAGCAAGCCCATGGAAACATACATAGGGGAGAGCATCTTGAATCACTCCCGTGTGGTGTTCATTGCTAAGTGACCGGCTGATGCTCAGGAAACAGCCCCACTCCAGTCCAGTGAAAACATCTGCTCAATGTGTAGCACCAAATGAAAGGTGGGGCTGTATGAAGAATGAAGATGAAAACCAGTACTGAAACCACACCACTTTTGTAATAGATCACCTGCTCCCACCTGGAGGACTGTCTCTCCACTTCAAACCTTCTTACAAACTCTGTTTTACAGTTGTTTCCCCTTTTTTTCCCTCCCTCATTTCTCCTAGCCAGTGTATAGAACACATGGGGTGTGTGCTGCTTCCCAGCATGAAAATATTTTGACTTTTCTGAATTCCAGTGATTTCATGCAGCCACTTTTCAGTAATCTTTGCCCAAAATTGCTCAGTATGTAACAGCACCTGAATTGGATGGCAACAAATTCACTGTAACATCCTCCTGATGTCTGAAAACAGGCTTCACATTTTTGATATCACTTATCAATCATTTTCTTCAATTTATGGCTGGACCTGTTCTTGGAGTTTCTACTCCCTGCAGCTTCACCTCTGCTACTGGCCCTTCATTTTTTCCAGATGTTTCTCCTTTTTTTAACTTTCTTGTTCCATCTGTTGGTGATGCTTGCCAATAGCTCACCTGGGGAAGGGAAGGGTTTGTTTTCAAAGGTGGAGAACTAGACTTGGACAAGCAACCTCTAAAGAGCATCTCTGGCAAGGAGCTTGGGACCAGCAAGGGGTATTTACCTTTCCAGAGGATCTTTCTGGGATCTGGGGAGGATCCACGTGCATAAGGCTGCGGATTTCCCCCGGTTCAACAGGGGCTCTCTGCCCTCCCCAGGAGAAGGAAGCAGCTGCCTGAGCTATGCATTTGAGGTGGTTGAGAAAGAGAACCTGGGGTCCTTCAAGCCTTTGAAGACTGCAGAGAGAGCTTTTCTCAACAAAATGATTCTGTCTTGATATACTAGGGCTATTCAATCCATTTTCACCAAAATCCACTTTCCATTACGCTAAATGCATAGGCTCCAGATGATGTACTCTACATAGATTTATGGCGGATTAAAACACTATGCACTCCTGGGATATGACTTGCACTGCAATAACGTTAAACATAACCGTGCAATGAACAGACATTGTAAAATTACTTCTTCACCCATGAAAGCTATTCAGTGTTTGCTGGCTTATTTCTAGTCTTACATCAATACAGTTTTGGGGGAGGTTCCCCAAGATTTTCTTGTTGCCAGAAAGAAGGTTCTTCCTTGGGCTCTTCTCCTCCTATGGGAGGAGTCAGATTGTTCCAGCAGCCCCCTGGGCCCAGCTGCGTCCCTGCATGTGGGCACGCTGTTGGTTCTGTATGGAGCAGTGGGCCAGGACAGTTCTCCCAGGTGATGGGCACACCCATGACAGCCAGGGGCTGTGGGCAACATTAAGCTGAGCACATGTGGCCCTGGCACCTGCTCCACTGGGGAGCCAGGTGCTGCAATGTACCTCACAGCGGTGGTAGAGGATGGGGGTCCTGCCTGGCATGGGAACACGGAATCCAGTCCAGCTTTCCAGACTACCAGTAAGAAATAGGAGGTCTCAGGCAAGGAGGCTGACAGTACCATGGGGTCCATTCAGTGTCATGCCCGTAGATGTCCAGTGCCACCTGAGATGCTCTTAGTGCGTCTTGAACAGACGCTAGGGCTCAAGAAAGGTCTAAGTCCTGTGACATATCTGCTGCCTGGTACAGATGTCTCACATGGGATTTAAGGGCTTATATTTAATTGTGTGGAATGAGCTCTCCATGGATGTCACCTTTGTGTGAGGTCCAGGCATTATTTATGGTAGCCTGGACCCAAGGAAGAGTTTGCTGTCTCGGGCTGTGTCTACTACCAGTAGGTCCAAAGCAGTAATGTGGTTTCATAGTGAAATCCACCACTGTACTATTGTGTCCTGGTGGGTTGGTTCTCAGAGTTCAGGAACTGGGTGCCTTTTGTAGGAAACTGAGCCAGAAGCTGTGCTCCAGTGCCTGCTGGGGACACCAGTGTCCAGTGCCTAGGGCAGGGTTGAGTTTCACCATCATGAGGTCTCCTAACACAGATGTGCCAACAAGAGATGCCTCTTGCACCATCAGGTGCTCTCTGAAATAGTTCTTGCACTATATATGGGGCAAGTGTGCTGCCCTGTTAGCCTTCGACTGCACAAAGTCAACAGCACTTTAGGACTCCCATCCACCTTTCTTCTGGCTCAAAATCCTTTCTCTTCCCTTCCTTGCCCTTGCTTAGTCACCTTTTCTATTATCTCCTTAATCCACTGTCCAGACCAAGTCAACTCCATCACTCCTTCAGAAAAGCCACTGAGTTCCAACCAAGGTCCCTTTGGAGGTGTCACTGCTGGTCACTGTGCTGTGAGGCTGAAGGTGGTTTCTTAATGGCCATGGTGATGCTGTGGAGGTGATAACCTCCTGGCTGCTGCTGGGTCTGAGGGCCAGGTAAAACCAAAGGTGGTGAAGGTAGTGTTCTTCAAGAGTCGGGACACCAGCTGGGTTAAGGGGTGAGAGATGGCCTGGCAGACATGCTCCTGTTGCAGGAGCTTGAAGAGATCTTCTAGCATGAGTGTCCCTCCAGCTCCAGGGATGGCCACATGGCTGTGTTTGGAGGGGAACATGTCCTCCCACCCTGCTTTTGCAGGAGACCCAGGGAGGGACAACTACCACTGCAGCCTGCAAAGAGGCCCTTGGTGTGCCCTGCAGAAGGAGCTGGGGGTGCAGGGGTGTGCTCTGTGCTCATAGAGCCAGAAGAAGAGGCCCCGTGTGGCTGGTGTTGGTATAGGCAGAGCTCTGCTGATGCATGGCACGAGGCAGGCAGGAGGCCAGCATGGGTTTCTTGGGGTGCTCATGGCGGGGAACAGAGGTTTAGCACCTTCCCTGCATGTGTTCGTTCTGCAAGACTGGAAATGGAAATGCAGTTTGTAGGGGAGACCAAACACTGCCCATGGCCAGCAGCCAGAGTCTGAATAAAAGACTGACAATGCCCCTTCATTTTTTCTGTGCCGTTAAGCTAGATCTGGAAAGTACAGAATAAAGATGTGTAACCTGAGGGAATGCTGTGAGATGTTTGGTGGTGCAGGAGGCACTGCAGGAGAAGGCTCCCACGAGGCAACGAATGCAGATGGGAGGCAGCTGAGGCACTCAGCGACTCCCACAGACACTTGGCCAGGTAGGAGCCCAGGCCCAAAGTAGTCTGTTCATCACAGAGGCACTTTTAACACTGCTGGCCAGCAAAAATGAGTGCCTGTCGGAAAGAGGCACAGAAATCTCAGTGAAATTGGTGCCGACAGTTAATTATTTCCCATTTTTGCACAATGAGCTGAGGAGGACATCCGTTTGTGTTCACAATACCAAGAGGAAGGCGTGTCATTCCTTGGCTGTTATGCTGCTCATTTCTCTCTTGAAAATCAGAGTATATGAGTGTCAAGAGGATACTGACGTGCAATAGCTTCAGGCAGCAACACAGGTCTTTTTTCTACTCAGACTCCACACAGACTCTAATAAAAGATTTTATTTTTTTTTATCAGCATGGCTCATTAATAGTTCTACAGTGCTTCTGTTCTGCACTGCTTCTTTTTCTCTTTCTTGTGCAAAAATACCTGCTTTAGTCACTAATCATACAGTTAAGAGATCATTAAAGAATTAGAAAATGAGTGTAGAACAATGACAACCATATCTTCTTCCAGAATATTTGGTTTTCTCTTTCATAGCAACCTTATGCTTTCAGCATCTCAAAAGATACTAGACCAACATTACAAAGAAGGTGTTTGAAATACAGTTGGAAAATATATTGTACATGAAACATACGTTGTAGCACTGTGGTTGCTGTGTTGCCTTATGGAAATAAGAGAAGGAAGACTGTAGGCAGTTATCTTTTTTTAGACTATTTTGCCTAGTCCATTAACATTGCTAAATGATTTTCAACAGCGCAGTCTATGAGTCATTCAATCTTCATAATTTTTTTTCTATCTGAGAAGTTGTAGGATGGCACTCTCTGATTAATATCCATGTGTAGTTATCACATGTTCATCTGAAGCATTTGTGCAGATGAGGCTTTGCAAGGAGACATAAAAAGCAACAGCGCTGACAAAAGTAACATAATACCAGCCCCAGCTGAGCTCAGTGATCCTTTTCTCCAAATATTCTTCATGTACATACAGCTCCAAGGGTCTTGGCCCCAAAGATACTGCTGCTATAAGACTTACACCCTCATAAGCATCTGGGTGCCTAACTCTTGAGGATGTTAGTGGGAGTTAGGCTCATAAATACCTTCTGAGCATCCTCGAAAATGTTACATTGGCTTAATCCAATTAATGGAAAACACTGCATCTTTAAAAGGCTTCTATTTTAAAAGGGCAAGACAGATGAACAGTATTTTTCCCAAAATACAGAAGGGAAAAGGCAGTAATGAGCTTTAATTGACATTCCTGTGTTCCTATGACCATTTAGAAGCCGAAGGGGCATATGTCATTTGGAAATGAGCAGGTCAGGCTACCCCAGGCTTTCCGACACCAGTTTACACAAAACCTATGCTCAGCTACTAGTGCTGAATAAAGGGTGTTTGTACTTCTGACAAAACCTGAAAGCTGTTCTGCACACAGTGGTGACAGCAGCGTCCTGCCTCCACCTGACATCGCAGCACTAAATGCTGTCACTGCAGGGGAGATCCACATTTTGAGAGTTCTGCCCCTGGCTGGCTGTACCCCTGCTCTCATCCTCTTCAGGCTGGCATGGGGAGCCATAGAGAGACAAGAGCCAACAGGGTCTGTCAGGGGCCACACATCTCTTTTTTTTCCCCCCACTACTGGCCAGCCTGATCAGCAAAGTAGGGAAGGAGAGCATTTTGTGCACCTGGGAGTCTTGGATTTGGAAAGGGAAAAGACAAGAGGTGACAGGACGGAAACCCCCTGTCCCTACAGAGGTAAGAGAGAGGCAGGACACAAGTCCCAGGCTCTCCTCCACCACCTCATGCCATATCATCCCTCAGAGACCAAAGAGTTCCCCAAGGAGATAAGATTGGCAGGAGGAGAAGGCAAAGGGCGGGAGGCAGGCAGAGCATCTGCCACACACAGTTCACTAGACCTACGCGCTCAAAAGGGTTAATGCTATCACGCTACTGGTGATACCAGGAAATGTTTCTTTGTTATCACATTGTGTCAGATTCAAGTGGTATCACCCATGACTAACATGCAAGATTACAGAGGAAAGTTGAGCGCAGGTCACTTTCATGCTTCAGCACAGCTCTTCAAAACAGCGTATTTCATTTTGCTAGGAGGGGAAACTCACACTTGCTGACAACAATTCCCCAGTAAAGTGATGCTAAGCCATACCAGAAATTTTCTACACTGACAAAGAAAACTGTGTGTCAGAGGAAAGAACAAAGTTATATGACAAAACTCAATGACACTAGAAAATAAAAAAGCTCTTCCATGAGGACTTGAGCTTGACCTACACGGATGTGAGCCCAGGCATTCTGAGGAGTGGGGGTACTGGTTTGGGGTGTTGTTTCATTATCCTTCTGCTTTTATAAAAGCTGTGGAAACTGAGTGTCTTGGAGATCTTTCTCTCATGGCCAGACTTGGTCCAAAATGGGCAACACATTCAGCAGTTGTGGGAGGGTAGGGATGGGAGACGATGCAACGGAGAGGCGGCACAATCCAAGCCCCTGTCCTTAGGAAACCTGGCTGAAACATCCACACTATTGGAGGAGCTTGCTGGGATTATGCTTTGTGGCCACTCCAGCACATTGGAGCAGCGTGGCAAGGAGAAAATCTGTTCTCAGTCTAGCTTTGGGCTGGCGGAAAAGAGATCAGCAGAATCCCTGTTCCATTCTCAGGACCCGACCCTTCTCAATTTTGTTTCCTTCCTGCCCCCACCCTTGCTACTGCTTATGTTACCTTTGGTCTCGGCTCTTTATTCTCTGCAAGAATTAACTCCTTCCACTCACAGCAGTTATTTCCACACTGAGATGTGCAGAGCAGAAGCACCCCAGCCAGAACTGACCCCTGAAGCTGGAGGTGACCCCTGAAGCTGTAGGCACCTGTGCGGAAAGCCTCTCCTTCAGCCACCCAGGCAGCCATTCCCCAAGGGCGTGCCGACTCCAGCGGCCTCAACGCGAGAACACCCCAACTGTGCTACGTTTTGCTGTGCCAGCGTGTGTACCCAGGCCAACACCCGCACCCGGCTGCCTGAGGCTGCGCCACCACAGCATGATACAGAGAAATGATTATTTGGTTTGAGACTTATTTACTTACTTACTTATAGAAAACTGCTTAGCAACTTATTTACTCACTTATAGCAACTTATAGTATTACTTATAGTACTTTTGAATATTGCTAAGAATCCTGCTTGCCCAGACTGTTCTGTGGAATTTTACCAAGGACTACTGTGTTCATCAAAACAAAGCAGTTCACTGTGAAAATCGACCAAGAACTATAATGTTCAGCAAAATATTATGGTTTTGTCCTTGGGGAACAGGTGTGCTCTAATTAGCTGGGTCTTGGTAATGAGTAAAGATAGCCATATATGGATAGTAGAAGTTCCACTGGTTCTCTTAAATATGATAGAATAAGTAAACCAGCTGTAAACCACTCTTGTTGTTCAAGAAATTAGCCAAGAGAATCTGTGCATGCTCCGTGGAAAAAACAAGGTTAGAAAGACCACGAGCCTTCCTCCCAAAGACCCCGGAAGATGCCCACCAGGAGACAATGGACAGGTGCAAAGAGAACATAAACTCCTGACACCATTCTTTCTGACTAATCCAGCCCTACTCATGCATATGTATGTTTGTGTTACGTAACCCAATGAATATGGATATCCACACTCTATAAGTTTTGGTAAAACGTGCGGTGGGTGTGCAAGCTTTGTGGAGAAATCCCCTTGCACCCCGGCCAGAGTAAACATACCTGCTTTATAACTCTGTTCGAGCTGTAGCGTCTTTTTTCCGCAAATCAAGCGGCTGTTTCAGTACAGCCACCGCTGCCGGGGAAGGGCGACAGACGCCACCGGCGGGGGTGATTCCGGCCGAGGGGCAGGTGACCCCCTCGCACCCGCCATCCCCGACGGGTTTCGGGCAGGCTGAGGCGGGTGCCAGCCCACCTCCCCTCCAGGCCAGCCGGCTCGGAGGGGGCGGGCGGGCTGGTGGGGGAGCTGCGCTCTCCTCAAGGACAGCGGCCCGTCCTGGAGCAGCGGCGAGAGGGGAGAAGGGAACCGACACCCGCGGGCGCGTGCCCCCACGGAGCGCGCAGGCCCCGCGCTGCCGCCGAGAGCGCCCAGGCCCCGCCCCGCCGCCGTGACGACACGGGGGTCCGGTCCGGTCCTGCCCCGCCCCGCCCCGCGGCGGCCGGCCACCTCGGGCACGTGTGGGGCGTGGCACGGGGCACTCCTCCTCCCCCTTCCGACCAATCAGCACCGCGGGGAGGAAGGGCGCTGCGGCGGGGAACGCCGCCGCCCCAGCCAATGGGCCGCGGGGGGCGGGGCCGAGGCCGTGATGATGATGGCGGCGGCGGCGGGGGTCCTTTCGCGGGCTGGGCTGCGCTTGGGGAGGCGGAGACTGTGAGTGACGTGACCGCCGCGCGCGGGGAGCGGGACTGACGGGTCCCCGGCGCTGCTGCTGCTCCCCCTCCCCGCTGGAACCTGCGCTCGGGGGTCACCCCCCCACCCCGCCCCGAGGCTGTGGCGCCCGAGCGGCGAGTCTCCGGCGCTGGACCGGGCTGGGCCGGGGGCGCGGCGGGCGGCGGGGACCCCCGCAGCCGGAGCGGCTGGCAGCAGGCAGCCACGTCGTGGGGGAGCTGGCGTGGGCCCGGCGGGCGGTGAGCCCCGGGCTGCCTGCGGGGACTGGGCAGGGCCCGACCGCCTCCGCCGTGCGCCGGCGGGGGAGAAACCGCGATTCACGGGCTCTGCCGCTCCCTCGCCCGGCTTCTCCGGGGAAACTCCCTGGGCAGCCGGGGAAACCTCTCAGGGGCGACCCCCGGCCTTTCCTTTCCCCTCGGACAGCCGCCGGCCTCCGCTCGGTGCCTCCACGGGAAGGGCGCCGGTGACACACCACGCTCGGGCACAAGGAGCGTTGAAACAGAAATTAGTTTCTTCCAAGGACCCCGAAACTGCCGTTGCCCGGCTGCCCTCTGTGGTACCGCTCCCAGCGGGGCAGTGAGCCGAGCCACCGGCCTAGCGGGCTGCTGGCGGCTTCGGTGCCCCATCACCTTCCAGGGGGAAGCCCTGGGGGGCAAGAGGGGCCGGGTCCGCACCCTGGGCTTTCCTCTGGAGAGGACGCCGTGCTGCCTCCTCCACTGATAAAGCACCCCAGGTGGAGCTGAGCCGTGATGTGGGCAGAAGCAGAGCTGTCAGCAGCCCCGATGGCATCCCTCCAGCTGGGCTTGGGGAGGCTCTTGTGATTCCGGGGGAGCAGTGTGACCCCGTCCCCCTGCCGTGGCAGTGGTTGGACGAGGGAGGGTTGTGTAGGCAATGTAAGCCCACCTGTAAAGGGACCGAGATCACCAGGTGCTTTCCTGCAGGCAGCCAAATAGCTGTCCGGGCATGGCCTTTGGGCAGGATGCTAAGAAAAGCGCCACTGTAAGAAGTACTTGATCCCCGCACAGGCCAGTCTGCCAAATCGGGGTTTGGGTGACATATGCTGTGTAAGATGAGCTCCACTGCACCTTTCTCCTGGAGACCTGCGTGGTTTTGATGCCCAGCTCTCTGCCTGCAGGTGTGTGCCTGTGTATTACCTGTGGGCAGAGAACTGCTTCTCCCACAGCAGTTGATGTGTCTGTGTTGGTTTAAGGCAGGTTTACAACAGCACTTCTAGAGGGAGAGCAGATTTTTTTAGTACTGGTATTAGGCAGCCAATCAAGTGTTAATTCATTTTAATATTTAAAGCTTTAAACTCTTGCGGCCTCTCCTGAGACCATGATACTGTAAATACAGTTGACTGACAAGAGAGTATGCAGTCTGTAATAACTGCAACACAGATGTTACTGTGAACACACAATACTGATGCTGGTGTTCTTGGGGAATCCCGGGGACAGCTGGTCTGCTTTGTGCTGTGCTAGAGGCAGTGTGAAGAGCCCATAAAATCCATGTCAGACTTTCTTGACCACAGTGATACTGTTGTACATAGCACCCAGGGTCATTTTTCCAGCCTACCTCCTTCAGGTTACTTTTACAGCCTGTTTCTGGAGAAGATGCATGTATGTACGTGCCTTCCCCCCCCCCTCCCTCCCGTGCCCAAATTGGTGCAGAATTGTAAATGCTATGCCTTTCTATTTCTGGTTATGAGGAATTTTGAATATCCCGTGGGGAGGAGTCTACAGTGTGAGGGCAATCAGGTCATAACATCTATATGTGCATAGCACCTGTTCAGGGCTGCAGGAGGCAGCTGACCACATGCCCACAGTGAGGCTGCTCTGTTCCACCCATGATCAGAAAGGGCTTCCTTGGCTGGTGCTGCCAAGGGGGTGAGACGTGGCTGCTGAGAACCACAGCTCCCTGGCTTGACTCCCAGACTCCCATGTGGTGGGAACCGCCTACCCCTTGTCATCAGTGTTGCTGTGGAGCCCGAGAGGCCACCATGCAGGTGGACACCACAGAATTTGTGGCATCCAAGCAGTCAGAGACCAGAACAGTATGAGGCATGAGGGGTCCTTGCTCACCTTTGAGTTGGGCATTCATGTAGCTATGTGCAGTGGGGAGGGAAAATACAGGGACAACTTCAAATGTCGGCAGTTGGTGAACATGTTTGTTGAATTTAATTAGCAGCTCCCTGGTCTTTAGCAGGAGTTGGCAGGTGCCACTGGGTCCTGCAACACTTGTTGCCATGCCGTGCCATCAGGTTGGGACACTAATTACAGGAGGTACCTCCAGTGTGGTGCAGCTGCCTTTCCAGCTGCTGCCATCCTCTCTTCACACAGATGTTGCTGCCCCTGCAAAGACACTGTGCAGTGCCGCCATGAGAATGCGGACAGAGCATTTGTGTCATTAGCAGGCAGGCAAAACCTACGGTACCCGGAGCTGATTTTGCATGCTTGTGATGTTCCAGAACCTTTTGGGCTTTCCCTGCCTGTGAAAGATTTTTGTATTGCTGGAAAAAAAACATTTAAAACTCATTCCAGCTGTTTTTAATAACAAATGTAGCTGTTCTTTCTGTTGTTGTTGTCAAGAACTTCAAATGTGCTTTAAAGACAAGGTTGCAGTAAAGCATTGACTATGAAAACTTTCTTGTTGACGGATCTTTGTGAAAGGTTTTCTCTTTGCTTGATGATTATGCTATAAGAGAAGAGCATTGCACACATAAGCACGATCACCTGTTTGCTCTCAGCTACCTGAGTGCACATCTGCTTCGCTGGTGTAGGAGAGATTTTTCTATGTGTATTCATTTACATGGCATATTCCAAGCAGACCTATACCCACATGCCCATGCTAAATCAGTCAAAAGCAGCATCATTAAGCTCACATCTCAGTGGAGCGCCGCAGCTCCCCTGACTATACCATGTGGGCATGTAGAGTGTGTTGCACCAAAGGTGCAGACACCAGCACGCCTGCTAGGAACAAAGGAGCCTGAGAAGAGTGCTAACCCCCTGTCAGATCTTGTTCAGGGACTGCGCCTATGTAATCAGAAATTTCTAGCATTGAGAGTTTCTTCTCTCATCTCCGATTGTCATCTTCCCACCCAGGAATCCACCCCTGCTCTGTCCTGTGTTTCACACTGCAAGTTTGTGTCTACTTGGCAAATTAGTGATGTTGTTTTTCATGGATTGGACACTGGAGGGTGCTAATGCAATGAGAGCTGAAATTGTTCTAGCAAATTAAAGGGTTCCTCTTTGTTAGTTGTGAAATACTTTTATTCTTTGTCGCAGCGTTTAAATAGAAAGACATGACTTGTGGTCCTTACCAGTAGCTACTCGGTGTGTGTAGAGCTATAACCAAGAATATCGATAAAGTGTTAAGTCTGTTCCAAAAAAATCACTCATGTTATGTTCTACACATTTTTAAGTGTGTCTTTCGAGATGATGGCCTCGGGGTGAAATTTATTTGAAAGTGTGACTTTCTAGTGATAAAAACACTTTATCTGGCAGAACTGTTGAGCCATATCTGCAGAATCTGCTTTTCTACAAGGTCACTTTGGTTCACGTAAACTATTGTCATGTTGCTGGTGAGGTGAGAACCTGATAGCAGCACACATTGGGGAGGGAATGGACACCCTGAACACTGCTAATCGAGTGCCCAGAATTGTGATCCTCTCTGTGGGGATGGACCTTATGGAGCCTCAGTTTACCTTGCAGCCGCTCTCACCAGGCCACGCACGAGGGAGTGTGCAGGATGGGGCTGTCACCATTGGCCATCACCACTAGGCCAGGTGAAGCATGTTACAAAGCTGAGCTGCAGCTCTGGTGTTTCAGATTCAAACATTTTAGGCAGGTGAAAGTTACATTGGGAGGTCTTATGCCAAAAGAGGTATTTACCTGTCCATGCTGCTCCAGCTTTCTGCTCAACCAGGTCTCCACTCTCCTCTGCCCTTGGCAGAAAGACATGAGGCTGACATAAGCTCCCTGTTGTGCATTCTGGCAACTCCATACTCTGCATTGAGGACTGTGAAACTACTGCCTAAGCCAGTTCTCATCCTGGCAGCAGTAGAGGTATGATGCCAGCTAATTAATGCTAATGAGAAGCAGGGTGCAAAGCTGAATGTGTCCAGATAATCACTGCTGGCACCCCAGCTAGTCTGCTTAAAGCTAATGTGGTTCTGGGCAATCCTGCCTAGTCTTGTACTTGTCTTCACCGACCTGTGAGCCAGATGAAAGCTGGTATTCATAAAACGTGTGAGCAAAACAGAACTGGATACAAGTACGTTTTCCTTAGAAGTCTTTCTTGTTTGGTACAAGTGGCAAATGAGTTACTCCTCTGTCTCCTTCAGCTTTGCACATGAATTGGGCTGTCCCTTTCTGCAAAACATTGTTACCTTGTTGTATTATACTGGTCAGGTTTTGTTCTCTCCCAGGTGTTGTTACAGTTTGCTTACATATGGCTGATTTAATTTTTCTTTCTTTTAAAAATACGCATAATTTTTCTCCGAATTCCTCCTTGAACTGAAGATGTGTATGAGCATAGAGAAAGAGCCCATGGATAAGGAAACCTGAATCTCCTGCCATCCTGTTCTGATACTGGTTGAGACCTGCTGTTCACCTTGCAAACAGATGCATGCCCAGTTTCACAGCTAAGTTGCTTGGCTGTTTATCAGAAGCAGCAGAAACGTATCCAGCTGAAAGTTTACACTTCTTTTGCAAAACTAGTTTTAGTAGCTTACCAGAGTAGGGTTATAAGGGGATGTGAGCAGAACAACTTTTTAAAATTGTTGTAATAAGTAATGGTACTAAAGACAGTCTAAGCAGACAAAAGGGATCTGGTTGATAGTGTATTTGATTTTTTTACCAGCTTTTAAGAAAAGCATTCTTCCATTGCACCTCCGTGCTATGAGCAGGGAGCCAAAGTACACCTCCTGACATCATTTCAAGAACCGACTAGCTGTGGTGCCAGGATTTGCAGTTGTGCATTTTATGTAGGCGGTGCCCTAATTTATCCTGGGAGACCCTTCTCTGGTAGAGGGGGTTAACGGACCTTACACCAAACCTTCTTGATCACATTGAGTTTAAATTCCCCTAACTGCGGGATCCCATCTTGAGGCCCAACGCCACCCCTGCTCCATGGCCTTACATGGGGAAGGAGGCCTCTTGTTCCTTTGGGGTGAGGTGCTTGGTGCCTTTCAGCGTTGAGCCTTCAGACGCTTGTGCAGTATTTCTTGGCTACTCGTAAAGGCTGGATGAGTGGGATCTCTGGGGTTTTCATGCCTTTTGGAGAGATAGGGCTGCTGTACTTGAGGTCTCTTCTCTTAAGAGTCATTCTGGCAGGTAAAAGCCCCTTGATGCTAAGAGCTTTGTAGGTTTCTGCTGATGAACCCTGGTGTGCTATTTGCTCCTGTCCTCTGCACATAGGGTGGGCTTCCAGTGGTGGTGTCTGCTAGACCTCTTTCTTGTGCCTCCCTGAGCTCTGAGCCTCATCGTTTGGAAAGGGGAAATACTTGATTCGCCCTTGTTTTGTCATCCAGGATGTGCATGGAGGTGTTTCTCCAGTCACTGCCCTTTTCACGCTTCTCTCTCCCACCCCATGAAGCTGTGGAGTGCAGCAGGTCTGAAGAGCTTCAACTGCAAGTGGGTCTGGAGGTCAGCTGCATGGTTAGTGAGCCCCGGGTGTTGAACAAGTCTCCTTAGTAATTCTTCCCTTATTTTCTCATCAGTGCTATATTTACCTCTCAAGTCTCCCTGTGCCCTTTAAATCTCCTAACATCATCTGTATAAATAGGATTTGCCTATCGCTGTGGCTGCCGCCTTGCCTTCTACAGCCCTTTGTGAGCCAGGGTTGACCAGTTGTCACAGGCTGAGCAGCCAAACCCACTTTCTTCTCTGCCATTTTAATTAAAAATGGTTGGCATCAGGGGCTCTGCAGCAATGAAAGGGAAATGATGAAACTTTGAAGAATTTGGGGCATAAAGTTGATCTCTAAATTTTAATGTACTCATTGCACTTAAACAGTCGATACATTTTATTATTGAGCTTTCAGGTGACCTAATTTCCCTTAGTACTGTACATTTAGCTTTATACATCTGCACCTAATTTGTAAAAAAGGACTTAATGAGAAACTTCAAACAGTTTAAATGTCAATTACAAAGAAAGCGAGGTTTTAAAGTTCCAGTAATCTGTCCATATTGGTCATCGAAACATGATCCCAGGTGGATGTTAATTCAAGACAGATGGCATTCCAAAGGCACAATTACAAAGAGCTTATATATTTTCAACACTAACAAGCTGTCACGCTATGTTGTAGCTACACTTCCAATACTGTATAACCACAATTGCTGCTTTATCTGCTGTGGACTTGGTAGTAAAGAGGTTTGATTCCCCAGTCTTGATATTGTCAGTGGGATTTTCAGGGGGTGAACTGGAGAGCAGGGTTAGTTAGTGTGAATATCTTTCATTTGCTCAATCTGTTGGGTGGGGGAGGTTGTTTGGTTTTATGAGTTTTTTTAAGTTGATGAAATGCTCTTCAAAGAAAGGAGGGGAAATCTTGAATATGGACACAACAAGACTAGTTCATCACAGACATATTTCTCTTTCCTGGCAACATTAATTAACTTTAGCCTTACCAGCTGCTGGGCAATAGCTATGATGATTTGTTAAAAACCCCAACATCCTGGATGTTTTCAGTTAAAAAGTCATCTGAAAGCCTTTGGTGTAATACATGTGTTACGTAGAAGACTGAAGTCCAATGGATTGATAGTGTCGTGACTTGTGGTGATGTAAATGGGCAGCAGCTCTGCTGCAGACAGGCAGGAGTGCAAAAGGCAGTTTGAATTATTTTTAGGTTTCTGAAAGTATTCTTAGCACCAGAGGCAGAGGTGGAGGGTCTGGACAAAGCAGGGTCAAGGCAAGACTTCCATTAGACTGAAGCATCAACATGTGATGTAGTTGATCTAGTTGAAGATGTCCCTGCTTACTGCAGGGGGCTTGGAGTAGATGACCTTTAAAGGTGCCTTCCAACCCAAACCACTCTGTGATTCTGTGTGGCAGATGGCAAGGTTTGAGGTAGAAGGATGATGTTTAGTATCTAGTTAGTAGTTGAGGTGAATGGTGACCTGCATAACTGAGCGATGAAATTGGACATAATGTCCACTGATGTTTTGTTTGTTTCTTGATGAAAAAGCAAGACTTGCGCAGCTATGACTAGACAGTGGTTTAGTAGGCTTTAAAAATTCTGTGCTGTTAGGAGCAAGATTAATAATGCTCCCTAGGAAGGTTTTTAGGATCCTATGGGCATGTGTGTCCTCTAAAGTGATACTGATAATGAAGAGTATATATTTCTGCTAATTTATCTACCTTTCCCTAGAAAGTGGAGAAGAAAGCAGAGCGGCTAAGATCCTTCATCCTTGGAAGGCAGGAATTTAACGATGAGGTTATGCTCTTTCATTTTTGTTTTTCATTAATGAATGTTGTAAATGTTTTTTTTAAAACACCTTACCCAGCTTTCTTTTTGGAGGAGATGCAAGTGCTATTTGAAATATGCAGCTCGCCAACAAGCAAATTGGACTCCTGAGCCATGCTTGAAACAAAATGCCAATTTTACCTACAGTTTTACTAGGTTTCCTGGTTTATGCAGTGGCTTTTGAATGGTCTCTAGTAATTGTTTTTAGCCAAAAAAGAAAAATTCAAACAAAAATGAAAAACACAACCCAAAGCTCATTAGCACTGTATTTGGATCATTAAATCTTTATATAAATGCAGAAGTAATTTGTAACAAACAAAATACTTTATTTTTTTTGGAAAGACTTTCTTTTGAATTTTTGCTCAGACTGCTGAGATACAGTATGTTTTCCAAACATCGAAAGTTATTACCAGAATAGGGGAGGAACCAATTTGTGTTTTAATTAAATATTATGCATAATTTCTGAGTGTCAGATATACTTAGTGGTGATAAAAGAATAAGGTGGAAAACAAAAGACAGTAAATAAATGCTTAGATAGCATTTTTTTAACCTAAATTTTTTTAACCTGAATTTGATGTTAGCGTGCGTTGCTCTCAAATGGCTTCCCCTTGGATTTTCCCAGTACTTATTGGGATAACATACTGCAGTCTTTTTATTTAGATCAGGCATCGCTTTCAGAGTTAAGTAATTGTTCCAGCCCAAGTGGGAAATGTTCTTGCACCTGGAAAATTAGGAGGGCAAAAGTAAGAGACATGTCCGCATCCTTTCCCTGGTGGTTCTTCACCTGTGAATTTGAACTGCAGCGGTAATAAAAGTTTTGTGGACCTCATTTTATGTGAGATCATTAAGCGACAGGAGAATTCAGGACTAGCTGCCCTTCATAATTCAGGACACTGAAAGGTGCCATTTATAAGCTCAAAGTGCCTGCAGGAAGGCAAAACAGGCTTGTAAAACCCGCACTCCAAACCCTGAAAGGGAACCGGTTTGTACTGCTGGTTGCAGCCTTGGAGTGGCAAAATTGCAAAGGTGGTGGGGATTGGGTTTAAAAAAATGGAAAACACCTGCCTCTAATAGTTAATGTAATAGTCTGGGTTTTCACATTTATTGTGTTGCTATCTCTTTTGTCCAAAAAAACCCCAAAACATCCCAGGCAACGATCCCAGTAAAAACCTTATCAGCTGTACTGCCCAGCTGTTGGGCTTATTATCTTTCCTGCTAGAGCCCACTGTTTTGCTGAGTTGCTAATTTGTCTATAAAATAAATTTCTTCTGACTTTTTAATAATATTTTGCAACCAGTGACCTTTGCCCATTATGTGGGCCAGGCATTTTGTAGGGAGAGCTCTCACCTCCTTATTGCTTGAGAAGGAGCAGCAGCATGCACAACACCTGAAATGAAGAGAGGTCTTCAACAAAGTGGGTGTTATGCCAGCGTGCCTAGTCTTCATAAAACTGGTTGTTATGGCTCTAAACAGGCAATGTAATCTAAATTCACAATATGCTTCAGCTTTATGGACCTAGAAAGCCTGAAAAGCACTAGAGTGGCAGTCCAAGGAAATATTGAGTCCAGTGTTCATGCTCACAGCAGATACTGCTTTCTTTACATGCTCCCCTGTTACTCCTCAAATGTGAGTTGGAGCAATCATCTTTAAGATTATGACCAAAATGTAGCAATTGCTACCTGGAAATGAGACATCCATATCTGTAATCTTAAATGGCTGGGCCTGAATGCTTCTAGTCCAGCCAACATAAGCCAACTATTCATAGTGTCATTAACGTCCCATGACTGAAGTTACTTGGGTGCCAATTTGCACCATCAGAGCCTAAATTCCAGTGAAGACGAGCTAACTGCATGTCGAGTTTGCCTGCAGACTGCCTTTGCTTTATTAATCTGTATTAATTCAATACCTGCATGTTTATGCACACTGATTTCAGCAGCAACTGGCTATATGGCGTGGTGTCCAAACTGTTGTCCCTCTGTACGTTGATCACATAGGAGCCAGAGAAGTGTCTGCACTTCAGAAGTGTATTGGTATTATTCCATTTTCTGACGCTGCTTTTGTTGCCTAGCTTGATGTGCTCAGGGCCCCAAACACTGCACTGAGTTTAGTATGGCCCCAGGGCCTTTGAGAGTCGACTGCAGGACTCAGGCCTTTATATCCACTATTAAAAGGCAGTTATGTGACTGTTTATGTTAGAGCCAGGTGCTTTGTTGCCTGTGGACATGCTGTTACTTACCAAAATTATTTTTTTTCTTTATGGTCAAAATGTGATAAACATACTTACCTGAGCACCTTACTCTTTGCAAATGGTCTGTCTGCCTTCAGCAACCACTCAGATTTCTGCGAGAAGGATGGGAGTCAGGGTTTTCCAGCTCTCTGTAGGGATGTGTCCATGGCAGCATTCCTGTTACTTCTCTATTTTCTTTGTGAAGGACCTACAATTTTTAGATGGCATGTTGTCAATATATTTTTATTGGCATTTTTTATGGTATTTTTCATTTAATTGTCTAATTTGTAGAGCATTTCTAGTTTTTGTGAGTTAATTTATTTAGGCTTTATATATGAGTGCATGGTTTGCGGGATTATTGCATTAAACATTTACTTATTTTTTGTTAAATCTGTAGCAATACTGAAGCATTGAAGGTGCTTCGGATTTGTCAGTACCAAATAGTGACTTCAGCATACTGGAAGTATAAAATCTGTTTTCTTACTGACTGTTTTTCTGAGAAGTTGATAAATGTGAAAACCATTTAACAGTTGGTTTTTTCCCTTTCCTGTTAAACTAAGCTACTGAGGAAATCTTCCTACTGCTACACACTGCAATATGTCAGAAACACCGTTATGTTATATTATCATTATCTAAAGGAAAAATTGAGTGTGGGTTTGAAGTCGACAAGTGATGAAAGTAGCCCTGAGGTTGTCAATTAGAAAGCCAAGGCCTGGAACTGATATGTTAATGGCCAGTTCCCTTCACACCCCCTCACTTTGCTGCCTGCTCCCACCTCTCCCCACAGTAGGTTTACTGCTTGGAACATAAAGAAAGAGCTCCCATTGGTTTGTGTCCCAAAATTTATCTTACTGATATGATTCACTTAAATTCTTGGCTGGCTGCAACGTTCTTAGTATGGACATATAGTTAAACAAGGAGAAATGACAGGCAGCAGATAGAAAATACAGTCTCAAAAAGGTACCCCCTTTTTGTTGTTTTTTTTTTAAAAAATTTGGGGTTTTTTGTTTAAATGGTGAACTGTTAACACTGCTGTTTCAGACCATCCTTCTGCAGTACACACAGCAAATTTAGCAGCAGTGCATAATTTAATTTCTACCGTATGTTTGTTTGCAGGTTTTAAAACCTGAAATTTAATGGCAGCCAGTTGGAACCCATGTGTTCTTGTTAAAGGTGGAGGGCAACATGTGCATTTTTTCCTGAAGGGAGATACTGGTTACCAAAGTTTATGATATAATGTTATATAATACATAGTGTTTCTATTTTGCTTGGGCAGGAGGGAACTAACATTTTGTCATTTCTTCTAAGGAACATGTGGGTTCAGATAAATAGGTAAATTCTGGAAAATAACAAACAGGATTTATTCAGATTTTAATCATTCTTGGTGTGCTGTAAGAACAGCTTTATGTTGTAACATAATGACTAGTAAGTAACTTTATGAAAAGAGCTTTAAAGTAGTATTAGAAGTGGAATATATAATTCAATCAGGCATTGTGCAAAGCAAAACATGTAATTCATCTTCAGTTTTTGAAAACTTTATGTACAGTGTGAGTTTTTAGGACTTGTAAAAGGTTGCAGATGGGCAGCCCCTCTGCAGCCTGAGGTTTTCTGCTCGTGACGCAGCTGCTTCAATGACAATGGAAATTCAAGGGTTTTTCCACATAGCTCTGTCTCAACCTAGAGCAGATGAATAATAATCATGAGTATGAGATGGCAGTTTAATTGTAAGTACATTCAGGTTTTTGACCTTTCTGGTGACTTCACTGTAACCAGCAAACATCTGTTGAATAATTTAAAAATTGCAGTTGCTACTTACCTGACACAACTGAATGAAACAGGGAGTTCTGAGCATAGACTACTGGTCTGGAGTCCCTCTCTCCTCCAGCCTGATTTCAAAATATTAAGTAAATCTTATTCTAGCTTAATTCACCAGAAAGAAAATGCGACTTCCTATTAAACAATTCAGCATTGGATGGTGCTTCTTCCATCTGACATGCTAGCTGTGCCTAAGACCCATGTGGCAGAGCTTTCCCAGGGCTTCACCAGAGGTTCCGTGCAGAAGAGGTAGTACATGATTTTCCAAAAGCACATGTTCCTTTTGTGCTGTACTTTGACTTATTCCTTGAGATAGGTCTCGCATAGAAGCTATAAATAATGAAAATATACAATGATATTTTTAATGAGAGGGTTTTTTTTCTGACACATTACAATTCTGGTGTTTCTAGTGCTACAGGATAACATCCTTGTGGTGGCAGGAGAGGTTATCTCAAGATAAGGTAAGAACGTTGTATCTACTTTAGCTTGACCTGTTCAGGCTGTCACACCTACCAGAAAGCAGAATTCTGGGGCTTCCTCTTAAATTGGTCCTTTCTTTGGATTGCAGTTTTGTCTTTGCAGGAATCTTCTGTAGCTGTTTTTTGAATGAGATTCTGAAAGTTAATGGTGTTGGGCCAGCAAATCTTGTCTTCCAGGGAGCTAGTCATCTCTTTCTAGACTTCTCTTAACCTCTTTCATTCACTTGTATACCTGTCAGCCCAGCAGGGCTGTTGTGCAACTTCACATGCCATATGGAAGCCAGTCAGCCAAATTTTGATGGAGCCAGTCACTGCACTGCAAAAGGCAGACTGATGCCAAAAATCTCCATCTTTTCCAGTGAGTTGCTGCAGGATGTTGGTCTCTGCTCTTGTGGCTTTTTTTCACTTCCCCTTTTGTTTTTGTTGTTGGTTAACTGTGTTTTCTCACCCATAGTCCTCTTTCACTCTGGGAGTCCCTCTCTTGCTATGTGTTTCTTTACTTATGTGGATGTACTTAAGGCATGACAACTTTCAGCATGGATGAAAATCTGACTTGTGTGCTGTCTCCTCACCGGTTTGTACTAGTTACTTCTGTACTTCCACAGCACATGAAGCACAGGGTGTTAAACAGTGGCAAGGGGCAAGGCTATGGCGCTGTACAGAGCGGTTACAGGTAGAATTGGTCTTTTCCCCGTTTCCCTACATAAGGAGGAGCAGTCTTATTTTAGGAGGAAAAGTTTATTTCTTCCCAGCAGGGGTAGGTCCACATAAACTCTTCAGCTCTCTAGAGGTTTGGTTGCATTGGATCACTTCTGTCTGAAGGTACAAAACCCTAGTGTTGGAGCTTTTGATACTATAGAGCTTTCTAGGGCTAAAAATCAAAGGGACTTTTTTCCACCCACATACTTTACCTTTTCTGAGAAAGCCTAAGCAGTGCTCCTTCCTCCTCACGTGAGTGTTCTCAAGCCCAGAGCTCCTGCCCAACTTCACGTTCCTCTGTATTCAGAGGAATGCTGGAAAGAAATGAAAATTACTTACAAAATGTGGTGTGGCATTTCCTAATGTTTTCATTCTGATATGGAATCTTAAAATATGGAAAAGCTTGTCAAGATTCAGTAATTTGAAACATTTGGAATGAATAAAACCTGTCTTATACACTAGAAATAAAATAAAAAAAAACAAAAACAAAAAAAAAAAAAAAAAAAAAAAAAAAAAAAAAAAAAAACGACAATGAGTGCTTGCACAAAGGCATGTTCAGAGTGAGAAAGTTGACTTGGCATTTCCAGGTTTTTAATTACTAAACCAAAATTGAAGTCCACTGTTTTCTTTATGCAGTCAAAATAGATTTCCTTTGGGTATATCTGAAATGATACAGAGTTCACTTAAGTCAGCTTTGTCTTTAAGGTCAGTATCATCATCTAAGACACATGCTATTAGCAGGTTGTTGTCTGTAGGAACTCAGCACCAATGTTCCTAAACAAGATAAACTGGAAAATGAATATGCTATCAATGGGCTGCATTTTTGGGGGCAGCTGAGGGTTTTTTTCTTATCAGTTTCTTTGATCACTTCTGCCTGGAAAATGATGTATTAACTTTAAAACACAGCCAAAAAATGGCAGAATCTAAAAAAGAAAAATGAAGGCATGATGTTTAAGGTTTGTTATTGTAATCTGTGACTGTATAAGATCACATATTCATCATGTAATGGTAATGGTAAGATTAAATGGCTTTGAACCAAATGTAAACATTTTGGAGGAAACCAGCAACATCTTGGGTCTTTCTGGTACTGTAGACTTCAAAGATGTTGGGACACCTTAGCTTCAGAGATTGAAATATTGACCATCTTCCTGATACATCTGTTGTAATGCATGACAGTGTCTGCTGTGTGAAGAGGGATGGCTGCAGGATGTCTTCGCTCTACAACCATGGAGGGAGTTAGTTTAGAAGACAAAGACATTGAAGATTTTTAATACTTTAGACATGTCCAGTTTCTTTTACAGACCACTTTCAGCCCATTCTACAAGTGAAAAGATACTTATTTTCTGACATTTTTCTATAAAATATTTGAGATGTAGGTCTTGCTGCTTTCTGCCCCTAGTAAGGGTAATGCTGGTACCTTCCACCATTAAAAAAAATAATTCTGGAACTAAATGATAAGCAAAGAGCTGAACCCTGATTCAATGAGATGGTAAAAACTTTGTTATTTATTTTTTGATCAACTAAAACTGTTTTCAGAATTTATGATGAGTGTACTTCTTAAAAATACATCTATTAAAATTATGCCAAGGCCTAATCTTACTACAATCTGCTTAAATCATAAAAAATAACAAACAAAATAGAAACAGTGCTTCCAAGTTGTGTGTCAGACCATTCAGCTGATGAAAGTCGCTGCCTAAACTCTGGAAACCCAAGGTGTTTGAAGTACTGAGTTGACTTTTGAGTCTCTTCTGCAAGTACCAAGAGAATATTTTCTTCAATATATTCAATTAGTTGAGTTAAATGACTAATTTATTCAAGCTTGACCAACTGGGAGTTGAAAGAAGCAGAAAAGCTTGTTCTTCTTTACCAATCTGTGAATAAAAGTTAATTATGGGAGGATTAGATTTGCTAATACTACAATATTGAAGGATATTATAACTAAATACTGGATTGGTGCTAATTGTAGCTAATAATGAGTTATTTTAGTAGATCAATTTTTAAATCAAATCACAATTTTCTTTAGAAGTCTAGCCCCTTTAAGACAGTGCTGTGCAACTGATAAACCGTCTCACTGTATTTTAAGTTGCATTCCAGTTTCCATCCAAAGAAACATAAACCATAAGTAAACACAAAGGGATCAGCTAGTAAATAAGAATTGTGCCATACATGATTTTCTAACAAAAACAGTAAAATTAATCTGAAAAAATGTATAATGAGGTATAGAAAAGCTTAAATATATATCAGTGGAGCTACTCTTTCCTTCTGGCTAGCAGTAAGAAGTGCCAAATTTAGTGTAAAAGCTATATTTAGTTACAAAGCAACATACTTTAGTGGTTACAAACTGAGAATTAACCTTTCTCCAAGAAAATAACTAAAATGTTTAAATGGGAAAACAAGATTCAAATTATTTAACTCAAGGTTTCCCACGTGGTTGATTAACTCATTATTTTAAAGTAAGTGGCTTAAAAGATTTCATCTTCCTGAAAGTCATTGATAACTGAGTACCTATGAGTGAGCATAAACCTAAGTGCAAACCTGACATAAGGATTCAGAAATTCAGCCAAGAATGTGGTGTCAAAAAAACGTGAGGATAGAATTTTCAGCCCTGTCCATAAACATTTGGTATATGGGACACCCCACAATGAAATATAATTACCTCTTCTGCTGATAGTATCATGAGAAAAATGTTGCTTCAGGCATCAGCAGAATGAGATACAGAGGACAGGATGGAGAGCGTCTCGGTCATTGCGCCTTTGCTAAAAAGGTGCCGAGTCCTGCTGGTGTTGGTCCTTCATGTCTCAAACTTAGGGACAGACACCATCATGGTTCCTGTCCATCTGCTGGTCACATTGAAGCTGTTTCTGTAAATGCTAATTCATAATCTTTCATCAAATCGCATTGAAAAACCACCACTTTCTGTTGCTATTTAAAGGATCGATTTGGCAATGGTTAGGCTGCCTGTTTTTTATATCCGTTTCCCCACAAGCGGAGTCCGTGAAGAGTGCTGAGTTTCCAAGAGGTGGTCCTTCTCCAACAGCTTACTTCACAGCATGGCTGCCTGGCTCTTCCTCGCCTCCTAGCTGGGATGAAAGACTGGGGCAAGAGATACAAGTGCTTGGTGCAGCACTGCCAGACCAAGAAGCAAATCTCGGGGTGCCCCAGCGCTGTGCTGTCTGTGTACCTGCTGCTGTGTGCCTGGCTCGACCTTGCTGGGTAGCTTCTTCAGGTTTTAACCTCTCATGAACATGGGTTCCTCATCTTCAGCAGGTCCATAAACCAGCTGTGTAAATTAGAAGTAGCCTATTAGTAAAGGAATTTATGGCTGGAAATTTTGCTGGGTATAATGTCCTGTTTGCCCAGCTCTCCCCTTTCCTCACAGTTATTCCCTAAGCTAGCCCTGTATGTTTTCTCTGTGCATCCTCTGAGTCTCCGGGAGCCTTCTGCTGATCAATTCTCTTGTTGACGAGCCCAGAAGAGGATTTTCTTAACCAGCCACCCAGCCCGCTCCTCACTGCTGAGGCATGGGGATGTAGCAATGAAGGGTGTGTAATGGATGAAAAACTAGATGATGGCATTCGCCTTCCCAAAACTATTAACATGAACAGGCTGCGGGTGCACCCCAGCCTCTGTTCCTCTCTGTGTGATCTGCTGTCTCCCTCATCAGGCTCTGGGGTCCACAACCCAGCTTGGGTGTTCACCATGAGAGTGATGAGGCTTTATGTGTTTACTGACCTATAATAGCCAGTGTAAAGGATGCTGAGGTAAAGGCTGTGTGTTACCTGCCCTGTGCATCTGCCTGGGGTCCAGATTTTTAAATATGCTATTTCTTTGTAGTCCTTTTCCAGTGAAATTCCAGGTTTTGCCATCTCTCCCTCACATGCATCCACCATGAAATATTAGTACAGCATTTAGGTTTTTCCAGACTGATTTTCAGGACAACTTGGACCTTTTATTTCTGTGATGTTTCTAAAACTGGCAGAAGAAGAACTTTTTTTTAAGCCTGCATACGCTGCAAGGAGTATTTTAAAATAAAGAGGGGTTTTTTTTCATCTTTAAGCATGTTTAATGCTTGTATAAGGTGCCAGATTTTAATTACAGTTGGCATTTATAAGCGTGGTGCTGGCAATGGCAACCATATTGCTGAAAAAAGGCATAAATTTTGACACTGGCAATATGGGAACCCAGCATATGAGACTGTAAACCTCATTGCTTTCTGTTTTAATATACTAGTTTAAGGCAAGAACTTTTAACGGTTAATATTTAACTAGAATGTTTAGGGTTTGATATAAAGTGGTTCTAATTTCAAACTATTTAGTAATTTAGGTCCTATCAAAGATCAGCTTAGGTAATAACTTTCTATTAAACAGCCTTTAAATAAGCATGCTTAAAGTAGGGAAAATAAGATGCTTCATTACAAGAAATGAGGTTGGCATCTACCAGGTTTTCCATTAAGTTCCAGGTCACAGACAAATAAAGGAAGTATGTTAGGAAAAAAAACCTTTTTAAAAATAATTAGGGAGATGTCTGCTTTGTTCACCAGATGGAAAATCAGTAGTTGTGGGTGGTCTGTGCTGGATGGGGCATCTCACAATTGGCAGAGCTATGCCTTTAACTTTTAAAGTCCTGGGACAAAATGTGAAAGTAATTGACTGTTCAGAATGCTCTCTCTCTGGATACCTAGCATGCTTTTAAAACCAAGATTTGGTGAGTTTGTGACTTTTTTTTTTCTAAGAATGATCAAGCTGTTGTGTCTAGTATTAGGCCAATTGGGTATATATTTGGTAGCTGTTTAGTGGGGCTGTTATCTTTTGTGCTTACGCCTGTGTGTGCCTGGACTTGCAGGCGCACAACTGAAATGCCACAGCTTTACAATTCTCCATTAGCATGTTGTGCACATGATTTTTATATTGTCAGTGTTTGCCCTGTTCAGGGTGTACGTAAACTGTTGGTTAACATAATTTGTTTCTTTCCTCTAGTTCTTTCTGTTTTAAGGAATTTAAATCTATCAATTTGCCAACATAGCAAAGGAAACAAAGTTGCAACTTTATTTTTGCAAACAAGAAATTACCTGTTTTAAAATAATTCAGGGATTTGCAAAAGTATTTAAAATTCGTCGTAATATTTTTTTAAAAATCTAAATAAATCCAAATGTGCATGTGTGGATAGTATGTGTACACATATGCATATTAAATACAGTCATTTAAGAATGTGTTAGAATCTTCTTAGTGCAGTTTGTAACTTTGCTCACTGTTCCAGGGCTGATACTTTCTAATTGCCAGATTAATATGAGAAAACAGTATTTTAAATGTGGAAGACAAGTTAGAAAATGTTTGTATTCATGTTAAGAATAACAGATTTTATTATCTGAACTGCAATAAGAATGTGTACTGTTCAGCAGTGACCTCTCAAAGAATGAGGTAGAACCCATTTATGGCATAGGAGGCAATTGCTTTATATTTACCTTACTTTACAGACAATTTTTTTGCAGTTATCTATATGAATGGTCACAGAGAATTGTATGCATGTGTTATATCTATATTGTAGCTTGTGTTAAACTGATCCCCGCACTTATTATGTAGAAGCATTCTTGAAGATAAGTGAGGCACTCAACTTAGTGCCTTCTTTGTAAAATCCCTTTTGCTATGCATGACATGTACTCTGTATTTTTTTCCTTGCAGTAAATGATAAAGCTTTTTTCTTTCCATGAACCTCCTTCCAAGAAAACACATACAGCCTAATAACACTCGCCTTGAGAACCATGCATTGCCTTCACTACAAAGCCGTGTTTTCATTGAAGAGATAATTATAATATGGTTTAATGTTCTTGTCAACCCTGAAACACTGTCCCTAAAGAGTGCTATTCTGGAGGATGTCTTTTTGAAGAGAGTTGAATGTAGCTAAGAAAACATACATACAGCCACATGCTTTTGTGATAAACCAAGACAGATTTGTAATACAATATGTGGTCTATGAAAAGAATTATATGTTTTTCTAAGGTGTTAATTTAGACCTGCATCTTCCTCCAGATTTTGCTGTTAAAAATGTAGGAAGTTTGCTTGGATTTATTTATTTTGCTGTCCGTCCCGTCCCCCGTCCCTGAATTATATTATTTTTAGACTTCAAATCTATACAAGGACATAAATTCACAATAAGAATTAAAATGCTTTTAGTGTGCTTTGAGGCACAGAGTTCAGATGAGTAAAAAAGCCCAAACTGGAACACAAATGGTTCTTCCCAGGCAACAAACATGCTTGGCTGTTGATATGCTGTAATTTTCTGCTTTACTTAGTAAAAACAGCAATTACTTATTTGTTCCATATCCCCCCCCAGCACAGATGCTACTCAGTCTGTCCATTTTCTGAGCGCCGAGCAGGCTGCGTGCACGCGCGCGGACGCGCATGCCTGCGTTCTAATGCGACGCAAGTCAAGTTTTCTCCTTGCATGCTGTACTGTTAACAGCATTTATTTGCTGCTGCTGCCAGTTTACCACCAGTCCAAGACAATGGTGTGTGCTGGAAGCGGCTGTGGCTGTGACGGACTTAGCAGTCTCTCCTGCCGATGACAAACGTTTCCAGGTACAGCTTACAAAGCGTCGAGCTGACCTTACAAACCAGTGCAAGGACAGATAAAAGCTGGACAGTCACACCGGTTAAGACTGCAGCCCGGTCAAACAAATCTTTAACATCATTTTTGCTGTATTGTCTTTTGTGGCAGTCTGGTGGTTGTGAACAGTGTCTGGTGCTGCTAAAAGCTACATAATCTGAAGTAAAAAGCCTCCGAGGGAAATGAAATCACAGGCTGGCTGAAGGCAATGCAAAATTCCCCTTGGCTTCAGGCCATCTGGGATTTCCCCCTTGGGTTTCAAAGCTCAGTTAAAGGCTGGCAAGTAAGAAAAATCTGGTTATCTGCCACACCACAGAAAATATATATAACCAAAAAAAAACGCCTGAAAAGCTAAGGACAACACAACTCTCACTGCTCGTATGGCGAGCATGAGACGGCGTATACAAATGTGTGGCTCAGCACAACGCGACCTGGCTGCAGAATCAGGTGCTTGGAATTTTGAATTTAATACATAATTATTTTTAAGAGCTACTGTTAAATAAGGAGTATAATCAAATATGTTAATTAATCAAAACGTGTTTTATTAATTATTTAATCACCATAATTCTGGAGAGGTAGTATAAAAAAAGCACAATACCTAGGAAAAGTGTATCATTGAATCTTCATTACAGTCACCTCATCATTAGCAATCCATTTGCTTGCTCTGAAGTGAATGGGATTACTTTTCTTCTTTAAGGAGGAATTACAAAGTAAGACCTTAATTAGTATTGTAAGTAATCTCTCTAGAGAAACTTTTCGCTGCAAAAACTTCCTCAACAGGCAAGTGTTAAAATGTTTCTAGTGCTGCACAATTTGAAAATATCCTTGACATTTTTTCCTTCGGGTTTATATATTCAAGCTAGATAGCCACTGTTCAAAGAATAAGTGTTTCTGGCAGAATTAGCATTTTACAGTCATGACTATGTTTTGGTTCCCCCACCATTTTTCTTTTGTTTTGTAGTGGAAGGAAAAAATAGCCCAAAATACAAAATCTTAGTTAAAATTAATGTAGATGCTCAGTGGCATGAAAAGAAATGAAAAATGCCAGTTTCCTATTGCTGCTTCTTTTCATATCTTTGAATTTGTTACCTCAAACATTATCTTTAGACTTTTCTTTTAAAAAGATATGCTGAGTTCCTACCTCATCTTTTTTATGCACCTTAGCACCTAACATTTTGATGGATTGTTTTTATAACTTAAATCTTGGGTTTGGAGTTGTTTGGGTTTTTTTACTAAACTACCCCTTTTTTGAACAAATAACTCATTGTGGGATTAAATATCTGACAAAAACATATAGGACCTTCCCAGTAGGTGAATATACACCAGTTCGTAATTATATTTCCTTTTTTTTTTTTTTTTTCCAGGCTATATATTCAATTTATTAAAAAAAAATCTTTTTCATTTTAGCTGTGATGATATCACATATAAATCCATTGCCATATTAGATGCTGCTGCGTTTACAGCTAAGGCTCAGTGATCTCTGTTTGACAGACAGGTATCTCTGCTGTTGTACATCTTCACAAATTTCCCTCTCTGAGAAGGCCTGTGGGGAGGAATACTTCCAGACGGTCCGTTTTGTGCAGTCTTCCTATTGCCGAGAGGCATGCTTAACAAGGCAAATGTTCCTGCTCCACTCTTAACACAATATTTCACTCTCCTTTTCCATCTGATTTTGCAGATAAGGAATTGTTAAGCTCTAGTCCCCGTGTTTGTTTAAAACCAACTTGATTTTTTTATACCTAGTGTTTGTGAAGGCACTTGATTTCCAGCTTTCACATCCAAGTGTTGAGATGGAGAGAGCATGGAAGGCTGCACTGGTGCGTGCTGAAGACCCAATCTTGTTTAAGTGGGTAAATACTCTCTTTGACCCCACTTCCTCGGGAAATTCCCTTTGGTTGCATATTATTGCCGTGAGATGTAAATTGATTCATTAGTATTTGCTTGCCTTTTAAAAGACTAGAGCAAAGTTTTGCTGAAGTTCTTTTTTGATAATTTTATTATTATTAACCTTATTTTCTTTTATGATACTGGCACTCATTCAGCCTCTCTATGTCCCCACACACTGCATTCTTACAAGTCTTTTCTCATAAGGGGAGACTGCAAAGACATGCAACAGCTCAAGACAGCTTCATTAAGGCTGGAAAGTAAAATATTCAGGAGTTAGGAAATGTCAAAATTAAAATAGCTGATGCAATCAAATTTCACCCCCCTTATATGTTTGCATGATAGCATAGTCTTTTAATTTCAAGATCATACACGAGTATTTCCACAGGACCCCAGCCTCAGTGAACAGGATGGACGATGCTGAGTTAATGAGCAGTTATTCAATATTTTGTTTTCTCCTAATTTTTCAATGTGTAGCCCTAGGCCTTATTTACTGCACACTATTGAAACCCTGCTGTGAAGACAGAATTGTTAATTTCCTCATGAGCTTTTCTATGGCACTTACTGCTATAAATATCTGAATGCTTAACAAACATTAATTAATTTATCTTCAGAAAAGCCTCATGATGAAAAGAGCTGGTATTACTACTGTTTTACAAATAGGGAGCTGAGGCATAGTAAGATCGGAGTCATGAATGTCCCATAAATTTGAGTGCTGTCAGCTTACAGTTAAGGAGGTAGAGATCTGTATTTCAGTATTCAATTTTGAGGCACCTTGCCATCAGAGCAGAAAAGTAGCACTAGGTTAGAGAAGCAGGCTTTCTCTACTGTTACTGGAAGAGCTAGTGAGATGAGCTGTGCAGAGAGCACTAATACCATTTATTGCACCAATAGCTTTTATGTGGGGGAAAAAACCAGAAGCCTTGGGCATGCAAATCCTCTTCACTTGCACTCTTTTACTTTGGAATGTCCAAATAATTTTAATTCTGTGCCAAGTAGAAACTTCTAAAGAGACCCACAGAGCATCATGGCTGCGAATTCACTACACTCGTGAAGTGCTGGAAATACTTAGAAGATACAGCGAGTAGAGAATCACCTAAACCTAGACAAGGGGAAGTATTGCAGAATACCATTCCTTAAATCATAACCTTTTCATAGATTTACTATCCATACTGTGGGTTTCAGGAAAGTGCTTTCCACTACTCGAGATTCAGAGCTGTTAGCCCTTTATTAGAGTCGCTTATCTAAGCTCTTGCTTCCAAAAGCATTTTGGAGTTTGATTTAATTAGGTAGGACCCTTCCAGAAGAGTACAGAAACAAAAATTTTGACAGGAGTGTCCTCTTACTTTAAAAATTGCTCTGTGATAAGAAGTCCTTATTTTGGAGATAATTCAAGCCTCTGTTTCAAAACACTGCTTTAATAATGGGTTAAACCATGGCTTTCTAGATTAATAGAGCCATTCACTTGGTAGAGGGTAGACCCAGCTCCTGTCCTTGCTCCAGTTAGTTATCCAAGTAATTGGTTAAAGTAAGAAAGTAGTTTTTACATTAATCTTCACAGACTGGCCTCAAAGGTCATGCTTGGGCTTGTTTGTATCATCTCCCTCAGACCCAGGGAATATGTAACTGTATGTCAACTAGTACCACTTCTCCAGTGTGTCGTCAGGTAGGGGCAAGACCTTAGAAGACCTTAAAATAATCATGCAAACAAATAAACAAAAAACCTCTCAGGTTCCTACAGACAATAGTCTCCCTTATCCAGTCATGATTTGGGTCTGTCCCATAAAACATCTCTGTGGGAATATATTATTGAAGACAGTTTCATAAACTGTGTGCCCTGAGGGCTGAACTTGGATTACACAGAAACATCAGCTTGGCTATTTCCTAACTTTCTGTTAGTTTTGCCTTGCAGTCTGAGCAGTAGTATTTTAATGTTGTTTTCACAGATTGTTAAGAGGATATTTTATCCTGAAATGATACTGGACCCCACATGAGTTGTCAGCGTGGTGAGCATGCAGGTAGTCCTGCAATATTGCACTTACCGATATGCATATGGCACCAAGGTAGTAGGTGTTGATGCAGTGTCGGTGTCCTCTGCAGAGGCGTCACATCTGGCTCAGTGTGGCTTGGCATCACTGAATTGCTGCCTTTGCCACCTTTGTCCCTGGTACACGGTTGGTGCCTGGTGCTGTCCAGGGAGAGGGATGGTCCTGTGCTCCTTCCCCAGCAACGGGCCAGGGCAAGCAGGCAGAAACCTTGCCCTCATAACAGGGAGGGGAGTCAGGAGACTGGACTGCAAGGAGTGGAAGGAAAATGGGGATTGTAGTGCCCTTGGGTCACTTTCTGCTGCAGCCTTTTGTCACAAAGTGAGTATGAGCCCTCAGTATGAGCAGGTCACAGGAGTCACAGTCTGCCAAAGTCCCACTGACTTGTCTAACAACTGAATTATACTTGGTGGTGCTATGATACTTTTCCTAGTTTTTAGGAGGGAATTTCTGTAACTAAATATAACCAGATCCATCAGGATCCATTGCAGGTGATATGATGCTTTCTGCTGCAGCTGTCCTCTCTCTTCCGCAGTGCATCATTTCAGTCCCATTCCCTTTCTGAGGCTTCTGATTTACTTTGGATCTCTTGCCAAGACGAGCTTTCCTGTTAGGGCTCAGCATTTGGAGGAAGGTTTTGGAGAATGCATAAGCAAAACACCTTCTTCATATGTTTTCCCAGAACTGCTGGTAGCTACCGTCATGGGGCAAGAGGTCTGGGGTCTGTACATGAGCTGTGCCGTGGAGCTCCCTCAAGGGGATGGGGTACTGCACGGTCTGGTCTGACCAAGGGCTGCCAGTGGAAGGAGCACAGCAAAACATTTGGATTATCACCATCTTAAACGAAACAAATCTTCCCTGCGTATGCTGAATTGCAGTTTTTCAGAGGTTTTTAACTTGTCTAAATCTGGGTGATTTCTAATGAGCATGACAAAGACATACATAAAATACAAAAGACTCCCAGTCCTCCTTGCTGAGCTGGAAGTAATTTTAAAAGGAACATTTTTCAAGGTCTTTGTAATTTCAATATGCAGAAGAACCTCTCTCTTTGAAATCACCTGTTAGTACTGTAAAGTTCCCAGAACTTCAGCCTGAAGCAGACATGTGGCACAGACAGTTCCTGTCCCTGCTGTCAGCGGAATTGTGTGCAACTGAAAATGAGGAGTATCTGCCAACTGAGTAATAGGCCACAACATGATGCTACTGTAGATAGTCTGCTTCCATGAGGGAAGCTGAATGTGGTGAATGATGTTGCTACGTTAATGGAGAAACAAAGATTTCTGCAGGGTTCATGGAGAAACTCATGAAGACTTTTCCAGTCTGCTTAGGCAGCAAATTCCAGAAATTTAGAAGAAAATAATTAATCCAGGCTGTAGGCAGGCAGACATCCCTCTCCAGTGCTCAGGTGGAGAGCTAACTAAATGTGGAGGTTTGAGGTTTGCGTTAACAAAAAGACCAACGTTGCTAATGCAGACCCCCTGCTATTGGAACACCAGAAGTGTTGGACTAACAAATTAGCACGCAGGAAATCTGCAATTGCAGAAAAACTCAGGTCTCGTGATTGTAGCAATTGTTTACATCTTTCTACAGCAAAAAGGCTATTTAATCGTGTTAAATTACAACCTTGTGTTCAGATAGTGGGCACTCACATTATTGTCTTTGTGAAGATGAGTTGTCACTTCTCTGATCTAGGTTGCTCTCACAACAGAGGCAGTAAAGCTTTCTGTTTGAAATAGAAGAAACAGAAGAATTTCTTTTGGTGCTAGGCTATGCAACAGTTTCCCTTGTACAAGCCCTGAAGTTTAGCCTTTACTAATTGGTACTGAAAAGAAAATTAATCAGTGCGAGGGAAGGGAATTCACAGCTGAATGCTAATTATTGCAGAGAAAGTAAGCAAAACTGTGCTTGAGCTGTGCGAAAGCATGGCGTAAGAGTGAAATGCTTAGCTCGAGCTTGTTAACTGGAACTGATGTCCCGAAACAGCTCTGTGTGTTTGCTAGGTCGTAGCTGTGCATTTTGGAGCCAGCCACTCTGGTTGAGAACGGCGGTGCTCCCCATCTCACTGCCGCTCCGGGAGAGGCGATTGCTCCCGTAGGTCTGCCTCAGAGAAGTTCGATACGCGCTAATGGGGCTCATTGTGCCTGGAGCGGGGTCGGGGGCACTCATGCAACCCCTTCCTGCCAGCGTGGTTGCAGAGGCAATCGCATCTGGCCTGTGGGTGATCCCAAGCACCCCAGGTTGATGCCACCTCAGGTGAGGTTCAGAAGAGGACATCTGCCTGCAGCCTTCAATCACCAAAAGCAGTAGGTGTCCTGCTGGCAAAGGTTTTATGGCTGCTGCTTAGCACAGTGTTCCCTGGAAAGCACTTCATGTTCCTTTTTTCCATCTCCCTAGCTGAACTGCATAGGCTTTCTTTCCACATGGGTACTCAGTCGATGGAGACATATCTAAACAATTTAATAAACATGGGTTTTTTACACATTCTTCGTGAAGAGCAAATTCATCCACTGGCTGATGTGCTACATGTCTACTAAGCTCCTGCTCAGATAACATTAGAACCGGTTGAAAAATATAAAGCAAATTATCCAGAGTTTTGGAAAATGACACACTTTTCCTCTTGACATTTTGTCATTTCAAGAAAAATAAGCAACTTTTTACTGGTTTAGTTTCTTTCCTCACTCTCTCTTCTTCCCACCCTTCTTTTCCTCTTTCTAGTTTGCCTCTGTGAAAACAGAGGGCCAGTAAAACAAAAACGGTAGATCAGGCTGTGCCCATATTCTTGCCTTCCAATTTTGACTGAAATAGCAAATGTCAAAGCTTTGATGGTGTTTTTTTATTAACTCTTTTTTAATACAAAAAAAAAATCAACCAGCTCTTGTAATAGCTTCACAGTACTCTTGGTGCTCATTCATAAGCAGCAGTACGTAGCAATGAAATTCTGTAGTGGCAGTACATAGGTTTGTATCCTTCTGATTTGCATAGAGGTTGTGAGGACACATGAGGCTGAACTCGTACCTGCTGTGCAATGTGGAATTACTGTTATCACCAACTTCGGATGTTCCTGTAAGGGGTAAAAGCAACCACAAGTGTAGCTGTACAGAGCAAGAAAAAATCATGCCTTTTGCAATCTCTTTTCTGATAGACTTGTAAGCATTTTATTTGAATTAGCAAATGGTGATAAATGCTGATTTTTACAAAAATCCTTTCAAAAACTTGAAAATCTGATGGCAAAAATACCATCTGATTCTTCAGCATACACTTGTTTCCTCTCGTTCTGCTCTGGAACCATGGTACTGTCTTGACCTTGCATATTTAGAGGAGCGACTTAGGCTGAACTTGACAAAAGCTATACTTGGCAATTGTCTTTGGCAATGCTAAAGTCTACTAACCATTTTTTTTTTTTCCAGTAAAAAGTAGAAATTAACTCTGACCATTGGAGGTTTTTTCTAAAGTTACTGATGAGCTATTCTTCCATGACTCTGCTGGTTTCCCCAAATAACAACAATGCCGTGTATTTTTTTCAAAGTGAGTGTAACTTGCATAGCATGCTTCTGGGGTTTCTGCTGCTGCTGAAGCTAATTTAATACTCATTAAAGTACCGAGCAAGTCTAATCCAAAGCCTTATGGGCCTTCAATGCAGGCCCATAAAATGTGCAGATTCGTGCTTGCTGGGCAGCTCCAGGGGAAGTGTGCTGTGGAAAGAGGGGGTGGTGTGCATCCCACTATCACAGAGCTGCCACTGCATCAGGAGAAATTTGGAGAAGATTCCCATCGCTGTGGACAGAGACATATATCTTCTGGTAGCAATCCTACCTGCTGGAGTTGCAAATGGAGCTAGGGGCCAGCTCTGATGATGATTATCCCATCCCAGCAGGCTGCCCAAGCTGTGCAAGTGGTCCCCACGAGGGACAGCTGGAGCAGACTGGTGTGACACCACATCTGCCTGTCACCTTGTGCCCACAGATGCACTGGGCTGCTGAGCTGTGCCACCCACCAGCCCTGCTTCTTGGGAGGGGGACCCAACACTTCCTCACCCCTCAGCATTTCCATCTTGTGTGGAGTCTCTCTGCAATGGGAGAAATCATGGCACTGGCACCACTTTCCGTGGGGCCAAGGTTTTACCCAGCCCAGTGTAGGGGCCGAGCAAACCAACTGCCCACAATGGCACCATGGCACAGGGGACCCTCTTCCAGCACAGGTCAGGAGAAGCCACATGCCTGGTCAATGCCAGCTGTGGCTTCTCCTGCTGGCATGAAGCCACTCGGGCTGAGCACTGCCAGGGGCATGGAAAAGCCGTGACTGCCATTGCCCATCCCAGTGACCTACTTGCTGGCAGCTGCGATGCCAGTCCCTCTTCTGGCTTGTGTATGCACCCCACACCTGGAGAAGTGTGAACTAAGACGTGGCAGTGCTATAAACACCTGAGCAGCTGCGTGGGAGCAAGAGGCGGCCAGTGACTGCTCCTCTTGGCTCCTGCCGCTCCAGCTCCTCAGCAGTGGCAGACTCATTCCCAACAGGGCACATAACCTGTCCTTCACCCCACCTGTACCTTCAGAGTTGTCTTCTTACAACTCACGTACTGCTGGCTGAGAAACTGGGGTGGCTGCAGCAGTCTGCTAGTGGGCATGTCGGATGGGTTTCGTCCTTCCCCCTGTTAGTGACGGTGCCCACTCTGGCTGCCTCGTCTCTCCAGGGCTGGCAGCCAGCCCCTGGCACTGCTTTGCTTTCTTCCTCCATGAAGTGGCTCTCTCAAGCAGCTGTTCTTGCCAGGGGGAATACGTTGTCCATCCATCCATGCATGCAGCCACCCCGGGTGATCGTGGAGCAAGGTCGCTGATGCAGATCCATCCCATTCTCCCAGTGAGCACAGCGGCAGTTGGGGCACCGTTTCAATGGGCGTCACAGCAGCAGAGGCCGAGGCCCACAGGCCAGGGGAAGGAGGCAGAGGAGACCCCAGCGGGGTTCAGTGAGGGGACAGGGATGGCCCAGCACCTCTTTGTCCGGGGGACAGGACAAGCACCCCTGCGCTGTACTTGGGGGGGGGTAAAAGCACGCCGTCCCACCGCTCCCCACAGGCCTCCGGCCTGGGTTCGGGCCTCCTCGCGTAGAGCCCCATAAAGGCAAGAGGAGTGGTGCCGGCCTCACGCATTAAAAAAAAAAAAAAAACAAACCCGACAGCGCTCCCAACAGCTGGGAGGGTAAATCCAACCAGCGGGGAAGCTCCAAACCCTAACGCGGCCTACCCGGGCCCGGCCCGGCCCCAACGCCCGCGACGGCGGGCGTTGGGGCCGGGCCGGGCCCGGGTAGGCCGCGGCCTCGCGGAGGGCGCCGCTAGATGGCGCTGCTGCCCCAGCGGAGCGTCGCGGTGGGCGGGGCTTGTCGGTGGGCGGGGCGAGGGGCGGGGCGGGGGGGTGCCGGCTGGGTGGCCCGGGAAAGGGGTTTGTGGAGCAGAGGGGGGGGGGGGGGAGGGGAAGCAAATGAAATTAACTGCGGCAAATACTTTAGTTTTTATAGAGCCTTTATTGTGAAACATAGATAAATTGTTCCCAGCTAGTCGTATAAATAGCAACAACTTAGTACCTTTTACAACCAACTAGGAAAACATTAATACCCGGGCTGTTCCCAGCCCACTTGATTGAAGAAGCGGGGACAAAATGTCAAAGTGACGTTGTCTGAAAGCCGTGGGCCTAAATCTCTCGTGCTGTAGGTTGAAACACTGCCGTTTAATCCAAAGGAACTATTACACCAGAGAATCAGGGCTGGAGAATTTTAAATGTGACCGTAGTCCCATAATATTCAGGAAACTCCTAATTTTCTGTTGGAAAGGAAGGAACAAGTCTCTTTCAACCGTCACCTCCGTGAAATGACAGCTGGTTGTCTGAGGCAGCCCTGCTTTTGCTGCTTGGTGAGATGTTCAGAGCCTACGTGCAAGAGTGATTCATCTCTGCGCTTCTTAGTTGAGATAACAGCACCGCAAACCCGGCTGTTAAGGTTAACCTGTACACTGCATAAGGACAACAGATGGAAATTCTGGTTTAGAGCCACTGCAAAAAATAAAAACATGTTCCAAAGGGAAAAGGAGCTTGTATTTCTGTGTTTGAACCTTTGATCTTCGTTCACATCTGAAGGGAAGAGTAGACCTTTTGCTGAAGACACATGGTTTTGCATCTGTGAAAACACAGCTGTATAGAGCAAAACAAAACTGGTGCAAAACACAATGGTTTTGCTGTGTCAGTTTAGCTGTTGGCGTTAAAATGCTTTAGAAATAGTGGGGTTTTTGAAGAACCCTTCAGAAAGTATCTGTCTTTACACAGTTGTTTGTTGAGATTTTACTCTGTGGATTTTAAAGTCCGTTGGTGATCAAGAGACAGCTGCTACCTAAATATTTAAAGCAAACTCGTGGGAAAGTCTGTCATTCCCTCAACAATCCCATTTTAACAGCTTTCTAAAAAAAAATAAATGAAAGCATCAAAATGTACAGGAAAAACCACGCTAGCAAAATAACCTTAACTCAGAGAAAAAATAATCCATATCTCATTAATGCTGTCATTCTTAATGGTGTATGTGCGATATACAGAATTTCATGATAACATACTGCCTTTCTGGAGTCGCCCCAACACACCCCCTGAAAGTAAAGGGATGTCGCCTGGTGTCCTTGGTCGCATCGTTTTGCATCTGAACGCGATGGCAGAGCTGCTCTCCGATGCCTGCCTGTTGTCTCCTGTCTCCCCGCATTTGTAGCGACACATCGCCGTCCCAGCAGTGCTCCCAGCAGCCCCACTGCTTCACTGCATAGCCCATTGCCTACCTGTCCCCCCCAGTGCCTACCTGTCCTGTCCTCCCCCGCCCCCCCCAGCACTGCTCACTGTGCCAGGAGCCTGGCAGTGGTAGTAATTTTCCACCTTAAATCCCTACTCACTCCAGTTGGTTTATCACTAAAGACAAAGAGAGGAGTTAGAAATGAGGAAGGCTAAATGTGCAAATGCAAAATTATTTCTTTAAATAGAAAGAAATATTGTCTTATTTCTTAGCCACCCGATTCATTTTTGGGCAGGGAGAAAATTGGACTCAATTTTTTAATTCTTGACATCTGCACAACAGTGCTTTGCTCTTAAAATATATCCATCCTGGAGCCTTACAATAAAATTTCAAATGTGTTTGGGCTCCTAAACATGCAGCTGGCACTTAATGGGATTTTCAAAAGAGCATAAGCAGGTTAGACATCCTCCCATCCATTGAAATCGGTTGGATTTAGGTACCTATCTTGCTCAGTTGCTTTTGAAAATCCTGCCAGGTGCCTGTCTGCATCTTTAGTTGCCCTGGAAAATCTGGTCCCCATCTATCCCCGTGACCCTCCCGCTCCCATCAATATTTGTCTCCCGTCTCTTTCTCCCACACTCTGGCCTGTATTGATGCCGGAGTCTCCTCCTTTGTAGTTCCTAACACTAGGGACATCCCTCTCCTTTCTCTCTCCCAAACTGGCTCTTCAGCTGGTTAAAGGCTCAGTTGAGCAGCTCTGAGCGTGCCCAGATTTTTCAAATTAGTTTCCCTCTCCTCCTAATGATTTTTAATTCTTTCTTGGTGGTGTTTTGACTGTGTAAAGCATTTGGGGTTAAAAGACTCAGTGCAAACGGATGTGTGTGTGAGGGGAGTGCCCTGTTATGTCTCTCTTAGGTTTTGTGTGTCTTTAGGCTGAATGCGAGGAGATGCGGAATTAATTTCCCAATCAGCCTGTCTCTCCAAGTCCCCTGGAATGGTAAAGTGGTCAATGGGTTTTATATTTAAAGTCGAGAAAATTAATATTTTAATTTCTGGATCAACCACGGATAGGGGTGACTCGCTGGGTCTCCTCATGCAAGCAGTTCCCCATCTGTAAAATGGATCCCTGGGTCTCCGTTTGCATGGGTATGGAGCACGGGTAATTAATTAGTGTTTGTGCAGCCCTTTGAAAATCCTCTGACAGAAGGTGCTAGAAGGTGCTGTGGGTTGGCCTGGGGCTGAAGAGGCTCACCTCGGAGCCCTGCTGCCCTCGGAGCCCCGTGGGGCAAGGACATGAGCTGCGGGTGCGGAGAGCTGCCGGCCAATTCCTTTGCCAGAGATATTTTCCATTTTCGTCAGGGGAAAACAAATTGGAAAGGGAGTTATCGGTGTGTGTGCCTCCCTCGCCGCGTTGCCTCCCCCTTCCCAGGAATAACAACAGCTTCATTAGCAAGCTGACAAAAAAAAAAAAAAAAAAGAGAGAGAGAGAGAACGAGAGTACTGAAATATTAATAATAATAATAGTCCGGGTAACGGAGAGACAACTTTCGTCTCTGCCTCATGCAGAAAGTTTCTTCTTTGAAGTGGTTGCTTCCCTCCTCGCCCCGCCGGGAGGGAAGGGGGAACAATTGTCGAGATCTAAAGCCAGCCAGGAATGCTGAGCTGATGGCTTTCCTGCCTGCCCCCTGCCTGCCCCCTGCCCGCACCCCTGCCTGCCCATATCCCTGCCTGCTCCTACCTGCCCCCTGCTTGAATCCCTGCCCGCAGCTCCGCACACATTCCTCTCTGCCCCTGCCCGCATCCCTGCCTGCCCCATCCACATCTCTGCCCGCCGCTTCCCTACCCCCTGCAAGCCCACTGCCCACACCCCTGCCCAAGTCCGGGCCTGCCCCCGTCCGCAGCCCGGCCTGCCGCCGCCCACATCCCCGCCGGCACCCCTCGCCCCCCCTTGCCTGCCCCCCTGCCCACTTCCCTGCCTGCCCCCCTTGCCTGCCCCTGCCCTCACCCCTGCCTGCATCCTTGCCCGGCCGCTGCCTGCCGCGGAGGGGGTGTTTCGGGCGGCCAGCCCGGGGCTGCATTTTGCGGCGGGGTCGGTGGGTGTCACTAGAGCCCCTGGTTTCCTCGCTCCGGCCGCCCCTCGCGTGGCGTGGGCCCCGGCCGCCCCGCGCGGTCTCGGGGGGTGTCACCCTCGAGGGGTGAAGACCCCCCATCCCACGTAGTGTCCGCAGAAGAGACGTTTCCATATAGACACATCAAGCGTGGGAGAGGGTATTCAAGGGCTGGGTGGTTTGTGAGATTTTTACCGAGGGGGTTGGAGAGTTTTTTCCCCACGTGGGGAGGAGACCCCCACTTCTCCTGCGCGTGGTGGGCACCCTCCAACTTGGGCTGCAAACCCGGCTGTTCCGAAAGGGCGCGAATCACATCATGCTCCTTTAGCAACTATTAAAAATGCCACCGGTGACGGCAAAAAAGGGATTTTTTAAAAAATTTTTTTTTCCCCTCCTTAACTGTCCTTATGTAGGTGTGTAGGTGTCCGCCTGCTGTCAGCTGCGAGGGCAAGAAATATTTACATTTGGCTGAAGATCATCAGTGAACATGAGCGAGAGAACTCCTTGCCTGGCTTTGACCAGCAAGTGAGGCAGCTATAAGTAGATATTTATTCTTCAAAAAAAACCATACGCTTGAACCATTTTTTCCCGTGAAGTTTCTTGCGTGTCTCACAGGTACAATTTCTTCCCCGCCCAGGATCATTTTCATGGAGGATTATGATTTCTCCCTCTCCTTTTCCTTAAGAAAAAAAACAACAACAAACAAAGATAAATTCTTTTAAACGTCTTCCAATATTACAGACTATCCACATTTTGCAATATATTCCTTGTACTTTGCAACTTTTGAAAGCCGGGCATTGTTTCTCTCAACTTATTGAAATGCACAGATATGTTAAATAGGAGGGGGAGACACGACCAATGACTTCTCTTTCGCTGCATATGCAAAGAGAGGGCAGCTTGACTCTTCCCTCCACGTTTGTTAGTCACATCCTCTTGGCCGTTGTTTTGCTGTTTGTGCTGGGAATCCAATTTATTTAATGGTAAAGAGCCAGGGGTTGGGTTTTTTTAATTCCACTCGTTCTGAGCAGGTCTGAGAAAGCAGAAAAAATATTTGGCATGCCAAAGGGCAGCTTCCAAAGAGAGCTCCAGTCACCTTGCAGGAGGGATAAGGATCTCCCAAGTGACCAGATACAAAATATACAGCACTATTACACTTTCTAAATAATTTTTGGTTGTATATTTAATGTCTGAAGATCTTAAAACCCATCTGGTAGGTAGATGGGGAAAACTTGCCCATTATTTCAGACGCTGGGCTGCATGTACAGTACTTCTCTCCTTTTTGTAAGCCTTAGGAGGTGGTCCCCCAACTGCTGTAGGTTGCTATTTCTTGAAAATCCTATCCCAAGTCCCCCAGAAAAGCTGTTTATAGCAACAGGCCTATTTCCAATGTCAAGAAAGCAGGGGGGGGGACACATGACACACGACATCATTTTCAAATTAGGAGATTTTTTTTTTTTTTAGAGAAACAGAAACAAATAAGTTCCTTGTGCGAAAGGTGTGAGCTGCCTAAATTAAGAAACTGTCCCGCCTTTGAAAGCTCCCAAGCCCCAGAATGATTTTATTAAAAAGGACATCGAGGACCAAATTTCTGACGTTGTTATGGCAACAGAAATAGTTGGGTGGCAACATGGGTATCCAGAACGTCAAGATTGTAAGAAACCAGCCAAATAAGCACCGTGTTGTATTTGGAAAAACAAATTGAATGGTGGTGGCCAAGTCTTATACTTCTTTCATTCAGCGCAATCCCCATTTTCATCTGTCCAGCCGTGCCAACAGTGCCTTAACGAAGGTGCCAGCAAGGCATTGCAGTATTTATTGCCCTTAAATGTGACCTGAGATTTCAGTTGTTATTTTTGTCATTGACATACTGGAAGAAGGACGTTTCCTTATGTTTTATATTTACTCCTTTTTCAGTGCCTCCAACTTTTTTTTTGCTGCCTTTCTCTAGTGACACGTGCTCCAATCCCTTTTTGTCCCTGCGCTTCCTACCTCGCCTGCCGCAGGACTGTCAGCAATCCACCCGTAAAAACAACCAAACGTGCTCCTCTTAAACCTCTGCAATATTAAAATTTCACCACCACTTTCATTTTGCTTTGGTTGAGGGAGCCCTGAAACCGCAGTCCCATCTCCCTTAGTTTAGACACAGCCAAAGTATTTGGGAAGCTCACGGGTCCCTACTGTAACACGCTTCAGGGATCTTTTGTACAGCAGCCGAACGGGATGAATTTGCCAAGTTTCAAATTTCAGGGGCAGGCAAGACATTTGTAAGTCGGTGTTTTTGTTATTCTGGAAAAGTTCTTTGATTTGCAGGCTTTTTTTTTTTTTTTTTTTTTTTTACCTTACCTTTAATAAAAAGGAGATGGAGTGTGACATTAAGCAATTTTACAGCATTAGCAGCTTTGGGCTGTAAACAAAGACAAACGAATCCCACTTACTTTCAGTCTCAGAAGTTTGCTGTCAGTTGTTCCTAAACTGGGGATTCGATCCTACGGGATGTTATTCAAGCAAAACACGGCTTGAAGTCTCGGAGAGTTGTGACTGAGTAAGTACCCTGGAATCAGCCCCTCTGCCTGCTGAAAAAGAGAAGTGCTGGTTATCTCCTTTTAAAGATCTTTTCTGCAGCCGCACACTTCATCCTAACGCTTTTGATTTGCTTTGAGATTGCCATGCTAAGACAGCATTCTTGATGAAAAAGCTGCAGAGCAAAAGAGAAATCAATGTTTTTTGAGTTAGGCTGGGTTTTTTTTTTCTTTGTTTGATTTTTTTTTACTTTAAAAAAAGTCTCCTCCTCCAAATAAAACAAACCAAGAAACCTTTTATCAAAGCTTCTGATTTTAATTTGATGTGATTTTTGTTTTGAGGTTCCAGAAAAAAAATTAAACCATATTCCCCCAATGTTCTGAGCTTCATTTTTCAGCATTTTACAATGTAAGATTATTTGACATTATTTAATTGGACTTGAGGGTGTAATACAGGAATTTCCGTTATGTGATGGATTAATTGTTTTCCTAATACTTTAAAGGCTGAGATCCAAACATTTTTCCATTCTATTACAAAATTAACTGCAATAAATCTGTCAGACCCAATTATTAATTTAAAACATTCCACACTGATTAAATCTGCACATTTGCCTGTGTGCGACTGTGAGCAAGGGAGAGGAGGTGTTCGCCGAGGGGGGAGACCAGGTTTACTCCCTCTTCGTCTCAAAACGGCGGTGGTGTTAGAAACTAGTCCTTTATATTTAACCTGGAAAATGTGATTAGCTAAAGAGTCTAACGAGAGGACGAAGCATACATGGACGCACATCCCTGAGCTTCCCTGCCATCCCTCCTCCTCGCTGCCAGATCCGGACAGGCAGAAGCGTCATGTTTGGATGTTTGATGCTATTTGAAAAGATCATATTTTACTTCTGGCAAGGGTGGGATTTGGGGGGGGGGGGTGTTGTTTTTTCTTTAGTTTGTTGATGTTTTCAAAGTCTCTAAACAAAGTCAGATGTGTTAACAGTCTTATTAACAATGTTAAAATGGAATTAACAGCTTGTGGATACCTCTGGAGTACAATAGCATGTCAGCCTACCCTGCCCCCTTATAAATTGCATCCCGCTGTCTTTCTTTTGTTTCGTGCCCAATCAGCAAACTAAAGTTTTGTTGAGGCAGAAGAGCAGTTCAAGTGTTCCTGCTCCGGCAGAGGGAAGAGTGGCGGTGGGGTTTGTCTTCGGCCCCGGCAAGGCCCCTGCACAAGTGGGGAGAGGGACCGACCCCCAAACCTGCAGGCAGGGCTTTGCTGACCCGCCTGCCTCCCTGACCTCTGCCGTGCTGTTTTGTCAGTTTAAAAGGCTTTGCCGACGTTGTAGTTTACTTTTATGGGCCTTTCAGCGCGGCTACAAAAGCTTTTGTTTATTTAAGATGTAGCGTGGTTCAGATTTCTATTAATCTTCGTATAACTTCGGTGGCTTCGCCACTTCCGTGAAGGTTTGTCGCTGAAATGGTGCTGCAACTGGTCTTAGGCAGCCAACATCGGCTGGGTAGTTGCAGAGTTTGGGGTATTTCAGAAATTATTTGCCTCTGAGAGTGGAAATTAGCACCAACACATGCTGTTGTTTAACTCAATTTCACCATAATTTGCACTGCACTAAGGAAAGGCTTTTATTTTACCTTTTACTCCCTGAAGTTTACTTCTTGCAGTTGAACTCTAGAAACATCACCCAACCAATTTCAGAGTTAAATGCAGAACGAACATTTGATAAGATCTGTTTTTCATGTGGCTAGAGTCACCCTGGGTTAATTTGCATAGAAAATTTATGTAATATGAGAGGCATTCCCCATAAGGAAAATGCTTGTATGTTTTGCTTTATGGTAATTGTATTTTTACTCCTTTCATCCAACGATCTCCAAGTATTTACAGTTCATCCTAGAAGTGCATAGCACTACCAAGGCAGACACACATTTCAAGCCCTTTTATAGGTCAAAACCTGCAAGACACAGGCAGGTTGCAGTTCACCCAAGGACTGTAGAACAGTTGCATGCCCAAAATAGAGAAACCCGTCTCTTTTGTAGGGGGATGCAGGCCCCGTGTGCTCCCAGCCAGCTCCACATGCTGCCCCAGTGCTGCCTGTCTTGTCCCACCCTGCTCTGGCTAGCAGGCCCCGGCAACCGCCCTGCCGGGCACAGAGAGTGCCCGCTGGAGATGCGCCTGCTCACGGTGATGCTCAGAACCGGGCAGTGTCCGAAGGCTGTGATCTGGAGCAATAGTTTTGTCACTGGCACCCCCATGTGCCGTGCCCTCTCTGAAATCATTCAGCTGAGCTGGGCTACAGTATTCCCCTTTTTTTCTCGTGCTCCCCAGTGGTGGCTCCCACTGTGTCACCACATGCATCCCGCAGCCCCAGATGCTTTGCTTTTGCTTTCCATGGGGGTAGCCGAGGGATGTTTGGTTTCCAGCTTTGGAACCGTGGCTGTACTGCCCAGCCCTGCTTCCCTCGGTCCCCTCTGGTGTGTGCACATCTCTCAAAATCCAGCCTAAAACCCTGCCGCTCTCCCTTCCCTTCAGTTTACACAGCTGTTCTGTAAGTGGAGAAGATGATATCAAATGCAGTGCAAACTGATCAGTAGCCCATAGGCCGTTTGAATCCACTCCAGTGCACAGCGAGCACAGCTCACCCTCACCACAACAACACAACATGAAAATGTTTCCCCTTTCTAAGGATCATGTCCCCAAGAAGGTGTGTAGTGATGAGGATTAAGTTCAATTTATTGTTTTCTTTCCTAACTGTACAAAAACTCTCTCACAGGGAAACTCATATCAGTTTTGCACGTATAAAAACCAGTATCTAGTCTTAATAATGAAAGAACTAGGATGATAAAGACAATTATAGATGGATAAAATGTAAATAGTTTATAGTATAGCTCCCTTTACCATGCTGTAAAAATATTACTTTTAATAGGCCATCCAATAATATTCTAGTAATTCAGCTTATTTGAAATGCTCTGTGCCTATTTTTGCACTACAAATGTTCTATGTCATTTTGAAATTCTACAGACAAAAAGATATATTTTCATCTTATTTTAAATCTTATCAAACTAATGAACAAAGAAAAATTTGTAACCAGGTGCTGATTTATTTTTAGAGAAAAAAATAAATGCCCGTTTTGGGGAAGTGTATTCATTTTTATGCAACATTGTTGAGAGAACAAACACATCCTTTGTCTGACTACTAGGAAATTTATAAATAGATGTAGTGTTTGTTGAGAAAATATTTTTTGTTTATGAAAATTGTGGATTAAAACAATTGTGTCAATTCTTTGCATTTGTTGTCATCTTCCAGAAGCAGGCTGTCTCAAAGTGCCTCAGATAAGCAGTCTTCCCAGGAGGGGTGCGCAGGGATGCCAAGGCGAGCTCCACTGGTCACCCTCTGCACCCCAGTGCTGCACTCGCCCTCAGCAATCCCCATCACCTGGGATATAGCCCACCTGCCAATTACATATACAGTGCTTCTCTTTGTTATTATTCCTGTAAATCTCATTTGTTTTAGTAGTGTATCGACGGCTACGGAGGAGCCCGGGTGCAGCATCTGAGGAATGCAGAGTAGCAGGGCAGTCCTTGCCAGCTTACCTTTACGGGGCCCCGGAGCCCAACCTGAGACCTTCCTGGCCGAGCAGCTTCGGCAGAGCAGTGGCTGCCTGCTGCCTGCCAGCTTCAGGCCCTGACATGGTTTTGATTTACAGAGGCTTTCTTTCATGTGCTAGTTTGATAGATTCCTTGACCTACACTTTCATTTCTGTGATTATGCAGAGATCATCTTCCCACTAGACATCTACTGAAAGAAGATTTAAGAATAATCACATTTTCCCCTTTTTATTTCTTTTCTTTGTAATGTGTAGGAAATTCCTATAAAATATTTGTATTTTGTGGAAAATAGTGCAGTCTGCTTACTTTTAACGTACAGCAGTTTTGCATATGGAGCTATGTGAAAGTTCATTATATGTATCATCTTCTTTGTGAGCTCTCAGTAATGCCCACAGGAATTGCATGAGTTTTCTAAAGCAAGAACCCCACAAACTACACAACAAATTTAAAAAAAAAAAAAAAAAAAAGGAAAGAATAAGCAAGCTTAGTGCCACTGATTTAAAAGCAATTTTAAATGAGAGAATGTATTACCTATTTGCTCATCTGTTTAGGTTCAGATAACTCTCCTACAAAAATGTACAGCGGAAATTGAAAGTGCAAGAGCAGAGCAGAGCCAAGGAAGTGTTATGGTATGAATCCAGAAAAATGTACCCACATATTCCATGTTACAAATGCAAAGAGATCTATTGAAGGTAAAATCAAGATACTGCAAAAAATCTTTGAGATTAGGCCTTGACACAAATGTCTCTACTTGAAAGAAGCTATGACATTATACAGCATGATGCTATCTTTTATTTAAGTCTAAAACTAGTAACTTGTGCTTTTGGACATAATTCCTGCTGATATATCTGGGGAGCTTATTCTAGCTGTTGGAGGTAGGCAGGATGTGAAAGAAGACTCAGTTTTAGTGAAAAGTGGCTATGTGAGAGAGGTGATGGTCACTAACTAGCTGGAGCAGAGGATGGAGCAGTTTCAATCCCCTTGGAGAAGCCCCTTCCTCCAGACCTCTCAAAAGGCCCATGGATGTCCATGGCAATCTTTCCATTGTCCTCATGTGCTGGAAAAGCAGGTGCATGGCTTTGGGGCAGGAGGAGGGAGTGTGGCTTCAACAGGTGCCAGTTTTGGGGTTTCTGTCCCTTTGGGTGAGCTGCACATGGGCTGGGCCAGCATGGGGGTCGGGGTGTGTGCTGAGGGCAGAAGTTGCCGAGGACAGAAGGTCCCGTCTTTCCTGCAGAGCAAAAAGAGGTGCCTTGACACAGACAGCTCCATGCTGAGCGGTGGAGCACAAAGACGGTTGAGAACCAGATGTCATCCATGTGTCTGCTGACCTGGTGCTCAGGTGGAGGGAGGCACTTGGACTGAACTTAAAAACCCCTGAGGATTTTGCCAGAGTATTCCTGGGTTTCACCACTAAACTTAAAGCCCACCTGGCTAAGCTTTTCCAAGGCAAATAGTTGTATTCATATTCTGTGTTCATCTGTCTTGGATGATTTATTTATTTACCTTTCCTGTGCCAGTCAAGTTTTATTGAAGACATCCTGCAGGTTAACCAGTTGCAGGTGACTTCGGTTTAAGTGGCTTCTGCCCTTGGAGGGAGATGCAGCAAGGTGGCCGGAGGGAGGTCTGATGGGAACCAAGGAGGCTGCATTTCATCCCTAGGCAGAGCTGCCACGGGGTCAGTGCAGGTGAGCAGTGGCTTGGGGAAGTAGCTAAGGGAGATTGTGGGTGCCAGAAAGGGATTTTGGCTTCCCCCAAATCATTTGAAGAGCCATATCACATCGATTCTTTACTAGCACTATATTTTTATGAACACATACTCATACCAGGAAATGCCGTCTCAAAATGTTTGGTCTATATAGGTACACCTATATAGAGAACTTTCCATAGAGGCATAATATAGTAATAATTAATGTAAAAGACATGAGACCCATTTTTAAGATGTAGCACCTTTAATTCTATATGCTTTCCCATTGCAAGCTGAATTTTAAATTGGGAAACTTGGGAAAACCTTGCAAATGAGGCTGTCGGTTTATTTATTTATTTATTTGTTTCGTTTCAGCTGAGACAGATGGGATTCTCGGATCATGCACTGTTAAGCCTTCCTTTGGAATTCGCGCCACTGTGGCCACAGAGCCCAGATGGTGCTTAAATCTGTCATTTTTTAACAACCCGACTTTCTTAATTTTATATCCAAACACATTGAGCATTCAAAGTGATTAATTACTGTCCAGATATGTCTGTGCTGCAGCAATTTACTTGTGTGTGCCAAAGATCATTTCGTTTCGGAGTAGGTAGTTTGGTGAGGGCTGAGCGGGTGGCAAGAGACTCACTAGCAGGTACCGTACGTTGGAGGTAGCAGTGCGGTGCTGCTTGTATCGTCCTTCTCCCACAGCAGTGGCTTAGCAAAAAGTTTCCATAAGTAAAACAGAATTTTGGTGCACACTGATATTTTACAGCTTCTGTATAGGATTTTTTACTATTGCTATATAAGCTTCTGTCTCACCAAATCTTCCATTTCCCATTAGAAGGGATTTTTTTTTATGCCTGACAAATACCAACATTATCTTTTCAGGATTTTACATCCAGACACTAGTGACATGGCCAAGATTATAATGGCAAAGTATTTAGTAAGAGAAAGCTGAAGGATTTTCTTCAAGAAGTAGAGCTTGTATGAGAGGTTATAGGAATTAAATGATCAAATTATCATAATTCTTCAGAATCAGATATTTCTCTGGTGGCTTCTCCTCAGTTTTTATTTTAAAGTGGTTTATTCTGGAAGAGTTTAAATACTATTTGTAAGTCCGACACTTGCATTAATTTTCATGTTTGCAGCAGGCTGCTATCAATTAGTCGATTTTTGGAAATTAGGCAAGTCGTGATGCTGCATGGTCTGTGCAGCTCTAGCTCTAGCTTCGCTGCAGACATCAGTATAGCCCGTCAAAATCCTTGAACCACTACTGCTGTTCCCTTTGATCAAGCACTGTTAGACAACCACCTGAACATTATTTTTGGATGTTATGGTATATCACTCATTGGGTCATGTTGGTTTGGTGACTATGGAACTGTGGCTTTCAAAAAACCTAGAGAAGTGGGAGCTTCCTCCATTGTGTGTGGAGCCAGCCAGGGTTTCGAGGACTTTTGTCCCCTTTGTGAAGGAACTGTAGTGCTCATGATGCATTAAACACCAGCAAAACAAATTTCTAACTCTTTCCATTACTACGGGACAATGAGTAGTGGCAGGCTGTGTCACTCCTCCTTCATGCCCTCTTCATACCATTCTTAGTTGTTGGCACAGCTGTTTCATGTCTCACCCACCATGCCCACCACCTCTGAGGACCTATTCATGGGAAAGAAAAAACCTGAACTACTAGAGGCTGATTTGCACTTATCTGAGGAGAAGTTTAGCAGTGATGAATTTAGGTTCTTCTTAAAAACCCCGAGAAAGAACTATTCCTTGCCATATTAACACACTTCAAGAGAAATTATAGTTCTGAAAAAGCAAAATAATTTTTTTTCCCCCACATTTTCCTGGACTCTGATTGGAATCAAATAAGTAATAAGTAATCAGATGATCAGACACCACTGGCCAAATGTATGGTATAAGGTTTTAAGGAATACCTTCTACTAAAATGAGAATGTGCTGTTCAGCGACGCAGCCAAAGTGTAGTGTTCAAAAGAGTGCATTCCACAATGGTTAAGACTTACGTAGATTTTATTTTTTCCTTGAAAATAAACGTCTTGCTAGCTCCAACACAGCACATGCTTGGAAATTGTGCTAGTATATATATATATATATATATATATATATATATATTATAAACCGAGTTTAGACAAACACAAAGTGAATTTGCATCTATAATAAAGTGAATGTGTTATATTGATAAATGTGTGTGTGAGTGTGTACAATCCGCCTGAATGCTCCCATTTTGAACTATACTGTAGTTCCCATTATTTAACACAGTTATTAACTGTTGTAGAAGGCTTTTATTCTGAGAGCGCTACATCTTGGTTTAGACATTTCCCTTGTTAAATTTCGGTTGAATTTAATTAATGTTAGTAATTACTGACTAGTGTCAATAGTGTTTCAAAAAATTATAATTAATATTAAATAAGTAATGTACAGGATTTAAAAAAAAAAACCAAAACAAACCTCTTTTGAGGAGGGAGGTGCCTCGGCACCAAAACCCAGTGCTGTGTCCCAGCAGTGCTTCCAGCAGCAGTGAACATCACCTCTTTCACATTCAAATTTTCCTCCCTCCTTATAACACAGACTAGGAGGTCTTACAGTAATTATATGAAGTTGCAGCAGCGCTTTGACGTTTGCTTTTGGTTTATGATTTAATAAGGCAGGAGAAGGCTGAGCAGGTTCTGTTTTTTAGGAAGAGAGATTTATTGGCTTTCTGGGGCAGGGAGTTCAAGTTACTGTGTGCTTCATTGCTCCCTTACTGGTGATATTTGTATCTAGCATGACATTTTTCAGACAGGGTAAGAGTGCTATTGTTGGGAAGGATTTTTTTCTGTCTTTTCTGGTTTGTACTCTACCATATACTAAGCAGTGTGTATGATGACACGTTCTGTAGCATTGCAGTGTTCAGTTAATTTTTATGTAAGTTATAAACCTAAATTTTATATAAAAAGAACTGATAAGCCCTTAACCTGAGCCCCACTATAAAAAATAACCACGGTACATTATTAATATTAAATTAGAATAATCCTGGTTAGTATTTGATTTTTTTTTCTTTTTTTTTTTTTTCCTTGATAAATAATTCAGCTTGCTCGCAACTCTATAAGCTGTTAATAATAAGCATCATAAGTTTCCATTAAAGTGGATCCCAGTGGTGTGGTGGGAATAGATCCCCTCACTAAGTAGGTTGTGGTCTCTCCTCAGCTTGCTCCTGGGTGTAATAATACCTAGGTTTTGGTAGCCCATTAAATGACTGTACTAAGTAAGCATCAGCAGTTACTTCTGCACCTCCTAGGTGCCCCTAAAATGTAATAATCAGTTTCTTAAGCAATGAAAGTGCAAGTTTGGTGGGTTTTTTTCGTTCTCTTTTTGTAAATAAAGATATGGGGAAATTTACATTTGTAGCTTCAATTCTGTTTTGTCCTTCCTATATCAAGCAAAATACATTGTATTCCATGGGAAAGTCCTGGTTCCGATTCCCTCTACTTCCAGGTAGAGATAGAAAATGATGCTATCAGGTTTGCACTTTTCAGGATACTCAGGGCAGTTTCATCTGGGAGGAAATCACTGCTGTTGACACTTTATTATTAGAGGTTTGGGTTTGACACAGAAATTACTTGGAATATCTCTATGCCATCTTCCTTAAATCTTGTTAGCCATAGAATGACCTGGCGCTGCTCATCGCCTTTTGACACTTAAAATGCCTGAGGGTGTCTTCTCCTTGGAATCTACACCTCAGGAAATCCAGGGGTTTGATCTCACTACTCAGAATATAGAAATCCTTTTGATGAGTAAAAGTTAAACCAGATCATCTAATCAAAAACCCAAAACACCATCAAAAGAATGAAACTCCCAAGATCTAAGTTCCTATTCGCCTTTAAAAAAGAGCACACCTCATCTGATTTCAAATCTATCAGCTTCTATCTAAATTGTTTCCAGTGCTGAAGGACTTTCTTCCAAGCAAAATCTGTGTTGTTAGGCTTGGGTTCCCATTTTCACTGGTCCTGTCACACAGGATATAAAACTTTAATTGTAAAGTCTGCAAAATAAGTTGCTTTTTTCTGCAGTTTACCTTTGTCGTGGGGTCAAATCATGATGAAGAGAAAGGGTACCCACCCTTCCTAGGGCTCATCTCTCCTTCCTTTTGGGAGCACTTCTTCCCAAAACCCCAAACACTGGACTCTTTGGGATGCTTCTCTAATCGCAAAAAAGCTGTCTTTCACAAGTAAGTCTTTTTAACCTTTTCCTAATGAGTTCCCAAGTGCTTTTTGGCCATAGATATTAAAGCTTGTGTGTTTGTGATTTCCCTGGCAAGCTGCTTTTCGTAAAGAGGATATAGTGTTTTCTTGGTCCTTTGCCCAAAGTAATTTTGCAAGGAACTGTAACTGCATTTAGTACATGTCATTCATTGGAGAGAAGTCATTGTAATTGCATTTGATCACAATCAGTTTATGGCTCTTTTATCATGTTTTCATGCTGCATATCTACTCAAACATCATAGCAAAACTTAATGGCTACTGTTTTACTTCTGCGTAAAAACATTTTATGGCCTTTTTGTGCAGCAGACATCAGGTTTCAATCACTGTTGCCCCATAGAGAGAGAAAAAAATTGGACAAAGAACTATCAAAAGTCCTTAACTACATAAAATTTTATTTCAGGTCAACTTCCCATAAAAGATATTAAATGTATTTTGTGGTTTATTCTGCACGTTAACAATTTTAGAGGAGCTGCAATATTTTGGGGGAAGCAGTATGAAAGGGGGAAGTTAATTCACAGAAGATGTTTTACATTTGGGGTAGTTTTCCTTTGTAAAAGGATGGATTTGGATGTAGAAGGGGTGGCTGGAGAGTGCCCGTAATCGCATTCTCGGAGCAGTTTTAAAAGTCACTGTTGCTTCCACAGAATTCAGATTTCTGACCTTCTGCTGAGCCTCTTTAATTATTACTTTAAATTTTTGATGTTCCATTCATAAAATCAAGCACAATTCATGTGCCTTAAATTATATCTTTTGCTGCCTGTGTGCTGCTGAAGTTCCCAGCTGAAAAGTTTAATTAAAAGGGAAACTTTGACATGCTGCTGAGAAGATTAGTTCGCGAGATAAAAGAAAATTTACTTCTAATCTAATTAACACCAATTAAAAGATGTAAAAGAATTTGCATTGGCCAATTGTTAATTATGCATCAATTTGCCTTTCCTGTGACAAAAAAAGCAAAACGTGACCCATTTTGTTTTAGGATACCTATAGTGTGATGATATTGCCACAGTCATTTTTCATGCGAATTGGCTAAGATAGTAACACTTATTTTGTGTCATCCTGGTGCTTTGCTTTGTGCTCAAGATTTTAGTGGAAGGTTATTTCAGCTTAATTGGTCTGTAACTTGACAACTGTATGTAGGCATGATGGAAATGCAAATAAAAATTCTGTTTTACAGAAACTCATTGTGTGTATATATATGCTTCATCTCCTTAAATGTATGTATGTGTTATTTTTGAGGTGTTAGAGGGGTAAGCCTGGCCACTTTTAAGGGTATGTGTGCCTTTACACAAACTTATATTTATTTTGATTCATGAGATCTTTTTAGATTATATCTGTGATTGTCTGGTAATAAATATGGTTTTATTCCACGTGCCTTCACTGTGCTTTTATGCGGGATGTCATATTTCAGGAGAACTGGTGTGGCTAGTGAGCTTCTCAGTTTGCTTCCAGGTGGAAAACCTAAGATATTTCATCGCTGTATGGTAGGCACTTGCTGTGAGTTTAAAATATTCTTCGTTTTTTTAATGTGCATTGCTTTTTTTCTAATTTTGCTTTTGCAGATTTAAAATTTAAACATGAGATGTCTAGTTCAGTATAAAGAAAGGACCCAGACAAGACTATGCTGTTAACATTATGTTAAGAACTTTGAGGTTATCATATCATTCGATGAGTTTATGTATACAAATACCATATTTTTGGTAACACCACCAAATTAACAATAGTTTATGATGTTGACTGGTGCTTATGCTCTCAATAACCTGAAGATAAATTTAATACAGATTTCCTGAGTTCATGTCAACTTTTTTAACTCTTTTACTCACTGTCTGTCCGTACAGCTGATAATGTAGATACGATTTGCCTTCAATGTGGCAAGACTAATGGGGTTATAAATGTCACAGCTCTGAAAAGCAAGAAGATTGCATATTTCTGTTAACCAACTAAAGAGGAAAGGAGATGCATGCTTGGGTCTGAAAGAGCGGTTATGTCAATACACTTTAGGAAAGTAATATGAAAATGGAGTTTATGGCCAAGTTGTTTATTATGGGGACAAAAGAGGGCAGGGAACATGTTGAAGGGAAGAGACATATTTGTGTTACAGTATTACTTGCAATCAAATGGCATAGAGTTGTAACAATGTCTTAATTAAGAATTGCCCTGAATTTGTTCATGATACTAAAAAAACCTCTAAGTAATCCTTTAATATGGTAAAAAGGTATCAACTAACTTTTCTGTATGTCTTCTTGTTCATGTTACGCCTTGGTGTGCTGTTCTTTACGCTTTATGTTGCCTTTTGTGAAAAGCATCACAAAGGTTCTTTCTAAAGAAAACAAACCAGGAGCCAGAACACTAAGAGTATATTATATATTTGACCAATCACTTTTACAAAGTCTGATGCAAGTCTTTAATCTGAGATCCTTAGAGAATGCTTTAGTTTTTAATATTTCTATGACCTTCTCCAGGGGACTGAAAAATTACTTTGAAGTATCAAAGTGGTGTGTGGAGTTTTAGCTGTGTGATTCCCATTAAAGTCAGTAGGAGCCAGGTAGCTAAAACTCAACACAACTATGAAAACATACTCCTTGTGCAGTGTTAAGTAGTAAAGCAATTCTGTGACATGGCAGTGGCATTTTACTGCATTTCCTGGCTTTATAGATCCACTCAAGGCTTTTATTTTTACTGCAGTTTTACTGTTCGGTGAAAATAATAAAGAAATATTCAAAAGCAGGTGTAGGCTATTCTAGTAAAAGGCACAGCTGTCGAGAAAAGCTGACGGCTTACATATATTTTTAATGTGAAGTGGCAAAATCAGGTTCACAGACTCCAGGCGGATCACCTGCATGTTGGTCATGCTGTAAGCATTTGTTTGAGGTGCCTGAAAATACTTTGCATACTCTCAGCCCAGGGCCAAAATCAGCCCTCGGTGACCAATGGTGCTGGCAGGCAGTGGGGATGTCTCAGCTCAGCCATGCTGCCATACAAGGAGAAGGATGAGGCAGTGCTTCCCAGACGTACTGACAGGCTAACACAGCAATCCAAAGAAGAGATCTGATCTAATTGTGTCTTTCAGTCTGAAATACCTCTACAGTTGGCAAATGTATCTACAGAATGGGCATTCAGTCTTTGAATCTTTGAACCTTCCCTCAGCAAAAGCAGAAGGATTGAGGTTTTGGTGCATTTTCAGTCTGTTGGGGTTTCTTTTAATATCAGGGTTGTGGGAACCTCCAGGAGGGCAAAATCGTTTTATTTGTTGGTGTTTCACCTGTGGACTGGGAAGACAAGACTTCCAATGGGAACTCCAGCCATCTGTATTTAGGGATTGCCCTGAAGATTTGTGCTGGATAGGTCTCAAAGAAATCTGTCACCACATCTTAATCAGATATCATCACCAGCTTCCCGCCATGTGCTTTACTTTCAGCTCATGGCAGTAAGATTTTTAGTTTTGTCTGTCAAAGATGTCCAAATATTGTATTTTGTATGAGCTTCTGATTATACTCCAAGCCCTGCTGCAATAAGTTTTACCATGTACAAAACCTACATATATTCTTTTGAGTTGAGCATGATAATATGCTCTGCATCTTTTCTAGCAAAGGCAACCCATAAAGTCAGCAGTGTTGGTCATCCTCATTAACTACCTTTCAACTCTTCCAGATTTGTTGCTCTTGATACTTTCTAGTTACAGTGTCTCTCTGACTGGGAGAAGCTGTTTTTCACAAAAAACTTCTGGTCTGGCCAAATTCACACCAAATAAGTAGCCTGGATTGTGAAAAGATAGTGTCTTCTGCAGACAGCTAATTAATTTCTTTTTGAATGACAGATAAGTTTCTGTATCAGGTTTTCTGAAAGTGTGGAAAGTCTGATTTATGATTGTGAGGCAGGAGAAAATGCAATGTTCAGTTATGTCCTGAGGTACAATTACATAGATGCTTGATCCTAAATTATAAAACCCAGTTGTCCTTTTCCAAGCAAAAAGACCATGCTTATGTTTATTTGGCTCATAGCTGCGTGCAGAAATCCGTAGGATTGTCATACACCAGGAACCAGTTAGAAATAATTGATAATACACTGGAGTGTTAACGGTGCTTGAGAAACAAGACCATCACAGTCTTTAAGCAAAACTCAGTTCCAAGTTTTCCTGCCAAAGTCATCTTTTCTTTGTTCACTACTTCACAAGAAGAGCAAGTGTTGAGAGGAGCTGGCAGTCAGAGCTACACTCATTTCCTCAAACTTGGGCTTTGTCCAGGCTGGCCTTTGTCCAGTTTGAAGTGTCTTTGGAACCAGTATCTCCTTTGCATCCTTCTGCCCCAAATCAAAACATCCTCTAAAAAAGTCACAACACAATCAAGTTGTTAAATGTCTATGAAGTTTAATTTATACCAATGTAAATTAAGAAGTCAGGTGTTCTATGCATCTTGCCTAAAATCAGAAAGGAGTATTTAAAGCTTCCAAATCTTGCATTTTACAACAACATACAGTAGCCATGTGACGATCAGGACTTCCTTCTAATGGCATCGCTACCTGGGCCTGCCGTGCCCTCCCGAGCAAGGACCAGAGCTATCTACCAGTGCTGCTGGCTGGGATGTGCTCCTTGATGTGGTATTTGCTCACAGATGTAGCTTCTGAGAGGAGTTGTCCCAAGTTTCAAGAGATGGGTAGAATACCTGATGAGGACTATTGTCACAAAAGGTTGTTGAGGAAATAAGCTTACAGCCATCCTGTTTCATAGGCAGCACTGAAAAAATCAAAATCATTTACTTCAGATTTTTGAGGCCTGAGTTCATCTCTGCTGACATGACATGCTAAGAAACCTACAATACTCAAAAGATAAATCTAGCCATTAATATCTGACTAGAGCTTCTTGATATGGCAAATCATGTGCTGACATTTACATCTTCACCCCAAAAATTGTGAAATGCACGTAATGCATCACATTACCTCAATAATGCGGCAACTTCTATGCACCTGGGAAAGTATATTTATAGTGTTCAAGTTATAGCGTATCATGTTTTATAGCACCAAGTGTTTCATAATTAACATGATAATTTCCATTTTTATCAAACAAACTGAGAAATTTCCAGAATTAAACAACATGGAAAGATAGGAGGTAGTATCCATGGACTAATGTAGCATTAATCTCCAAATTTTTATTGTGTGAGTCTCAGCAGAGTTTTCCAGGAGCTCAAGTGCCACACAGGGTTTTCAGGGAAAAGTAATGGTAATTCATTTTTAATATGGGCATGCAGCTTCCAGAAGCTACAGGCTTCAGCATATAAAATGACCCAAAGTACAGAGATAAAAAATCCGTATCAAAGAGTTTTGCTGCACTTCTGTTTCAAAACAGTACACTGCATTTGGAAGTCATGGCATTGACTTCCTTGGTCCATAATTTATATGAATCAGATTTCCTGAGCTGCTCTGATTTTTTTTTCAAGTACCATTTTCAAACCTTTTGAGAAGGCCATATTTATGAAACACTGAACTATACTATAGGATTCAGGCACAAGGCCTGAGGACTTGCTCAGTTTTCCTCCTCTGCTACCCTATGAATGTTTATACTGACCTGTTGTGAAATGTATAGTGATAGTCTGTGATTTATTGCTATGTGGCAGAAGAGATTAACTGTTCTCATATGGCTAATTCAAAATGACGTTTCTGTAATTTTTGACAAGACAGTGTATGTGTGTGCATCTATATTTGCATTTTTAATTCAATTACTATAAAATTCTTGCCCTTGATTTTCAATACGTAGCAAAGATGTCTGAATTACAGAAGAAATAATAGTATCATTACATCAGCTTTACTAGACTTTTCAGGTTTAAAGATGTAAATAGGTTATGATTTAATAGATTATGATTTTATTAATTTTTTCTCTTTAATTGAGAAATATTTTGAGGAGTGCAGAGACTGAATCGAATTTTCATTACATACCTGGTCAGGGATCGGGCTAAATGATTCTTTAAGCAGTTTGAGGAAAAAAAATGCTCATTGAAGACTTGTTAAGTCGTGTGAGAATATGCATTAAATGCTTATCTCTCCTGTGGGTATGTAGGTATCAGCTACTTGGTTTACTGTGTGAGGTTTAATGCTTTTCTTCTAATTTCTAATGAACTTTACCACCAGACTACTTGATCATGACTAAGCCTATGAACAATGCAAATGGAATTGCCCCCTGATGGTGAGGAATGGGGCCCAGATGGCCCTTAAAAGGTGATAATTAGGAAATATAGCATATCTGAGTAGCTAGAAAGAGAGAAATTTGTTGAAGATAGTCAATCTGTTTGAAGCAATGGTCTTTTCCTTAATTATATAGATTTTCATTTAGAGCTGCTTTAAACTAAATTTTCCCAGAAAATTTTATTTGCAGCTGGAAACAAGAAACCACTGTTTTTGCTTCTCCCTGTTTTAAATTCTCTGTGGAACCTTTTCTTCTCATGTTGTCCTCAAAATATGAGTGACAGGCTGACTGTGTTTGTTTGTGGGCAGTATTTTGAGCTGTAGGTATTCTGCTGCTGCAAAATGGCAACAAAATGAGAAACACCATATATATTGGTATGTTGTAAAACATATGTATTACCAGGAGTCAACTGTAAACTCTACTGGATGAGGATTTGCTTGCTTCTAGAAAGATTTGTCACTGTTTTGAGTGTTTCATTGCCTTTTGGGGGTTTCATAAAGCTCAGACTTTTATTTCTCTATTTAACTTTATAACTTTATTAAAACCCTGTGATTTGGAAATATATTGTTGCTTTATATTGTAGCTCAGATACTAATGAAATGGTATCACAGGTCATTTAAGGCTTTCCATTGTAGCTCTCATTTTACAGCTGCCTTATGAAATGAGGTTTTTATGTTGATTGTATTTGCTGTGTTGTGAGAAAAATGCTGGTGAGGAAGGGACATCCGTATTGATAGTTTCTGGGAGGATATTTTCAGGAAAATAGACAACTTGCTGGTAATGAAATAATTTTTAATGGTATTAATTTTGTAAACTTGGTAAACTCTGTACCTGGGAGGGATGTGACTCAAGCACATATCATAATTTAAGACGACAGGTAGATACAAAGGTAGAGACATATAACAGGTAGGTGCATATCAAATATTCATTTTTGAACATGAAACCTGGACTTGAATTCAGGTGTTGAATGCAAGCCTGTGACAAGTATTTAGTAGTAAAATCTGTTGAGATGGCCTGCTTGCCTAAATTTATGTCTGATTTACCATGTCAGAAATAATTCTCCAAAACAGAGGTGTATTTTGCAGATTGTTTTGTTGCTGTGGGAGAGGACAGACTTGCTGACAAAGTAGGAAAGGTCCTTCAGGAGGATTATTTTGTACCCTAAAATATTTGATTCTGGCTCATATTCTGTCCCTTAAGAAATGGTACCATGTTCTGACCCTGTCATATTGAAATGGAAGTACAGGGCTCAGCAGTCATGGTATTGCTGGGCCCCAAAAGTGCTCTAATCGCCATCACCTACATTAACCTCCACCTTATGTTACATGTTGTCCTCTGATGCTAAATGCATTTTCCTCAGCTTCTCACTGGCTGAACTGGGATCATCAAAAGGTTGAGTTTCTAGATCTTTATCAGTGATGTTTACTGATATTTATATCACTGATATTTATCGGTGCATTACTGGTTTCTCTTCTGATGGAGAATCCTTTTCTTACAAGGAACCAAAAACCAGTGCTAAAGGAAAGCCAGACTACTGAGAGAGAAGTTAGAGGAAAAAATACTTTTTTCCACTATTTCTTTTGATTTTCTTTCTTCCAAGTATAAATATTTCCAAGACTTTGAATACACTTGTAACACCTTGTTTGATGATACAGATAATATTATATGGTAGTATTAAGTGTAATTAAAAAATTGTCATTGTTGTCAGTTTGCTATAGGTTAATCTGACATTGTTATAATACATCCCTAAATTGTTCCTCAATCTGCGAGTTCAATCCTGATAGCGGTTTGAGCTCCCACATTATTTTTTTTTTTGATTAACGGTTTTGAAGCATAAAAACAAAGTTTGTGAAACTATTTCACATTTTTTTAGGAGAGTTTTAAAACTATTAGAAATTATGTAGAAAATAATGTAAATTGTTAAGAATAGCTCTGGCTGGCAGTATTTAAATTCAAATTAATATCGTTTTAGGAGACATGTGACAGCTGAAGTGACAAAAGAGTGCCAGCTGTAAAGGTGGGGGCAGGGAACAGTAGATAAACACAGCAGATTTCCTCCTCCCTGCCTCACACATCACAGCACACTGTAAATAAAAGTATAACTTCAGCAAGGCCTGTGGGATTCACCACCTGCCTGCCCCAGGATTGGTCTGGATGCAGACCCCACTAACTAGTGTCCATGTCTACAGCCAGATCCAGTGTGCGAGTGAGAGCCATCATGGTGAGAATTACCCATAGCCCTCACCTAATTTAGACAATTTTGTGAGTGCTGCAATAGCACTGCACATCTGGATGAAAGCAGTTTAGCAAACACATAAAAGAGGTTCTGCTTCTTTATCCCAACTGTGAGGAGTTTTCCACATGCTCAGCTTTACGCCCATCCAAAGCAACAAGCACATCCAAGTGAATGGAGTTAAAGGTGTGTAAACAGTAAGCAAAGGAGACAGGCAGTTGATGTCTGCATGTAGGAAGCCAGTTGCCTGTTTATCAGTGCCAAAAGCCACTTCCCATTTGACAAGTCACGCACGTGTCTTCCAGGAGGCTCCCACCTTTCCTTCCTTCTGTGCGCCTGTGCTGCCTGCTCCAGGTGGCCGTGGCCCCTTCCCTGCCGTGAGGGAGGGCTTTGCTGCCACGCCATTATATCTTCCAAGTCTTCTGAGTGCTGCATTTCTTTTTGCTTTGACTGTTGTAAGCCAAATAAGCAAATCTCATCTGCTAGGCATGATTCTGCTGCTTCCCAGCATTTCCACAGTCAACACTTTTGGGTTCGCTTCTGCTTTGAATGGAGTGTTTGGGTTTATTCCACTGCTCTTTCGCAGCTGGTTTAAGAAAAAGTGAGATCCTTACTGTCATTAATGTTTATTATCCAAAAAGAGTGGTTTTGGTGTCTCTATCCATCCCAGTCTGCCAAAAACCTTCTAGAACATTCCATATTCTGTCATTTTACAAGTCATTTATTGCAAGTTTAATTTTACATGTCAGGAAGGAGAAGACAGAGGTGGAGGGTTACTGCATGGTGTTCTGATGTGATTCAGTGTGCTTGTTCTGTTTATTATAATTGATTGGGAATGGTTAAAATACCTAACAGCTGCCCGCTATATTGTGCTGATATTTATATGGTACTTTTATATTCTGTCTGAAACCGTAAGCACAAAGGGTTTCTAAAGAATTAATATAAAACTTGCTTGTAAAATTCCAAGGTTTATAGCATGATTCCTTCAGTGCAGACCTGTTCAGTTTATGTGGGTGGATGCTACTTAACTCTGTGCTATCCTTTTCCATGCTTCTCTCAAACAGAAAAACTCTAGGTTTCAAAAAGTTTAAAACCTTTTATCTTACTGAGACAAGACTACTGTCTTTTTGTAAGGAAGTTATTTTGAAAGTAGGTGACATGTATACATGCAAGATTAATGTGGCATAGATATCCTGAAGTACTTTAAATCATGTGGGTAACCAGTGACCACTTTTTCCTAGCACTTGAAACCTTTTGTTTAGGATTAACTCTTTAGTAGCTTGCTTCTTTTCCCTTCCAAACAGACTGCGTAAGGCTTGATCCAGGAGATGATGCCAGTGCAGACTGGCTCAGGACCATCTTTACCCCTTTATTCAGCAACCACACCTGCCATGAGGCAGGCCTCTTCTGATACTTTCTCCAAAGGTGAATCTATGGTTTCATATTTTTTACACCCCATCCTGGGTCTGTGGCTCCCAGTTTCCCACTGTGCTAATACAACCCTACCTCTGGTTGGCCCTTTATTTCTTCTTGAGCCTGCGACTATCTCAAGGCTTCATACCGCCTCCATCCAACCGTGTTGGCCTGTCATCAAAGGGGCACAATAAGATGGGTGAAAACCTGCAGCTCTTTTTGATTTGAAATGCCTCAAACACATCCTCTGGAGCATCTCCCACTAATACTTTGGTCACTTCTCCAATTTCAGTGACTTCCCAGGAGTCACTGTATTTCAGTCCCATAAATAATTTTATTCTAGTGCCACTTTCTGCTCTGCACATATACTGATCATTAACTGGAAGCATGCAAAAGCTGAGAAGGGTTGGGATAAACTGAAGGGATCGGGGGAAAGAGAGCAAGAATATTAATCCTGAGCAGGTGGCTTTGCTAAGGGCAAAGGAGGTGTGATGTGAATTTTTTCTGAGTCCTTTCTGACTGCAGGAGGTGGTGGGGCTGTCCTGGCTCTCTCCACCTCCAGAGAGTCTGGTCTTTCCCCATCCTGCAGTCTCTTGGGTCTTGCTGTGCCTTCAGGCTTGCTGTTTGGCTGAGAAGGAAGACCTTGCAACATGCAGGCCAGACCTGTCCTGTGACAAACCAAGCCTGGATGGGGAGCAAGTTTGCTTGGAGCTAAGCTGTGCGTGGCACTGACCATTAGTCCTACCTGGTGCAGTAACCCTGCTTAGTTGCCAGTGTTGTGCCTGCTGGAGCACCTGAGTCTCTAATCTTCTTGAATAAGGTTTTAATGAATCCCCACCTGAAACATTAAAACCCACAAGATTTTAACGTGCAATAATAATGCTAAGAGTATTCTGGTTTTGAACTGTGGGGTTCCCACATTTCCAAGCTTTTCTCTGCAATCAGCTGGTCTTGAGATTTACCCTCTTTTTAAAATTGCCATGTAGGTCTGTGACTCTCAGTAAGGAAGCGTGAACAAAAGACAGCATACCATGTTTTATAACGCTGATAAATCCCAAGGGCACAGTTAGCATACTGAATGTTGACAAAAATGAGAAGAGGCAAATGCCCCTATGAGTATGGTTATTTGTGCCCCTTTTCTTTTTATGGGCTGGATTTAGCCTTAATGAAGGTGCAGTGTGCCAGGAGCATCAGAGGCGCTCTCTGCCTCTTCCCATCCCTCCCACCCCCGGTCCGGATGTTATTACACAACGTTAAGCATATTCTTTCCTGGACATTTGCAAAAGAATAGGAAGATTACCTTATTTTCATGTCTATAGCCTCCATCACAGATAACTTTTGCGGTGTTAGAAGTACTTATACTGGAAAATAAGGCTGTGGTTAATCTGCATCCGCATAAAACCTGTATTAAATAAAGAGGCAGAAGCAGGGTGGGATTAGAAAGAAGAACTAATTGGTCACACAGAAGGAGCACTTGGGCAAGTGGAAGAAGAGTAAGCTCCCTATCACATGCATCCTCCTTATTTTGTTTTGGTTTGTATTTGAACAGCTAACCCGTGGATTGCATACATGAAAATAGGAGACTAGGAATTCACACTTCGGGAAAGGAGCAAAGCTGCCTGCTTTAACACTGTGCTCCGTAGTGGGATATAAGGATTGTCTTCACTTTGCAAAGCAGTTTTGAGTTCAGGTAGCTAATATACATCTGCTGCGCTTCGGTAAAAACACAGTGAAGATGAGGCACTTGGGTTTTGTTCTGAGGTCATACCCTGACTCTGCATGGAGTTAACCTCCTGATAAAAATGAAGTACCTAGTTTCCACTGTCTTTCCACCTGCCAATATCTGCCATGCACAAGTTATTCCAGTGGGGGGGGGAAAAAAAAAAAAAAAAAGCTGCTTTTTTGTCAGGGAGAAGCCTGAGGTGGTGGAATCCTCAGCCTTACAAAAATATAAATGACCAGGCTTTGATTCCTGCAGAAGGTTTAAGGCTGATTATTTTAAGAACCGTTGAAACCTGAAGCCGCAGCCCTCTGATTACAGTTCTAGTCTGTATTTGACATAGTGCAGTAATGATTTCTAACATCTATTTTAGTTTGGATTTAGAGAGAGAGAGGCAACCTACATTGAAGTATATTACCATGCTCTGACTTGTGAGCATTGTGTAGGAGGTTTAAGTCAGATTATTTTAAGAACTCAACAAGCCTGAAACAGCATTTTTATGATTATAGCTTTTTTTCCCCCCATCCTTTCCACCCAGAGCAGTAGTGAATTCTAACATCTCTTTTAGCTGGCTTTAGAGCTGGAGCCAGCCTACACTGAATTGGCCTCTTTTGATGCTACAGTATTGACTGAGGGGAGGGACAGATGGAACAAAAATCCTAATTGCCCAAACTTACAATAGGTTCCCAGCAGCAGCCATCACAAAAGAAATGTTAATGCAGTAAAAGGTAAATGGAAGGAAGCTAAACCCAACTTGTGGACAATTCAAAACCTACATCAATTTATTTTAAACTGCTTCCTGCAGTTTGTGAACACCTTCCTTGTCATAGTAGAATTATATTTGTTTTAACATTAGTCACTGCTCTGCAGAAGTCTTAGCATGCTTCTGCAATTTGTAAAGTAAACTGGAAAATGTCATCTGGCATGAGGAACAAATGACTTCCTATGGTCCGGGGCCAATGCTCTTGAAGTTATTTGTTGTAAATGGTCAACTTCCCCTGCATAGTCTTTGCAGCTGCAGCTGAACACTATCTTTTCTAGCAATGAGAGTTGAGGGTATCTGCAAGCACAACAGATGGCAGTAGTATTTTGATGCTTCAGCCATGAAATGAGGGGGCAAAATGTCATTCTCCATCCATCCATCCATCCATCCATCCATCCATCTCACAACAATTCTGTTAACATGTCATTCATGACATAACTATTTGCCATGTTTTCTGTTCCATTTTCTGATGCCCTTACCTATATGTCTGCCTTTTAAAATGCAGCTCCTGTAGGTGATGTTGCGATTAGAGCATGCTGTAAACTGAAAAGTGCTTTACAAGAAGCTTGTGTCCCTGTTTCATGCAGTAAAAAACTCCCACTCATTAATCAGATTTTAAGCTAGCTCCTTTTGCTGACCATCGTTACCTTTTCTAATAATGGGTGCAGTTGAGGATTGTTTTGCCAGTTCTTAGACTTCCAGACTAGGGATTAATTCAAGATACAATTTTAACATGCTTTGCCAGAGCGTAAAGAATCTCCAATCACAGAGAAAGCCCCCTTGTGTTAGACCAGATTTTCACTATTTGGGAAGATGATCCATCCTCTACAGAGACATCAGTCATAAGTAATTAATATGTAATTTTCTTAATTTTGTTTGGGATGATTTTCATAGGCTGTTTGGAGCCCACTCTTCTATGGTTGTCAGATACCTACAATTACACTCCTAGGAGAAGAAAATAAAACTGTCCTTTAAAATTAAAGTAAGATGGGAACTGTTCCATATTTAGCACAGAAGATTTTAATTTTTTTCCACTCTTTTAATCAAAATCATTAACAGTAAGATTACAAGAACCGTGCTTGAAAACTAAATCCCACCATGACTGGCTTGGTACCTTATAGAATTTGGCAGTCAGGTTCCTCCCCTTGCCTTCTCATGACTGCACACATCACACAAGCAAAGTCTCTCACGCGGACAAGAACTGCAGAGGACAAAGCCCTCCGCCAGTGGGCAAGGAAGAAGAAAGTCAATTATGCAATTGCATATTTTAATCAGAAACTTTCTTACTTGCTACACATGCAACTTAAAGGACTCTGCCATCTTATAAAGAAAAAATGCACCTCTCAGATGCAAGTGTATTTGTCCAGCCATGTGGTCATGTTCACTGAGATAGTTGGTGTCTCACCACTCTTCTGCACCCAGGAGGAGGCAGTCAGGGCCTTGGAGATGAAGCAAGAGACGCCTTCCCCTTTGCTGGTTATTAGTATGAGTGTGCCTATGTGGACAAATGGATATGACGATCTGTGATGCTTTTATTGCACAAAGAGCCCCAAAGTTATCTATATGGTTTGACATCATTCCATGCAACTACATTGTCCTGCGTTATTTGGAACAAACATGGAAGTTCTGAGTGCAGAAGTCTGACACACAGTTGTTCTCTAGGGTTTACCTGTAGGTGCCTTGACAACAGTAAAAGTGCTAAGTAATGAAGCTTCTAGAAATTTTGCAAAAAACTTTGCTGCAGCTCCCTGCAGGGCCCCTTCCCTCCATGGAGAGGTGCAGTTGGCATTTGCCACTCTTAATTTCACCTCGTTACTTCTGAAACTGTTCCCCAAAAAGCCTCTGTCCACCAACATTATGAAATTGCTGTCCATTTTCACCCAGAAAGCTTTGTCGGGGCTGCAATCGGTTGCCACATCCAACATTTGTCACCGTTGCTTTTGTTCTCAAGAACCTTTGGGTTTCCCTCTCCATCCCCAGCACAGCCTGGAGCAGGGTGGATAGAGGGGTGCAGCTGCCAGCTCCCCTCATCCCTCCTGCAGCTCCATCTGGGTTCAGCAGGATTTAGCCTTTAATTATAAAGTGCTTTTTCCCACCTCTGCCTGATTATTAACCCCTTCTTTGTCTGGCACATGCTGGCAGTGGTGGGAACACTGCAAAAATGCCTACCTGGGGTCCCTGGGGAGATGCGCCTAGTGCTGTATAGCAGAGGGGTTGTTAGCAGAAACAAGGCCCCATCTCCCCTCCTGCCATTTCCCTTTCTGCTTCCTTTTCCAGGTGATCAGTTTTGTACAGAAATGGGTTTTTGCAAGCCCAATCATTTCCATCCCGTCGCCGTCCACTACTGCAGGGCGCTTGGTTTCAGTGCCTGGCAGCGGTGTCGCTCGCTGGTCCCCTCCACAGTAACAATTCAAGGTCTGTATGTTTAGTTATAAAAGTCAAAGGTTAAGTGATTTGGGAATAAAATGTCACTTAATGCGACAGAAACGCGACAGAACTGAACCCGCTGATGCTTGCATTACTCCTGGGGTTTTCTTTTCGCTTGCAGGCTCGGTGTTAAGTAATTTTATTAACTGAGGAGGGGGAAACATATTATTCGCTAACATTTTTATCCTCATTGCAAAATTTATTGCGTGTTGCATCGTCAGGGTTTGAAAGCGGTGTGATTGGGAAGGCAATGAAAGTAAAAATGAAACGTTTTTTTTTCTTTTGGAGGTGTTATTTAAAACATTGTACGATTAGTCAAAATGATTAATTGTTGCTTGTGGCTAAACAGATGATAAATTTTAAAATGGTATTATTACAGTGTGTCAGCATAAAAGCTCTGTGTCCCAAGTGTGTCACCTTTTTATGTTTCTGTTGACAAGGTTCACATTTTATAGCACACTACCAGAAAGTGTTGACACATATTCAGATCACTGATTAAATGTTTTAAAAACGTGCCACTCAGAAACTAACCCTGATGGTCTTGGAGACAGGCATTTTAGGAGTCTGAATGCATTTCCCTTCATCAGTTAGGCTGTGGCACATGAGGAGTATTAATTAACAAAATTTAAAAAAAAAAAAAATTTGGTATGTTACTATTTTAAGAACAGAGCTATTTATAATATATTTTCAGGAACATATTTTTATGGTTGTCTTCAATATGGTTTAAAAATTGAATGTTTAATAATTACTCGGAAAGATATTTAGACACTGAAACAGGGAAAAAAGTCATCTTTCTCATGTAGGATTTTGTGGAGGTGTTTTTTGGTTTAGAGTTTTTGTTTTGCTTTTGCTCATTGTTAACACTTTGATTTGTCTGGCTTGAGACCATCATATGATGTTAAAAAATACAAGTCAATGCATTTGTAATTTCAAGCAGGAGAGGGTCTCCTTATTTTGGAGATTTCACTCATGACTTTGTTCCAAGTCCTGCAATCTGATCTGCCACCTCACACGTTTTCTCCTGCATGGCATTGCCTGGATGTGGGCAAGCTCCATCCAGGCCCATCATTCAGGTTCAGGCTTGCTCCACAGCTTTTTACTGCCTCATCTCAGGTTGTTGGGCAGTTCCCATTCCCACTGCTTTCACAGAAGGGCTGCTTCTTCCGGCAGAAGAGTCATAGGATAAAAAGTAAAACCAGTCCTTAAAGCACAGGTTGGGACCCAGGTGTTTCCTCACCCAGCCCTGCTCACTTCTGCAAATTCAGACTTCTTTGTAGTTTTTGCCCCCATCTATTTTCTGTTCTTGGAAGTGGCTTGCTCTCAGGGATAACCCTAGTTGTGTTATTGCTTGACTGTAAAAGTCCCTCCCATAGGTCATTGTGTGTTTGAGCCTCCTGATCCTGAGCTTAGCATGAGAACCCCAGCTCTCACTCTGGGCAGCAGCTGTTAGATATCTTCTTCACCACCTATCCTCCAAAAGAAAATAACTAACCCTCATTAGAAAACCATTGCTTTTCATTGGAGATATGCTGTGAAGCTCAAATTCCTATTTTCTGCTGGGGTTTTTTGGGGTTTTTTTAGAGAGAAGGTGTTACTGAAATATGAAACATACCATCTATTAGTGCTCTTTCTCGGTGTTTGCCACTCCAGCCTGTTCTGAATGGAGCCTTAATATTTCTGGAGTGAAAAGTTTAGTCAAGTAGGAACATCTGGTTGAAAAATTACCTTGCTATTTCATGGGATAGGAATGTTTGAAACACAGTGAACATGTCTTTAATAATCTCATCTCTTGGTTCACTGGTAGATTTTATTGTGCCTATTATTGTCCATCAAACTCTATCCATATTATGAGTGCCAACTGTATTCTGTTTCCTTGACTTGCAATACATCTATCCAGAGATATTTTTATTCTGGAAAACACTACTAAAATTTTGTGCAGATGAGGAAGCTGACTAGCTGAGTGGAGAAGGAATTTTTAATTGCACTGTTTAAACCTTTCCAAAAAATCATTCATCAGGAAAAAAAAAAAAAATGGGACTTCAACTTCAGTTTGTAGTGAAAACTCCCTATAAACATTTTTAAATAAAAAATTTTTGAAAGGAGATGTTAGGAATTGCAATAACCTGTTGTGGGGGAGATAAGATCTATTCCCACATCTGTAAGACCTGGAAGGCATCAAATATATGCTCAAGTAGAGCAGATGAAAGAGTCCTATCACCTCACTTCTGCTCTTGTGGTGATGTTGACCCACCTCTTGTTTTTCTTCCCTGTTATGCCACTGAGGAGCACTCTTCTAGTGGCTGGACTATGAAACAAACCCATCTGTAGGACCATGGTGCAGTCACATGTGGAGCAAGTCCCTCTGGCCACCACCTCTACCCAGGAGCCACCCTTCTTGTTTTGCTCCTGCCCTCATGGGGCTGCCACCCTTCTGCTTGTCCCCTCTGCCAGCAGGAAAGGTGATACAGCTCATCCAACGCAGGGTGGTACATGTGTATTAAAGAGAGAGAAATCATGATTTTCCTCAGGAAGGTAGTTCAGTCCATCCCTGAGACAGCAGTGATGAACCATTCGGTGAGGAGCTGCCTCTTTCTTCACAGACTGCTTAAAAGAAACAGGTAACTCGTATATAGGCTCAAGACCTGTGATTTAGTTGACTAAAGAATTTTAAAAGGCAGACAAGCAAACTCTTGGCTCCATTAAGTCAACGACTTTTTATTTAATTGAATTCAGTAGTGCCGAGATAATTCACCTGGAGTGCTCCTGAAAATCACGCTTTCGCAGTTGGGTAAATGGCCAAGTACGGGGCACCTGCAGCTGAACCTCCCATTGGGTGAAGCAACATGACTGACACGGAAATGCTGGTTCAGTGGCCTCAGCTTGGGTTTTTCCAAGATAAACAATAAAGCATTACCTCAATGTTTGCTTAATTTATATTTTTGAGAAATGAAATACCTTCCAAGCAGTAACAAATGGAGCCATCATGGCACTAACAGACATGAAAATGCATCCATCGCTCCACTTACACTACAAAAAAGCCTGCACCCAAACTCCCAGTTGGGTATTATTTCCTGGATTTACTACAAAAAGAACAATGCATGTTTATTAAAAACAGAGTGGCTTTTAGCAGCAGCAGTAGCGCCGCGCACAATACACCAAAGCACAACGGGGGCCTTCTCCCAGCAATTGATGTGGAGAAGACCTTTGGCAGAGCAATATGGAAATTCGTATTCAGTGGCTTGATTAATTTGGAGTTTGGAAGCCACCTTCCCAAGATGGATGACAGTGGCTTATTAAATAAATAAATAAGGAGCAAGCTGAAGTCGCGCTGGCGTTATAGCATCAGATTTATGTCATCTGCGCAGGCAGAAAAGGCCTTTGTTGCCGCTATTGTTCAGCCTGTCAGCGGAGGCCTTGGCAGCGGCCTTTTGTCAGGGCTTGTGTCGGGGGTAATAACGGGGAGATGACGGCGGTTGGTCTGTTTGATGTAACCTGGTTTTATGGATGCTGGAGTTGGCATCCGCACACGCGGGCGGAAGAAAATAAGCGTGCCGGGGCGCTGGGCCTGTCTGCCCTCAGCTCCCCTCTCTGACGACCGGACGGGGGAGATGCCGGCCAGAGTCCCTAGGGCTCTGCTTCGTGCGGGTCGGCCCGCAGCCTCGGGCCGTCACCGGAGTTGTTGAACAGGGAGGAAAGGCTAACAGCAAGAAGCATCCCTCAGGATAGCATATTGTGCCTGCTCCCAACCGCTGCAGCTCGCTCCTTGCCCTGAGCAAGCTCTGGGGCTCAGGACCCTGCATGGGTCCTGCGGGAATATCAGAAGCAAGTGGCAGTGTTTGGGGTACATGTGCCTAAAACTATTTGGAAGTAATTAAGAACTGCCTGGTACAAATCAGAATAATGTGGCATATAATAGTAATCTGGCACACGCAGGGTAGAAAAGATAAGAACATTAGAAAAAAAATCCTAACTGCTGCACCACAAGTTACTATATGACATTTTTGGAGGGGTTAAGGGACCCTAATTTCACATATTTTAGTGGAAACAATCTGTGATCCCTGTGATTTTTACTAAGATCTTTGTACTTCTTTTCAACTCGATATTTTTACGTCTTATCCTAAAAAATAGTAGACTTAAAAAAGCAAAATTTTATTGGAGTGATATGTGATTCGTTTTCTCCACAGAAACATAAAAGAGGTTTATGTTGTTCATGTGGAGGTCACTTAGTTCTTCCACATTAAATATGAAAAGTAGATAGATCACCAGAAGTCATCAGAAAATGTGAGTACACTGACCTGAAGATGGGAGATAAAAGAATATCAGTTTGCAGCCAACTCTAAGAGCAGCCCACTTTATTATGCCACAAAGCCAATATCATTGGGTAAAAGTTAAAGAATATTTGGCAACCATTGAGATTACCTGTCCAGTCTTAGCTCTGTGGCTGCAGAACTCTTTGCCTGAGTACTCAATGGCTGCCATTCACACTGGAGACCTCAATTTCTGATTTGCAAGCTGAATATGAAAGTCATTTAAACTCCACTAATGCAGAATTGAGTAACAGGGTATTTATTATAAAGTCCTCTAGAACTGTTTTTCCTACTTTGGCATTTCTTCAGAGACAAGTAATTAAAAATTATCTGAGTTTGACACTGATGAACTAAATAATCCAATGAGAAAGACTCTTCATCTAGCAGCTTTTTTTTTTTTTTTTTCGGGGCGGGGGAGAGTTAGAACAAAGTCATCAAGTTTCCTACTTACTTGTTTTGGGAGTAGACTTTATACAGCTATAAATCTTACGCAAGTAAAAAATCCACAGTAGTAAAAAAACCCAACCAAACAAGCAAAAAATAACCCTGAACAAACCTCTTATCTTAGTGCATCTCATGTCACTGTTAACTACATGCTAAAGAGATTTGCCAGGGTGGAATTACAGCACAGGAGTTTGCTATAAGCTCCACTGAGCAGAATTTAATCTCATTTGTATAATTCAAAATCTATAAAGATACTGGTCATTATTCTGGGTTATGTCCAAATTTCAGTGCTTTTGGAAATGGGTGTTAATTCTTTGTGTGTGCATGTAATGGAGAAAAGTGTTTTCTTCAACCAACTTACTTGCTCTGAAATTGGAGAGGGAGCTGAATTTAGAAAAGAAATACATTTTACTGCTTTAAAAAAAGTTAGTACTGTCTTGTTAGCTAGATGTGTATACTCCAGCTGGGCCACTTTGCATGAGGATGCCAGAACAGTGTTTGATAAAGTCAGTGATGTTACTAAGATTGCATGGTATTGATTTGATAAGAACTGAGAGCTGTAATAAAGTAATTTCATTTAAGAAACTGAACATTCTGTTCACCTTTATGTGACTGAGTCCAGTGTAAGCAATGCCAATTTGCTTTGAAAAATTGTGTAGATTGGTAAGACAGAACTGCTGTGGTAAGCTAAAAAGGTTCATACTACATGAAACATTTAAAATATAAGGGCTAAACATTATAGGTAGCCATACATGTCAATTTAGCTTAAGCCTTGTAAGTTCATGTTATATAGCTAAAACTTTTGAAGGTGTTTTATTAGAAAATACATAGAAAACATCCTTGCATGACTTTAAGTTAACTCCTGCACACACACCACTGACTTCTTAAACTGGTTGATGGTTGCCTTAGTGCAGTGAGAAGTTTGTTGGCAACTCCAGTGGGCATGAGTTTTCATCCACAGTAACCTTCTAGAAACAGAAAACCCTGTTTCCAAAAGGTTATCTTCACTTCTTTTTGACTTCAGTTGATGAATTGAGAGCTTTGGATGTTTCAAAAGAAGTAGACCTTATTTTGCAGGATTTATCTACCCTAATTTACTCACGTCAAAAAGAAAAACCCAAACAGCCAACCCCAAAATTGTTTGTGAAGCATCCTTCTGCTGTACATGGTGTGACTTGTTGTTATCTCTGGATCTATTCTTTCATGCCCTCAGTTGTGAGTGTAAATTAATGTTAGACATCTTCTTTAGGTAGTATTCAAAGTGTTTTAAAGAAATTATGGTGTATCAAATGTGTGACAGCCTGTTATGGTTTGGACTGACAGAAAATAATACACTAAAAAGCTGGAATGCTTCTTGGAGTGAAACAAAGCACGTATTTTCACCTTGTAAAAGTATCAAGAAAACTTTCTAACCCACTCAAATATCACTCATCCACCATCGCTGTAAGCATGCGTATAGACTAGCCAATCCCTCTGCTTGCCAATATATAACTGTTCAACACCTGCACATGTTAGAGATTTTGTTTGGGTTTAGCAGGCTTTGGATATGCCGTTGTCTGAAAGCTTTGTGATTATCATTGATTTTGCCATGTATTTAAACAAGATACTTCTCTTTAAATGTATACCGTAAGTTAGCTAATGGCATTTATTTTTTCCTATTCAGTCATGGTAGTCAACGTGGTTTTTATCAGAACAGTGTTTTATCAGGAATGGTGAATGTGTGGGTTTTTAAAATGTTCTCTTTTGATAGAATGTTCATTTTTATTTTCTGCTCTGATATTAACTATAAAGCTCTGGTGTCCATCCATCAGTCTTTTCAAATCTCATTTTTTCTGTCTATTTGACTGCATTTCCTTTTGTACTGTTTCATTCTCTAGGATTTATTCCTTCCTTGTTTGCTTGCAATCTTTCCAGTTGCGTTTGTTGGGAGAAGGCAAGTATTTTTAGGTGAGGATCTGGTCTCTCAGGTGCTGAGATCACCACTTTAGTTAAAGCCTGCATACTCAAGCAGCCCTTAGAGTGCAGTCAGAATGTATTCCAGGAAACTGAGTTTGCCCCACTAGTCAAATGCAAAAAGGGAGCAAGGCTGTTACCTTGGTGTTTCCTCTGTAGTTCCCTGCACCCCTCTCATCCGACCAATTTGACTGGATTTTATTAGGAAGAAAAAGTTAGCATCTTCTAATTGTTATTAAAATGTTTTTGGCAAAAGTTTATTACAGGTCCGTGATGCTAAGGGACTAGAAGCAAAATTAGATTCCAGAACTCCTATTTGACCTATACACTGAGATACCTGAAGACCCAAACAACCAAAAATTCATGGAGAACAGTGTCTGAGGAAGCAATGACTGCTGTAGGTGTGCATGCCAACTGGTAAAATATAACTCCAAATCAGAAAACTGTGGTTAAAACAATGTATTTAGAGATCCTTCTATGACTATTTTGTAATGAACTGAAGTGGCTTTTTTCTTATTTCTGAGCTAAGTTTCTGGATCTTAACCAGATTTTCCAAAAAGAGAGTGAAAAAGAAAAAATCTTTACAGAGTTTGCCCTGACCTATAAAAGCACCGCTCTGCAGGAGTTACAAATGGCTTTTTGGCTAAGTTCAGCAGCTGAAAGGGCCTCTACTTGTTTTGTCTCCAGCTCTGACAATAGCCGTGGAGAAGAATGTCTTCTTTAAAAGTTCTGGGGATCAAGCTGAACCTTCAGCTGCCAGAGTTTCAGCTCTCCTCTTCCCTGCCCCCCTGCACCTCCCCCCCCCCCCCCGCCAAAAAAAAAAAAGAAAGTATGTTAAAGGGCCTAATCCTACTTCCACTGAAATTTATGTAACTTGTCTCTTTTCAGTACTTCTTTTGGTAGGCTCCTCTTCTGGGCTGCTGGAAGTATGTTTTATGCTTTTAGGTTAAAAATAGATTTTGTATTTTACAGTACAGTATAAAAACACCTAAGGAAAGGAGAAAAGATTTCATTTCTGAAAAAAACTGTTTGAGTTTGATAATAAGCAGTAGAAAGTTGGTGTTTTCTACACAGTTGCAGATGGTATGACTTCTCCCATTCTTGTTTGCAAGCCTCTCTATCAGGGTTATGGGCAGCTGTCCCCCAGCACTCAGTATCAGCACCAGCAGGCTCTCTGGAGTCAGGTAAGTAAAGCGGTTATTTCAAGAAATAGCTGAGCTGTCATCAGGTCTCCTTGTTTATTTCCTTAAAAAAGGAGTTATTTGGTGCCCACCATCTTTCTGATATTCCAGTGCTACCCCACCTCCCCAGGCAGTGATAGCTGGGCTCAGTCCCGCCATCACCCTGAGCAGGTTCAAACATGCCACTTCAGAAATGCCTAAGTCATCTGGCCGTTTGCAATTTTGGTGGAGGATCCCCTATTCCTCCCCCTGATGAAGCTGAGAAAGAAAGAAATACCAATGCCTTTTAATATGGCCAAAAATGTACCTACACCTCATCCTTTACAAAACCAGGCTGGTATCCTGGAGAGCAGGATCTCTCAGACAGCCTGGGCAATAGAGGGACCCAGAGTCCCCTTCCCTGGGACACACTCATATACACAGTGTCCCGTCTCTTCTTTTTTCAAGCCATGTTTTAGGACAAAGAAGTGCCTGTGAGGGAGCTCATCCTGGACTGGAGATGTTCTGCAGTGGGGTGGGGACCAGTCAGAGCACACTTTGTTTCTCCATTCCTGGTTCTCACAAATTGCTGCTGAGGATGGAAGACACTGCAATACAATAAGAAGGGTTAAAAGACTGCTTAATTACAATTATCTTAAATTGTCTAGACAGAATCCTTGTGATGTAGCTGTAGATTTTAATGTGCAAGTTCTACAGTCAGTAAAGGGAGAGAGTCACATGACTTGTTCTTTGACAATATCTCATTCTCTTGGTTGACAGAAGGAATCACCTACACAGGTAATGTTTTAGGTTGCCAGTGTGAGGTATGATGAAATCTACTCCTGAATTGGGAAATTATTTAAACTGAAAAAGTCCTGATGCCACTGAATAGGTAGCAGTCCCAAAGCAGCTGCGGAAGCAGAAAAGTCATTCTGCAGCCAAAACAAGTCTCATGATTAGCTGATGGCAAAAAGAAAGAATGATCCCAAAAGTTGTGGATTTCCAAAGGACTGTATCTCTGAATACATATCTCTGAGCTTGTAGAACTGTTACAAAAATACATTAGGTTTTGCAGAGGAATGCCAAACAGACATCAAATTGGCAAAATCAGATTAAAGGTAATTTAAAGATAATTATTTCAAGATGGTAATTCCATTCTTGCTTTTCATTATGTGTATTTTCCATATGGGAAGGACAAGCAGGTATCTTCAGTTTAACAGCTTCTGGGTTTTAGCTAAAAGGGGGAAAAGGACACATAGAGACTTCCAAGAGACTTACCCTGTAGCAACAGCCATTTTGAGCAGAGGCTATGTTTGCTGGATACAATGCAGTGTCATGAAAAAATGTTTAAATTACTTCTGAGTGAGCTAGCTCAGGAAGTCAAAGCAATGTAATTGCGTTAAGTGCTCTACTCATGCTCATGTTTTCTTCTGCCTGTACCAGGACAGCTTTGATATGTCTGATGGCATTACATTAGGTGTGTCAACTTGCCTAATGCACAGAGTAATGCGTGGCACCTAAATAATGGGAAGACCAACACAGGTGCCATGAAAAGAAGCAGCTCAGTGCTTCTTACACTGTGTTATTAAACTTGCTTTCCTACAGCGGAGAAACATCATGTGTTTGTTTGCGGGTGCTATATAAAATCTATATAATCTATTTCATATAATGTCAGGCATAACGTAGGGCCTTAGAGTAGGATTAAATCAGAAAGAAAAAGGAACAAAAGTGGGATCATTTGGCCTCCTAAGGCCCTAAAGGGAACGGAAAATAAGTTTAACAATGTGATGATTGTAGCTCCAAGTTGTCTTCTCGGCATGACACCGTAGTGGGGCTTCCTCGTGTACCTACGAACCAGGGGATTTGCCTGCACACCCCGCCAAAGGCAGCCTTGGGTGCACCCGGGACTGGCGCCGCTCCGAAATCACAGCTCACCGGGATAAAATGGAGAGTGGTGCATTTCTTTAAGGGTAGAGAAGCCCGGAGGATAATGGAGTCATTTAACTGCCTTGCCTGGCTTGATGTATGAAGGTGGATTCATGAGTAGTTCCCATAACATTTTGCTGGTGGTTTAATCATTACCAAGAGAAAAGCCTAAAGAATGCGGAGAACAGGACACTGCACTTGTGGGGTTTTTTTCGGGGGTGTTGTTTTCTTCTGCTTTTAAGAAATGCATGTCTTTGATGAGATATGGCTGCAGGCTACCGTTTTACATTTTATGTCGGCTACCTTTTGTCAGCAGCTCATTATTGATGCTGTATTCTGTTTTAATTCACACTTCTCTGCTAATCAGTTACAGCATTTATCCATTAATCAGGTATTCTGACAGGGTCAATAACTGCTTTGCAGTTTCATGGGATGCTGCACGTTATCAAGCAAGTAGCAACAGTCGGTGGATTAGTTTAGCACGGTGTTGTTTTCTCAGGCTGGTGGACATTCAGGGGAGTAAACACCTAGTGAGGCTTCTGGCAATGACTTGGGTTTTTTGGATTCCTTGTCAAAAACCTCATCTGTTTGCAAAATTCAGCCTCACTGGTGGGTGTGTGAGAGCGTGTGCATGAATGTGTGCGCTCACGCATGTGAGCCTGCATGCACCCATGTATGCCTGCCTTCCCCCATCTGTGTGTGTACAAATAGATGTAGGTACCCTATAGTCTAAATATCTACCTTATAAAACATGCTAGTTCAGCTCTATGGCTTGTGACAGCTATACTGGTGGCAAATCATCACAAGCATTAACCTTGTTTTTTCATTTTAGCAAGTGGTGTAGATAACAGAGGGGCAACATTTAATTGGACAGTTACAGTTTTGGTAGTTAAGTTACCGTCTATAATGATGGTAACAGGTTTCAATTATCTTTTTTATGACAGATGTACCAACATTTAATTGTTTCTCGTCAAGTGTGGAAAGAAAAGACACTTCTGTAGATTTTTCAATTCTTCTACATGTCACTTAGCTGTCTGCACCATTGTTTGAGCTCCTTTCTCTCATCCTTTTTGCAGCAATGAGTTGTGTCATTCCCTCATGATCAGCACTTTTGTTGTCTTTGTTTTTTGCTGTACCTCAGAAGTCCATCTTTTCTTTCATCTCCTTCCCATTCATGCATGAGGGAACAGTTGTGCTCTGTTGTGGGGATGTTCCGCTGGATTTCAAACAGTAGGGTTTCTTTTTATTCTCTTCTAAGTAGTACAATGGGGCTGAATGTCTGTTGCAGAATGCACACACTAATATGCCAGGTTATTTGGTTTCTAAGAAGTCAATAAAAATGCTACATTTAGGTTCAGTACTTGGCTTGCTTTTTTTTGCTGTTTGCCTTTCAGTCTTCCGTTATAAATCTGTTTGTTTGTTTCTGGTTATAAAATATAATCCTCGATATTAAATCCAAGCGTGGAATCAACAAACACTTAGGAAAAAATGTTACTGGCGATGGAGTATTTTCACACTCGCAGATTTGGCTGACTCTGTCTTCCCTGATAAGGAAGGGAAAACTGCCGCCAAATCTAATTAATGGGGTCTACAACAGGGAAGGAGAGAGAGGGAGAATAGGGTGGGGGGTAGATGCGATCATGAGTTTGTCTTGGCAAAACTTTCTTGTTTCTTGGAGACTTAGCTAGTCTTTGCTTTTAAGAAAAGATAGCTTTAGTCGATTTCATTTTTAAGGACTTTTTGTACTTAGTTTATAAACACTCATTCAGAAGCCATTTCAACGGCAAAAGGCTAAAGACATAAAAAGCTAGAGATATCTTCAGACACTTTGTTCTCATATTCAAGAACAATCTTCAAAATCCTTCTTAATGAGGTCATAAAAGAAAAAAAATCGAACAAGTGGTACTTGTGTACCTCTCTAGGATGTGTCATCGGGGTCACTTGCCACTAGGTTATCCTATTTAAAAAGGGATTGGGATAGTTCAATCAAGCATTGCATTAAGAGAGAGACTTTGATTAATTCCTTCTCTTCTCTATTGTGCTATAGATAATTTCAGTAAATTTGTGATACTTTCTTCTTAGTCAGTGTTGAGGCTTAACGTTCTTGATGCGTCATGCTGAGTATTAGCATTTATTGGGCCTATTTGGCTCTAGTAAAGAGGAGTGTAGGCTGCAGACAGCCCTCTAATCTTTGACAAGTGAGGCCATTCTTTCAACATTACCGTTATCTCAGGTCATAGAGAGAATGTGTTCTCTTACAGGTTTGCTGCAGGAACAAATATGGCATGTAAAGGAAAGGGAAGAAGAAAAAGTAAGTAGGCTGATGATTTATTGCAGATTTCTTTTCAGAAAAAATAGAGGTGACTTTTATGGAGAAAATTGCTGTCTTGAATAACTTGTTCGTTTTCTGACACAATGGGACAGAAGTAAAGAAAGGCTGAGCTGTGTTACTAACTTGCGCTGTGGCTGGAGACTTGAAATGCAGCAGAACTGCAACTCAGAATCCAGCTGCGATTGCATTATTTCTATACCTCATGAAACCTAACTTTTATTTTTTAAAGTGATTAATTTGGTCGGAAATTTCCTTTTTCATTGAATTCTTATTTTAAAAAACAAAACAAAAAACAAACCAAACAAACAACAAAACAAAACTAAGAGGACCTGTTTTGACAATTAATAAATCACATTACATCCTTTTTCTCAACTAAACATGTACTTCTTTCCCTTTAAATATAGGTCTTTAAAACTTGCATGATATGTCTTTTATTCATTTTTTAAAAATTCTCTTTACGTTGTTTGGTGTAATCTTTCTTCTCTTCCCGAGCTCATTTTGAAAACGTGTGTGATAGTCACTCTGGAGACTCAAGGCCCTGTTGGGTATACACATATTTAGGCGCTCTTTAAAAAGTGGATTTTTGACCTGATAGACCGTAACGGCTCCCAGGGAGCCACTATGGTCATTGTGTAAATCCTTCTTAGTTTTCAGTTTACTCACTTGATATACCGTAACGGCTCTTAGGGCCGTTATGGTCTATTGTGGTAATCCAGCTGCTGCACATGCGCGTGAAGCTTTTGTGCCCTAAAATCCTCGGGAAGTTTTCTTGGGAGCGTAGCGGGCACATCCAGAATTGCTTCCTTTCTGCTGGGGGTATGAAATGGCTGGAGGAAAAAGCGGTAGATCTTCCTTTCCCTCTGGCAGCAGCCAAAGACACTGGGGCACCTGAAAGGCTATCAACCTGCCAGAAAGTATATTAAAAAAACCCCAAAACCTACTGTCAGATGCTCAAAATATCATCTGGAAAAACTGGTTTGAATCAAAATGTTCACAAGTGCGAAACAGCTGAATTTATTTATGCATTTGTTTAATGTATGTCTAAGATGTGTGTCAGGCTTCTGCCCAGTGGGATTTTTGACAACTGAGTTATTGACCCTTGAAAACAAGGAGTTGTAAGTGAAAGGCTGATATAGTCGTAACTATAGCAACACTGTCAGTGTTCCTGTAATTATTAACTTTTTTTTAATCAAAAAAATTAAGAACCTTTTTCTTTTTTTAAAGAAACCTTTATTGCAAACCGGTGGTGCCACCATGGAGATGAGATACGTTGAAACAATGCATGTCAGTTAGTTACTGAAATATTTAAAGTACTGGGAAAGTATGGAAAAATAACTAAACATTGCTCGCTTGTATGAATAAGGCCTATTGGTTCAAACTGTTCCTACGAGCCAATGATGGCAGACAGGTCTAGCCATCATTTTATGCTGCATAAAGCTGATGGAAGGCTACATTTTCATGACGTGTAACTTTTCACATCATGCTACCTTGAGAGAGCAATGTTTGTACTGAGGCTGCAGGCAGAGATTCAGACATTTATTTGGAGCTAATTCTCCACTGTACGGGGCAGAGTGATTTAACTGTGCAATACACCTGCCTGCTCTCAGCACGGAGAGCAGCAGTGTCTCCTACAGATGCAGTTTTCTTGGGCTTCATGGCAGAGAGCACTGCAGGATATCCAGGACTCAACACGATGCCACTAGACTGTCAGAACCACATGAGCCTGTGCTACACCCTCCCTCTGCTAAGAATTGCCAGAGCTTGCATGTCCTTATCCTGGCACGACACTAAATGCATGTAAGACGTATCTCCCTTGGGCCACTTTGGCTGCTTCCCATGCTTTTCTCCCAAGTCTTGCTCCACGATGGCCATCAGCCAAGGTGGTGCAGGTGGGGCACCTTCAGAAAATGCTGCTGCTGTTCTGGAGTAATCTTTCACCCCTGTGGGGACATGGCCAAAGCACTGGCCTTCTTGTCCAAGTATGGTTTTCCAGGACTAACACATGTGCATGTGTTGGGGGCGGGGAGAATCAAGAGGGAAGGGAAAGACTGTTGTGCTTCAGCAGGATCTCCTGAGCTCCTGACTGCTCACAGAACCCTGTTACAGTTTTCTAAGACTTGACAAGTCACTAAAGCTTTTATTATTGGTCTAGAGTTTGTTTGCATTTTTTAATCCACCGTCTAACACGGATAAGAAATGCCCATTACATATAAAACCTGTGCACCTTAATATTTAACATGACCACAGTGAGTACTTAATACTGCCACAAATGGCACCAAGTCCTTCGTTTGCTTATTCCTTAGAACTCAAACTATTGATAGGACTATAATTAATCGAGTTCTTTAATTGTTTCTGTTAAACAATCAGTTGCTAAGCTTTCCTTAGCCAGGTTTTAGATAATGGCTTTTGTTTTAGCTTAGCCATCTGTCCCTGTATTAATTGTCCTTTTCCCCTAGCATCCACCCATAATTTTGGCAGACTGGTTCCCAAGGTTGATCTAAACTCCTTTTGCCGCATTTTCTATTGTTGGACACCGTTACCTTTAGCATTTCGCACATTTAATGGATGCAGTTCTGGCTACTGAAGGGAAGTTCAGTCATTCGTACTGCATCGCAGGGAGCTGAAGTTACTTTATCTTTATGCAACATTAAGTGCTGGCAAAACAATGTAGAGATCTAAATTAAAATGATCACTTGTGTGCAGGAAATTGGTGTGCAGGGCAAGTAAAAACATTTTTCTGCTTTCTCTGCAAAGTGAGGTGACAGGTCACAGTTAGAGGGTTTCAGAAGAACCTCTGGGGTTAGCATCGAAGTTCCCATTTCATTTCCATTCTGCATGCTGAACCGCCATTTGTTCTGCATAGTTTACACAGCTTCTTCCGCAGTCTTTGACTGGAAGGCTCTTGAACCAGGTCCTGATTCAGGAAGGTGTTTAGTCAGGTAATATTATTAGAGTGCTCAGACTCTTCACATTGTGCTCAGCTACTTGACTGAATCAAGATTCACTGTCTCTTTTTTGCTTCCTCCTCCCCCCCTGTACTCCCCATCCTTGACTCGACTTTCCCTTGCTTCATCATCAAAGACTTATGTCAGGCTACCCTTGTTTTTCTTAAGTGATGCAGCTAGTTGCCCTGAGTTAATACATTCTCTCTGTCTCTGATGGTGCATCAAGACATTACTCAGTCCCTGCTTTTCATTGATGATTCCCTCACCAAAATTCCACTGACCTTGTCCTCTTCTTTTTTTTTTTTTTTAAATTACATCCTCACCTTACTCTTTTAATCTTGCTTTTGACCTTGCTTTCTTCTGGCTTTCTAAGTGAATTCCTGCTGTGGGTCCCTTTTTGCATCCCTGGTTGATGGTTTGGTTTCTGTTTCACACTCAACTCCCGTCCTTGTGCGTCACTCCTTCAGTTCTCCCAAGTTCTCCCTGGTCTTCTCCCATGGTGGCTGGGTTAGGGTCGCTTCCTGGCACTGTCTGCCTCACCACTTGCACAAAACCTGTTCCTGCCTTTGGTGCCTTAGGGCCCTCTCACCAAAAGGCTATGCATTTGTCACCCCTCTCCTGGCTGATTGGGGCACCCTGCCTTGCTGAGTGCTGGCTGTCCAGGATTGCCTCTCTTGCTTTGACTCGCCCGTAGAGCTGCCCGCTGCATGTCGTCGGCTTCAGATTTTGTGTCTATGCTGCCCAGGTCCTAGATTTCCTCACTTCATCTCTCTGCCAGACCTGGCTTCTTGCAGCCTGCAATTACCCTTTCAATCTCTTCCTCCTGTAGATGCTTTTTAATCTTCTTCCTGACTGGCCCGCAAACATGAGTAGTCTTACTGAAGTCCTCCATCTTCCCTGCATTCAAAGCCACCCTAATACTCTTTGTACTAGGTTAAACATTGTACTAGGTTAAACATGGTTTTCAAGCAATGGAAAAGGTGTAAAGAGTAATAAAAGTGTATTTTGAATCAAGATGTACACACGTCTAGTTGAGTAACAGAATAATCAATATACTGCAGCTGCCTGAAGCCTTATTTGTCTCTCCAGGCTCTTGTATCTTCACTGCTCCATAATTCAATCCATTCTGGTCTAGAACCTGTCTTCTGTTTGCTTTCTTCATAATAGGCAGCATTTTTGCAGAGGTTAGAAAATAATAAAATAGATTATTTTAAGACTAGTATTTCTAAAATCATGTAAAACTTAACTACTGGATATTTATCTTTCAAACTAAGATAAGCTCCTGAGGCATGAATAAATGTGCTTACTAATATTTATAATCTCCTTTTCGTGGATCAAAATCTAGCAACATCCTTGAAATTCTCAAGTTAGCAGGCATGACTGTTATCATAGTGGGAAAACAATTTATGTTATATCTGCTTAGGACAGGAACAGAGGCAACATATCTTTAAAAGACCCCAAAACATAACTGTGTATATTGAAAGGAAAAAAAGCAGGGTTTCAAGCCAGATTACACCAGGTTTGTTGGGTTGTTTTTTTCTTTGAGCATGCTAAATGCTGGGCCTTATCTTGTAGAGCATCAGGAATGTCCAGCAATGGAACAACATTTCCTCTGAAAAAGTAGTTGTAATGTATAGTGAAAGGAATTATTTGAACACAGCACTAGCACTGGCAGTGGTGATAATTACCTTTCAGCTATTTCAAAGCAATACAAAACAGCCTAAATACATATCCATTGATGTTTAGGTATCTGAGATGGGTGTGGAAGTCTTCCCAGGGACATACCTCTCTTCACTGTTTCCACAGGGGACTTGAGTCTGTTTTGCAAAGGGCTCAGCTGTGTTTTTTACAGCCCAGCCTAGGCACAGGAACCATGCTGCCTTGGAAGCAGGGTGGAGAACATCTCATGGAATCATTGAGATTGGAAAAGACCCTTAAAATCATCATGGTGAGGGAATGTCTGCCCTTGTCCTGCTTCTCCTCAAAAGGGAAGAAAGGAGTTATTTCCCTGCCTTTTGTAGTGCAGTTTAGTGTCTCTGACTACCACTGTGAATGGCTATTTTAGTCAAAAAGTTGTCTTTCCTCTTATCTGTTCACATATAGTGGTAGAGTATTGTTGAAACAGCCCCTAAATTCCCTCCGTGCCCTTCAAAATAATCTGAGCAGGGACAAGGGAAGGATGATATGAGATTGTTCTCTTTTTTATGTCTGAAAGTGTTGAGGTCCAATGGAAGGAGTGTCACTTGTATGAAATAGCATGTTGCTTGCTTGCTTCTGGCAGGAATTTGGCAAAGGCAGAAAGCCGTAACATTAGGGACAGAACTGCTTTGGCTCACTTGAGACATGTCTTCAGTCTACAGCAGCTGTAAATCCACAGGGTCGCACCTGTACTTGCAAGTTACGCAGGATGCTTACAGTGTGCAGATGCAAAGTGTGTAATGCAAAGACCACAAGTGTTGCAAAAGCAAGGCACTGTCATCAGTAAATAACGGGGGAACATCCTTCAACCTAATGTACGTGGGGTCCTGGGGAGACTTCATATTTTGTTGGAGAACTCCCACTCTAATGCCTTTGCTAGAGATGCAGAAAAAGGCATTTTATTCCAGCAAAGTATGAGGAACCTCTGAAACTAAAAGTTGTGGAAAAAACAGTTTTATTATTTCTTGGATTTATGGAAGATAATTCTTTTTGCCTCTTTCCATCATTAGATGCTACTGTTGTACTATGCCGCATTGGGTCTTTTTATACACATACGTGTGTACGTATATGCATATAAATAAATAAATAAATTGCGTATGTAGATAGATATATACAGGCTCATAAATATAGAAACATAATCATGCAGACATATAAATAAACGTTCACCCCTGACTATAGTGGTTGCAAGACAAAAGAAGAGACACCTTTAAGAGTGGGGATATTGTACTGTCTGCCCAATGTCTCCCATTTTGTATTTGCCTGCACCCTGGGCTAGTGAGGTTATTGTTTTGCATTTACTTCTTTAAACTCAAGTGACCCAGAGAAGGAGGAAAGACTTTGCCTGCTGGATGTGTTCTGGAGAAGAGGGTGGATCTGCCACAATTTTTTCCCAGCACATCTGATGGTAGTCTCTGACAACGTCTTAACATTACTGAGACAGTGGCTCAACTAAACTGTTACTCGGGAAGATAAAAAGCAAAACATCCATGACATTCTTCCTATCAGCAAGGAAACATATGATGACAAACAAGGGGTGATGTGAGAACGAAACTAATGCTTTGAAATATCCAAATTCCATATATATAAACTCAACTTTGAGAGAGGTACTTTGTTTCTTAGTAGTAGTACAGGTTACTGACACGATCTGCAGAATTAAAATATCTCTCAATATAATTTCACCTTTGTACTAAAGTATATCTAAAATGATAGCCAAACAAAAAACATGAGCAGATATGGTAACGGAATATTATTTCTCTTTATCCAGTATAGGATAAAAGACATATGTCATCTTATTATCTCATTTCCTTAAGTCTGAACGTGTATTAATGACAGAGGTTGTTTAAGAAGACTTTTAAAGGAAAACCAAGTGATGCCTTTATGTATTTTCACAGGGAGCTTTTTCCCACAAGGTTATGTATCTATGAGTTCACAGAGTCTGTATGTTGTTCAGTTTTTATACAGATGTGGAGTGCTATAACACTTAGAGCTGCTCATTTAAATGTCATAAAACCTGTTATATAGTAGTAGACCTAATCCTATTTCTCCTTATAGATTTTATTTTAATGTAATCCAGGACTTTTGTTTATCTATTCTATATCATCGTTTATCTATTATATATCATCATCATGAACTAAAAGCCATTTTCTTTATTTGTGCAGGTTGCAAAGGAGGCAGTGTATTTTTCTTCTTCGCTTATTTTTAAATAAATATTGATCATCCTGTGTCAAGAATTTAGAGAAAAAAAATCCTCACTTGCTTCTTCGCAGTGCTCCCGAGCAAGCTGTGTGCTCAGTGACCTCTCCTCCTGCCTTTTTCTTCCCTTCCCACTCAGCCATGTCCAACTCTTCCCTCCCTACTAGGCAGACATCAGGGACAGGGCTGTTTTGTAAAATTTGGCTTTAAGGTAGGGGGACTGATGATGATGGTGGATGTTGTGATTTAGTGAAATAGGAAATCCACATTTAATGAAACTGAGGTGTTTGGGGGAAAGGGGACATCTTGTGAAATAAGGCTACTGGGGAGGAGAGCAGCTTTGACTCTTGAGCTTTACCTAAGTTTCAGTTGGCTTTTTCGTGTGTTCACTGGCCATGGTAAATATATGCTGTAGCAACCGTGACCGCACAAGTAATCTCACCTGGGAAATACAGATAAGAAACTCCCACAGAGCATGTAATACAGGTGCTTACACTCGCACCGGCACACAGCAAGGCCTGTCAGGTGCTCTCAGTACTCCAAAAGGGACTGCTAGCTGATAATTCAACTTTTTTTTCAAAAGTAAAATCATATTGTTTTACAGAGAAGTTGATTTTCACCCCATTTCTCTTCCACTCTTGATGATGATGATGATTTTTTAAAGTGCCCACGTCAGTTACTGACTGACTATCAAATGAGATGGGACTTAACTAGGTGGGGGATCTGCAGTGGGGACCTTGAAGCCGTGATATTATGGGTGGTTCCTAAGTCTCCTGGCATGTGGCAAAGCCAATCTGAAGAGTTTTGTGAAAATGTTTAGATAATAAATTTTTAAAGTAGCTTAGAAATGGGTTTTTCTATAGTAGGCTTCTGCGTTTGGTATTAAAAAGTGTCCTTTGACCAACATTTTTCTTCCATCGCACATTCATATTATCTGCCCTGGTATGTCTGGCACCTTTATGGTCTTTGATATTGCCTACACAGCAAAGTTCGGTAAAACGGGCTGTGATGATATGACCAATGTGTCTCCAAATTAGTTCCCCGCCATGGGCACCCCTGGGTGGGGTTCATCTCCTCTAAGTATGCTCATCTCCTCAAGGCACTTAATGAACTGCCTGAGTCAGGGAAAAGATTATGCCTGAATCCCACCTTTGGAGGGTTTTCCCGGGATTTTGACTACACACCCCAAATATGCACCCATGGAGGTGGTGGGACCTGATCCACCAGCTCAGTAGGGTGAGGAATTTGTCCCTTTCAGGGTAGCACCATGCAAAGGCTTACCACTCACTTAAAGGGAACTCCGTGGCTAGAGGGCTGCTGAGCCTGAAGAGGCCGGTGGGCACTAAATTTACCATTTTTAGTTTACTGACCTTACCAAGGAGACAATTTGGGGGGGCTGCTGCTGAATTAGGGATTGGCATGCCTGTTTCCATGTAATAAAAATATCCTTCAGCTGCCTATGTGGAAGATCAAAATGAATTGACAACTGTCACCTTTTACCTTTTTATCATTAGTTTGACAATATTTGGTATTTTAAGCCTGGCTTCCTAAAATTTCACTTTTAACTTTTTTTTTACTTTTAAAGAATATTTCTGGCTTTGACTGTTGCAAGGAAGAGCTTGAAAATACAAAGCCAGGGACACAGAAACCAGAAAATAATATTTAATTGTGCACTTTAAAAATGTTGCAACGTTTAATGCATTACGTTGTTCATTATTTTTTTTAATTCTTGGTGTTGTCAGCAAACAAAAAAATTTCTTTTTTCAAGAGATATATGGAAAAATGGGCAGATGCAGGATAAAGACTGAAGAAAATGTAGGTGTTTCATCATCATCTGTACAAAAGCAGTAATAATATTAATTCTTGTAACATATTGAAAAAGACAAGAAAAAGAAATTTTATGATTGTATAATAAAGCTTTGCCAGGTGTTTATTTATTGGAGATCAAGAAAGTTCTGCAGTCTCCATAAGGTTATTAAATCCCACCACTGCTACTAGTTTTGTGTGTTTTAGCTTTGGATAATTGAACAGGGACATAGTTAAAGGCATAAAAATACAGAAGTCAGAATTTTTGGACATTCCCTACTATCTTTTGAAATTAATAAAATAAGATCTGGTTTTCAGCTGATCACATTCTCATAGGAAATAGGGCTGGACTTATTATTGTTACTCCCACAACTGTCATAGAAAGATTGCTACATTTTGCTAACACTGAGTAGTGATAGCAGCATAGAAAATTCATTTGATCTTATATAATGTTTTCATGGTTAATAAGATTTACATATGACATTTTTGTATGATTAAAAGTACTGGAATTTCATTGCAGTAGGCATTAACTCCTGTGATTGAAGTTAAGGGAGATTTTTTTTTTAATAGCTAATCAAGAGTTTAACTGCCTCTGGGGCATTTTAAGAAAATGTTATACTGTACTTAACGAACATTATACTACAAATAAGAGTGATATTTCTGTAATTAAAACAGTCTGGATATTGCTTAATGAATGTTTTTCTTATCTTAATGTATAGGCAGTAAGGATTCATGTAGTTGCCTTTATTAACTTGTGGAGTTAGTTAAAAAGCTGGTTAAAACAGTAAGTCCATATCAGGTCAATATAAAATGCTTATGTAGGGATTTCATTGCTCTTATAAATCTGACTAGTTAAAAAATAAACACAGATGCTTGTTTGTGCCATCCTGAGCCATACTGCAGGGTAGTATTTCTGCCTGTAGACATTTCTAAAGTTAAGTGTTGCCTGGAGCACTGTGGGATTTGCAAGTGTTCTTATTTATTGTCCGTTTAGGAAATATTTTTAAATTTCCACCAGGTTTATATTCAAAAGCAGAGAGCAGTTGGTTTCCAATTACTGTAGCTACACTTGCTGTTGAATTAATAGCATTGTGCATTCGTTCTTTTTTCTGTCATATTGCATCAGCTTTGATGTAACTACATAATTTTATTTTTTTTATGTAGTTGCAGTGCATTTTAGTTTTATAGTTCTTCAGTGGTTTCATATTTACTAATTACTTGCTAAATTGTTCTTCACTGCTCAGAAGCCATTCTGAATAAGTTCAATTTAATACAAAATAATTTTTCTACATAACAAATCTTCAACGTAATAATTCCTCTAGAAAATAATTCTTGGCTCAACAAAAATCATATTTTTGCAGGGCTTTTTTGCCCCAGCTGAGGTCGAGCGTCTTTATGTTGTTTAAAAGATACTCACCAGCTGGACTGCATCTGCACGCATCTAAGTCTCAATTTTGCACAAGTCTTTGTGCCAAAACCTGAAAATAGCAAGTTGGCCCACATATAGCCTAAGAACACATGGAAATGGAACAGTTTCATAATCCAAAATTAATCCCCAGTCCTGCAGGCACTTGAGCACATGGTTAATTTTAAGTGTTTGACTAGTCCTTTTGATTTCTGTGAGCCAAGCACATGCTTGAGTGGGTTTACAGGAGAAATCTCAAAGTGCAGAGAGGACTGCAATATTGTTTTGTTTTTCCCAAGTAGTAAAAATGTCTGTGCTTTATTTAGTAGCATAATTTACATACATTTCTAAGTACAGGAATCATCGAGCTGTTTGTGCTTTGGCTAAGTGTAGACTGCCATAAATTGAAAATCAGGATAAAATATGGCCTATTTAGTGAAAAATTCTCAGAAGTATGAAGGGAACCTCAGTTTGTAAAATATCCTCACCACAAGCAAAATTACAAAGAAGACAATTTGCCATAAAAAATCAGAAATTCTGAAAGACCCAAAGTGGTTGACTAATTTGTTCTTTCTTATGACTTCTGCAGCACCAGCATATTGACTCTCAATTCATTTCCCTCTGCTAAATATTCTCAGGCACATCTTTAGTGTAATTTTATTTTAATTCAGATGTAAATCTGAACTGACTTTAAGGACTGTACTGCTTCCCTTTTCTCTCATGCTGTGCAGATATGGATATCTAACCTGCGTAGGCTTTGGTGAACGTAGTGGCTCTGTGTTACAGCAAGGTCATTTAACAGGCAGGAATGGCACTTTATTGATTCTGTCTTTATCAAGTGCCTGTTTCTTATTTTACGTATAACTCGTTAGCAGCCCACTGCTAAACTGCTCAGGAGGCTTTGGCTGCTTGGGACTCAGACTGTAATCACAGTAATTAACGCTGAATTTTTGAATCCTGGTCTCGATCTTGACCTTGCAGCATTTAGCCAGCGCACACACAGCTGAAGTGGTGGTGGGAGCTGCAAGAGCTCAGTGGTCGGGATACTCCCTGTATGCTGATGTGGGCATCGGCGTAGCGGGAAGAGAGGGGACCAGAGAAGAAAAGAAGGAAAAGCATGTTCAGTGAGAAAAGAAATTCTGTCCCAACATCATTATCAATTTTTGTGTATGTGTACATAGGGACATGGATGGGTGCAGAGTCTGGTGTGTGTGAAAATGCTGGGGCAGAATTAGTAGGAAGAGAAGTGCCCGACAGTGAGCTGGAAGGAAGAATTAGAAGAGGCAAGGGTGGTTTTGCAGTGACATAAAGAATCTCCTCAAAGTTCAACTTTTCTGCAGAGGCTGCCAACGTGGGTCTGACTCTCTAAAAGTGCAACCATTACAGAGTTACGATTTTTATATATTCACTTCCTAAGACAGAGTTTGGCACGGGATGCTCCAGGTCAGTTTGTTGGTAATACATGCCTGATCCTCCTCCTCAACTGGAAGATGCTTGACCCCAGAAGCCATGCTTTTTCTTTTGTGTTGCACAGCCCTGAGCACATATTGGTTTGTACACAATGGTGATAAGCCAAAACAAATCATACATCAATGTCATATATCCAAAGTAATCTCTTTTTACTTCTCAATGCACATCATAAAAAAAGGCTAATTTTATGTGTAGTCCTTTCTAAACCTCTCGATATAGTATTGAATCTTCGTCTTTATTGTGGGATGTTTTTGTTATTTAAAATGTTTTGTAATTTGCTGTTGCAGCTGCTGGTTGCAATTCTGTAAAAAAAATACATACTGCAAGAGCTTCTGTGGGAAAATGTATAGGTAAACAAAATTTTACAAAATCTCTAAATGCAACATAGAAACAGCATTTGTTAAATACATGAAAGTGCTTAAAATTTACTCATAGAAGTTGAAACTTCAAAGCTGTTTATATTTAGTGCTTATGTTTGTTTATCTATCTTTATATTTAGGAAAACAGGGAAATTGTTATCTTAACTATACCTTCTTTTGGTTAAGGTGGAAAAGTGACTGTGTCACGGACAGAGTTTGTCCATTGTCCTGCAGTGATGTGGGTTTGATTAGGCAGCAGAAAGCACCCCAAGGAGCCAGAAACTTTGCTAATGGTAAAATCAAAGAGAGACGCAGCTCAGCTCGGGAATACGTTATGGGCATGACGAGTTATTCAGAGTTATCCACGCCGTAAGGAAGGGAGCGAACCCTTGACTGTATGTCACGTATGTTAAAGCTCCTCAAGACAGGACACCAATTAACCTTGGATGATAGCAAACACACACACACAGGCTGCCCGAGTGAAGCAGCCTGTTGCCATTAGTAGGAAGCAGCAGCCCTTGTCACCCTGAGCCATTATTTAAATCTCTTTAAAAATTCCCTTATTAAGTCAAAGAACTGTAGCACTCTCTTCTTCCTCACAGACTATTTTTGCTGCTGTGAAAACAGGAAATGTTAGTAATATGAGATGCCAGTGGTCCTTTTATTTTTATACTTGCTGTCTCATTTGTCCATTTTGAACTGAGAAAAAAAGAAACCCTGATCTTCAGTCAAAGCAACTCAAGGCACGGTGGAGCTCAGAGTGAACCAAAACAACAGGGTCAAATGTAGTTGAACGAAAATGTTGGGGTAAAAATAAAAGGTCTTTTTTTATATATGTTTAGTGCTGGTGGGAGGAGAAAGTTTGGTTAACTATTTAACCTATGATAGCCTTTTATCATTTTATGGCTTAGGGGTCTGTGATTTTAGCCTTTGTCAGTAAGTTCCTGGTTTGTATTCGAACTTTTCTCTAGTGTCTAGTTACATGACTTGCATCGATTTACTGGAGATAGGAAAAAAATTATAAATAGCGGCCAAAGATACGTATTTTTCGTAAAATGATTTGCCAGCAACTTTGGATTTGGTACTCAGTTTCCATTTAAACCCTAAACTGCTTTCTTCCACTCACACTTTTCTGCGTCATGATTTTTTTTATCAGCAGGGCTCTCCTTCCCGATTTGGTTCGCCTCTCTATTTTTGGCTATAATGCGATGTGCCCTGATCAGTTGGAGCAATTGCTTGCGAAAGGTCACTTGGAAGCCCCCTTTTCACTTCTCCCCATTACAGTTTTTCCAGCAGGCAACGGCTCTTGGGAGCAACCCCCTCCAATCTGTTCCTTTTGATATCCAAAGCTCGTTGTTACGGGAGTTAAATTTCTTAATTTGCTTAGTTTTTGTGAGCACTTCTTCAGCCCACTGCGCTCAGTCCCTGAGGCTGGGTGCAGACCGCTTGCCTTGCTAAGGATGCTGTAAAGTGTTAGGATTTATTATTTCACCTTCTTCAAACTTGAGGAACAGGGGCCAGTTTTATACCTGTATATCTCCCATCAGCTTCAGGGGAATTAATTTCCATGTTACATTGGTGTGAGATTGTATCAGCCTTATTGGGGGAGTTTAAAATCAGACAAAGCCTTTTCCAGAGCTCTTTGACTGGAAAGGAAAGCTGCTTGGCGAGAGATCTCAAACCACAGAGCTGGTGGCTTCTGCCTGCCCTGGCGAGGGGTTAGGTTTGGGGGGTTTGTTAATTAGTTTTTGGAGAGTCAGGGAAATGACCGTAGAGGGTCTGGAACAAAGGAAGAAATCAAAATGTAAAGCAGAGTGTTTGATATGCTGATAGCCCCCCAGTTTTAATTTTAGCATAATTGGATCAGGGTTAGTGGCAGTTGTTAGGTAAAGTACCTTCGGGAAGTTGTGGTTTTATTCAGAAGTAAATATCATAGCTCTTCTCTTTTAACCTAAATCTTTCCCCCCCCCCCCCCCCCCCCCCCCCCCCCAAAGAAGTGCTCAGTTTACCTCGGATTTATTTCCACTAGGAAAGCCCTAAGATTTCAGAGACCTGTATTCTGATGGTAAAGCTTGTGACATCAGCTTTTGTTTTCCATGCGAGGCAACGTTAGCATTTTTTCACATGTTAACTTTTTAACAATTGCGGGGAATTTCTTTTCCTTGAAAACTGCCGTCCTTTTCTTTTTCCTCCCTTTTTCTCTCTTCTTGATATTTTTATTTCCCTTTTATATGGAGACTTGTAGATTTTGTCACTTCAAACGTTAGCTGTTCCTCCTCTTTTCTTTCGCTTTACAATACACACTAGGAGATTTTTTTTTTTTTTTTTTTTTTTGCATATTCCTCCCCTTTCTCTGTGAGATATTGTAGTTGACCAAATTTAAAACACTACAGTATTTAGCATCCCCGCAGTGCCATTTTAAGTATTTGGACCTGGAAAATGCCCCAAGCAATAACTACCTGAATTGCTTTTAATTACACAATATAGCTGCATCATTTTACTTCAGATTCTTTTTGATTGATGCTGTAAGGCAATTGTAACCATGGATGATGGGATTAAGTGCCTCTTGAAGTGACTTTAGCTTCTTGTGGGAACAAAGGGAAAGAAGAGAACACTTAGTCCCTTTTTGAGTGAACAGCCTTTTTTCACTTGCTATATAAAGAAATACAATTAACAAACATTATCCCCAGAGGTGAATTGAAATGTACATGCGGACAATAACCGCTCTTGACTGCAATTAGACATATATGATCCGAGGTATTTTGGCCATTCATTAGTGCTAATTGTTTGAGAAACAAGCCCACAGAACAAATGATTAAAATGTTAGTGCCATAACCAGGATTATTAGCATGTGTGATAAAATGCATGCGCCACAGCTGTACCAATAAAACTCTCCGGTGAGTCGCTTTGATTCGACAAATACGCAGCTCGGCTGCGAGCCCTTCGTATTTGCACAGGGCCTGCTGATGTTTATAACAAACAACTTATATCTTCTTTTCTTAATTAGAAAGAATTACTATGCAAATGGCGAGGCTTTGTAATTTCGTCGAACTTTCCTTTGTCTTTGTCGGATTATTTGTGTGCAGTTGTGAGCCTCTCCCTAGTAGATTCAACATACGAAAACTATTATATTTGCTCTGGGGTTTTTTTTGCACATATTGGAGAAATAATTTGTAGGAGATTCTGCTGCATTAGCTGGGTTGTGTTCAGTGGGATCTTCGGTCTTGGGTCACTTCTGTCCTTCTGCCACAGCACCACAAATAGCCAGAATTGTGGCTGGTATGCAGTTATGTGCTTTCAGGTTGGAAATACACATTGTGAAAATTATCTAGCTTTTTTTAATGGTTTAGTCAAATGCCTAAAAATGCTCTTCAGAAGCACTTTGCCAACACTGTGCCAAAGACTGTAGGAGAGATTTGGCCTATTGAGCAATGGATATTTTTCCATGTGTGAGGCAGATCACGGTGTAGCATCTCTTCCTGGGATGATTTGATCTAGGAAATAAACAGGGAACAGAGGCACAGGTTAAAGTGCTGATCCTAAAAATCACTTGTGGGAGTACTTTGCTTTTTGAGCTACATGTTGTTGGCTCCAGTGAGACTGCACAGGTGTATGCAGTTAAGTATATTTGTGAGTATGAGTAATGCTGGAGCGCAAAAATGCAGTTTACAGCAGGGAAATGTGTATAATTTGGAGTAGTTTCACTGGTTGCAGTAATACTGTATGGCTGCTGTTGCAAAGTACAATGTCTCAGTAATCAGAAAGGTTTTGTTTTCTCCTTCCTGAGGATGAACTATTTGCTCTTGGGTAAAACAGTTCTCAGAGGATCATGAGTAACTTTAACTTGCCAGATACTTTTACATATTTGATGAAGACTTTAGTAGAGTGTTATGTTTGCAGAAGAAATTTAGTTTCATTTCCAAGACCCAAGAGCATTCAGCATGCTGCTAGATGCTATGAATGAAAATAACGTTGCTGTAAAACAATTTAATGAGCGTTACCCAATAGCCTAGTCCTTGTTTTAACTTACAGTGCTTAAAGGAAGAAACATTGTCTTAGCAAATTCACTTGGCTTATGTCCATGTGTTTAGTTTAAAGCATAGTCAAGCTTAGTTTGAATCATTAAAATACTTGCAGTCAGGAAACACATTTAAGATTTTCTTCCTCTTTATGGCGTGGGGTTAACAATATAATTGAGACTGCAGTGCTATGTGGGGTTTTTTGTCCTAAAAAAAGTAACTGCTGGGGATGTTTTTATTCTATGAAAATAACAGAAGTGGAGATAATCAGAATAGTGTTTTCTACCAGAGTAGCTAACTGCTCATATGCATAGCACCCTGGGCCCTGCCACTGTTTTAAAAAGGTCTATAGGCAAATGGATTCCTTAACAAGCCCACTTCTTCCTCTACATTTCATTTTATTGTGGAACATAAAATATGACCATGCAAGGAAAATGTGCTGTGGTAATAGAAGATGATTTTTTAAGAATATATGTCAAAATAATAATTTATGAAGACATTTACTGCAGTCACACCTAAGCATACTTGTTGAAAACTCTTATTTTACACATACATTTCTATAGCTCTTTGTTGAAAGAAGAAGGATGCTGTGTTGGTCCACTGACACCAATTTCTCCTGTACTTTTTTTTTGGGGGGGGCCCATACCTCTTGAAAGAATTATTGCTTCTTCAGCTTGCTAAAACGTTTTATAAGACTAACGATTTGACACATTGACAGTATATTTTTTTGACAAGCTGTGTCCTGAGAAACCTGTGTTTGGGGCCCATGTGGCTACAAAATTGAGGAGGAGATACCAATAGTCACTGGGTGATAGTATTTCTAATATTAAGCCTATTAGGTGATGGTTTTTAACGGATTAAATCTACCACTTCTTCGGAGTCAGGTGGTCTGCTGGGAAGGCCATACTGCTCCCCCATCTACACAAAAGTTCATAGACCTCAATGGTGACATCTAACTATTATAAATCTGGTCTGCAGGTAACAACGGTTTTATCTACACAATACTACAGCCATTTGCATGGTATGCAGAGGAGAGCTGCCTTTGTGGGGCTTGCAGCAGTGTGAGGGAAACCAGCTGGTCAAACAGCCTTTGGTTTGATGACAGCCCAGAAGAAATCCTGGGAAACATGTGTGACAGGAGATACATCTCATCTCAGCGTGCTCTGAGATTATGGTGTTAGCCATGTCTATCAGGTTTCTGGTGGGTTGGAGGGTTGATGAGAGGCAGTCATTAAGGTTGCTTCAGGGCCTGCTTGGCTCTAGGCTGGAGTTAACTATTAACGGGCTGAGCTCTTTGACTCCTTTGTGCCTTTAGGAACTACAGGGTTAAAGCCATCAGAGAAAGAGAATAGAAACTAATCACTTTTGTCCCCTCATATGTTTAATGAAGGACTGCAGACTTCTTTACTGACCTCTGTGTCACACTGAAGAAAGACCCTCCTCTTTCCATTTGAGATAAACCACTCTTCCACCTCCTCCTTGCTCTCCCAAAGTGTACCTCTGCAAGAAAATGGGATTAAGTGGATTTATCTAGCAGCCACTTGAGTTGCCACAAGTTGTGTTACCGTCCCCACTTCAACACGAGGCAGGGGACACCAAGTGATCTGTAGGAGAGGGGCGAAGAGCATACTTAGGAGAGACTCAGTGAATCTCAACTGCATGTTCTCCAGGTGTTGTCAGAACCTCCACCACCTAAGCCTTGAAGCTGTGCAGTTAGAGATTGAGAAGCTTTATTAACAAAGGTAGCACTGACACTTGTAAAAAAATAAGGTGTCATTTCTGTTTAACAGCAAAGCTGCCCCATTTCTTAGGCTGAATTAAGCATTACCAGGCTTATTACAAAGAAGAATCTCGCAGCAGGTTTTTGTGGGCTCATAAAGTGGGTCCACCCAGGACATGCAGAGACATAGCAGAGGAGATGATGGAATAGTTGTCCTTTTCAATTTAGTTTAATGAGATAAAATGTGATAAAAGCTTTCTTTGTATTTTTAACCCAAGACACACATTCAGCTTTTAGGGTGCACACTCTAGGGGAAGAGAGGGTTCTTCAACGGGGTTAGCTTAAAAAGGCAAGTATCATAATGGTCTGTCAGCAACACACTTCGTTGGCTCTGATTTAGATTGACTGAACTCATTTCCAACCGTTTGAGAGGGTTAGTCATGTTCACTTTGAAGAAAACCCACATGCGCATATAGCCATGTGTCATCCAAGTGTAGCAACTTGGGAAGCATTATTAAGAGGGGCATAGGAAAATGCATGGGTCCCTGACATGATGCGATAATGACATGTTCAGCATGGTGCTAGAAAAGCTTTGCATTATTCAAAGTGCTGAATAATATACATGATAATGCATAATGGTGTTATATGGTAGGATTATTTTGTGGTATAAGTGACCTGTGCTCTGAGTGTGAAAGCAAATTGTATTTTTGTCTTAATTTTTGATGTAGCAGAATAGGCCTGGGGGTACAGCATGAAATGGGGAGGAACAGGAACAGGCAAGGGGTTTTTTTTTGGAAGGCCATCAAACAGTGACACCCTCTGCAATTTATTTCTCTGTGCTTGTAATTATGGAGCAAAGCAAGCTCCTTACTGCATTGTAGGGCAGCCTCCCCCAGCAGCCCCACTGCCTCCAAGTACACAAACCTGGTGTGGGTTAGCTGGTCCCTCACCAGGAATACCAGCACAGTGTGGGGACCACCACAAACCTGATGCCTACAGGCCATACGGATGCCACCCACTCAAGCCATGTGGCATCGCAGGCTCACATCTGCACTGAAGTGTGGTGAACAAAACATAAATTTTAAAAGGCACTCTAGCCAACAACCTGGTGACAATGCTGGTGGGTTTATGAGCTCTGTCGATGGAAGGCTGTGCTGTGCATCTGAAGGTCTGAAGGCTTCTGAAAGGACATGTTGTGATTAGTGAGGTTCCACATTACGTGGGGTTTTCATTCCTGTTTCCCTTCTTTCCCCCTCCATCCATTTTGCTCATTTAAAATTTGAATGCAAATACATTTGTTGATATAGTGCTCAAGTTGCAAAAATTAACTTTGTAAACCCATGTTGTTTTAACCAACACCCCTGCTTCATTCACAGCATGCCGTCCAGCTCTTGGAGCTAACGTGGCAGATAGCAGCCTCCTCCCTAAAGCAGCCCTGATCCATTCCCAGAACAGCTTCCATCCTATGGAGAAGTCCTGTGACAGAGGAAAAACCAACCACCACCATTCTGTATTTAATACTTGCCATAGCGTACAGAACAGATGCTGTAATTAAGGCTGCACGGATAACTTCAGCCCTGGCAGTTCTTCAGTTCTGAGTGTTTAAGTCTGCAACTTCTGTTGAACAGAGTAGTTTGGGAGTTTTATACTGTAATTAACTGTAATACTGATATCTCTCTACCTTGGCTCGTCGTAAGGAAAAAAAATATAGATAAGCCCAAACCAGCCACTATCTAGGTAGAAATGTTTCCCTTTAAAAATATAGTCAAGTATTCATTACAGCATTGTAGCCAAGAGTCTAATTTCAACAATATCCTTTACAGGGTGGATTCTCCTCTGCCAGCTGGTGTTCCTAAGCTTAGTTATCGCTATGCATCATCTCACAAGTACATTCCCAGGCGAGCTGTGCTGTATGTACCTGCGGATGATGAAAAGAAGATAAGAAAAATCCCATCACTAAATGTAGATTGTGCGGTGCTGGACTGTGAAGATGGCGTGGCTCTGAACAGAAAGGTAATTAAAAATTATCTGTATGATATAATCAGTGCTAAAGAGAACTTGTGGAAAAACATTGCCTTTGCCTTGGGAAAGTGACAACCAGAGAGACAAAGATAAATCTTAGGATATACAAAGTAATGTAACAGTGATAGGCTTTGTGAAGGCTTGGGAAAACCTGCTTACCAAGAACAGAAAGGAATCCGGTGTGAGTAATTGGGGAGGGAGTTTTGAAGGAATGCAGAGAGCAGTAAGCTCTTGTCACAGAAGAGTGGGAGATACTGTTGTTATTGCTGCATACTTCTTATAGGAGAGGAGGAAATGGACTGTGAGAAGTGAAGCAAGAAACGAAGAGGTAGTTTAGAATCACCAGGTTTTGTTGTTGGAACAAAAGCATCTTCAGATTGTGAGTGAAACAGCACGGGGTTGGGTTTGAGCCTCAGGGTGTTTAGAAAGGTTTACTTACTAAACTTTTTGGAAGAAGTGTTGTTAGGGATGTTTCTGATGGAAGGAGAAGTTAGAACCTGAGTGCACGAGGGTTTGGAGGGCAGTTTAGATTGAAGGAGCTGCAAGAAAGCAGGGATGGAGAACAGTGTGGAAAAGAAATGTAGATATGTTAAGTACCAGTGCCAAGTTTTTGTTGACATTTAGATGTGAAAGAAGAGAGAATGATCTAATATGCATTCTGTTTTCCTTGCAAGAACATTTTTAAAATATACGAAAATAACCATCTTTAAACATTTCACATCTTCAACAATGTAATATATGAGAAAATGGTGTAAATGTTTCATAGTGAGAGGTATTTCTGAACAGGAATCTAAGTTTGCTGTCATTTTTACATCATTTTTATATTTTTCAGCTTTCCTGTCCTTTTTACAGTGCTTCAAACTACAGTAAACATTGTTTAAGGTTTGAGTATGAATGTGTTGCCTAGGAAGTTATGAAAACAAGATTGAAAATTTTCCCATGTCATCTCAAAAATGTGGATGAAATTTTAGTCTTTTCTGTTTCTTGGAAGTTAATGCTTTCCAGAAGGACTCTCTTGGGTAGTGCTCTCTTTAACCTTCAGGTCTTTACAGGTATGTTGGAAAGAAAAAAAAATTACCATTAATTAGTATTGTTTACGTTGTATTTGGGAGACTGCTGCTGTAAGGTGACACAAGACACAACTGTGTATTAAACTGTAGTATTTTTAGGTGCATCTTAATTATGTAAAACAAATCATTTATAGCAGAAACATCTATATATAATAGAGGATGACAGCAAAAGAAAATTTTATGATCAAGGCAACAAAGTTTATAGTAGTAATTTCTAAAGGGTGGTAAAATTCTAGCTCTGTTGAAGTGAAGGGGAGTTATGCCACTGGGTATAAGATTTCAAAGAAATTAGGGGGAAAATCTGTAGTAGGAACTTGAGGTGACAGATGAGCCCCTGACTGAGCTTAAATGCAAAAAGGAAGCAGACAGGAGGTAGAAGTGGGGACAGACAACCAAGGAGCAACACACAGTGTTGTCCAGGCATGTAGGGACAGAATGAGGACGGTCAGAGCTTGGCTGGAATCAAAACTGGTGAGGGATGAGCAGGACGAGAATGTCTAGTACAAGTGCATCAGCAGCAAAAATGAGAAGAAAGACCAGGGCAAGCGTGGACCCACTGCTCCATGAAGCCTTGGGCTTTACTGTCTGATCTCAGGCTTCCTAGGTTGTCTCCTAGAAGCAAAACTTGGGAGAGGAAGGTAGTAGCCACAGTAGGGGAGGATGGAGTTAGGATCTATTTGAATAAACTGGTCCCTGGGACCAGACAAGACATACTGGAGGCTGCTGAGGGAGCTGGCTAGTATCATCCTGAAGCTGCTGTCTGACATCACTGAAATATCATGGGACTGGCGGAAGTTCCTGATGCTTGCAGAAAGGCAAATGTTGCAGCCATCATCGGAAAGGTTAAGAGTAAGGAACTATGGGCCCGTCAACCTAACGCTTGTCTCCAGGAAAGTGATAAGGCTGGTTCTCACTCTATTTTACAGTGCACAAGGACCCAGCCAGAATGGACTGATCAGGAGCAAATCATGCCTGACAAACCCAATCACCTTCTCTGAATAAATTACTGTCTTTGAGTATGAGAGATGAATAGATGCTGTCTACCTTGACTTTAGCAAGGTTTTTGACATGGCCTTTCATAAGATCCATCCTGAAAAGAAATGGTCTGGATTAATAGATTATAAGGTGGGTGGCAGCTTGACAGGAATCAGGTGGTCCACACTGCCTACTATTTTGCATTTACCTCTGCTGGGGCCAATACTGTTTGACTTCTTCATTAACAACCTGGTTTATGGGATGGAGTGCAGCCTCCCCAGGTTCATGATGAAAGCAAAATGGGGTGCAGTTGATACGCTGGAGGGCACAGCTGCTCTTCTGATGGGGCTTAACAGTTGGGGGAACAGCCTGACAGAAAGGTAATGAAGTTTAACAAAAGCAAAAATGAATTCCCAGCATTGGACTGGGATAACCCCACGCACCAGTACAGGCTGGGTGTGTGATTCCCTGTGGGCACCTCTGCCAAAAAGGCCCCGGATGCTGTTTTACAAGAAGCTGAATGGGGTCAGCAGTGAGCCCTTGAAACAAAGGTGGCCAACCACCTCCAGGGGCTGTGCTGGCATGGGTGCAGTCAGCAGGCCCAGGAGAGGGGTTCCTCCCTTCCACTTGGCTTTTGAGGGTCTCCCCGGGAAGGGGGAGCTGTGCCCAGCTGTGGGGCCCAGGACAAGAGCGAGACTGACCAATGGGAGGGAGATCAGGAAGGGCCACCGCGGCGGTCATGGCACAGGAGGAGAGGCTGAGGAGCTGGGTTGTTCGTCCTGGAGAAGAGATGGCTGAGGGCTGAGGGGGCCTTGATGGAGGCTTTGCTGCCTGTGGGGAGCTGGAGGCATGGCAGAGCCAGGCTCTTGTCACACAATCACAGCAACAGGGCAAGAGCAATGGCCACAGGTTGCATGAGGGGAGATGCTGACCAGAGACAAGGGAAAAATGTCTTTCCTATGCAGATGGTCAAACACTGGAAGAAGCTGTCCAGAGCAATAGTGGGTGTATTCAAGCCTTGCCTACATGAAGCCATGAGCATCCTGGTATAGAGCAATAGTTAGCCCTGCTTTGAGGTGGTAGATGGATGAGGTGGTCTCCTGAGGTCCCTTCCAACCTGAATTAGACTGTGTGATTGCATGATCTAGTAGCAAAGCATAATTCAAATTGATTGAAGAATTGAATTTCATTTTTAGAACTGCCACAGATACTCAGGAAGACTTTGAGACACGTTCTGTGAATGTGAAGCTGAAATTATTATTGCTCTTGCGGCTTGTTTTAGTAATGTTTCTGAGATGTTTGGAGACTGTGTGAAAGAAGTACAGTATTCGGTGGCCCATTGCAAATGGGTCATCTGAAACAGAAAAAAACCATGAGTAAACACAGAGTCTGCCCTTCAATCATTATTCTTTAAACAAATAGTACTGATTATTTTGACTGTCTATTTCTGTGTTTTATATTAATAAAAATGCTACTTACGGATTTTCTTGAAATTGCTGCTGAAATGTTGGGTTTGGGGAAAATCAGGAAAAACAGGTTGAAGGTTCACAATGCCTCCGGCCAAATTTACCTGTCTACAGAAGGTCTTAACTTGCATCAAGTCCAAGCAGCAAGTTTGAACCATCTTAACAAGTCCATTTTAACAAGATGCTGTGTGGTTTGTATTAGGATTATGTTAGATTTGGAGAGATCAGTAATCTGAAATGTCTGCAAGTCCCTTTGGTTCCTTATTTAGAGGGAAATGAGGAAGATGAGCTTCCTATAACAAAAGCTGATAACATTTGCAAAACTGCATTTGTTTGCAGTAGCTGCTTTTGAAGCAGCAGTTGTAGATTAAAAATCCTTAAGTGTTTTCTGTATAATATTTTCTCTTGAAGAAATTTTGGAAAATATCCTCCCCTGCACCCTCCTCCCACAATTATGTTGTGTAATGGCTCACAGAGAGCACCAGAAGAGGGAAGCCCATACCCTAATCTGCACACATTTTTGGTGCCTGTATTTCTTACCTTCAAGAGCTCAACACTGATTTCAGGTACCATCTGTTGACTTTTCCTTCTTTTCACTCCTTTTTTTTTTTTTCTAGTTAATATTTTGATTTAATCAGAAAAAAAGGCCCTTGCAGCAAGAAGTTCACAAAGAGAAAATTTCTCAGCTTTTAAGGGGAACCAGTGGAAAGAAATAGCTAAAAAGGAAAGTTATGGTATGCTAAATACAAAGCCTGCAAGTACGGTGAGAGCTGATCCTGGTGTGAGTAGGACACCTGGGGCTTTTGCAGCCCCTTTGGGATGGACAGAGCTGTATGAGGTCTTCAGAAGTTCAGAATAGGGAAGGTGATAGGAAGATAGTCCAGTGTTGCTGTAAATTTCAGCCTTCTTTTACAAAATTAGCTTTAGTCTTGCTGAACATAGCCTGCTAGCCATGCTGAACTCAAATCCTGGTTGGGGCTCCACACACTGGTTTTAGAGATATAAATGCATAATGTCACACAGTGTGGACTGTCAGCTGCCTCTCCAGATGTCTGACTGTAAGACATTGGGAATTTCTACAACAGAAATCTAGTTTTCGCTTGGGGCATGAATTGAATACCGCTAAAGGGAAATTACTTTCCCTAAGGTACTATTCACAGACGAAGATAGGAGCTCTTCCCCACCAATGTATGTGTAAAGTTTATCCAGTGTTGCGATACATTTTAAAGAAATGACAGAGAATGGCTTGCTTGATGATATTTTTAAGTGAGCAGTTCAAATAGAAATTCTAAAACTATAAAATAATAAATAATACAGATCGCAGTGTTGATATGTTGCAAATGTATCACACTCTAGAGACTTTTTGTGAAATGGTGCAAAAACAGTCTGTATCTATTTTAGCTCTTTGTAGGAGAAGGCCTGAATATTCTTTCATTTTAACTGTAAAAAAGAAAAAAAATTAAAAGTTGACTGCATCACATGCTTGACCAAGTCATGTAAACCAGTAAGCTGAATTGCATGTTATGCCATTAAGAGGTTTCTGTATAGGAGCTGAGCTGTCTGAAGATATCTTGAGGGCTCTCAGCCAAACCAGCACTCCCTGGTCTAGCTTTCTCTGTAGAGCTGCATTATTCACTATGTTTGTATGCCAGGTGAACCTATTATCAGGTGGAGAAGTTTCCTCCTCCTGTTGGAGAAAGGAAGATTTCTATGCCAGTACTTTCATTTTCCAAGGGCAGAGTGGGCTGACATTTTGTAGTTAGTTCCCATGGGTCTTGAAAGTTTATCACCCTTACAAGAGAGTTGTCTAGAACAGCACTTTTTCCTGCTGGATCCTGTCTTCAGTGCTGCTATTCTTCAGAGCATCCAGGAGGTGTTAGTTGCCAGGCCAGCCTAGCAAGAGACCAGTTAGAGCTGCTATTGTAGTGTTTATGCCTCTTTCTGAGCCCTTGAGAAGAGTTTCAGAGTATTTCGATGCCTCCAAACCAGTGCTATTAGTGGCTTTATCTTCACTGAGGTCAGTAGGATGTTTTTGAATAATTGGGATATACAGCACCTTACTCTGTGTCTCTCTTTAGTGTGCCATCAGGCCAGCCAAGGCACAGTCCCTGCTGCCAAAGATGACCTTTTGAAAATCATCACAAACAAATTTTCAAGGGGCTAGGATTTGACCTTTTCTTTCCATGGGCAATGCCAATGTTATAATTAAGAATCAGAACAAAACCCCATGTTCTTCCTGCTCACCTTTTCTCTATCAGAAGTGTAAAAACACTTCCTTGGAGTTTACATGTGGCTGGGAAACATCTGTGTGGTCCTCTGACATGAAACACTTGAAAACAGGAAATGTTATTGTGCTTCTCTGGAACTAAATAGATCTCATTCATTCAATAAAATTTATTGATATCAAGGGCTGCACTGTAGAACTATGTAGGACTGATTAGAGTTTAAGTTCCTAAGCCCTTTTTGCTGTGAATCATGATTGTATCGCTTTGTTTTTTCTAGAAAGAAATTTCTCTCTCCTCCAGCACTTGAGCAGGAGAATCTGGGGAAGAGGAAGCCTCAGCTCTGTCCTTTCCTCACCTCCCTTCCTCAAGAGGGGAAATGGCAGCCTCTGAGCCTCTTCTGTTCTCCTTTCTCCCCTCAGCAGTGAGGGGAAGTTCAGTTGGGCTAAGAGGATGGATAGGGAAGGACCTATTTTGCTTATCCACAGCATGGCCTCTTAGGGTCATAGCATAAATTTGTTCCTACTTAATATCTTGTAGCCACTTAAAAGATCATCACTGTGCAGTGCCATAGAAGAAAAAAAATTCAATTAATTCTTTTGAATCATCTGTTTTTAAAAATAGGATTAAAGCCTGACCACTTTTCAAACTGTTTCATTATGAATAACGCATACGTAAGAGATGGCTCTGGGTTCATTACAGTTAAGAGCAGATCATCCGCATACATGCTGATTTTATGGAGATTTCTCCCCATGAGAATGCCTCCTCCATCTCCCTAGTGATCTGATCCTGGGGTCAGAACAAACAGCACGCCGGCAAGAGAGCATCCTTGCCTACCATTTTTCCCCTAATCTGAGGCCTTCTGACCTTTTTATTCCTTATCACTGATGAGAAGAGGCTCTTGCATACAAAATAACACTTCAACTAAATTTGGGGGTGGAGATAAATACATAAAATGGGTCAGCATGGTATACAAAAAAATCCTAGGCTTTCCTTATTGAAATGCATTTCCTGATTGATCTTATTGAAGGCTTTTACAGTATCAGTGGAAAAAAGCTGCAGTTGGTTTCCATAAATCCCTAGCTACTTCAATTAAAATCAACAGTTTTCCTGTATTACGTGGTGATGATAATCTTTTTTTTTTTTTTTTTTTAATAAAGCCAGGTTGGTTAGGATTTATCAATGCCGCAGGTATTTCTCTAGGCTCATAGTGAGAATGTTAGCTAGTACTTCATAGGCACAGTTGCATGAAACATTGATAACTAGGTTATTTTACCAGGTCTTTGCTTTATTTATAATAAATTAGTACTGTACCTAATTGTATTCCTCCTACAGGGAGAAGGCTTGCTGATAAAGTGTGTAGAGAATGATTAAATGTACACAGGCGCATAGTAGGGTGACTTCTCTTCAAAAGATGCACAAAATTAAAATGGGAATGCTGCTTTCCCCAGTGGCTTGCCATTATTAAAATTCTCAGTAGCATGGGAAATTTCTTCTGTAGGAATTGGGGAGTCCAAAAGTCTCTCTGGTTTATTGTAGGGAAGCTGAACTGTACAGTGAAACTCTGCAAGGCCTTTTTGATCCTTGAAGAGTTCTGATGAATATACATTTTTATGAAAGTTGTAAAGTGTTTTCATTTCCTTATTAATCCCACCATGGTCCTGGAAGAACTGCCACTCCTGAGTGGTAACTGTGACAATAAAAGGTTTTGTTCCTATTGTTTTACTCTACAAGCCAATCATCTTTCTTACATAAAGATTTGAGGATTCACAAGGATGATCGCAATATTCAGCAATTTTTTTCTTAATGAGCTCAGTAATGCCTGTGTCTCTTCGAGCAGAGCCTTTGAATTGCCAGTTATTTCTTTTCCACTGATTCAGATGTATCCAATTAAGTTTGACTTGGACATGTTCTGATGTAACTATTACTGCTGACATAATGGTGTCTCGAAACTTAGGGAAAATGTCTTGGCTCGGTATTAACAGGGATTTCAGGCAGGAATACATTAATAGGCCTGCATTTTAAAACATGCAATTAATGTTTGTATGTACTTGGAATTCACAGCACTTCAACTCTGTGTGTGTAGTACACTGTCCACAGGCACAACAGCATACTTGGGTACTGAAGGCTAATTGCAGGACGAGAAGTCATGAATTGCTACACATTTCTGGACCAGTTTTCAGTATTTCATCTGCTTTTGTAGTAGGAAGAACCTGGCTGCACAGACACTGAGCATCTAGCACTTAGTTTGAAGGGACCCATTGAGTTGCAAGTGTGCTACAGAAAATCAAGCCAAACAAAAAAATTTCAATGTATATGTGTAGCTTAAAACCAATCTGTTGGATCAGATTTGGGCAGACTTTTGTTTGTATGCAGAGCCCTGTGTTGGATTGTGTTGTCAGGGCTGCAAGGGTAACGGGGGTGAGGAAAACATAATTTACTGCCCACATCACAGTCACAGGGATTCTCAGCACTCAGCACCATTTGCTGCAGGTCCCCTTTGCTTTTTCTCTGGCCATGAGCAGGCAGAGGAATATGTTTGTATGTCCAAGTTTCTATTGCAATTAGTCTTGAAATCTAGTCTGGAACCTAAGACTTCATTGTGCTCGTAACCAGTAGTCCACCCTACTTCTTCTTCCACACTGCAAGGGCCACACTTTGAAAACAGAGAGGCAGTCCAAGCATGAGGAAATCCACAGACCCCATTAACAGGGACACAGATGATAAAGTGGTAGGACACACAGAGAATACAGCACTTGCCCTCTTTGGTAAACTTTTCTATGTGGTATCTCTACAGTCACAGTCAAGGCAGTGGTCTGGTGTACCTTTGGTCTGATTTAGGTAAGATAGGTAGGGAAGGGAAGGTGAAAATGCATGGTACTTTTCCCAGTGCGTTGGTTCCATCAAAACTGGACCTGTCCCAGGATGGTGAAAAGGTGGGGAAACCTCAGAGGTACTTGAAAGATTATGGGCAAAATCTGTGGTTTATTTTACCAAACTGTTTTAAAAATACCTGTGTACCTGGTGTTTAGCAGTGTCATTAGATAGCAAAATACTGAAGTGTGGTGGGATACTGGGTAAGAGAAAATAATTTTTTATGTCAGGTGGAGGAATAGCATAGCCATATACATGGAAGTTGCAGATGAGGATGAGGATGTGTGTGGTCATGACTCGGCTTGGGAACCTTGTCAAGTGTCAACTGAAAGCATTGTATTTAACCTCTGTACCTTTGGTTTCATCTATTATTCTTCTAGAGACCAGAGAAAAAGATCCTAGCAGTGGTGGGAGCTAAACCACCAGTACCTATGTGGAAGGCTCATTTCCTTCCATTGTATGTCCAGTTAGAAGGAGTCTACAATACTTGTGATGCTGCAGATTCTGCAGTCCTTATTTAGATAACATTTCACAATGAATTAAGGACATTTGTGTCTAAATGAGTAATTCAGGATTAAGCCCTTCAGGAGTTTGAGTTTCTTCCTCCTATACACCACTATATATTGAATTGAAGGCATGTGTGCTGTGCTAGTGTCAGGAACACCATTCCCAAAACAAGCATAGAACCATCTAAAAGCAGCCTTTTTTTTCCACAAGCTAAGCCCATGCCATGATGCCCCTTCAACATAGAGTGGAGTAATTTTTCTCTGTTCAACAGAAGACAAAATGCACGGGATACAATTGCCTAAAGTCCTGGGTTTTATATATTCTGTGAATGACTTTCTTTGAATTGTAAAAACACGGTACGCTAAACAGTGCTTTATACCCCAAAAGAATACACTTTCATGGAACAGGCTGGCACCCAAAATAGCTACAAAAACATATTTCTGGCTTACTGAAACTGGAGAGCATCCAGAGCCATGAATTTATTGTGCACTAACATACCAGAATAGAGCACAATACACAAATTTTGTGATTTTTTTCTAGTCCCTGTTATAAAAGCCATAATAACTGGAGACAGAGCATTAGGAAGTACATGCATTTGTTTACTCACATCTAAACCTGCATAGCAATGCAGGCTCCAAGGGCACAAAAGCTCTTAATGTGTCCCCAAGTTACACATTACCATGCCCTTGGCTTTCAACCAAGGAATTCTTTTGCAAAGAAGCGAAAACATGCCAGGTTTTTTTCTTCATTTCAGGTAAGTCAAAACATCTAGCCACATTTGAGAGTCGCTGTTTTGACAGTGGTTTTTATGTATGTATGTGTGGAGCATGTGCAGTTGTGAGCGTATCTAAATACATTGACCAAAGTTTATTTTATATCTGTCTCCGAAGACAAATGCACACATCTGCAAATCCATCATACTACAGATTTGGTTGTTAATGTAAGCTGCTCTGCTGAGGTTGCCCATCTTTCCTTTTGGCTATGAATACCTCAAGGGAGATTAAGGTCTGCCTTCTTGTTTATCAGCAAGGAAAGTGGTAAACTGACTGTGGACTCTGATCAGCACTTTGCACCTTTTCTGAAAGGTTAAATAAAATCTTTGTGTTTTCTGAGTTTGACCACAATCTCTATCATTAATGCAGCTTGGTTGCTTTGAGATGGCTGTTTCAACTCCTGAATGGCTGCAAAACATAGTGCTGTCTACTGCAGATCACCGTAATAGTTCTTTTTGCTATGCTTCTTTCACTGCGGTGCATTAGGGCTACCCTCTCCAGAACAATGTGTTTGACAGTTATTTCAAGATTGGGAGAAAAGAACTGTAAATATTTTTCTTCATTTCTGATCACTGAGCTCCAGAAGACCATAAATCCTTGTGTCATTCCTCATTTGGGAGCAAATGGTTCTAAAGATCCTGGCTGTTCATTTTAGGATGATTATAAACCATGGCTTGTTCATTCTTTCCTCCTTACTCGTTACAGCCTCTTACTAGGTTGCCTCAAAATAGCTGCTCCTATGCCAGACTTGAGATAACTTCATCTTCTAAGGTTTCACAATACATTTGTGCATTAAAAGGGGATATGTTGAATAAATTGCTATTTTCTTCCAGCTTAGTCAGGTTATTTGGTTATATTTTAAACTTTTATTCCACACAGACCAAATCTTCCACTTATTTTTAATTATTCCAATCTTCCAATTATTTTTAAACAGAATAATTATAGATCATAATTTAGTATGCGTTTTCTTGAGAAAAAGGGCAAATTAATACATGTAAACATGGGTGAATCTATTTAAATAAACTGTCCACAAAATCCTTACAATATGTAAACAACATTTGTTATGCCTTGGAGATAGCATATGATTGGACTCGTGAGACCCTGTTTATCCTACTGAACAGTTTCTTTTATAACTTCAAAGGGAATTTTATATATTTATGGCAATAGCAGGGTGTTAAGTGTAGCTAGACAGAAATTATACCTCAGCTATTTAGTTAATGCCAATAGGGATTAAATTAGATTTTATAGCTGTTAGTAGAAGTCTGTTTTGTAGCTAACAAGTGGGATTTTTAAATCCTGGAAAGCATAATCCTATTATAAAACTGGCAGCTGAATTAACATTATCTAGGAAGCAAGTCTTCACGGATTAACATTTTTTGACATTAACAAAGAAAAACTAATGCTACAGGGATATTAGATGCTTTTCCCAAAAGTAGGAAAAAAAAGGAAAGTGAATATAGGACAAGATAAATGGCACAAATACTGCAGAAAGGAAAAATGGAGTGAAATATGCATGAGAAATGAAACCTGGGAGTGGCCATGTTCTACCTCAAACACAAAAGAAATACACCGGGTAGGAAAAGACTCTACAACTGGTGATTCGTATGTCAGCCCACGCATTGATTTATATGTGCCTTATGACTAATTCACAGTTATCCAACATGAGCATGGGATAGCCACTAAGGCCTTCACCTGTCCTGAGGGCTGAAGTCTCCGCATTCCAGCTAAATGCTATAGGAGCCAAGGACTGGCAGCACTGCAGAAGAAACACTTGTCCCTTTACTGAACGGGCCCATAAATCTGTTCCACAAAGACCCTGAGGAAGTTCTCCTTACATACCCTGAAGGACAGTTATAGGACAACTGCTGTAGGCAGTGGTACAGGAGATGAGTGGGTCACTGAACTTGTTGCCTTGCAATACCTTACTGTAGGCATTGATAGACTAAATAGCTATAAGGGTATATGCCATGTCATATTTCAATTAAAAAATCTTCATCCCCATCACAGTTGCAGAGCAAACCTTTTATTACTTAAAATCGTGAAGTACACATCTCCTTGTAAATTATTTTAAGATCTCTGTGTTTAGAATCTGAGCCCTCCTTATTCAAGCTGCAGCGCTGAAATAATGAAAGTAGTATTTTGTTGTGTGGAGGGATAAAAGGAATCCACCTGATAAACTTACCAGTCACAAAAACATGCTGAACAATTTCTTCCAGATTTTGCAACATCATATTCAGTGTTGTTGACACAGTACAGATTTTACTGTAACAGTATCTGTTGGCTGCCATCTTGTCTCACAAATTTTTTCCTTCTTATCAAATAGAGAATTTCATTAATTACAGATGAGAGCTAAACTGAAACAATTTGTTTTAACTTTGCCTTCTAACCTCCCAATTTCTTGGTTCAAGTAAAGCAGAACTAGGTTAGAGTCACTGTCAGACTGGGGTTTTGTTATCAGAGATTTAACTGTGGCTTTGCAAACCTAATACATAGCTTCACAGGTTGATTCTTGGTTTGGTGCTTTTGAAATGATGCATTTTTCCTCCTTGTGGGTTGCTACTTTAACCATTATTACTTACTGGCTTACATTTTTACTGAGCATCTTGGCTGCCAGAGCATGTGTGTATAACAGTCATTGCTCTAGTTAAATCCATTACCAAAGGTGTGGTGGTGACTGCCTTAAAGGCTTTCTTAAGTCATAGTTGTGTAGCACAGACTTTATCTTGCAAAGCATATAACAACATCTAAGATGTGGAAATAGTGTGAAATTTCTAAGTTCCCAAACTGTTGTCCTCTGGAGTTAGTGCCGTGAGGAAGAACCTTGGCACTATTATGTCAGTGGGAAAACTCACACCATTTGGCATCAACAGGACGAAGATTTATCCCCTGTTGTGTGCATGTTGCACCAACAATAATGAACTCTACTGGGAAATGGAAATAGTTGCTTTCTCTCTGTTGTGGCTCTTTTTCAAAAATCTGTCCCCCAAGTGCTTTTTTTAAATTATTTTTCTGTATGTAGAAGTATGCAACAGTCCATAAGCCTGGTGCTTTAAAGCACGCAGGTATCTTTTAACCATTGCCACAGCCCTCTGAGGTGCTGGGTGTCTTCAGAGAAATGGGAGTAGAATATGCCTATGTCTTTTCACATCAAGAAGGACATGAATTTGATGTCTCAGAAGCGCATGGTCCTTAGATAAAGGATCTATCTTTCTTTCCCCTTAACTACTGAGCAATCCTATAGCATTTTAGTGTTTGTTTCTAGTTTTGTTCTCTGGGTTGGAAAGTATACAGATGTGACCCATAAGACTTGGGTTGTTTTTAAATGTTTGGCTAGATCCTCAGATTGTGTAAATACGTTTAGCTCTTCATTTTTCATATGGCAACACAGCAGGTGAAGCAGCTTTCAAATGAAAATTAAAGAAATATTAAGTGGGAAGAGAGCATTGTATGACCAGGGAGTTGCATCCATATCACCTGGCTGGACACTCATCATGTACCTCCAGTCCTCTGGAAGAAAGAGATGAAGGTGCAAGAGAATGGTTACTGAGCAGAGCACCTTTCATCCTCCAGATGACCCTGCATCTGCTATGACCGGCTGCTGCTTGACTTGAAGGAGCTTATTGAACAGGGAGGGAAGGATGAGGGATGCTTGACTCTGCCACCCAGCGCTTTTGCATCTGAGTATGTGTTTTGCTAGAGCAGATGCTTTGTTCAGGGCCAGCATTTGGAAAACAGTAGCAGCAGCACCTGAGCATTGCCAGTCAGGGCACCTGATCTCAGAATTTGGCTTCATGTTGTCAAATTTGCTTATCATTGGTGAGGTACAATGGAAGTGCCAAGAAGAAAAAAAAATGCCCAGAAATGTGATGGTGGATCGTGGGTTTCAGTGCTTAAGGCTGCTACAAGTAGCCCTGCACACACATGCTCAGTTTTGTACCTGGGAAGAATTCACACACTGAGCAACCTTTGAGTAGTGCTTGATATGACTTGACAGAAACTAGCAGAAAGAGCAACTGGCTTTTAGCCTGTGAGGATGATCCCAGGCCATGGTCAGCAGGCATCACCTCTTCTATGTCCATCTCTTCATAGATTTGGTGCTACATAACAAAGTGCTGAGTGGCTCATGCCCTCCTAGGGGGGACGTTCCCTGGAGGAAGAGCAACAATGCTTTGAGGTAAGAGCAGCCAGCGGGCTGCAGAGGCCTCAGAGACCTCCCCTTTCTTTTGCTGTTGAAGCTCTGAGCTTTCTCTATGATGCTAAGGGAGGGCAGACCCACAAGAACCACTTTTCCAGGCCATATGGTCTTGGCAAGAAGCCTCCTGATTGGGGTAAAAAAATTATAAAAATAATAATGCATATTGTGCATATTTAACATATACCTCTGAGTACTGAAGACTGGGTAGTGCAAAGAAGGGATCTCTATGAGCTGTTTGTAGCACACTGCAGCTGGGCTGGAGGTGAGAAGGCTCTTTTCCAGTGTGGTCCAGGAGTTGGTAAATTGGTAATTTGAACAGGGTGTGAGGGAACGCTAGTGAAGCAAATGAGGGCCCTCAGGCACAGTGGCACAAAGCAGCAGCTTCTCAGCTCAAAGAAGTCTTGCCTGGGGTTTCACACAGGGCTGCCTGTAGACCCTTTTTTGACTCTCACTGTTCAGGAAAAAAGGACTTGTATGAGCTTTTAATTGGCCAAGTTACATGCAGGAAGCTCCGGACTCATCAGCAGCTGGCTTTTCACACCAAGAACTCCACAAGTGCTCAGTAAAGTTGGTATGCATAGTAAATCTGCCATGGCTATCAAGCCTGATTCCTTGAGCAAAGCAGAGCATTTACTGAATTGTTCTACTGATAAACGTACCTGCAGGGGAAACTAGGACCTCCATTTGGGATCATTTGTTGGAGGTTTTTCTGTGGTAAGGGAAGTATTGAGCTGAAGGAGCTGTCCTCATCTACTTCAGTTCTCTGACTGAAGCAGGATGAAGCCTTACCAAAGCACTCTGATGGATGCTTTCTGTAACCAGTTGCAGAGTGTCTACAGATATCTCCGGTCCCCCTAATGCCTACTCAGGATTTTCTAATAATAAAAATAATAATAATTAAATGGTATTTTGAGCATATGAGATGGATTTTTCCGCTGACCACTTACAGAAAGAAAAGCAGAAACCTGTAACCATCTCTTACAAAACATTATTCTGTGTATTGAATTGTTTTTAATGTGTCCTATAGACTTTCTCCTTTAGTAAAAGTGACTGAATATCCTTCTGCTTTTTCTAACAGGAGGTGCCTGAACATCTTATCAGTCTTCTTGTAAGCTTGTGGGCTCTCTTCAATCTTTTTTCATTTCTCATCCCCAAAACTGGATATTTCAACTGCGCTCTTATAAATGCAACATAAAGCAGTGCAATTCCTATTTTATTATGTATTATGTTCTTATTAAAATATTTCCAGAATTGGCTTTGTCTTTTTTGTAGTAATGCTGCATTGGTGGTACTCATTCACTTCAACCTACTACTCTTGGTGCGTTTTCAGCTTTGTTCCTGCCTCTATGTCTCTGCTTCATATGTGGTATTTTTCTGTCTTTCTCACTTTTTACTGTCTATGCAGCCTGAGAATGTCTTTACATCTCCCTCCAAATTAAAGGTCTCTGAAGATACTGAAAATCTAATGTCTCTTACACTACCCAAGTTGTTAATGAATATATTGAAATTATGCCACTCAACCCTCCAGGAGAGGTGCTCAGATGAATTCTGGTTTCTACTTTCTGAAGGTAGGTTTCGACATTATTATGTTTGCTTTGAGGTTGTTATGGGGAGGGCAACAAAGCTGGTGAATAAATCTTATGAGAAGCAATTGAAGGAGCTGGGACTGTTTAGTTTGAGGAGGAGAAGGCTGAGGAGAGACCTCATCACTCTCTACAACTACCTGGTTGGTGCTGGCCTCTTCTCACACGTAATGTGACAGAACAAGAGAGAATGGCTTTAAACTCCAACAGGGGAGGTTTAGACTGGACATTAGGAAAAGAATTTTCACAGAAAGAGTGATCAGACAGTGGAATAGGCTGCCCAGGGAGGTGGTGGAGTCACCAGCCCTGGATGTGTTTAAGGGTCATTTGGATGTGATGTTGGAGGATATGGTGTAGGGGAGAACTGTGTAGAGTAGGGCTGATGGCTGGACTCGATGATCCCAAGGATCTTTTCCAACCTGAATAATTCTGTGATTCTGTGATGTGCAGCAATTTCAAAAGCTTTCTCACATCTTGGCTACCCTCCACAGTTTCTCAAGACGTCTCTTAAAGTAGGTGACCAAACTTGGAGATCGTACTCCAGGTGCAGCTTCACCAGTGCTGAGTAAAAGGCGGCAATAGCCTCCTTAGTCTTCTGGCCATGCTCCTCCTAATGTAGTCCAGTGTGCAGTCTGGCTTGTTTGCAATGAGAGCACACCATGCCATTGCTGGACCTCATTCAGGTTGCCACCCACCAAAGCTCCAGGCCCCTTTCAGCAGGCACAATCTGTAGCCTGTCACCTTCAGCCAGGCAGACATATGGGGTTATCCAATCCCCACTGCACAACTCCTTGCTTCTCCTTGCTGAACTTCCTGGTGCTCCTGTTGACCCAGTCCTCCAGTTTCTCATGGTGCCTCTGGACTGAAACTCTACCAGTCATGTCCCTCTAGTTTGGTGTCACTGGAAAATCTGCTCAGGGCTCATTCTGTGTCGTCACTAAGGCTGATACAGAAGATGTTGGATGAAATTTGCCCTAGTATCAAAGCCTAGGGTTCTCCACTTGTTACCAGCTGCCAACTAATCATTGAGCTGTGGATAACTATCCTTCAATCTCAGCTGTCCAGCCAGTTTTCAACACATCTAATAGTCCATTCTTCTAGCCCATGTTTTCTCAGCTTCCAGATGAAAATGCTATGTCCCTTAAAGTCAGGGTGTATTACATCTGCTGCTCTCTCTTTGTCCATGTAGCCAATCATTTGTCATAAAAGGCCATCGGATTGGTCAGAGATGTCCTCCTCCTATCTTCAACCCACACAGACTTGTTCATTGTCTTCCTTCATTTCATAGTCTGTGATTATCATGATAGCATGACTGTGACCTGTTCTATCCTCCTTTATTCTTTACCCAGGTAGAATCAATAGACTTAATGAACAAGAGACTTTATTCTTACTTCGTTATATAGCTTCACAGTGTCAAGTATTTTGAAGTGTCCTTATCACCAGAGCATATTATACTTTCTGATCATTAAAATTTTAGTTGCCTTGACTTGACTTTAGATACCTGCATCTGAGAATGCAGTTCCCAGCCACACTGCTAATTCCTGTGTGTGCTCTTAAGTGCTTGAAAGTCTGCTTTTGTGCATACTCAAAAATGCTTCTGTCCTCTTCTGGCAGCTTGTTGTCTCTCTCATGCCAAGGCTATCAGAAAGGTATGTTCTATCTAAGGCCCTTGAGCAGATGGGATCAAAACTTGCCTAGCAAACTCTGAGAGAAGACACATGCAAAGCACAAGAAACTATGACCTTTTTATTTTAAAATGGCTAGGATAGGAAAGAAGAAATAATGGTCATATCTGTGGTGGTATGGGTAAGAGGCTTACTGTGAGCTGATGGGTCGGGGTCACAGGGGAAGCCAGAAAATGGTGGTGTCTGATCAAGGAGAGGCTGTGGACAAAAATTTCTTTAAACAATTGAAAGAAGCATGCCAAATTCTTTCTGATTCTCATGGAGGACTTTAACCATGCCAATATCTACTGAGAGGAGAGCGTGATGGGAAACAAGCAATCCAGATTTCTGGAATGCATGGAAGATAATTTTTGGATGCAGATTCTGAACAAGCTAACTAGGAGAGATGCTTTGCTGGACTCCTAAGTGAGAATGAACTGTCAGTCAATAGCAGCCTTGACTGCAGGAGCTGTCACATGCTGGAGTTTACAATAGGCCTGATCCCATGTTAGGCTGCCCCTGAAGGTAAGGGAGCTCATAAGGGCTGGTCAGACTTCAGTGACAACCTGCTCAAAATGCAAGAATATCATCTGAAGGGCAGAAGAACAGGCAAGCATGGCAGGAGGCCAACTTGCTGAGCAGAAAACTCTTGATTTAACTAAAATGCAAAAAGGAAGCATACAGGAAATGAAAGCAGGAATGGGCTACCGAGAAGGAATAGAGAAAAATTACCTGGGCGTGTAAGGACTGAATGAGGAAGGTCAAAGTCTGTATGGAGTAAAAACTGGTGAGGGACCTGGAAGACAGCCCCAAAGGTTTCAACACTTTTACCAGCAACATAAGGAAGACCAGGGAAAATGTGGGTCAACTGCTGAGTGGTGGCCTTTGCTTGCAGAACGTGGATAAGGCTGAGATGATTGATACTTTCTTTGCCTCAGGCTTTACAGTCAGAGTCTGCTCTCAGACGTCCTGGTCATCTCCTTGTGTATAGAAGCAAAACCTGTGGGAGAGAGGTGTTGCATGCAGTTGAGGATGGAGTTAGGGTCTATTTAAATAAGCTGGTCCGTGGGACTAGACAGGACATGCTGGACACTGTTCAGGGAGCTGACTAGTGTCATCATGAAACCACTGTCATCACTGAAAGGTTGTAATGTCTGGAGGAAGTTCCTGATGCCTGGAGAAAGGTAAGTGTTGCAGCCATCATAAGAAAAGGGTAAGAGTGAGGAACTGCAGGCCCATCAGCTTCACGCTAGTCTCCAAGAAAGTGATGGGGCTGGTTCTTATGGAAGTTATTTCATGGCAACTAAGGACCTAGTCAGAATGGACTGATCAGGAGCAAATTGCGCCTGAGAAAACTTCAGGCCTTCTATTTTGAGATTACTGGTGCTTTGGATGAGGGGAGAGAAGTGGATGTCTTTTACCTTTAAATTATTAAGGGTTTTTACATACTATCCCATGATATCCTGGTAGCCAGCTGGAGGAGAAATGGACCACATAAACAGACGGCCTGGACTGTAGAGCACAAAGAATAGTGCTGAGTAGATCAGAGCCTAACTGGTGCTTGGCTAAAAGTGACATTCTGCAGATATTGTGTAGCATTTTAATCAGCAACCTGGGTGATTTCATGGAGCTCACACTCAGCAGGTTTGCAGGTGATACCATTCTGCAGGTGAATGACTGGACAGCAGGACTGCCCCTTAGAGGGACTTTTGCAATCTGGAGAAACGGGTGAGCAAGATGGAAACAAATTCCCAGCACTGGACTGGGATAACCCCATGCACCAGTACAGGCTGGGTGTGTGATTCCCTGTGGGCACCTCTGCCAAAAAGGCCCCGGATGCTGTTTTACAAGAAGCTGAATGGGGTCAGCAGTGAGCCCTGGAAACAAAGGTGGCCAACCACCTCCAGGGGCTGTGCTGGCATGGGTGCAGTCAGCAGGCCCAGGAGAGGGGTTCCTCCCTTCCACTTGGCTTTTGAGGGTCTCCCCGGGAAGGGGGAGCTGTGCCCAGCTGTGGGGCCCAGGACAAGAGCGAGACTGACCAATGGGAGGGAGATCAGGAAGGGCCACCGCGGCGGTCATGGCACAGGAGGAGAGGCTGAGGAGCTGGGTTGTTCGTCCTGGAGAAGAGATGGCTGAGGGCTGAGGGGGCCTTGATGGAGGCTTTGCTGCCTGCGGGGAGCTGGAGGCATGGCAGAGCCAGGCTCTTGTCACCCAGTCACAGCAACAGGGCAAGAGCAATGGCCACAGGTTGCATGAGGGGAGATGCTGACCAGAGACAAGGGAAAAATGTCTTTCCTATGCAGATGGTCAAACACTGGAAGAAGCTGTCCAGAGCAATAGTGGGTGTATTCAAGCCTTGCCTACATGAAGCCATGAGCATCCTGGTATAGAGCAATAGTTAGCCCTGCTTTGAGGTGGTAGATGGATGAGGTGGTCTCCTGAGGTCCCTTCCAACCTGAATTAGACTGTGTGATTGCGTGGTTTTCCTAGTGGTATGAAGACTTGTCCAGGAAGCAGGGAGCAGTGGTATATGCGTCCTTAGCTAGAACAACGGCAGCACCCTGCTTGCTAAATAAAACTCTGATCTGTATGCATGCATCTCTGTGGTAGAGACATTCTCCACCCTGCTTTAAATAAGTAGATATTAACTGGGCCAGAAAGCAAATCTAGGCCTGAAGCTGACTTTCTAGCTCAGTGATTAGGGCATGAACCTAAGAGAAGAGAGACCTGGATTTCTATCTTATGCTCCAGGGATAGCTTATACATTTTAGCCTATGGCTCTTTTTCAAACATCACAGGGCATGCGTCCCTGTGTGGTTCTAGTCCTAGTTTACTAATCTAATCAAGAAATCAGATCCTCAACAGGCATGAAACTGGTACCATCAAAAATACTTCTGTACTACCAGGGAAATCTTCATTTATGTTTTTTCTTAACAGTCTGCCACCTCCATGAGCAGAGCATTCTGTTTAAAAACCTTGAAACAATTCAAGAAGTTTTTACTGCTTTTTTAGTTGTAAGTGGAAGATTATGAATTTTACTTACAACTGCTGAGAGCTATTTTTTCCCTCCCTCTGTACTATTCCCTCACCTGTTTGAGTTTGAAAAACAATTCAAGCCAGACCCTCCTTTTGTTGGAAGTGCCTGGATGGAGACTATGAGGATCAGAACAACAAAAAACCAATGCATTAGAGGCTGCTGAATCCAGCAGCCCTTTAGAGCCAGTTCCACCTTCAGTGAGGCTGAGCAAGTGTTCCCAATAGGCACATGCATACACATATTTACATATATATGTGTGAGTATGTACATATGTATATGTATTTTCTGACTGTGCTAAATAAACTGAGTGACTGACCACTCGGTTCAGCATGGTCAGAAAGTAGTGACTTTACCAGCACTCACATAAACAAAATGCTCATACAAACATGGACAGCATGATGGGCCAATCCAGTTCCCAGTCCTGCATACGCTCTCTCTGTGTAGTAGTATGCATATACACACAATGTCTGTATAATATAGACCTCTATACACACATAATACAGACCAGCCATTTCTGTCCTTAGACAGTCCGTATAGGCTGTAGCTGGCCCCAGATCCCCTGGTCTCTCAGTTTCTGTCTCCTGGACCAGGAGATGGTCTGATGTCCTTCATGTCCTTCAGCATGGAGGTTCATGACCGCACTGCAGTTGCCATTAAACACACACACACACATGCACACACACTGGAGCAGTCCCGTAGCTGGCCCCAGATCCCATTAACAGTTCAACTTACCTTTCCATTAGCCTGAGAATTACCACTTATTGCCCATAGCCATATATATTGTTAGTAAATTAAAGGTGAGGTTTCTCAAAGCCAGAGATTTATGGTAAGAAACTTGCTGTCACTGTTTTTTTCAATAGGAGTTGGGTGTTAAACTTATTCCAAACCCTACAGATGTAGCTATGAAATGGTCGGCTGTAAGTGTGGCGTGCTTGAACATCCTGTAGAATTAGGAAGGAAACTTCACAGAACTGATATATGCTTTATTTTGATTAAAAATGCAAAGCACTGTATTATTCAGCTGTGCTGACCCACACGTGAGGGTCTGTACAGGCAGCATGTTTTACTGATCCTTTTGTAGAAGGTGAAGGAGGAGGAGCAGCTCAACTGGGTTAAGCACAGTAGATGGTATAGATAGGAGCTTCTGGCTACCCTGCTGCTCTTGCAGTTGATTAGCTGTTTTCAGTAATTATGCATTTCCATCAGGGGTGCAATGGTTATCACCTCTGGTAATGAGATTACTCCCATTTCATACAAATGTAATGTTCTGCCGGTTCCCTTTTGGCACTTTACACGTTTCCTTGACTCACGCTCTCAACCCTTGTCGAGGTTGCTCACCATATTCTCTCCTATGGACTCACCGAACCGTGCAAATGGGTTCCCCAGCATTTGTCAGTCTCGTGGTAGCAACCTATAGGCATGCCAAGGTAGCTTCACAGCACGTACGGTAAAAAGCTTGCTTTGCAGTAACCACAGTGAACTAGTTCAATTTTTTTGTTGCTTTTTTTTCCCAAGTGGCTGCAGTAGGCTGTCACAGAACAGGAATTACATGTTTTTCACTTCTGTGAATCATCCCTGTAACCCATGACATAGCATTCCAAAAAGTCCAAAACATGGTTTTGCATCCCATTCACCACAGAAGAAAACGAGATAAGGCCCTATCCTTTCATCACAATATTGAAAAACTTGCAAACTTTGCTGGGATTCCCTAAATGCAGAGTACTCATTCCCCAAAGCACTGTTAAAAATCATAATTGCCAGTTATAGGACAAGCCAGAGAAGTGGATGCTGGTGTTGCATCTGACTTATACAAATAATTTGTCCATTCTTCTGGTGCCAGGTAATTACCTTGGAAATTTTTTAAACAGAAATAAAGAGAGATACCCCAGTAAAGGACAAATAAATCACTGAAGAAGATGCAAAATTGTAATGCATGCTTCTGGAGCTTAACAAAGAGGAGAGTATGCAGTGAAACATTACACTGCATGGAGCTGCAGATTCCAGGCATTCCTTTTGATGGAGCCTCTGAAGGAAAGATAGAGACTGTGTACCCCTTTTGAGACAGCTTTACAAGGTCACAGAACTGGCCTAAACAAAAGTATTTTTTTCTAAACTACTCCTTTCATTTTCCTCCTCCTCATGTCAGGACTCCAGCAGAGTTTTGTAAGCAGTCCGAGGGCAGTCCTGGCAGCATCTACCTCCCTGCCTCTAGGGACGGATTCCAGGTCATAGATCAGAGGGGAGGTATACTTCATAGAGTGCCTTGGCGCAAGCACACCTCCTTTCGTAGTTATTTTTTTTCCTTCCAGAGTGTGGCGTAAAAAGGGCAACACTGTAGGCTACCAATCAACCACCTCCTTAAAATAAACCCCATCATCACAGTATCTTTCACATAGACATCCCAGGGAGTAAGCTGCATGGTGCAAAGAAGGGCATCTGGTTTTCACCCTGTTCTGGAAACCAAGTGAGTACATAAATGCAGTTTTTGCCAAGAGATATAAATGCAAGTGCTTGAGCAGTAGCCTTGGAGTGCAGAGACATCCTTGACTCTCCATGTGGTTCCAGGAGCCATGTGACAAGTTCCTTTAGTGCTTTTTCCCATTAAAATTGATCCAAGATCCCAAAAGATAAGTTATGCATTCCTCTTATGTGTGAAGCTGCCAGATTTCCAAAGGGAAGGACTCCAGTCAGGAGACCAGAAAACAATGCTACAACTGCAGAAAACCTCTCCTATCACTTCAGAAAAAGGTCTTCATCCTGAAGGTGCTACTAAAACCAAGCGCTTCCAAGCAATCATGTTTAGGAGGAAAGAGATTAAAGGTGCCTTCTTTGGGAACTTGTGGGCCTGAGGCTCCCACGCCAAGAGCTGGCACAAAGGAGCTGTCAGGCAAAGCCTGCCAGTCAAGGAAATGGTTTCCTCCCTTCCCGCTTTTCCGTATATGCTTTCTTGCCCATGGCCCTCATTTTCAACATGCTAAAATGGGACAGGGTGGTGCTCAATCCAGTTGCTTTCTTTGGGCTTTGGAGAGTCAGACTTTTGGAGTCCAGGCACCAGCTGTGAAATTAAATTGATAAGATCTACATTGCAACAGAATAAGACATATAATTCACCCTTGAAAAGTCAGAAGCCTTTATTTCTGAGAAACTACTACTTAAGAGAAGATTTGACTATACTATTTAATTCAATCTAATATACCCAGTCTAATTATATGCTCATTTCTACTATAGTTTAGAAGAACAGTAATATAAAAAATCATAGAAAATTTGGGATCTTTTTCAGCATTGCATGAAGTCACTAAGCTTAGGTCATGTAAGTGCTGTGAAGGCAACACCATGGAGTTTTTATTGAAAGGGTTTGATAAGGGACTTATATTGTTGCAGAGGGAAACACACTTGGAAAATCTCTGTTGAACTTGTTACTTTATGTAAAGTGATAGCTGCAATAATAAGAAGAAAATCACATCTTATTTCCTGGAAAAGTGGGAAATGGAGAGAATATATTTTAATAGTCATATTATTAACTCTTTGAGATTCCAGTATATTTCAGTGATCTCTAAACACAGCTGTACAGTACAAGTGCCAGTGCTGGCACGAGGAGCATCTGAGAAAGTTCCCCGTTGTGCCAAGACTGTGACATTGCGTTCTGCTGGAGATCTCTTTGGCTCCGTTTCATGCATACCTAGCAGATTTAGCAGATTGTGAAAATGAATGTTTTCCATTCTCATGGCTGATTTTTGCATGCATCTGTTCACTCATCTAAACCTTAGTTACATGCTGCTATGAGAATGAAAGGCTATAATTTTTTCCTTGGAAATTGAGATTGTTTCACGCACCACAATTTCTGCTTAAGGATCCTGCACAGAAATTGTGAAACACTTGTCTTACTAATGTCTTAGAAAAAATCGTAGCTATAGGGACGTATTTTTCTTTCCTTCTACATGCATATCTGGGCTTCATGTTATAGGAATTATGTGCATAAATCAAGAGAAAAGTACTCCCCCTAGAATGAAAAATACCTGTTGGCAGGTACCAAAAGATAAATATTTAAACATGGCATTTGCATATGACATTAATCAACCCACACTGATTATATCACAAATTCTGTATTGTAATTCATGATGCTTACTTTATATACCAGGTTGCAAGTTACTGTGAGTGCTCAGAGTTTGCCAAATTGTTTGAATATTATAGCTGTGCTATATTACAGGGCTTACACAAGCATTTATATCCTGAATATACCTCTTTTTATTTTTTGGAAAAAAAATGGCCTGGCAATTAGCTCCATACAATGAGCTTGAATAGGGTCATGAAAGAAAACTGATGTATGTGACACTCCAGAATTAACAATGTTTACACTTTCACTTTTTAAAAATTGCATTTCTGACATGTTAGCTTTTTATTCTGTAATTTCACTGTAAGTGTTTACTATTCTAAATATCCTTTAATATGATTTTTTTCCACGAAGGAGGGGTTTAAATGGCTTAACCACATTCTCAGAAGAGATCTAGGCGAAGACAAAGGCTGAGACTAAGATGACTTTCAGCCCACCCAACCTCTGCAATGTTTCTAGTAAATAGCACAAGTCTCTTGGGGTTTTTTTCAAAATTATTTGTGCTCTGCAGATTTGTATTCCCTTTGTTGCAGCAATGTACTTTTCTGAGCCTTGTTCCTGTGCCACCAAAATTAACATGCACCATCTAAAAGGTAAAGACAAGGATACAAAGGCAAAAAAGCCATCAGTAGAAGCATTGTGCCCCACAGTACTCTTAAAACACTTGCTTCTTGTGCATCCAAAGCACCCATTAAACCTTTATATCACTCTTCAGAGACTGTCATTTCTTTTTCCACAGCATAAAGTTTACTGGTTCTTCTCTTTTCTAAGGCACCCTCTTTGCTGAGTAGTCACACAAAAGGAACAGAGCTAAAAAGTGAGTCACATTAGTCATGCTGCGTAAGGTCCAGTGAAGTGGATTTCCAATTATTGCTAATTTATTCAAGGGTAAATTGTTGCACTGCGAGGGGGCTAGCAGTAGGGGTGGGTGCAGAGCCACGCCGGCCCAGCAGGCGCCCGGCGGGGCACATCATGCAAAGGCTGTCATGGTTGCTGCATCTCCCGGGGGCTGGCTTCAAAATGCACTCGCACACGTGCAGGGCTTGCTGCGCCGTCTCGCAGAAGGAGGAGAGAAAGGTTGGGTTTCATTGTCCCCTTGCTCCTCTGCGCGCTCTCGGGGGACCCTGGTTGCATGCGGGAGCTGAGCTAGGCCTGAGTGTTCCCCATCAGAGCAACATTGGGTCTGTCCTTGTGGATGAGTCCTACCAGAGGCTGGAGCCCGGTGCTTCTCATGCGAGGATGGGGTGCCTCCTGCTCATATGTTTCACCTGAACTGCATTTCCCTTCTGGTCCGGAGGTATTTTGTGGAGGAGTAAGAGAGCACTGTGACCCAAGGCTATCATGTGGCAATGCTGCAGGCAGCCTCCAGAGCCTCTACTGCCACACATGCTTGGCTGTGTCCAGCCACAGAGACAGATGAGAAAGTTTGGCCATCTGCAGCTGTGTGCTTTAACTGGCACTTTGTAGTCCAGGGAGCTCCTAGTCAAGCCCTTCCCTCCTGCCTCATGCACAATGCCAATCCTTTAGCTTTGTCATTAGCATGAATTTCAAACCATTGCACATCTGGCACTGCTCAGCCCTACATTAGCTTCTCTCCAACATCCATGGCTCCGGTAAGGAAGTGCAGAAGAATTTGTATTTCATTTTCAAACCCTGTCTTCTGCAAGCTAGTACATATGCTAGCTGTGTTCTGGCAAGGCAGGGTAGGAAATGTCCCCACTCACCTCATGGAGCAACTAATCAATGTTTTTTTCACAGAATCGTAGAATTGTTTAGGTTGGAAAAGACCTTTAAAATCGTAAGAGTCCAACTATTTACCTAGCACTTCCAAGTCCACCATTAAACCATGTCCTTAAGCGCCACATCTGCACATCTTTTAAATAACTCCAGGAATGGTGACTCAACCCCTTCCCTGCACAGCCTGTTCCAGAGCCTGACAACCTTTTCAGTCAATAATTTTTTCCTAATATCCAATCTAAACCTCCCCTGGCACAACTTGAGGCCACTTCCTCTCATCCTATTGTTTGTTACTTGGGAGAAGAGACCGACACCCACCTGCTGCAACTGCCTTTCAGGTAGTTTTAGAGAGTGGTAAGGTCTCCCCTCAGCCTCCTTTTGTCCAGACTAAACAATTCAATGTCTTTCTTGTAGTGAGGGGCCCAAAACTGAACACAGTATTCGAGGTGCGGTCTCACCAGTGCCAAGCACAAATCACTTCCCTACTTCTGCTGACCACGCTATTTCTGATACCAGCCAGGATGCTATTGGCCACCTTGGCCAGCCCAGCACACTGCCAGCTCATATTCAGCCATTTAACGCAACTAGAAAACTTACATGTGTGGTCTTCTTAGCTAGCATGATCAGGGCACTGGATCAAGACACTTCGGCAATTAATAGATGTATAGCCTTGTGGCTGAGAACATCTGGTTTGGTTTTAGTGGGAAGCAGTGTGTTTCTGGCTGGGCAGTGTAGCTGACCACAGGAGCCAAGTCCATCTGGGCTCTTCCCCAAGGGCCACTCTCCTTGCTATGACTAAAGGGTATTTCCCCATCGAGCTTGCCAGCCTTTCTCTGAAAAGGAGCTAGCTACTAATTTTTACATGCTGTCTCTTAGTGAAACTTTGGGCACCTTCTAAAAAGCTGAGGATATTTTCAATGGAGTTTAGATGCACTGCTTTAAAAGTCTCATTTAGCCCATCCAAATCTCTACGTCAGAGACACTTGAAGTATTGTTCCATAGCAATTTCCTCTGCTCAGTGATTATGGTGGTACTCACAGAGCCAGAAAGGCTGTATTTTCCTTCTGAGCTAGGAAGAAATACAGTAAAACAGGTGGGGTTTGGTGCTTCACAGGTGGGAAGTAATCCTACTGTCTCTTACACTCTTCATTTAAAATTTGCATTCTGTTGAATTCAAAGGAAAAGTAGGACACAATGTGTTTCTTTAAGGAAACAAAGTGTCCTTAGACTTTTAAGACCCCACATGCTAGGTAATAAATATCAACCGTAAGAATAACCAGACATATTTTACTGATTCCTATTTAATTTATGATGCTTTGCAAAATTTTCCTGCAAATTTTTACTATGTATGTGCAAATTTGTTGTGGAATTAAAGGTGCTGAATTTGGGCAGCAGGTTGTAAACTGTTTACATATGTGAAGATTTGTTAAACTGGAATGCTACTGTATTCTCCACTTATATTTTACATAATGGAGATGTAAGTTTGCTCTCCTTTCTCTTTTTTTCCATATAAAATGTAAGAGCGGAGAAGCAATTAGAAATGGTGATTTTCTTTTGGCAACTAAAAACTGTTAATAGTCGGAAAGTTATGTTTGCGGCATAGATTGCTAATAAAATTCGCCTCTTCCTGCCAAAATCAGAGAGTCCAATTTTCGACATCTCCCCGGTCTCTCTCTCTGCACGAGCCGTTCGCACCGAACTGGCTGCACTTCTGGCTGTTTTGCTCGTGCACTCTGTCAAAAAATATTTTCTGCATCTCTAATTTCATCAAGATATGCTTGACTGCGAGCGTCAGCATTGCTGAGCGCTAGTGTTTAATTCAAAATGCACTGCGTCTGTGGCTGCGGCAGCTGAACAACTGAAATATCAGTGAGGAACCAGACCACCAAGGTGCCGCGGTTTGTTGACGTGTTTGTGCGATTAGATGGGAAACGTCACTCTTGTGTGACTGCTTGTGTTTTGACTATATAGTGTCCATTTCTAATATTCACATCAGCAAAGGGCTATATTTAAAAACTCTGTGTTTAATTGTTGAATACCTTTTATAGAGATGTGTGCCATATTTTGAGAAATAAATACCCTTTTTTTCTTCCCCCATTAGTCATAGTAACACATTTTTAAATAGCAGTCTGCAGTGCTAATTATCTCATCTGTGCAATTGCTAAGGTATTTCTTACAATGAGATACAGTCAGCAGCATTCAAGCTTTAGGAGTCCTAAAGTCAGACATGGATAGGATGGCGAAGGTTGTAAAGAACTAAGACTTGAAGAAAATAGATGGAAAAAAATCGAGGTGTCCGCCTGCCTCTTAAAGAGGGATTGTTTTTAGAAACATCAGTTGTTTTTGAAATGAGGCTGTATCATTCATGTTTGATGTACCCTCACTTTCACTGTTGATTGTGATCTACCTGGGATGCAATGATGGTACCATGATTATCTCCTGCCCTGGCTATTTTATTGTCTTGATCAGATCGTTTTTCTTGAGCACTGGTACACTGGGAGAGGGAGATTGAGTAAGTGATGTTAAAGCACTGCACTTCTAACTGGGGTTGCCTTTGGATGTGCTGTTGTACAGTGAGGTGGCACAGGTGGGAGTGAGCTCCAGACCCTCAGAGGTTTGGGCTACAGCTGGGCTGGTGTGGCCCAGCGTAGAAAACAGGCCAGTGAACTTGATTCACATTGTGTCTAAGACCAATCATTGCTGATCTTTCCCTGAATATATTTAGTGGGAGAATTGTGTTTAGTGGGTGATTGTTTTGAATGATGAGCTGTTCATTACATCTGTTTTCCTTGACTGCTGATGTGAAATAATTGACAGATGAAATGTGAGAGGATAATTTCATGTTTCACACCAGTGACTCCATTTTATTTGGTACCCTTCTCACATGATTGGGAAAGACTAGTGTCATATGAATCCTTTGCCCAACTGAATGGTAAATCAGCAGGTCAACGATGAGGTCATACCAAGACCTCCCAAAAAGGTCTTTGTTGTTGTTTTGGTGGTGTTGGGGTTTGTGTAGGCAGCATGCAGTTTAAGTACTTGTCCCTCAGTTCCGATTTAGTCCTGGTTGGTGCTGTCAAAGATTTTAACTCTCTGACAGCAACAATATTCAGCTGCAGTTGCTTTTCTGGCAAGTTTAGCAGAGTCACCAGTGGTTGATCGGACACAGACACTGGCCTGTGCTTTCAGTCCAGGAATAATATATTTGTCTTGGGGCTGAACAGTGATTTCATGAGCTTGTGTGATACGTTGTTAGGGAAAACAGGGCACCTGGGCTCTGCCTGCATTAGGAAAAACCTAATAAATCGTTGGATTTAATTAGAAGGGAAGGGCCAGACACAGGTGAAACAAAACCTCTAGCAGGTTTTATTCTGATAGTCAGACCTGAAACATCCTTAACTGCTTACTTTGCTTCTCCAGTAGCTTCAGATGCCACTGGCTCATAGCAGAGGGCAGCCCTGTGTGCTATGAAATCAAATGAGTGACCCAAACCACAGGAGGTACTCATGGTGGAAATGAGAGTCACCAGGAAACAGTCCCTGGTGCAATCACCAGCACTCACAGGCTGGCGCCTAGGAGAGGAGTTTGCAAAGCAAAGCAGAGGTGCAGATAGCCTTCCCCTTTCCCCACTACAGATTAATGTTTGCATTGTAATCCTAAAGCTGCATGGAAGTCCATAAAATACAGTTTGTCCCATGTTTGTCTGGTTACACTTCACATTGAAAGATAACAGCATTTCCTCCTGCCACCACCACAATGGGAGAGGATGGAGGGTTCAGAGCATGGCTACTAACATGAGCACAACATTGGCAGCAGCATCCTGGCATTCAGAGTACTAATCCCTTCCGTATTTCTGAGGTGCCTGTCAGTAGGGTTTTCTGATCGACCAATGCTCTGGGAATAGAGCCTATTTCTAACTTACAGAGGGCTCTGCATGATACCCCCCTCACAAACTCCTAGCACAAGAGAAATTATCGTTTTGTGCTTCTGCTTCCTATCAATGGTACTATTCTTGTGACCGTTCCCAGCCCCGATGCTCGGTCTCCTGGCCAGCAGGTGCGAGAAGCTCTGCGAGGGTGGTCCAGGCTCAGCGCACTCTGCGAGAGTGTATCCTATGTTTCTCAATAACAGCCTCTCCAAACGGCGGATGATCCCCAGAGGGAGTCCTAGACAGTCCTGCATTGGGCAGAAGAGGTTGGCAGCGACACAAGGCCTCAAGGATGGAGTTTATAAAGCCGGGAAAAAGTCCCCTCCTGTGGCACGGTGCTCGGTGCCAAGGCCATCATCCTTCCAGCCAAGGCGGGCTGGATGGGTCTCCTGTAAAAGCCTGTCAGCCCCTTTCATTAGTCAGCCTGAGGGGCTGCCACTGAGTGATACACGGCACCTCCTTCCACCCCACGCATGCTCCCCGCCAGCCGGGGGAACAAGAGGCCAGGATTAGAAATCAAACTCTGGGTTTTCTGCATGACTGTGCAGGGAGTATTAGCATTAGACCCTTTTTTTTTTTAAAAAAAATATATTATCTATTTGTTCTTTTCCCAGCGTCAGTGGTTTTGTTCTCTACCCCCCGTCCCCATCCCCTCTGCCAGAGGCGTGGGTACGCAGGGGATTGTTCTGTGCTGAGCAGAGGCCTGGATGTGGGTTTCAGGGTTTTGTCCATCTCATTACAGCGAATGCATCACCTGCATGACTCAGTCATTCTTCGGCTGCCTGGGGAGAGAGGCCTTCAAGAGCAGTTGCAACAATAATCCTGTCTCATTATGGCACATGGCACTGCCGCTGTGAAAGTAGGCAAGCTAGCAGATCTCCTTCTTAGAAAATACCAGTCTAGCCGTGCGGAAAAACTACCTTCTATTACTGGGTAGTCAACGCTATATTGTGGACTTGTATAGATGGGGTAATTTAAATCACAGTAATTAAAATGAAAAAGTGATACCAGGACAGTGCAATACCATTTTCCTTTGTATAATGTCTATCGTGGGAAAAGAAATTTCAAAAATCTTTGTTGATAAAATAAAATAAAATAAAATAAAATAAAATAAAATAAAATAAAATAAAATCAAAGCAGATTCTGCAGCTCAGGGGAAGATTAAATATTTGTAAAAAACAAATGTGCAAAACCATCATATTTCTCTGCATTTGTCCAAATATTTTTCCCCCTGTATTTGGGGAAAGATGCTCAAACTGGATCCATTCAGTGGGCCCTACTTTAAGTCACTAGCTTGGTTAACCACTGTCATCAGTCTGCCACGCTCTTTCAAACCACATCCCGTTCTCTGGAGTTTCCTTCACACCTGCGCTTCTTCTGATGAACATCCACCCTTCAAGTACAAGGGCTGGAATAGGTTTAGGTAAAGATTTGATAATTTACCTCTGTAAGGAAGAGCTGTGAACTGTCACTGGAGGCTCTGCCTATAAATCCATCTCTTGCTATAAATCCATCTAGGACCACTGTGAGCTGTACCCCCCGATTATAGCCTTTGTCTTGCTGTAGCCACCATCGTGGGGCAGCAAAAAGCTGCTCCTCTCTGCCTGCCCTGCGACCTCGGCTTCCCCAGTGGCTTTCCCCTTTGCCCGCTCCCGAGGCACAGATGAGGAACTCCACGGGGCTGCACAGGGTCCTCCGTAGCAGGGGCTCCTGGAGCCGCAGTTCACCTCACTCCCGCTCCCACGCAGGGGCCAGAATGGCATCGCTGTATTTTAGAGGATTCACTGCAGGAACCTCCTCCCGAACAACAGATGTCCTTGCCAAAGAAGGGTAGTCAAGCTTATGTTTTCTGTAAGAAAGATGTTTCCTGAATGATTAGATTTTTTTCTCCAACTCTCTGTATTAAAATATTTTTTAAAAAGGAGAAAGTATTACTTCATGCATGGGGCTGTGTAGTTTAAATGTAATTAAAGGGAAACTAGTCTTTTTTTCTTCTGCTAAGGAGTTGCATTTATACATTTTAATACGAAGATATGCTCAGTAGGGAGCAGAAGCCTATCATTGGCTCCTACTGCAGGCAACACAAACTGCAAATCTAGAAGAAAGGGCTACGGCACAGAAAGGAGGAAGCAAATTTTAGATGCAGAGAGAGAATACAAGTATGCAGACCATATCTGTAGCTATAAAGCTAGAGATAAAAGGCTTTTTCCTTTATATTTTCTTTTTATTGTTTTTTATAGTGCAGTACAATACAAACATTACAACCTGGCTGACTCCTGCAGAGATGCCAGGCACTAGCATCGTGTCCAAAAATTAGCTTTATACATATGCTAAATTAAAGATTGGCAGCCGCAGCAGCACAAATCCCATATTGGCAGCAGTTTGCAAATCCCGCGTTGGCAGTCTTCTCCACATGAAAGAAGAGAGGAAATACAAAGGGCAAAAAGCCCAAGAGACTTTCTCTAGCAAATAGCAGCGAGTGGAACATAGAAACTATCTGCGGGGAAAAAAATCTCCAAATTACTGAAGATAAAAGAATAAAGCTGAATCTGTTACTAGCTCAAACAAGGACCCATTTACACCTTTTGGAGAAAGAGCCATTAGTCAGCAAACATTTTGGTGGGAAGGTGGGAGTCCGGTGCTGGGCAGAGGACAGCAGTAGTCCCTGTGGGGACTGGAACCAAGGGGGCTGGTTCTTCTCCAACACTCATGTAAAGCTTCATTTAAATCTCTTAAATTAGGTTGTTGCTAAAGATATTGTACCTAAAGCATATAGGGTTATTTGGGTTTTCCTTTACAAATTATGTATTTTGATATATCTGCACCAAAAAAAAAAAAGAAAAGCATTTTCTATGAGCCCATCAAAATTGTCATTGCTTTTAATTCATCAATCTGAACATCCATATTTACATGTTATTTCTGTTTACAACTGCATTCAGGGTGCGTTTTAAAGCAAGAAGTAGTTTCTGTTACATGTATGGTTGGCAGCAGTTCCTTCTAGACCTGCCCAGTCAGGATGGATTACTTAGCTCCTTCAGCTTACCCACCCATGTTATTTTGGCTGGTGTTGCTTCCTTCTTGAGAAGTTACTGCATCTGGTAATTTACTATGAGCAGTAAATCCTTCTAATGCTTTGACTTGCCTGGATTTTAGAAGTCACACATCCTGTTTTCAGAACAGATACCTGGACTTGAACCAAGATATGCAGTAGTAAGTGGCTATGTAAAGGTAGAAGAAAAGGAAGAGCCACAAGTTAAGAGAAATCACATAATAGTTCTAATGTTTGGCTGTATCAAAAGGTGGGTTCCAAGATGGATGTGCAGAGAAGAATTTTAATTTTTCCAGAGCTTTGGGGTTTGTTTAGTCTTTAAGTCCCTATAAGCGCTGAAGCATTTCATAATTTTCCAAACCCAAATCTTTGGTCTAGAACAAGAAATGATTTCTTTTTTTTTCCTTCCCCAGAAAGGAATTTGCAGTGAATCAAAGAGCAGCATACAATAGTGGTTTAATTCCTTTCTGTCTGCATTCCACCTGTCAGGTCTCACCACACCTGTAGCCAACTCCTTCCCAACCCCATCAGCCCCAGGCCGGTGCTGCAGGATCTAATGCACTGCTGACAGGGAATGTGGCTCTGAATCGGGCACCCCCACTGAGCAGGACAGGGCATGTAGGCCAGTGTTTTTGCCAGCATGGGACACAGGTCTGGTGCATGCCATCCCCTGCCCCATTGTTTGTCTTGCCCACCCCTTGCAGCGTGAGGCACTGACCACCACATCAGATAACCTGCCAGAGAAACTCCATGCCATTCTCGGGATGCCATTTGCTTTTCAGCAGCTCACAAGTCACAGAAACATATGCCAGAGGACAGCAAAGACCCTACAAGTGGGAGCATGGCTGTGCTCTGAGTCCTCAGCCTCAAGTACCATCTCCTGTGCCATCCAGACCATGCAGAGGGAGAGGCTGCAGGTGGAGCTGGGCTTACAGAGCACCCCAGTGTCCATCCTGCAGGAGGTCCAGGAGCAGCACAGTGAGGGCTTAGCAGCAGAGCAAGTGCTGCAGGAAGAGCAGGACCACATTCATAGCGGATGAACCCCTTGCAAAGAGGGAACAAAACCACTGCCATGGATACCTGGTAGCTGGTGATTGCTAGGCTTTCTCTGCTACACTACCAAACATTCAGGGCTGCAAAGTGAAAGACAGCAAAGCTCTTGGCCTTCACTTCCTGCAGCTGATGGACACATGGGTTGTCAAAGCAGTCGTCTCTCATTGGGCTTTTCAGCTGCCTCAAGAGGTGGGATCTAAAGGCTTGACGTGGGATTTATAGGAGGAGAAAGTGTTGTTCCTGTATTATTCATTAGTTGACCTCTGCTAATCATGTCCTGTACAAAGGCCCTTACATTTTCCACTGAGGCACCCACTGAAGCCTGACGGTTCTCCATGCTCATGGTGGCTTTCTCTGCCAAGTCTGATTTTGCACATTCACTCTGTTGAGTCTTCTCTCACCACTGCAGCCCTAGTTTTGTTCCCAGACTTTCTCTAGAGCCTGTAGGACCAGCTGTGTCCTTGAGTTGTCTGGCTTTGGCTGCAGATGCCAAGATGCTTCAAACAAGAAAAATGATCAAGTGGCATGTTCCAAGCAAATCAAAAATCAGCTCTGTTTCACACAATGCACTGTTAGGTTGTTTTCCGTCTTGATACTATGGAAATGAACATCAGTCCATATTTGTGAAAGCATCCAATCAAGATCTATTAAACACCAAAACACTGCCTCTCATTCCAGGGATACCTGATCCAACATAGGTAGAGGGGGAAAGTTATTTTCTTCATACTGCTGGCAACAGAGAATTTTTGACATATTCAGTGGAAGATGAATGGACCAAGACCAGCTTCCAAAATGCAAGAGAGTGAGGAGAGGTAGCTTAGACTGACTTTTTGGTGATCACTCTGACCATTTGAAGGCTCCACACAGGTTGGAGGATGTGACTTGGATCCGTGCTATTCTAGGCTAATGAATGTGCATCTTCACTCATGCAAAGTGTACCCTTATTCTGTGATTACATACTGTGCCTGTAGTGCATTAAGCCATAAGAGCAGAGATCTGTGCAGGTTAGTCTGGAAAAGCTTGCTCTGCTGGGAATGCTTTTAATCTCAAGTTCAGGTTTGATTTTTCTAAGTCCTGATGCGTTAGGTGAAGTTCAGAGGTTGATCTGTAATTATGTACGGGCTTTGCTCCATGAAATTCTCGGCTCTCACATAATCAATAGCAGGTGATTCAAGACCATTAATCCTAGAGAGAGCAAGCTCATAAGGAGAAAGGCCTTAGACCCTGAAAAGTTTAGACCCTGTGCCAGGGCCAGGATGTTTGGGAGTATGCAAGGCTGTGACAGCTGTGTAGGTGTGTGTATGTGTGTGTGAAAGAATGGAGCCGCAAAAAGTTACCTTTTTGCCCAGTATTTCTCAGCATGCCCAGAAAAAACATGAAGAAAAGGGCCTCCAGACATTGCTTTCACACTGAAGGACATGGAAGTCAAGCCAGTTTCTGGATATCTTGGGAAACCAATACATCAAAGACGTTCTCTTCATTTATCTCTTCTCCATCTATGGTGTGGTCATTAATCTCTTCTGAAAAGAACTGAGTTGTTCTTAGTCAAAGGATGACTGCTTCTCTGAGGAACCTCCATTGCATTTGCAGTTGTGTCTGTGTCCTTGTTTTCATACAGGCAAGCTCCTTGTAGTGCTGACCTTGAATTTCTGTCATTGCCCTTGACCATTTAAAAGGCTTAGCTCAGAGCTTTCCCTTGACTGTCTACTGCTCCAGTGTCCTAAAGTATCCACATGGCACGTGCATGGCAGTGTCCTGATTGCCTCTGGCTGCCCCTGCATGGCTGCTGCCTTCACAACCCAAGTGAATTCAGTGCCGTGACCAAATGCTGGCGTTCCCTGGGAATATCACTATCAGCACACAATCTCCATTGTGTTTGGCTGGGGCCACCAGCTCAGCCCCAACACTGGTGGTCAGCAGTATTGTATGATGCTATTTGGTGCAGTTGACTTGGGCTGTGGTGTCTTGGGAGCAATTGAGTCTGTTTGGGTGTTTTGCAGTGAGCAAAAAAAGGTTCAGGTTAAGCCAGCTTCCTTATGAATCGTCATGGCTCTGCACATAAGGGAGGGCAACCACATCCAAGGGACAACCAGGTATCTTTGGAGGACTGGAAGTGGAAAGGGGATAAGAAATGACCCATGAAAAGTCCATGGTTAGCTGAGGCATGTCCCGTCATTTTTATGCACATCCACAGCCTCTGATCTGGGCTAAAGTTACCCTTCCAGAAAGTATGAACAGCCTTCACAGGATCACAGAATTTTCCAGGTTGGAAAAGACCTTGAAGATAATCCAGTCCAACCATCAACCCAACATTGACAGTTCCCAACTACACATATCGCTTAGCGCTAAGTCAACCCTACTCTTAAACACCTCCAGGGATGGGGACTCCACCACTGCCCTGGCTAGCCCATTCCAACGCCTCACAACCCATTCTTTAAAGAAATGCTTCCTAATACCCAGTCTAAACCTTCCCCGGCACAACCTGAGGCCATTCCCTCTTGTCCTGTCGCTTGTTACTTGGTTAAAGAGACTCATCCCCAGCTCTCTGCAGCCTCCTTTCAGGTAGCTGTAGAGGGTGATGAGGTCTCCCCTCAGCCTCCTCTTCTCCAGACTAAACACCCCCAGGTCCCTCAGCCGCTCCTCGTACGACCTGTGCTCCAGACCCTGCACCAGCGTCGTTGCCCTTCTCTGGACACGCTCGAGTCATTCAATGTCCTTTTTGTAGTGAGGGGCCCAAAACTGAACACAGGAATCGAGGGGCGGCCTCACCAGTGCTGAGTACAGGGGTAAGATCCCTTCCCTGTCCCTGCTGGCCACGCTATTGCTGACACAAGCCAGGATGCCATTGGCCTTCTTGGCCCCCTGGGCACACTGCTGGCTCCTGTTCAGCCGGCTGTCAATCAATACCCCCAGGTCCCTCTCTGACTGGCAGCTCTCCAGCCACTCCTCCCCAAGCCTGTAGCGCTGCTGGGGGTTGTTGTGGCCCAAGGGCAGCCCCCGGCATTTGGCCTCATTGAAACTCCTCCAGTTGGGCTCAGCCCATGGCTCCAGCCTGTCCAGGTCTCTCTGCAGAGCCTCCCTACCCTCGAGCACATCAACACTCCCACCCAACTGGGTGTCATCTGCAAACTGACTGAGGGTGCACTCCATCCCCTCGTCTAGATCATCAATAAAGATGTTAAACAGGAGTGGCCCCAAAACCGAGCCCTGGGGGACACCACTCGTGACCGGCCGCCGACTGGATTTAACTCCATTCACCACAACTCTTTGGGCCCGGCCATCCAGACGGTTTTTTACCCAGCAAAGTGTGTGCCCATCCAAGCCACGAGCAGCCAGTTTCACCAGGAGAATGCTGTGGGAAACGGTGTCAAAGGCCTTGCTAAAGTCGAGGTAAACTGCATCCACAGCCTTTCCCTCATCCAGTAAGCAGGTCGCCCTGTCATGGAAGGAGATCAGGTTTGTCAGGCAGGACCTGCCTTTCATAACCCCATGCTGACTGGGCCTGAGCATCTGGTTGTCCCTCATGTGTTGTGTGATGGTACTCAGCATGAGCTGCTCCATCAGCTTCCCAGGCACCGAAGTCAAGCTGACAGGCCTGTAATTTCCTGGATCATCCTTCCGACCCTTTTTATATATGGGTGTCACACTGGCCAATTTCCAATCTGTCAGGACCTCCCTGGTCAGTCAGGACTGCTGGTAAATGATGGAAAGTGGCTTGGCGAGCACCCTAGCCAGCTCCTTCAGCACCCTCGGGTGTATCCCGTCTGGTACCATAGATTTGTGTGTGTCTGTGTGATACAGTAGGTCACTATCTCCTCCTGTATTGATGGGGGGGTCATTGTCCCAGTCTCTGTCTTCTGGCTGTGGAGGCTGGATTCCCCCAGTACAACTAGTCTTGTTATTAAAGACTGAAGCAAAGAAGGCATTAAGCACTTCAGCCTTCTCCTCATCACTTGTTACCATGTTTCCTCCTGTGTCTAGCAGGGGATGGAGACTCTCCCTGGTCTTTCTTTTGCTGTTGACATAGAAACATTTCTTGTCCTTGATTGCTGAAGCCAGATTAATTTCCAGCTTTGCTTTAGACCTCTTGATTTCTGCCCTGCATAGCCTCACAGCCTCTTTGTAATCACTGTGAGTGGTTAGCCCCTTCTTTCAAAGGCTGTAAACTCTCCTTTTCTCCCCGAGTTGCAGCCAAAGCTCCCTGTTCAGCCAGGGTGGTCTTCTCTGCCACCGCACCTGAGGACAGCCTGCTCCGGAGCCATTAACTCTTCCTTCTTAAAGAGTGTCCAGCCTTCCTGGACCCCTATACCCTTCAGGACAGTCTCCCAAGGGATCCTGTCAAGCAGGTGCCCAAACAAGACAAAGTCAGCCCTTTGGCAGTCCAGGATGGCAGTTCTGCTTCCCCCTCTCCTGGCCTCTCTAAGAATAGAGAACTCTACTATTTCATGATCTCTGTGCCCTAGTTGTCCTCCAACTGCCACATCATCCACCAGTCCTTCTCTGTTCACAAAGAGGAGATCCAGCAGGGCACCTTCTCTGGTCGGTTCTCTCAGAAGCTGCACCAGGAAGTTGTCTCCCACACATTCCAGGAATCTCCAGGACTGGTCCCAGTCTGCTGTGTTGTATTTCCAATGGATGTTTGGGAAGTTAAAGTCTCCCACAAGAACAAGGGCAAGCGATCATGAGATTTCTTCTAAGTGCCTATAGAATATTTCATCCACCTCTCTGTCCTAGTTGGGTGACCTATAGTAGACTCCTACTACAACGTCTGCCCTGTTGGCCTTCCCCCTGATTCTAACACAAAGACACTCCACCCTGTCTTCACTATACCTGTGCTCAAAGCAGTGACAACAGTCCCACCCCATCATCTCTCCTTCCTTGTCTGTCCCTCCTAAAGAGCTTGTAGCCATCAAATGGTGCACTCCAGTCATGGCAGACATCCCACCATGTTTCTGTAATAGCCACTGCATCATAATTTTCCTGTTTCATCACGGCTCCTCCTGTTTGTTAGCCATGCTGTGTGCATTGGTATAGATGCACTTCAGAAGGGCCAATGTTTTGCCCCCTTCCCCCTTCAAATCTAGTTTAAAGCTGTCAATGAGCCCAGCCACCTGGCAGAGGGACCTTATTCTGTGTCAGTGCTTTGCATCGTCTGGTCAAAATGATTTTAAAGTCTTGGACTAGGTGCTGTAACCATGAGACACACTTTCCCACTGACAAGGGCTTTACTTTTTGTAACCTACTGACAAGGGCTTTACTTTTTGTAACCTTTTCATAGTATTTATCCAAATGCTAGTGATACTTCTCTTTCACTATGTTTAAGAACTTACCACTTTCAGTGGTGTGTTGTTACTTAAATTATTTGTACGTGCCTTGTGTCTTAATTGCAGTTAAGCCAAACAATACGTATTTATCTCTTTTAATCTCTTTTCTACTTTGCCTTTTCTTGCTTCCATACAAACTTATTTCTATTTATTGTGGTCTTTCTGATGACAAAGTGCCCAGAAATACAGACTGGCAGTACTGTTGTTGCTGAGCTGCACAGAGATTGAGGTGACATGATATAGCTCCACTGGCTGTGTTTTTTGCTACTGTACAGTCACATAGCACACCCCTTTCTCGTTTGCCGTCCCTGGTTAGCCATACTGCCACTTCGGCTTTGTCTTTCTCGCTGACAGTCCATGGCTTTGAATTTTGTTTTTATCCTTAGCTCTTTTGTATTTAGTTCTCATCCTCTTGCACTGCTTTTGGATTTTTTTCGTGTTAGGGTCACTGGAACATTTTTATTGGGGTGATGTTCACATTTTCTTCAAGACCATCAGCATAGATGCAAAGTAAAAAAAAAAAATCCAACGAGAGTACCCTGGACACTTTTCTTAGCTTGATCTGATTATTTTACTGTTTATTTCAACTTACGGTCTGCTTAACAATCTTTTCCAGCAATGCATCTTTTTCCACTTGAACATTAATTTTGAGCACTTGAGTCTCAGAGGTAAAATACATAAATTGCACTGAAATTATGAGAAAGTCTTGAACACTGAAATCCTTCTGTAATACATAATTGTTTGAATTGTCCTCCTGACTCCACTGCATTATTTTTCTTCTATTATATCACAGTGGCATAAGCACATATATCAAAAAGCTGAAATTAGTCGAAATCGTGACCGTCTACTCCTCCCCCATGTCCTGTCAGTTTCTTCATCCCAGATTAGTGTCTGTTGGCTTGGGAAGCAAAGAGGGAGCAGATGGACCACAAAATGAGATTCTGTAACCTTCTTACCCAATAGATCTGCTTTCTGCATGTATTCAGACATATTTACTTACTGTAGTGACAATTATCAGTTTTATTTCTTTTAAGAAAACCAAACAACTTCCACTCAGTATGAAAGAGAGCAAACTAAATTGTTTTCTGGCACCATTACCATCCATATAATTTTAAATCAATTAGGAGTTATGTGGCTGGATTCTGATCTGCATTATACCTGAATATGCCCATTAAATCCATAGACATGCTTAGGTATAAGGGGACAGACACAGTGTGTACAGTCTGTGGACTCTAGATAACTTTTTATTGTTCAAAATGCAGGTCAGAAGAGCACAGTTGTTTATTTCCTGGGATATTTTGTTTGAATATGGCCAGAGGAAGCATCTTTTTACTTGCAAATGAAGGGAGTTGGATACAAAAGTAACCAAATAACTACAAAGCTTCAAAATGCATCAGACAAAGAATTCCGTTTATTCAGAAATCTGCATGCTTCCTATGCCTCATTTGAGACGCACCCATTCAGAGCACTGGTTGTATTTTAAATGAGAGGAAATAAATGTCATTGGCTAGTGTTTGTTTAAGATATAGCTGTGAATGAAAGCGTTTCCCTGATCTCAGCCGTGCAACATGTCAATATAGCCATACATTGAGCTCATCCTAAACATCGGCTATTAGTGTGATATTATTATGTCAGCAAAAGTCTATAGTTAGACCTTTCGTATTAGCAAAATATTGTGTGTCTCATCTGGAATAGGAGACACCAGACCTGAAAACTCTGAGATGAGACTCATCTTGCCTGTTGTAGCTCCCTAGGAAGAAGGTGCTTCGTCTCAACTAGCTGCCGAGGCTCCCTGCACATTCAGCCAAGGGAGTTGGGTGCCTCCAAAGAACAAATCATCTCTGTGCCTTAGGCATCTAGTGTAGAAGATAAATCTCCTTCCAGATATACCAACCTCTCACTACTGACTGTAAAAAGCTCTAGGAAAAAACTTAGAGCAGACACTTAACTTTTAGATGACTCAGGCTAGATGCAAGGAATCCAGCATGTCAACGCTAGGACCTGGAGTTTTAGGAGTTTTAGGTAATGGGGAAAATAAAACTGAGAGGTAGAGAGTCTGTGTACAAGAATTGCCTGGCTGCCTTATATGCACAAGTGCATTGCCAAGAGCTGCAGGTGTTCAATCAGACTGCTTTTATTTGAGGTGCCTAACGTGGAATTCAAAACCACCACATAGGCAACCCGGCTTGAAAATTGACCTTAATTTCTTCTAATTGCATGTCTTATTCTTCATTATTTTTCTTGTTAGAGACAGAATTTTGAAAGGCGATTCACTAGTGCAGCTATTTTTGACTCATCGCTGACTTTGTCTTACTTCGTGTTATTTAATGGGTTCCAGTGGCCATATGCTGCGGAGAATCCTGGAACAAAGTGAGTAAACTGGGAGGCATTGCTCGGAAGGATAAATTTCACAGTTGGAAACACACTTAATACCAAGCCTTCTAACCAGTTTTTCCAGAAATCGCAAGCTTGATTGCCATGATATCTGAACATGGCATTAGCTACTCTAATGAGGAAAATAATTGATATGCTATGGAAATTAGGTCTAATTAGATCTTGTTAAGATAAATATCTCAGTTCAGATGAAAACTTGAAGAGATAGATTTTGCAGCATTCCAGATTATAAATATGACCCTTGTTCGTCACCCCCCTCCGCGTCTTGGGTTACTACTGGTAGAAGTGAATGTGAAAAGCCTCCTTGACAGAATCGCTGCAGTCTGTACCCACTTGACATGGAATAAGTGACAAAGATGCTAGATAGTTTAAATCTTACACAGCTTAAAATCCATTTATTTATTTTACATCAGCTTCAAACAAAGATACTAATTTCAGAACTGTGCAAAAAAATGTCTCCTGCCTCTTCATTTTCTTCAGTTAAAGAAATATGTTAATGTTTGTATATTTTCAGATACACAGCAAATAATGCTCTTCAGTGCTCTTTAATGCTGTTTTCAGTGACTTTAGAACAACACGTATGCTGTAATAGATCAATACTATTTTGATGGAGAACAAATATTGAATGCAAACTATAACACAATCAAAGTTCCTTTTAAATTTTAAAGGAAAAAGAAGAAAAAAATACCAGAAATATGAAAAGTGGGCCATCTAGAAGGTGACTAGACTCTGTTACTATTTAGACCAGCCAGATGACTTATACCTATATGTATGTATACCTTGCAAGGAGCTGCCAAGCAATAGGTCAAACTTGTCCTCCCCTTTCACTGGTGGAGTTACCATGGGACTTAAAGCAGAATGAAACCTTACTGGCAGCTGCCTCATTTTCTTCCAGCTTGCACAAATCACAGAACCAAAATCTTTACGGTCTGGATGGACTTGAGTTTCCAGCTTACACACTGACACTTCATCCACAGTGCAAAAGAGAGGGGAATCAACATTCTGTAATATTTTTAGTTTGATATTTCCTCATTTTCATAGAATAAACTATTTAAAGTGAACTCTTTAAAAGTCTGCCATCAGATATTAATTTTTCCGTCCCCCTGAGCTAATGACCTGCAAGCCCTAAAGCCACTGTATGCATCCTGTAACATCACAGGCCATTTTAGAAACATAACTTGTTAAGGAGCCAATTTCCATTATTTGCTGCAATTCCTTTGCTGTCAGCCTGGCAGAGCTGGCGGCTTTAGCCAGCTGCTCCCGTTCCATGCAGCCATCAGCTTGCCTTCTGGGGAGCAGGGTGTACTGCGGGGTGACTCTGCAGAGCAGTGGGGACAATTCCTTGGTGCATCGCTGCCACTGAGAGCCCAAAGGCATGAGGATAGCACAGGGGACCAGCCTGGGCTGGGGGAATTTGTCCATGAGGACCATCACTCCAGGAAGCAGGTCCACCAAGTGGTCCCTGCAAGGATGAAGGGTCTGATGGCAGAAGGCACAAAAGCTGCTTCTAGGCAAATCCTGTCTGTCTGGGGAAAAAAAAAAAAATTAAAAAAAAAATCCACCTATATGTTCTATTCTTCTCAAGTCTTGAGCAAGGGGAAAGGTGAATGATCTAACACTTGCAGTCATGGTTCCTGAGAGCTTTTCAATGTCTCTGTGTCTTGATAAATACATACCTCAGTCCACTGACATTTTTTCTTACAAAATGAGGGTGAGGGAAAGCATAGAAAGCTAGTGTATAATTTCCATGGATGAAGGTGAATAATAAGTGAGTAAAACAAGATGACTCTTCCTATAACCTTTAAATATTAATAAATTAAATACCCATTTGCATTACTCATTTTCTATTACTAATGTATTTATCTTCCTTTATTCTTGGTCTGTCTGGTCATTACCACTATTCTGTATCTTCTGTTTCAGAAAATACTTACAAGCATTGTAAAGGTTCCCAGACCCTCCACGTATAGATGTACATACACAGTCACTGGATGAGGTACTATGCAGACCAAGAGCAGTTGTATGTCGATTTATTCAGTCTATTGCAATGATTTCACTATTTAAGTCACACGGAACCAAGGCAGCAGTTGTGAGGGTTTTTTTAAAAAAAAATCTATTTACTCTTTTTGTGACAAACGTAATGATTGCAGAAATGAGAAATCAGCCTCCAAACAGTCCAAATTTAAATAATATCACCCCCACACTAGACTATAACAGTGGCAGATGGACAGAGGAAGAAAGTGTATATAGTCATATTTTTTGCCATTATAGTATAGACCCTTTCAGATTGCAGCAAGCAACTTGCCATCTGCAAATCTGAGTCTTTCCTTTTCTGCTGAGGCACTGATTCAAGAATCATGATTTCTGAAGTTTGAGTTAAAGTATTAAGTGGTTTATCTCTCATTTTAAAGGCATACTGATCTCATGATTTTACTTCAAACACATGGGAAAGGCATCCTGAAAATTTCCCTCTGAGTTCTCCTTAAGACAAAACCCAAAGCCACTGGCTTACACTTAGGTATGTGGTGAGGTAATGGGTTGTGCACATGAATAGCTTTTTGTCAAATAGTCTCTTATTGCTGTTGTTCTCACGGCTTTTGTTTGGTTTACTCTATGGGGAAATGATTTGCTCTATGCCTATATGATATGTAAATCACACTGAGCACTTTCCTTACTGCAGTACACTACTCAACAGCAATGGGGTTTGGGCTTTAACCTTATCCATCTGAAGAGATAAGAATCTAATCACATAAATGTCACTGTTTTTTAAGAGCCAGATCTTCATGTAAATGACTGCTGATTTAGTGGGAGTGTCACTTTAATACAGATTTGCAAACAAATCTGGGCACATTCTGAAAACCCCTCAGTGTGCCAACCCACTGTTGGTTTTCTCAGTTTTTATCTGATAGTAAGTTTGCAAAGTGATGCTGAGGATGTGACCATCACAGAGCTCAGAAAAACATATGCAAGTTGCAGTCTACCAGGGTTTCTGATGCTTTCACATTATGGGCAAGGAGTTACTTAATCTAAGGGCCAGGACTCTCACACATGTTTAACTTTTTTTTTTCCCCTGTGTAGCCAGCAGCAACCAAAAAAATCTTCTTTAGGGATGAAAGCCGATTTTGAATTTGTCCAAGGAGAGGATGCAATTCAATTCTGGCAATTCCCTTTCAAGAGGTGCTGCGGTATGCATTGCATCGTAGCATTTCTAATTTTCACCAAATCAGGGTCACTCTCTCTGAGGCAAAAAGAGGAAAGATTTCTTTTGTTAATCATACATGCATGAGCCATGTGCAAAATAAAGTATTAAATACAGTAATTACAGTAATTTTTGTTAAAATATTTCTACACAATAAACCTGTGGCTTTGAAAACTCTACCAGAAGCAAAAGAAAAACAATCTGCAATGAAAAAATTGAAATCAGAAGCCACTAATAACACTAAAGGGAGCCCAGAAGCCAAATTAATGTTTCTACAAAGAAATACTTTCCTACACCAGGCAAATTCCTAGTAAGACTTTTACCTGGGTCTTTATATATAGGATTCAGATTTCATTTTGAAGCATGCTTTTTACAAACTGTTTAGTGTTCATATGTCATTACCACTGTTGGGCCAGATTGCACCTGGCATCGATATAAACAAAGCTTTGGCAAGAATTCTTTCCTTTGGGATGTAGACATCTGATTTTCAAGCTGAAAACATGTCAGTGTTGCAAGACACTCCAAATAGCCTGTTTTACCAGTGCAGTAAATTAACCCGCCTGGTGTAGTGTTAAATGCTTTACAAACATCGACTGAAGGCGAGGGAGGGAAACAGCAAAAAAAACAAACAAAAACATTTCAATAACTTGTTTGACTAGAAGCAGTGAAAAAAGTACTAGCAACAGTCGAAGGGAGGGGGTGATCCTTGGGAGACAGGACAGCAGAAGAACAAATTTTCATATTTTGTCCCATATTCAATCCTGGGAAGACACAGAAGGAGCAGAACGAGTTATACGGTTGATAAGAAAAGGCATCTTCATTTGAAAAATAGATTAGGATAACAGCAAACAGTGACTCTAATTCATCATTGCCTTGTGTGCAGGAGGAAGGCTGTTTGAAAGCTGTTACATGCAAGAAGTTCGCCTTTAATGCCATAAACCGCTGGTGGACAAAGACTACATAGGCAAAACAGAGGATAAAATATTAGGCTATCCCCCTTACTTCCCCATTGTTCAGGATGAAAAAGCTGAGCTGAACTTCTGGGCACACAGAATTGGCTGAGTGAAAGCTCTCGTCGCTCGATCGTGCATTTGTGCTAAGCCTGAATGGTCTAGAGGACAATGGGGTTCAACCTGCCTGTGGCTCTACAGCAATTCTGCAATATAGATGTGAAACTAGAATAGCTGGAAAGTAGGTCCACATGCGTATGGAGTCAAACAGTGACCTGTCCTGAGAAACACAGGCAGAAGCAGTGTTCTTAAATATATATATTTATATTGCTGTTAGACTGAAGCCATTTTGCTACTCTTGTCCTGCTATTTTAATTTTCCTGATAGCCATCTATTTACAAACATGCATGTAAATGGGATAGAATAATTAATTTTCATAAGCATTCAGAAAATGTGACAAAGTTTATGTTACGGTGGGTGATAATTCCCAAGAAGACTACATTTGTGTTAAGTGTAGATTTATATTAGTAAGATTCAGCATGATTGATTCTCGCTTGGCCAGCGATAGAGGACTTAGCGTCCATACTGGCAGAGATTATATCTGGTCAACAGGAAAGGAAAACTGGCCAAGAAACTGCCAACACAGTATGTGAAGCTGTGAAACCTGGTCAAGAAGAAATAAAGCCAAATAAGCAACAGATGAAAAATTATCTTAAAGCAGAGATCAAATCACTCAGTTGGAAACGAAAATTACATTGGAAAAGGTGATGCCAAGAGCATGAAGGGACATAAGAAATTTTTTTAAAAATAATATTAATAAATAATCTGGAGTGCTGAATACAAGTCTCTTTTTTTAAATAGCATTTTTCAAAAATAGAAAAAGAAGTAGACAGTTTTAATATGCTCAAAGACTTCTGTCAAATAGCAGGGAGGACTTCTAAATCTTGCAAATCCTTTGGAAGAGAATGACAGAGGTCTCAGTACACAAGAGCCATGGACATACTGGAGAGAGCCTAATGAGGGGCTGCAAAGATGATGAAGGAACTAGCGCATGTCTCCTATGAAGAAAGGCTGAGAGAGCTGGAGATGTTCAGCCTGGAGGAGAGAAGGCCCGAGGGGGGTGGGAGCTCATCAATTTGTCATCAATACCTGAAGGGAGGGTGCAAAGAGGATGTAGCCAGACTCTGCTCAGTGATGCCCAGTGTCGGGTCAAGAGGCAGTGGATACAAACCGAAGCACAGGAGGTTTCCTCTGAAGATCAGGAAACACTTTCTTACTGTGAGGTTGACAGAGCACTGGCACAAGTTTCCCAGAGGTTGTGGAGTGTCCATCCTCAGAGATATTCAAAAGCCATCTAGACACAGTCCTGGCAACCAGCTCTGGGTGTTCCTGCTTGAGCAAGGGCATTGGATCAAATGACCTTCAGAGGCCCCTTCCAACCTCAGTGTGTTGGGTTTTTTGTGGCGGGTTTTGGTAGCAGGGGAGGGGAACTACAGAGGTGGCTCCTTTGAGAAGTTTCTAGAAGCTTCCCTGGCTCCAAGTCAGACCTGCCTCTGGCCAAGGCTGAGCCAATTAGTGATGGTGGCTACACTTCTGCGATAACATATTTAAGAAGGAGAACCGGGAGAGGAGGAGTTGTGAGGGAAACACCTCTGCAAACACTGAGGTCAGCTGAAGAAAGGACGAGGAGGGAGGGGGAGGTGCCCCAGAGCAGTGACCCCCTGCAGCCCATGGTGAGAGGTCAGGCTGTGCCCCTGCAGCCCATGGAGGTCACTGCTGGAGCAGATGCCCACCTGCAGCCCGCGGAGGACCCACGCTGGAGCAGGTGGCTGTGCCTGAAGAAGGCCACAACTCCATGGGAAGCCTCTGCTGGAGCAGGCTGATGCTGGGAGGACTGCAGCCCCCAGGAGGGACCCATGTGGGAGCAGTTCATGAAGAGCTGCAGCCTGTGGGAAGGATCCACATCAGAGAAGTTCATGGAGGACTGACTCCCATGAGAGGGACCCCACGTAGGAGCAGGGGAAGAATGTTAGGAGTCCTCCCCCTGAGGAGGAAGGAGTGGCAGAAACGACATGTGATTAACTGACCACAACCCCCATCCCCTGCCCTTCTGCATGGCTGGAAGGAGGAGGTAGAGAAATCTGGAGCAAAGCTAAGTTCAGGAAGAAGGGGTGTGTGTGTGTGTGTGTGTGTGTTGTTTTTTAAGATATGGTTGTATTTCTCCCTGTCCTACTCTGTTTGATTGGTAAGTTAGTGGTGGTGGTGTTCAAAGTAAATTGATGTTGTTTTTTTTCTTCCCCAACTGAGTCTGTCTTTTGCCTGTGGCCATAATTGGTGAGTCATCCCTCCCTGTCCTTGTAGCCTTTTATTTTATTTTCTCCTTCCCATCCCTGAGGGGGAAGGAGTGAGTGAGTGGCTGCATGGTGCTTAGTTGCCCTCTGGGCTAAAACCTCAACACTCAGCCATCCTGTGATTTTGTGACCCTGTCTGAAGCTCACTGGGGAAGGTGATAGATAGAATGAGGAATCAGAAAAGAAAGAGACTTCAGGAAGATAACACTTTACAACAATTTTCTGGTACTGTTGTACCTGGTACAGCATCCCCAGACTTTGGAATAGTCTGGTGGGCTCAAGAGGGACAACAGATTTTTTCCTGCACCTGTGCTGCAGAAACCTACTGCCTCTAAAAAGGAGACTTCCTAAGAAGTTTATTGACAATTGCATGCCAAATGAAAGAGTGGGGAGAGAAATGGGTAGGGAACTCGCTGACAGATGAAGCTGAGCAACCCTGATGTCACTGCATATTTTGCCCTCAGAAATAAGTGAAGTTCTGTAGATGTAGAGCAAACCCTTGACAAGCGACGTGAGGACCGCCTTGGACTGTACTGGCCACAGCCCCATCCCAAGTGAAAACAAAGAGTCCTTAACTAGGAAAGGACCTGAGCGACCTGCGGTATCCAGCAGCATAACCACACACCAGCACAAGTGCCACAAACATGCTGGCAGGGACAGTGCCTCAGTGCCCAGTTGGAATGAGAAAATGTAGCCAGGGAGCTTCCGGAGGTTGCAGGAGCAGTTGCCAGATGGACACAATGCTCAGTGGCCGGCTGGCAGCAGAGGAAGCAGCCACTGCCAAGGAAAGAGAAAGGAGCATCACCTAAGTCCCACCAGGGTTAACCTGCACCTGATGCAGGTGATGGGAGTGGGGATTCTGGCTGGAGAAGGTGTCTCTGAGCACTTTGGGGGAAAAACTACCTTCTGTTCTCAATATGAAACACATTATTACTGGGGCAATCAAAAAAAGTGTAAACAGGTTTAGCAAGTAAAGCAGAACAGTTCCTCTTAAAAAGCACTCGTTAGGTAAGTAGGACATATTTTCATGAATCTCTTTTGACAGTCCTTCATTCAGATCAGGAAGGAGAATCATATCAAGCCAAAGGCATAAAAGAATTGCCAAATACATATTTAGTCCAGACAGTTACACAAGAATAAAGCAAGTTGGGAAAAAATGTGAGGGAAAAATAAAGTGAGCAAAAATGGCAATTTAATGGGTGTCAAACTTGTGAATACTGGATTACATTTTATCACTGTTGTTTTAAAATTAGTACAATAAAACAAATTAGCAATATTATATGAATGCAGTTATACTGCTGTAAAATCCTGATTGTCCAAGAAGTTCATTCACACAGGAAAATAAATTATACTGCTAGCAGCATTTTGGTAAACAGATGCATGCCAAAGTTCTGTATCAGTTTAATGTTATTGGTGTCAACTAAATTCAAAGTACTTAAATCGGTACAAATGCAGGGTCCAGTCTGGCCCCAGCATATATTATATGTGTTAAGAAATGGTACAAAGCTGAAGCCATCTTATTAGTCTTTTACTGACATTGCATTTAGCAGAATCATTGTCTAAAGAATGAGAGAAAATACCTGATAAGCCACACGTAAAGAATTTGAGCTCAAGGCCTGACAGAATGATTGTAGCGGATGAAATCCATGTCAGATTTGGACTTGGACAGATCTAAGAGTAGGTAACAAAAACACAGGTGAAGGAGCCCACATGTTCAGGATTCTAAAACATTATGAAGGGAGCAACCTAAGTGAAGGCAAAAGTTGTGTTAGTCAAGTAATCGATGATTTAACTAAGTGCCCTGCTTCCAGATACCTCAGTCAGTTATGCTGAGGTAACATTATGGGTAGAAATGTGTGAATGTAAAACCGGGGGCTCCTACTGATGATTGCTACATGATGCAGACATTTGCTTGAATCCCACCTGCTACTCACCTCATTAGCACAAAACAAGTGAAATAATAGGTGCTTAGCTAGTTGTCTCTGGTGGAAAAAACAAAACCAGCTCAAGAAGTTCCCCTTTCCATGTTGCCCCTCCTAACTGCTTGTGTCATCCCTTGCAACCCTTGCTTTCAGTAATGCAGTTATTTGTATGGCCATGCTGTAAATGGGACTGCTGAAATGGTCTGGAGTTAAAAAAAATCCTACTCTCTCACTCAGAAATAAAATAAACCTGAGTTTTTCTAATATGATTATTTCAGTGATCCCGTTTGCATCTTGGCTTGAAAAACAGTTGCATTGGAAATGCTTGCATGGAGAAAAAGTGGGGCATGGATTGGGAATAAGCTGAAAAGGGTAGAATCTCTCAGAAATAAACATACTGTGATTTATCTTATCCTTTTATTGGGAAATATGCACCAACTTTACTTTAAATTTTTGCCCATATTCCAGAAGCTCCACTAAGAAACACCTTCTCAGTCAGCCTAGCATTTAAAAGTAATTGATTTCATCAGAAAAAAAAAAAAAAAAAAAAAAAAAAAACCACAAATGGTTGAAGAAAAGCTTAGGGAAAGAAATGTCACAAGTTCCAGTAATTTGTCCTACTGCAATCAAGAATATCTGAATGAGAAACTTAGAAAGGTTTCCAACACCAATAAACAATTAAGATTTCTTCTCTACATGTCTATAAAGAAGTGTATTATATTGTACCAGTACAATGCATCTATCAGTGATGTACAAACACTGTACTACAACCATAGGATTGACACAGGGGAGACTTGACCTAGAAAATAGGCACCTCCTAGGTCCCACTTTAAAACTGGAGAAAAATCTTAGTTCCTTTAACAGCAATCATAAGTCTAGGCAGGAAAAAAATTCACATTTCCAGGTTTGGTTTAGACCACAGAAAACGAGTAATTTCTAAAAGGTCCTTACTCCTTGTCATGAATACATGAGTCATGGAGTTAATCTTATTTTATACATGGGCTCAGTCTCTGCTTCAGCTAGTCACTGCTGATGCGGGGACACATGGGACATGGCATTCCGGTGTTGTTTCCCCTCTCCCACTTCAGGGGCGTGGGGGTGGAAAGAAGGGGGTGCACTTGCTTTTGTACTGCTTCCCATCCTTCAGGGACTCTGCCAAGAGTGAACAGCTAGCTGTAATGAGCTTCATCATATCATTAGGAGCATCTGAGAAAATGTTGCCTACAGGAGGTGCTAAAACCTGCATTTGGGGTGGAGTGGGATGTTTGGGTTCCTTGACCCACCCCAGGCACCCATCCAAGTGTCATCTCTATCAGAAGGAAGCCCTTCTGGTAGAGAAAGAAGAAAGATTTCTGGTAAAATCCAACGTAGTGAGGTGGGTCTTTAAAGTAAGCACTGACTGAGAAATATGTGTGTAAAACAAGTTTTCTTTGCAGGAAAGTGAGAGTCAATTTAGCGTGAATCCTGTTAGGCCAAACTTTCCTGTGTTGAACATCTTCCTAGCATTATTCTCCCATGGAAGTATTTACAGCAATTACAGGCTACTTCTACAATGCTAAATGCATCTGATCCAAGGAGAGATCCCTGCTCCCCTTGCCTATTGGGGCAGAGGGGCAGATGTCCACATTGTGGAGGGGCAAACCTCCAGAGCAGACTGACTGCAGTGACAGATACATAGCACATGGGTCTGGGTCTCCCCATGACACAGAGTGGGGCTTTGATGGACTTACAGTATGTTTTTCTGGGTAGTTTTCTTCAGTTCCAGCAGCTGAAATAATATGAACAAAATGCCGTATCAATGTGAGGTTTTTTTAACCTTTAGCTGAAGATACATGTTGCATGCCCTGGGGCATGGCAAGATGGCATATGGGACTGAAGGCACACAGAGCTTGCTGGAGCAGCGTCACAGGACTGAGCAGGTTGGAGGCAGGTGAACTTGGCGTAGTCCTGCCCATACTGCTCTTTGGGCGTGATGCCTGGAGACATCCATCTCTAAAACCACTCGCTGTGTTTTGGTTTGGAGGAAACTGATTCACTCCCTCAAAAGGGGAGTCTAGGTGTGAATGAGCAGTTGTGCCTTGTGGACAGTCAGGGTCCAAGACCTTCAGCTGAAGCTGGGAGCTAAGTTATCTGATGGTATAGATTTTCTCAGAAGGTGTATAAGCAGAAATTGATACAAATGATGTGATCGCACAAGGCCACACAGGGCTACATGAGATAATCTGCTTTTAAAAACTGCCTGTGAGATGAGAAGTTTTAAGAAGCCATCTTCTAGATGGCACAAGAATCCACCTGGTGGGCTGACTTCCTGGGGGTGCCTTGCTCAACATAAGATACCTCAGTGACCAGTTAGTGTCATAAATCCCACGCTAAACCTGTTACATGGAAACACATGTCTAAAAATGTAAGTGGAAAATGAAGAGGTGAGAGCTTTTTTGCACAAGTAACAATTTTACTGTGAACATGACCTGTAAACACTTGGATTTAGGGAATTCTGTGGGATTTTGATCACATTACAGAATATTAATTTGCTAATTTACCAAGGCAAATAAAGAACTTCATGAAAACTGAGATAAGAGCTGTTAATCAGTATTTGCACAATACCAAAAAACATGCACGGTCGTTCCAAGCTTTCTCTTTGAACACCCTGTTTTATTGAGACTGCAGGTGTACTGAGAAAAGTTTCTTCCAGAAAAGAGGAATGAAGAAAGACATGGCACAGCTGACCTGATTTTTCTTAAAGCTGCCTTCGTTCCTAGGGGCTTCTAAGCGGCTTGGGGCAGATGCTGGCTCCTTCAGTACAAGCAGGTGTAAGCCTCTGGCCAGTTGTTTTCTTTCTGATAGACTTCTATTTGCCTTTAGCTTGCTTTTAACTTTCCACACTGTTTAATGTTCGCCCCTTTTGGCTTTAATGCTTTTTTCAAATAATTTATTAAATAATTGAGGCAGTAATTAAACAGAGCTTCTGATGGTACCCATTTGCTGATCTTCAAAACGTTTGATCCATATCTCACTTAGAATCACCACACCTGAAATCAGTTGCTGAACAGGGATTGGTATTGCTAAAGCAGATTGACTTTTGATGGACAGCAGTGTATTTCATTATCAGCATTAACAAAAAGATGTATTTATAAAAATAAGAAATGGATGTCTAAATGTACACATTTTCCATAATAATTAATTACATCATTGCAAGTAAATATACCTTAAACTAGAATATTTTTAAATAAAAATTAGCATAACATACAGTTAAGTTCATGTGCTAGATGAAAGAAAGGTATAGCCTTTTTTTTTTTAATTGATACATCAGATAGAGTATTTTGTAGTCTCATGAAGCAGCTCATTCGGACTGTCCAGGAAGGCTAATTAACACTAATGCTTCTAAAGAATTTTCATTTGTGATGCTAATCTGTCACAAAACCAAAAGCATCCTTGGAAAGCTAGGGAATAAAGTAAAGAGACTACATCTTGCAGCCAGCTTAAATTAGTGTTAGCTTGATTTGTCTTAATTGAAAGGCTGTTTATGTCTCTTTTGTAAGTGTTTATAAAAGTTGGCAGACTGAAGAATAGCTGCCTACGTACATGAACAAAATTTTCTTTTATTGAAGCTGTTGTATATAGTACTGCCATTAAAAAACCTTTTGAAATATTTCTGTACACATAGTCTTAAGGTATAAGCCTGTCTCTGTGTTTATGTATACACACACACCATGCTGTATTTTTATGCTAAGTCCTCATATTACATGAATATTTCTATGTGCCAATTCATTCTAAGTAGCTACTGGTCTCTGTTTAAATTTCTATGAGGTACATACGAGTTGGAAAAGTATCTTAAACACAACTTGTGAAAATGTCTTGCTCTTGCACTAATATACACATCTTCGGGTACTCCAGCTCAGCAAAAATGTAGTCCTTGCATAGCTGAAGCACCCCTAAAGCTTTACTGGGATTTATGAGCCCTGGGTCTTGGACTGCCGGCTGAGTGGACCTCAGGTTCTTGTTCTCTGGTACCACATGTTCAGAGCATCTCAACACAGGCCATTACTTGATCGATCATCATTCATAGAAATTGCCCAACTCTGGTGATGTTGGAGAGACCCCATCTAATATCTTCAGGATCCACACGGTCCACACTGGTAGAGGGAGGGAGAGGCTTACTAAGCTCCCATGGCAGCTAGCAGGTCCTAGCTATTCATAAACAGCTTTAAGAGATCTTGTCCTTTAAAAATACAGGATAAATATCATTGATAGGCACACTGATACTTTCCTAGACCTTAAATGACACTTCTAGGAAAATGGGCAAAGGTAAGATTCCTCAGCAGAGCATAATTAAATTGCAGATTAGTTCATAATACTGACCATGGAAGTTTGCTTCATTTTAGTGTTGCTAGACCATGTACTGCATGTAAAGACAATTAGCAGAGCAGAGAGAAAAGCAGCAGATGCTAGAGATGCACAGAGTTAGATGACTCATTATGTCATGAAGAATCTCTCTTTCAGAAAAGTGAAAAGGTTGGTATAAAAAAAGAAAAGGCTTGAATAACCAAATAACCATTAAGGAAAGAATTTCAAGATTTCAGGCAAGAGTGGCAGAAAAATCAGAATCTTACAGCACTCTAAAAACATGCGTTTGCCTGAACTGCAGAGAAGCACCAACATACACGATGGGAGACCCTATTCTCCCTCCTCCTCCCCACTCCTGCCCCTTCTTTCCTTTAGGATTACATGGTGGGTTTGGCATGTTCCCTATTGAACTAAAAGAAAATGTGCTAAATCTTTAAAAACTCCTCACCTGTTTATCTGCTCGAAGATAACTATAAGAAATTATTTAGTAACAGCTTCCTGAAGGCTTTGCAATATATGCATGTTTTACAGCAGTTTTTCAGTCTAACAAGACGAACTAGAAATAAGTATTTGCTATTTCAAAGATTTATTCTCCTGATGCATGTAAGGTAGAAGGCAAGTCTTGTGAACTAAGCACCTCCTGTTCTCAGAAACTCTCTGCTCCGCGGTTACAGTTCTCTTTGTTTCCTTAAAAACAAATGTAATTTGTCTTTCCTCTTGCCAGTCTCATCTGTGAATTTGAAACTAAATGAAGTATCATTCCATGTGGCATCATTTCACTGATGGAGCATTAAACATGTAAAAAATGTCAGCCTTTCCCTCTGCAGAAACTCAGTTTTGCCCAAAAAGTGCTGTGGGTTTATAATATATGTGCACTTCTGCAAAATCTTATTTGAGAGAAACATTTGCAGAGTATGCACTAATATAAGTGGCAAAGATTCAACAATGTCAAGTCCTGTAAACAAACCACTCCAGGGAAGTAACATTAACACATAATTGTATGTTTTTACCGTGTCAGACCTGTCACAAAAAATAACTTGAATTGTGATTATAGTAATTAATTTTTCCTCTGCCATTTGAAACATGCAAACTTATTATGGCAATGAGGATGATAGATCCTGGCCTGCCATTTTAGCACATCATATATTTACATTTCCATACAAATAATTATCACCAAAAGATGTTAGCAGGATGAGATCTATACATAAACATATCTTTAAATATACCCACTATCTTAATGTTAAGACCTGAAGGTCTTGAGGAAAAAAAGGCGATAAGACTAGGCAATAAAGGTAAAGCAAAACAGAGATTTTGTCCCCAGAATCAGGCAAATCTAGAAATCACAGTGCTGGAAAACTGGTTTGTAGGGTATCGTACCAGTTTGAAAAGAAGAAAATGTCATTTTTCCGTCTGCTGTTGCAGTCCCCAAAATTCTGTTAATCTGACCATCTTTGCTTCGTTATTGCTGTATTAACACTGTGTCCAGGGTGAGTGGGTGGCTGAGCTTCCAGCTCTGTGGCATTCCTTCTGTTTCGAAGCAGAAATTTCTATGTCTTGACATATAACTTAAAGAAAAAAATGGAGAAAAAAAAAAAGGAAAGGTACTGATTTAGCTGGTAGGAGACTATGATAATACTATTACCAAAGGCACCTATTTAGGTGCGCTTATATGGTGTAGTTTTATAAATAAGCCTGAGGGGCTCCTTCTTCACCACCACCCCCTTCCCCAGGTCTTGCGCTCTGCCTGCCTGATCCCATCCGACAGTAGAGCTGATACCGCACTAATCCCCGCAAGTTTGGGACTAATGAACTAACTGCTGCGCTGCCGCCACGGAGCTTGGTCCCAAACTATACTGTACTTCACACTCGATTTATTCTCCAGATGGCGAGACTGCGCAGCCCCGCCGCGAGGGACCACCTCTTCCACTGGAGTGTAAAAGTGGACGGATGTTGTTTTCTTTGCAGATTTGATAATTCAGAGCTAGGAACTCATGAGGATGGTTAGTTATTAGGTTTAATGGGTGCCAATCGAGCCGGCAACACACACGTATTCCCATCTTTAATGTCAATGTCTGTGTGTCTGGGTGGTGGTGGATTTGTCGGCGATGCTGCGTCACTGAAACCTTTACCTTCTCTCATTGGCATAGCTGCATGTGGTAATGAACATCTTCCTATGTACTCCACAGAGTCAAACAGAAGGGATGCTAAAGTAGCAACTCTGACCGATGTGGGGTTTTTTCCCAGTGGGTTTTCCAGCACAAGTTGCGTATTTAGTGTATTTTAATAATATCAGTTTACCATTAAATTCTCTGTTGTCTTTCTCTCTTGTTCAGTTTGATAAAGAACCCAGCCCACGTGGAATCCAATGGAGATACCACCATCCCAAGTTACCTGGGGATGAAATTGTTTACTTAAGAATCAGGTTTATTTCTTTATCAGCTATTCATTCACGACAGAGTACTCTCCAGTGTTGTGGTTCTCATGTGAAGAACGGAGTAAATAATTTTTTTCACCATTCCTTAAAATTTCTAGTTTGGCCATTCTTGGTAGGGACCTTACATAGTGTTTGGAAAATGTGTTTATTCTTGCATCTACTACTATAAAGACATTACTGTATCAAGGACTACTTTTTTCTCTACTGTTACAATGTTGAAGTAGTTTACCTAGCTTAAAATTTTAGCTTTTGCATGGATCTTTCAAGAATAGCATCGACATTTCCCTGGGTAATGAGGCAGAAAGAGCTCTCCTTTCGTCCATGGTTTTAGTACATTTAGTCAAAGGTTTTAGTACATTTTTTTATTTACCCATGAAATGTTTTATTGGAAGCCTGGGTGGGGATATGATACACCCCACTAACATCAATGGGATTTTCTCCATTGTAGGAAGCGTAGGCACCAAGTCAGCCCCCTCACGAGCTCTGACTTTGGCAGCCAGGTCCTCTCAGTTTGTCCCACAATTAGAAACATAAATTGAATCCTGATGTGGAAACTATAGTGACTAGAAGCATTTTATCATGGAAGGGAAATGTTTCCATTCCTGGGGTATCTAAGCAGACAGATCTAAAATGTAGTGGTTCTAAGCAAATGCATCAATTCTCAACCCAACAGATGGCATGGGTGTGTTAACTAACATAGCAACATATTTTCTATTAAAATATGGGAAAAAACAACAACCCCCTCCCCATGTTTGTTGGTTGGTATAAATTCAGTGAAGTTGTTGGTTATTTTTGGGATACGTACCAGAGGGCTGCACATTTAGTTTATGTAAATTGATAACAGCAACAGCCTGTTAATAAGTGTTTTGTATGGAAATATACCTAGAAAGACACGATCTGTCTTTTTTGGGAAGGGAGTTTGCAGCCTGAGGAGAAAAATAGCTAATGAGACGCTCTACTACTCATTATTATAATGTGAAAAAAATTATAATGAATTAGGCTGTAAGTTTGCAAGAGATGTGCCTTCAGTAGGAATTGGATGCTGCCTTAGTGGATAATTTGGGGAGATCTTTCTTTTGCAAATTGGATCAGTGTGTGCTGAAACGGTGATAATCTGACTTTAATTAAAAGCATAAATTGGTTTGGAGCGTGTTTTTAAGCTACCCTTCTGCATTATATCCAGAAACTTTCAGCCCAGCCCTAGAAACCCATTATCCCTGGTTGGAGAAGGAAAACATAGGGGATTTATATTACCCGGTATTGGCATCATATGGTTTGGTTTACCTAATTCGGAAGCACCATTTCAGACGGCTGTGTGCCGGAGCTGTCTTCCAGCTGGACGTGTTTGTAGTAAACTGCATGCATCTTTGTGTGGCTTTCCTAATGGTCCCAGTCAGAGTCCATTCACAGCAGTTCGAACGTTTTGGGTTGTATTTTCCAGAGATTACCTCTGAACATGCCCCTTGATCGCAGCACAGGGATGCGTACATGTGCGCCTTGTTCCCGTCTGTCCGATTAACAGGCATATGCTCCCAACCTTCAGAGAAGCACGGCTAGTAGCCCCAAGCTGAAGGCTGTTTGCTTCAGATTTCATTAACTTTCTGCTTCATTATTCCTTCCTTTTAACCAGTTAAGAGCCATCACTTGCTTTTCTCTAAACTTACCCTAATTATCAAGGGTCCCAGCCCTGTAAATCAGTACACTGCAGAGCTGTCTTAAACTGGCCCGGGAGACCCTGTTCTGATCGGACCTGACAACTGTAAGCTACTGTTCCCTCACACTGTTTAACTCAGACCACATTGGGAAACCGCCTCTGCCCCTCTCGCCAGCAGAGATTTGCATCCGTCTGGTTTAAATCTACTGTCATGTGCTGTCTTGCTGATTGGTATTAGCCTGGATATTAACTTTGATGATTTTTTTTTATTTTTTCCCCTTGAGTTTGCCTGTTTTCTTGAAAAGCATCTCTATTCAGTGACTGCATATTGTTAAAGTCATTCCTGAACCTCCGTGAGTCAGGAGCTTTAAAGTTTTATTAGCCCCCATAAAAACTCTTCACAAATGAAATTACTTTTGATAAGTGTGCATTTTGACAATGCGAATTTGTTAGGGGCTGTTGGCAAGTGGAAGGAATTTGGGGTTGAAACTGCAGTTGGCAGGAAGCAAGGAGCCCAGCACCCTCCTTCCCCCCCTTCCTCAACTTCTTCTCCAGGCCAAGAAATGCGTTTCATTTCAGAAAAGCATGCAAGTATTCTTCGTGCAAATCAACTACTAAACAGATTTGTAAATTTACATTCACAAAAATAGCGAATGGCCATGGGAAGCACGTGTCTTTGGAGATTTTTTTTTATGCCAGCAGGAGAATAGCTTTTTCATATGGGTCAAGAAAAATCTCCAAGTTATTTTGGTGTTGTTTTTACATGCAAGTTGTAAACTCTAGCACGGCTTTAATACACTTTGGATACGTGGAGAGAAGGAAGATTTATATAGCAAAACCAAAGAAGTATATGTACATCTGTGCTTACTGACATCCAGGCAATATAGAGATTAATTACAAAAATGAATTGGTTTATGCAAATTTAATAATATGCTGGTTTTGTGAGTGCAGACAGTTAGTGCCACACCATTATGGTGAGTATAAAGATTTCTGTTTGTTAGACATGTTCAGCACTAGCGGACACAAAAATCTTGTTTTCTATAAGTGGTGGTGTAGAAATGCTTAGACATAAAACCTGATCATTTTATTTACCAGTTATAAAGAAATGAGGAAAGTGAAATTGCGAGGTGCTGGTGCTGACTGTTCAATTAAAGTCCAAGAGTGACAGACATGTTGGGGACACCAATATACTTGCTGTCTAGCTTTTCCCCCACATTGTTTCAAGAACTTCTCTGCTCAATGCACTTTTCTGTCTCTAGAAAAAATGCTTTTTTTATCTTCTCTTGTGCCTCTAAACTAATACATATTGTAGAGAGAAGCAAGACTGACTGTTGTGAAAACACTTGAAGAGTTTGACTTTGGCCATGCCGAAAAGTGTGTTAGGATAAACTCCGTGTCCAGTGGTCTTGCAGAAGAAGATCTAGAAGTGCTTCTGCAGTCCAAGACCCTTCCTTCAAGCATGATGCTGCCAAAGGTTGAAAATGTTGAAGAAATAAGATGGGTGAGTACAAACAACACAGTAGCTTTTGACTGAAGCTGTTGGGCCAAGTTCACACAGGCATAGACTCTGAGTTATGAGGAAGGCTGCAAATACCATATAATAATGTTGCTTGGCTAAAGTAATTAGGAAATGCATCCATTTAAATGTGTGTAAGATGTGCTGTATAAAAAGCATACATGGAACACCTTGCGTTTATAAAGAAAACCAGGTTTATTTCTCCCACAGTCAACAAAGAATCAATATTGATGTCAGAGTATATTATCAAAAATAGAAGCGTAGGTATCTGACTCTTCTCTAACTGTCCTAATAAGCAAAATTATTGTCTCTGTCTGTACACCTTAGTTACATGCATTGTAAGCAGGAGATGGGGAAACCGTGTTAGCAACATATGAAAAAATGGGTTGGGGGGAAGGTCACTCCTTGGGGCAACTGGAGAAACAAACAGGAAGCTTTTAACTAGTGTTTTTAATTAGCACAGATATTATTTCCTGAACAGTTCTCTATTTCTTCCTTTTTAATTGCTGGCAGGTGTGTTTGTATTTCACGACTGACTTTTCAGCCAATAAAAACCTGAAATGTAAATGGTTGGCATGTCAAATTACTTAAGAAAACTTTGAAATAGGCCTAATTATACTATAATTGTTTTAATTGTCAAGAAAGGAGGACATTTGTTTAGATATACCATTATTGCTCTAACATGCCAGTAAAGGAGTAATACTAAATTATTCACTTCTATATTTTTGCAAACCGCTAGCCAAGCAACTAGCACGCGTGCAAGCTGTGATGAAAGGCAGGCAGATGTATTAGGATCTATTTTAATCTCAGCATCTAACCTTGATCAAACCGTTGAGATAGGGCGTGAGCGTACAACTGAGCAAATACGTTGGGTACGTGACGAGCCCCATCCACTCTGTGGTGCTGCCCCTTTGGCCTCCATCGTTCACGGTGGAAGGTACACCATCCCCTTCACCAACATTTAATTAAATTAACCAGAGTATACCTCTCAGGGTTTACAGCCATGTAAGTGTTAGATGTAACTTGTCAGTAATGAATATTCATGCTTCCAAACTGGCAGGGCCCTTGCTGCCACCAAGTAGGTTTTGCGGGGAGGTGGGATGCGGGGCCTCTTTGTCCCCTCATCCCCTTCCACCTTTCCTCTTGCTAACTGATTTCCATCCTGAAAAACAAGCCAGCCCCAGCAACTTCTGCCTCATGGTCTGCCTTTTGCTTCCCTCTCACTTTGCCCAACCTTTGCACACAAAGAGTGTACTCTGCTTAACGCCACTGCCTTCTTTTCTCCCATCATCCCAAAATTCACTCTGGCATGATTTTTCAGCCTCCCAGAAGCTGTTTATTTCCCCCCACACATACACCCCCCCTCTTCATTTTTATTTATGTGCAGCAGAAAACCTGGAGGCTGATGCACAACTAAAAGATGGGCTTACTTGTTTTCTTTTGTGTGAGAATCTCTTGCTTTCCTTTTGTCCCTAGTGTGGGTACTTGTTTGACTGGCATGGCTTATTGGACTATAACAAGCGTAACTCTCCCTCCTTTGTGGCGGGACAATTCTCCCACAAATCCCGACCAGTGTGCATTCTTCCTGACACACTATTGGGTGTGCACTGGAATTGAAAGAATTGCTGAGGCCTTGCTACTTCATCCCCTCCCCAAGCTTTGTGGTTTTTTTTTCCCTCCGCCTTCTTTTTTTTTTTCCCCTCTTTCTCCCTGAAATGAACACTTTACTGGGCCGGAAACATTTAATCGTCTCCTTTTGAAAAAAAAAAAAAAAAAAATTAATTGAAACTTCTCCACTCGTTACCTTTTGTATTGGTGCTTATTGCAAATTTTTTTAAAGGGGGAGGAAGGGAGACAATATTTAATTAAATGTGCTTTTTTTTTGTTGTTTACCTTCAAAACAAAAGATAGCAAAAATCCCAGGAGTGTGACGTGTAAAATATTTTAAAACAAAATAAAATCTCTGCTGCTTTAACTTGCACTTTAAAATATAAACACAGTAGCACTTTTTACTTTTTCTTCCCCCTTAAAAAGCAAAAATCAGATAGGAGTCTTAAGAATACGTGCTGATGCCATTATGTTACCTAATTTTCTGCATTTGCCTGGACGAAGTTTACTGTTTTCTATCACTATAGTACCTGCCATACTGTACACTCACATGTGTGAATTGCGTTGATTATTATTTTTTCCCTCCTTGCACATTTTTGGGTGGAATTCTCTTCTCCAAGGAAAAGTTACCGAGAGGGCCACGATGACGATGCAAAGCAGGGATGGGAAGGGCAGAATTCTTCATCGAAGAAAGCTGTGATTTATTTTGGCCTAATTGTAAAGTTACTGCAAATTGCTGGAAACCTTTTTTTTTCTAGATCTGGGTGATTAGATTTTCCTTCTTTTGGGGAGGGGCGGTGGGGGGAAACTAAAAGGGGAAATAACACCTCTAATCCAGCTTCTGGTAAATAGGCTGCCAGCTTTTAAAATGAGTTTCCTTTCTATTAGTCAGAATATTATGCTAAGCCTTAAGCATTAGTTTTTTATGTTGCCATAGCAGCCTTATTCCTGCAGGGTTGTGACCTGCGATGATTACAGTACAAAGCTTATAGGGTCTTGAAACCCCCTTTGAAGATGAAAAGTCTTTGATGGTTTATATTTATGCAAATCTCTTAGATATGATTTACCCAACTGAGACTGAATGGAGAGATGATTAAAATTCCCTTTCCTTTGATATCCATTAATAGTCGAATATTCCTTAAATTTAAAATATATGCATATGTTATTTTTGTCTTTATTTACTAACATATTTTTGCCATACCTGCGATATGTGTATCTCTGCACAAATTACTCGATCTGGACAGACATAATAGATTTACAATATAGGACTGAGGGTTTTTTCCCCTCTTTTTTTTTTTTTCCTTTTGAAAGGGGAAAAATCTGTGCAAGAGCTTTTGTATGTTTCCAGATGATAGATTTTGGAATTTGGGCTACCCCACTGGCAGCTCAGAGCTAGCTGTGAACTGGTCTCATGGAAAAAATTGGCAAGCTTTGGTCTTCAAAGAATTAAACTTCCTTTTTAAGGCCTTCCTAGGTAAGCTAAAAAATTATGAAGAAAAGCCTATTGAACAAAAGGGTAACGGTGCCGTAATGAATAATACGGATGCCACTTAGAAGGCTGGGGAGCGCTTCCAGTGATGGCAGTGCTGGACCTGAAACAAAACCGGACCTCAGGTACAGCAGCACTTCATTGTTTTCCAGGGCCCACGGATTTGCATTTCACTAAGCCAGGGTGAGAGGTGCTAAGCCTGGGCTTTTTTTTTGCAAACTAGTCTCCAAACTTAGAAATGTATGGGAATGCTGCTGTTTCGAATCTCAGGCCTTGTTAAAAGCTGGTTTAATTTTTTTACTTATAAGGTTTTGAGGTGGGGAGGGGTGTTGTTACAACCAGGTGAAAATTTAACGTGTTATATATACATGCAGATTGTTCTTTTTTTTTTTTTTTTTTTTTTTTTTTCACTGATAGCTCATACTGTCTAGTTTTAGTTTTCAGACAAATTCTTACATCACCTAAAAGGCCGAACCCTTGTAGAACCAATGAATTTTATCCCCTTTGTGGAAACTGCAGTGGGCTTGCTCAATTTTAAGGTAAGCAGGTCTTGAAGTGTTCATATTTTGCCATCTCAGCAAACTAGGATAAGCAGAATATTCCCCAGTCTCCCCCTAATTTCATCAAGAAAGAGAGGTTAAAAATTACTAAACATATTGTTCAGTCCCCTAAAACATTTGTAGGTTGAACTCTCATGTTTGTATTGTAAAGGCCTTCATAAATTCAAAATATTTTGGTGACAGAACAGTTCCAAATAGTCCATGCCAAATAACAAAACCCCTCTGCGTTACTCTTACCATTTTTAACACAGTTGGAGTAGAAACAGACTTCTCCAAAGATTTGGAATACTTACAGTGTTGCAATACACTTGGCTATTTAGTAGCTGTCGTAAACTCAACTTTTGTATAACATTTAATTAGAAAAAATAATTAATCATCATTTCACTATTGCTAAACTGGCATCTTTATAATGGTTTCTACTGATAACATTACAATCAAATTTCATGTTATCATTTTTGTGTGTGTGAGAGATGGGGTGTTTAATGCTAAGATTAGAAGTATAATTAACTTTGAAAATAGGAAATATCTGAAGAATGTGCTCATTTTTCAGGGTAATTTTAGATCAAATCTTATTTTTAAAGCGCATTTTAATATAAATTACTCCCCAACCTTTACTATCAAGCCTAGGTTTTTCGGAAAGGCAAGGCAGCGTGGCAATGAAATGGAAGATCTCATGCACGCACCAGGAATTCAGTGTTCCCCTCCCAAGCTCTAAGGGAAAAGTTTCAGACCAGCTGAGGACACACACATCAGAAGTGCCTCCAGAAGTACTGGCAGGCCTCACAGGCAGCCTGCTTGTTGGATACAGCCATTTATCCTACAACACACGCTAACATATCTAGGAACATAATAAAGCAGGAACCAAATAGACACACTCCTGTCCTGTGTGCATACACAGAATTAAATCCTATTTTAAACCAGCTGAGGTTTTTCTTCACCTGCAGTATTTCATAGTGGAATTTTTAATACTTCAGTGTCTGATGTTGGCAGGAGAGTTGCCTTTTAAAACACTCTGTTAAAGAATAATTTCTTGTCCCACCAGCTGCCATAGAACACCACCCATTAGTAGAGCTGGTAATTACATCTGTCTCTCTCCACATACCTTAGCCTTAAAAAATATTAATATTATCCAAACATTGATGTAAAATAGCAATATTTGGGAAATGCACTTATTCACAGAATAGCTACAGCAGCGAAATTTTTCTTGCTTTTATTTTAATACTTTTCTGCAGCACTTGTTGCATTTTTATCTTCCTGAGCTAATTTTTAGTTATATATAGCAGAGAACTTTAAATTGGCAATCCTATAAGGAATGCTTACATTCTGTAAGGAATCTACAACCTTTTTAAACCATTCATAATTTTAATACAAGAGATTCTGATCTTTATTTCTGTTTCTCATTAAGATATATTACATGTCAAACTAATCAAATTTAATACTTTTGGTTTGCTTTTAAGCAGTATTTGACATGTTTTTTTTCATATTGTTACATAAATATCTGGAGTAGTGATCACAGTAATACCCAGTGCCGTATGTCAAGCAGAAGGTAGGGAATCTGCTACGATGTCCTGTATTTACACAGTCTAGGCATAGAGGTGCTTAGGGAAAGATAATGTTTTCTCTTTTGCTGAGTCATTTTAAAGCACTGTGCATAGTCGAACACCTACAATAGCTTTGCTTAATAGGAGAAATTTTAGCTGAAGGATTTTGGGAACACTGAGTCGCTGTAATATCCTCTGTAGTTTTTCTGCATCCTGTATTTCTGTAGAAATTAATACTCTGTTCTCATTTGAAGGCTGTCTGTGAAGAAGCACTGAGAACAGGATCCCAGGTTGGCTTTCATTTGGACGCAGTTGTCTTTGGAGGAGAAGATTTCCGCGCCAGCATAGGTTGTTACCTGTGTGTTTACTATAAATGTTAACATATGGCATTTGTATGGAGAAGCCCGATGTGATTTTTGGCCATTGCTTTTGCAGCAGCAATACTTAAAGTAATGGCAACGCTTCTGTGTAATGACAATGCTGCAATTTACATTTTCACTTTTCTCCTTAATTTTTTTCAGTGCAGAATGTCTCACTGGCAAATTAAAACATGGTCCCTGAGTGTTACAGGGCACTGACACTTTCTTGTGCTTCTTGGCATGCAATACCAAAAATTAATGAAAAAAAAACACAAAACCCAAAACCTGTTGAGTCACTGAAATTATTTTAAAATATGATATCTGTAAGAAACATGCTTCTAAGAACTGCATTTAAAGTCCTAAAATTCTAGTGTCTGCTTTATTACTGTTTTACAGACAATTATCAGTCTTTTGACATCATGAACAAATACTCTCTTGCTACATTTTGCTTTCAGAAATTTACGTTTAATGTCCTATGTCGATACAGCCACGTATTCATGTGAAAGCACTATTAGCCTTCCTCAAAAATAAAGAGTATTTCACAATTTCTTTTATGAGAGGCTGCTTAGCTTCTTATTAATCTGATTCAGTTTGAAGATAAAAGTGCAGAGCTGTCAACATTTAAATTAAAAATAAGGACATTAATGTAAAAATGAGCATTGCTTTACTAAAAGATTCTTTAGAAAATCTGTGTCTAAATAGTGACCCTAAGGAAAGGGAAAATTTTTAAATTTTTTTTTTTCACACCAGTCTTAACATGAGCACATTGCTTAGCTGTTGCGCTGTGAGCACATGCAGTCTCATGAATGCTTTTACTTCTCAGAAGTCGACTACCATCAGTTTTTCATCCAAATACTAAAGCTTAAATATTCAGTTTAGGACATCAGTTGTGACAAGAATCAGAACCAGGGAAAGTGGAATTCTATTCTCAGTGTGAATTTTTTAACCATTTAGTTGTACCCAGTATATCAATTTGTGTAAAGCTTCTCTTGCTGTAATGCTTCTCATTGTACATACAGGAAATAATATAATCAAATAATTACTTCATGTTAGTTCCAAGTCAGCAGTCCTTACCAGCCAAAGCTTCCACTGACTTCAGGCTTCCTACTTCTAATTTGGACTAAATCAAAATCTGAATTTTCTAAGATAGTGTTTAAAGAGAATACATTTTTTCTTTAGCTGAAGCATCTTTTTTTTTTTTTTTTCTCGGAAGAGTATAATTTTGACGATGAAGCCTTGCACCCCTCTTCTCTTTTCTAAATTGGTTAAATGAAATCTCAAACTTTCCTTTTTTTAACATAGGAAATCTTTAAAATAGAAAGGTTTAAAACAGTCTTGTCAGCTTTTCTTTGTTTTCATTGTTTTCATAGGTGCAACAAGCAGTAAGGAAACTCATGATATTCTATATGCCAGGCAAAAAATAATAGTCACAGCAAAGGCATTTGGTCTTCAAGCAATAGACCTTGTTTACATCGATTTCCGAGATGAAGATGGGCTCCGCAGGCAATCAAGTGAAGGTGCCTCAATGGGTTTCACCGGTATGGCTTTCTGACAATGTCTCAAAATAAGGCATAGCTTCTTCAGTTTAAATATATTGCACATTTACTGTCACTTAGACAAATATCCTGGTTTTTATTTCAGGTAATTTATTGAAAAAATCAATAATACCAAGCTCTTCTGTTTATTAGCACCTTTAAAATTGGGGCTGGAAATTTTGCCTGAGAAGTCACAGGCTGCTTTTTAAAACCACATCCCATGAAGCGTGTGACTGTTTTTGAAGAGAAGTTGGGGTAGAGGCTGTGCAGTGATTCCTCCCATCACAGAGCATGGGAAAGGCGATACTGTACTCCGCAGTGACCACTCTCCAATTGTTTCTTAAAATATGTGGTTCCCTTTCTCCTATTTTTTGTAAATGGCAGTTGTTAAAAAATGCTTTTTAGGTGAAGGAGTTGAGAAGCAAATCTCTTATGCTAATTGTTAGGGGAAAGTTAATTTCTTATTATTTTCTTTGATTTGTTTTTCATCTCCTGGCTCCCCTCCCAGTAAGTGCTGGTGACACCTACGGGTATTGGCTGACAGCAAGAGCAGCAGGCTCCTTGCCCCAGAGTACTGTAATGCAGCCTGTTACCCTGTGATTGGTGTACCAGATCCCTCGGACACCCTGGTGGGACAGTGCAGCCACCAAAGATTGGGGTTTTGCAATAGAAATCGGCCATTTGACACATACATTAGAGAATTCTAACATATAGGACAAACACTTTACATTAGTTGTCTCTGACCATCATTCAGGACACACGCACAGAAATAGTGGGGTTTTGTTACTAAAGGCATAAGTCCTGATGATACCATCTAGCAAATTATATTTTTACAGTTAGTGGTATGTGACATCTTAAAGCACCAAGTAAAAAAGCAAGCGTTCTTTTAAGTGATCTCAACATGCCAGTGAAAGAATATCAATCGATGCTAATCGAGAGCACAAACTCTGCCTTACTGTCTGTTGAGCTTCAACATTTGCAAAACCAGATCTTCTTTCAGAGGCAAAACCGTTAGCTCCTCACAGCTACATTATGTGGGCTTCCACCCTTCATTCGTCTGCAATTGAAGTTGGGAAAATAATAGAGCTTCAGAATGGTAGCACCTGCTGATGGCTAACTAATCTTGACCGATATTTCCTAAGCTTAAGGAAAGGCTTGATTTTCAAAAAACCTTAAGCATCTGAACCTCCTGTTGACAGAAGATGGAGTTGCAGATGTCTAGCACCTTTGAGAGCACTCTAAATACACTAAACGTGTATTTAAATACTTAACTCAGGCTGCCAATTTAGGAAATTTGGAAATGCTCAGCATAAACAATGTTGATGGTGGTTTGGGCTCTACTGAATTTACAGTGGAAGTTGTCTGACACCAGGATAGGGTCCAGACAGGAGACAAATGAAAAGGTCACATGTGGCAATTTAGGGCATAAAGTGAATTCCTAACTCGGCCATAGAGGTGTCCTGCCTTTCCATACAAGGAGTAAAGATCTGTGAAAGGTACAGACTTCATTAAGGTGAACTCACAGCTCCTGCTCTTTGCCTCCTGTCTTTCTGCAACTATCATCAACACATTTCCAAAATCCAGCAAACAGCCTGACAACCAGCCCAGCCATAATTAGAGACAGGTAAATACTGATTTGGTGGCCAAAAAGAAAAAATTTTTTAAATCTGTTTAGGTCAAAACGAAACACCATTTTTCATATTTTTGGTTAAAAAAACCCCAAACCCACATATTTGAGGTGGATCGAAATGTTTCACTTGTTCTGTTTCTTTTGCTTTCAGTTTATCTAATATTTTTTTAATCTTTATTGCTTATTCTGATTAAAATAAAATGTTATTTCAAAACTGAAAGCAAAAACATTTAATTCCAAAACTATATAAATGAAACATTTTAACTTTTCCAATTTAATATTCATCATAGAAAATTACAAATGGGTTTTGGCTTAATCCATGACCTTGTATAAAGCAGAAGGCTGCAGATCATATTTGCCACTGACAGTCCCCTGATAACATGAGAGTAAAATACTGAAATCTTCCTTAATACCAAGTTCAAAACACACAATTCTTGTTATTTTTAAATATTTAAGATACCTTCCTACTACTTTTTCACAAAGAATCAAAAACATTGATATCAACAGGACCAAATTAAGCTGAGGCTTCCAAATTTCTCTCTTATCTGGAGAACACACACTTATTTGTATGCGTAGGGCCAAATTCACCACCCTCAAAAACTAATGCAAATCCAAAATATTCAGCAAAGTCGTGTGTCCTTAGAATTTCCCATATTCAGATTCCGACCAGTGGAATTGGCCTTAATGTAATATGTTCACTCAAGATTAAACAAGCAAAATAATATAATGAAGAATTTACCAGCTTTTTAATTACTGTTGTGCCCCTCATTGCTTATTGTAGCCAAGTTTTCTTTTCCAGTTATCGTAAAAGCAGCCTGTTTTTCTTCAGTGAGTGTGTTTACATAAAATCAAATATTTCAAATGTAATTGAGCCAAATCAATACATCTTTTATATGTATATTTATATATATATTATATATATGTATATGTTGGGGGGGGTATATGCGCACACTCACGCATACACACCCAGCAAGATGTTTTACAGTACCAGAACCCGTGGACTTAAAGTCATTATGTTGCCTATATAAATGGACATCATTTTTAGGACTGTTTATGTAAAAAATTAAGTAAATCTTGCCATAAGCTTTAACAGCTGATTTAGTCATTACAGAAAGTCCTGTGCTACACGCTGAGAAGCCAGATATAAATACGAAACACTATAGGTTTCCTCTCTTTTTGCAGTCTTTTGTAGAAGACTAAAATGACACCATCATACAGTTACCTAAAAGACTTGACAGGTATTGATTTAAAGCACGATATATCAAGTGGTACTGTAAAAAGGATTTCATGGTCATAAATTTTAATGTCTTCCAATTTCGTACTCTCTCAGTAACTTGTCAATAACAACAATTCTGTTTAAAATATTTGGTTCATTCCTGCATGGCATTATGTCTATTATACAGTTATTTGGATACATAATCTGTGACAAAAATCAACTGATTGCTATTTTATATTCTCTGTAAATTGTTCAGATGTGTTTTAATGATAAAAAGTATAGCTTACCGTTACAGATAACTTTATGAAAAGCAAATCTTTTTACAGAAATATTTTACACTTTAAAGAATCAGATATACATATTTTTATTTTTGTTGTAATTATAGACTGACTTTAATTTAAAATATATTCTACATTTTTCCCAGAAAGTTAAGCTCCTTAGGAATTTGCAGGAATTATTTTTACCCCCTTCAATTTAAAAATCAGTAGTTTAGCTAGAGAGAATTTGTTACATTACAAATAAGGAACATCAAAATCTTATTAACGGTGACATTTGATTAAATTGACTAAAAAAACTTTGATTAAACGTAACGTAAAACACATTAGTTGAGAAAATTTGTTTCCATGTAATTTCTTTCTAAAAATGTAGTTCTTACTGAATTTTAAGCTTTTACATATTTGTAATCTTCTTTTTTAAATAGTTATGACATTGAAATTTCAAACTGATATTTGGATGCCCATAAGAGCATAAACTAAAAGTTGTTTTATAGGAAAGAAAATAAAATTGACCTACTTATGGCTTTTTAGCAGAGAAATGTAGCAACACTAAAAAATTACTAATTCTTTGCTCATTTAATTAAATAGATTGTGCTGCTGCAACCCTAGACTTTGTTTGTACTCCAGGTTATCACTCAGACCCATTGCAGTCTGTAATCCCAGGTTTTTTTGCAGCAGTGATTTCATTTAAAATAGGTGTATCTCTGCAGTCATGCATGAGACTTCTTAGACCAAGAGACAGGCTGATTTCTAATGTACAGCTGGCTTAATGTCACTAAGAACATGGGAGCAGACCCCGTTGTGAGCAGGAAACCCCCTTAAATCCTGACGCTTCAAACTTTTCCTTGCGTGCAAAAATCTTGCTCCCGCGAGAGGCTGAAGCATGTGGTGGGACGGCACGGGTGTGGGACCCTCTGTGTGGAGGAGGCTGCTCACTTGGTGGCAGGTTTGCAGGATCAGGCTCATCCCCCTAACTAGTTTTGTTATCTGGCACAGAGGAGAATCATTTATTCCGCGGGAAACTGGGAATTACGGTAGCCTCTCTTTATTAAAACACTATGAAACCAAAGTGCAGAAATCACACTGATCTGTGAAATTTCCTTAGAAATGAACTAATAATGTCAAATGTTACACTTTTAAAACTGTCAAATAAATTAGATATGTATTTGTTTTAAGGTAGCTAAATACAATAACAGATTAAAATGGATTATGTGGCTGTCTATTCACGTTTGAAAATCTCTAGTAAAAAAAAAAAAAAGGCAACATCTATTTTTATTTTTTTAACATATATTTAGAAAGGATAAAAAAAAGTGCTTCATGAAACTTCAGGGCACCTCTGGTAGTTGTTTATTAAACCGGTGACTAAATAAATATTGCAACCTACCTGAAACTGCTAACTATTGCAACAAGAATTTAAACATTGAGGGTTTTATGATGCTAAGCTAATACTGAGAATTTAGGGCATGAGTCTTAGGTGACTGGTAGCTTTTCAGTCCTACAAATTTCTTGCCATCTTCTTCAGATCTCATTTTCTGAATGCATTTTAACACAACTTTTTTAAGAATGGCTGGAGCTGTTATTTATATAGTTAAATTCAGAGATACATTATACTTAAGTGTTATTGACTGCCCCGGACAAACAATTGCACCTGGAATGACTGAGAGAAGATGTATGAATTGAAATGGGGAGGGAGGAGAAAGAGTCATGGGTTCTTTTAAATTATATTGAATGCAAGCATAACTCAAAATATTTTTATTCTTAAAAAAATCTGGCAAAAGCCTATCTGCCTGTTGTCCAGTTTAAAAAAATAAAAGAAACCAAGTAAAATAATTAGTTAAAGAGCGAGAAAGTCTGCGAGGCATATGAGAGCCTCAAGTGGTTGGAACATTTTGCTTGAACATCTGTTTGTCGATGCATGATTCTGGTGTTATTAATCTTCTTTGTAGGTAAGCAGGTGATTCACCCCAACCAAATTGCTGTTGTCCAGGAACAGTTCTCTCCGAGCCCTGAAAAAATAAAGTGGGCACAAGAACTGATTTCTGCTTTTGAAGAACATCAGCGATTAGGCAAGGTAAATATTTCGTTAATATGCCATAGTGAAAATATTTAAAATTTAGAAAGACTGGTGATGGCTCTTTGCATTTTTCTGATGAAGTGTGCTGTAACTGAGAGTAGTGCTCTTGAAATCTGTGTCTGGATAGACTATAGAGTGTATATTTAATATAAATATGTCACTTCCCAATACATTTACAAATAGGCAAGCTATCTTTTTCTTTCCCCCCTTTTTAACTTTAATTCTTTGATGACCCAGCCTTTTGAGTACCTGCATGTATCTACAGCATTGGTGAATTAAAACCGCTTCTCCATTATGCCGCAAAATCACAGTGTTACTGTCATAGGAAGATATTTGCAATCAAAAGGCAGGTAGCCTGGCAGACACCTCAGGCTGCTTGTACAGACATCATTTATGAAAAAAAAAAAAAAAAAAAAGATTAGGAGGTATTGGTTTTCGAAAAAATCTCTGTGTTGGTAAACCTGCTTCTCTTTTGGGGGCTTGATGCTGCAAATATCCCTAGTAGTGAGTGAATTTACTTTTGAGCAGAACTGCTTGCAGATTGAGGTTCTTAATCATTAAAAATGGGAATGTTTTATGTGCATTTGTACCGATTGCTGGACCTGAAATTTGGATAGAGGAGAAAGCAAATTAACACTAGAATATGATTGTTCCTAATTTAGTGCATCATTGAGTCTCACGTTTCCTGCTCTGTGGGTTTCTGCTATGTAAATATTGCGGTGGTGATGCACAATCTGTCTCCACTTTGTGCCAGTAATACTTAAATTAGGGGTCGCCTGAAGGAAGATTTTATGCTAGTTGCAGCATTGTCAGTTAATTATCTTAAAGGTTATTTGCTATAATCCAGTTTGCCTCTTTTTGAAAGAAAAAAAAAACTTGCAGCTAAATATGTTTATCTTAGTTGCAGCCAAGCCCAGGCTAGTTAAAAAGCAAAGTCCCGATGTCAGAATGGAGAGCGCAGATGAGCAGGAATGGTTTGCGTGTGCTTGTGTGGCATTCAAGTGGGAGACAAATCTCATCGGTTGTGAAGTTCATATATAAGACTGTGCATAGGGTCTCACTTTCTCCAGTGCCATATTTCTGTACATTTCTTTGCTTTCTGGTGGGTGGAAATAGATTGGTGTATGTGCCTTCCCTGTTCTCCTGTGTTTCTCATACTGCAGATGTTGGGCATTAGAAATGCTAAAAAGGTCAAAGCAGAAATGATGCTTGCATCTCAGGGTAAAAGTGTGACAAGATGTTTGCTCTTCTCTTTGCTAGGCTGTCGCATCCCCTCTGTGGTACCTGGGTGTTTTCAGTATGTCCATGACTGCGATATTTGGGTGCTGTCCCGAGCTTTTATTTCAGGGTCGCTATTAGGATGCTGTATGCCTGTATCTCTTTCTTCTGTTCCCTCAGTTTTGAAATGTAGCTGTCTTCATGCAAACAATTTAGAAACAGAAAATGTATGACTGGTTTTGCCCATTATTCTGATTTACAAAGCTTGGCTCTCTTACAAAAGACATCGTTATAAACATACTGCTGGTGCAAATGTGTAGGCAGGTACATGCAGAAAGAAAAAAGTCAAATGACATACTCAGCCAAATATTGTTTATGTTTATGATGTTACTATTCATTCAGCTGAATTTAGTGTCAGAAATCTAAGGAACACCCCTGTCATATGAACAATCGATGAGGAGACTGGACTAAATTTAACTGTAGTCCTACTATTACAAAATAATGAGGCCAAACATGTTTAATATTTAAGAATTCTGTATTAGGCAAGCACTGGTCTTTGGATTTGTTTTGAAGCTGTTATTTTACTGACATAATGCCAGTTTCTTGATTATATCAGTCACTGTGGGGTTTTTTTTGTTTGGGTTTTGGGGAATATTTTTTTTAAGAAGTCCTTTTTAAATAGGTTGTAAGCTTCTATAATCAGCTGCAAGAACAGATTTGCTGAAGGTTTGGGGTATTTTTTAACCAACCAAGTTGCATGCTTCATATATTTTTGCATGTAGCCATTTATCAATAAAAAGGGACTGACAGGTTAATATGTGAGCTTCTGGATCTTGTAACACTGTTGTATTGCCAGGCTTCGTAACAAAATTGGAAAAATAGTTTTCCATGTAGTGCTGCAAACTTCTTAACCAAGTTTGCGGTTTGGTATTATAAATGTGTCAGTAAGAAGAGCTTGGATGGTCTGATTACTTAATTTTTTTCCAAAGCAAACATATCTCACTGAGGGATCCTCTTGCTCTGCGTCCTAGCAACACGCTAAAATGTAAGTAATAACTCTTCCGCTACCACCTCCTGACAAATACTCCACACAGTGGTTTTAGTAATCCTCATGTCCTAATGAAACACCTCTTCTGTTTTCCTTTTCCTTTTATTATATTAAAGTGTTCATGTCAGTAAGACTAAAAATATAGCTGTGGTTAATATGGCTGAGACTTGCGTGGTTTTGCTATGTTATTAATCAAAGTTGAAAGCCTGGAAAAAATAAATGTGAGGGATTTGTGCAGCTGTTTGTTTGGTAGATAAGTTACTGGTCTGCAGTCTCTGCGATCACAGTTTGTTATTAACTGGGTTTAAAGTTTGTTGCCCTTAGTCAACAATATTTTATATTAAAATACAGTAATAAGCTTCTATAATCTATTCCAATTTGAGAGCTACAATTGTCGTAATAATCTTTCTTTGAGAGAAGACTGAACCAGGGTACTTCATCCTGGAGGCTGAAATGCTTTGACATAGTAGCCCCCAAATGCGAGTACCGAGGTCAGGAAAAATTAGGATCTCGGATGAGCACTGCAGAATGGGAGATGCTCTGGCAGTGTCCAAATAGAAAGAAATTAGAGAACTAACCAGCTAGACAAAAGTATTTGGGCTTACCTTACAGAGTTAGTCCTGTTTGAGGGGTTGTTTTGGTTTGGCTTCTAAGTTGTTTTGGTTGTGGGGTTGGGGTTTTTTTTCATTTCTAATCTGACTGAAAAATAGCATATCTAAGAAATAAATGATAATGTTGTATTTTGGACAATTAGGAGAGAAATGTTGAAAAAGTACATTTTGTATTTTATACAACTATTTATTAAGTGCTCTCTTGTCTAGAACCTTGAGATCTAAAAATGAAAAATACTTAAAAAGAAAAAATTATTTATGTATCATTTCAATATTTTTCCAGTAGAATTGCATTACCAGGGTATATAATTTTCAAAATTTAAAAATTCATCCTAAAGAAAGCAGGTGTAGCTGTTGGGAAAGTCTAAATATAAATAAATGTCAGAGTGTGTTCAAAAATTTTTTAAAAGGGTAATAAACATTGTTCTGGTAGTCTAAAGTTTCTTTAGATTTCTTTAGAACAGTTTCTGTTCTAAATTTGTGAAGTATTTGTACTGCATTAAACAGGGAAGTGATTTTATAGATCCAGATTAAACTAAGTCCAAGGGGTTGAGTTAGGGGGAGAAGTTACTAGCTTATTTGGAGAGAAAGATACAGCTTCTATCAATGAAGGTACAATAATCTTTACTATGTAACTCCTGCATTTACATTACCAGTACACTGGATACAGGAATATAATCTCTTCTATATGTAGTTAGTGTTTATATATGACAAGAAAGTAAGACATTGCAAATGCATTTTTGAGCCATTCAACTTGTAAATACATCATGCACAGTATCATTATCGTAACAGGATCTTCCTGAATTGTCTGGGTTTTGAATAAAATTCATTCAGAAAGAAAAGCAGAAGAGTAAATTAAGTGGTTGCTTACACCGTTATCTCATGTACTAATTTAGAAATGCTTTCAAAGCACCTGCACATAAAACCAGGGAATAGCTAAATGCTGTCACCAAAGTCACCTGTCAGGTAAGGATTATTTAGAGTTAAGGTAAGTAATTCGCAAAACCAAGCTGTATTACAGGTTGAATATTTTAGATCTCATGGGGTAAAATAGAAGAAAAATCTGTACATGCCACATACGAATGCACAGAGCACTTCTAAGAAGACCTTTAGCATATGTTTCTTGCATTATATTCTGTGCCATTGTATATCATGTTCCCAGCAGCTGAGGAATAATATAAATATATGAACTCCAGCGATTTGACAAACTATACAGTTTCTTTTATGGACCTTTCCAGGATTATGAAAAATCTTAGGAATGCATTTATTTACACAGCATCTACTCAACAAAGGAATGGAAATTTCCAGCAGTGGCTCCCTTATAATGCTCTTTGTTTAGGAAAAGCTACCCCAAGCCACTGTATCTTAGAGACGATGCGCCTTCGTGCTTGGGCCGGATCCAGCTCCCATCGCCACCCGGGGAGGTCTTTCCCCATTGCCCTCCCTCTTCCAGCAATACCATGGCCCCCGGGAGGGCTCTCTGTGCACAGCCCCAGCCATGAGGGATCCATCCTGTCCCAATCCAGTTCATGGATGCTGGGAGAGCAGGACCATGCCCTGGGGGTGGCAGGCTCCTCTGGGCTGCCTCCTAGGAGGGATATGCTGGAGCATCCCTCTGGCATGGGGTGGTGCAGGACCCCATCAACCCACAGGGATTTTATTACACTTTACAGGGCATTATATCACTGAGCTTTACATGGAGCTGGGAGTGCTGGAGCAACAGACTGCACGCAGGGCTTTGAGGTGTCACCAGCTAAGCTGGATCCCATCCCAGGGCAACGCTGGCGGCACAGGCTACCTCTGTGCATGCTGGGCTGCAGCTCCATCAGCCCTCGCTCCGAGGACGCAGGGCATTTGATGCTGTTTATGTTCATTAGGCAGTGTATATTCCTCACACTGCAGAGTGGGGGATTCAGGGATTTGTGATAAATTGCCATCTTTTATGAGCTTCGTCCTTAAGAAGTATAGGCTCAGGTGCATCTCTATGCAAAGATGGGGAGCACTGGTGGGATTTAAGCGTGGGCCACTCTTATGTTGTTTATCTTTTCAAAAAGTGGCCAAGTGAAATTTTAATGTGAAAATTGATGAATAAAGATCAAGAGAGCTAATATTAGTACTTAAAGTTTCTCTATACAATTTTTTTATTTGGAAAAGATTTTAGATATGTGTTTTGTGTCACAGTTGAAGGCTTTTCTCTTAGAAAGATCCATCTGGGGACAAATTTTGAACCTTTACAATAGAGCAGAAGGGGCTGTATTAGCTAATTGCTTGTGCTATACTGGTTCCTACACTGGCGCAATCAGTCCTGAGGGAGTTATGCCAGGTGGGGAGAGAAGGAGACAGATTTTACTACGCGGGGCTGCAAAAGCTCCTAAGCAGGGCAGAAACTCATACAAAACATTTTCTTGCCAACTTCACTCCCCCCACCACTCCCCAGCAGGCATTCAGCGGCTCTTAATCTGTTTCCTCCACTCATTAAAGACTTGTGTCCAAAACATGAGGGGAGAGGGACTCGGATGGTGCTTTGACATTTCCCACAGGGAGAAGTTTCTCCACAAGCCAGGAGCAGAAGGACGGATGCTGTGCCCCTCCATAGCCTTTCCACCCGGAGGTGTCTCCTGGAGGAGGCAGCTGCTGTCCTGGGACATGCGGGCCCTGCAGAGGGCATGGGATGGCACCCCTCAGGGTTCCTCCTCAGCAAGGCATGACCCCACTGTCCTTGTCAGATCAACGAGGTGTGTGCGGGGTCTTGGTGAGACAGGGTGAGTGCCCTTTCTTTTGGAAGAGCCGTGCCATGCCAGCATGCTCCCAGTGCAGATGATGCTTTTTTGTGGGAATGGAGTGGGGAGACACCCATCACTGCAGACACCTGCCCACTATCATGCCAAAGCCTGCCCTGCACCAAGCTACACACTGAGGCAACTACCCAGCTTCCAAATACCTCTTTAAAAAGCATTAAGAAGTGCTCACGAGCCTCGTTTCAATTTCCAAAGCAGGATCTAACCAGAGATGTAATGTTCTGACCAGATGGCTCTTTTTAAGGTTTACTGAGGGAATTCAAAATCCTGTACAGCCAAAATATTTTTTCAGTTAATTTAAGTAGCAGCAGTCTTGCTGCCTCTTCACTCCTTTCTGTGCTAGCTGGCTTTTTCAGGGACCTGGAGAAGCTCTCTGCAAAAACTCTGTCAGCTGAAATAGAGAATCACAGTAAAAAATGGCTGTTCAGAGAATGAATCTGAAAATAGAAAAAAATAGAAAATACAAAAATACCATCGATTCCATTCTCATTGACAGAACAAGCTTCATTGTTATTACTTTTCTCACCTCTGTTATATTTTACAGCTACCTTCCCCTTTGGCATCAAATGCCTTTTGTGTGTCCTGTAGTGGTTTACTTCTAGATTAAATTTTCTAGTGTATATTTAACCTAATATTAACTTAATTGAACCTTAATAGCTTCCATGACTATAAACCTCAAGTTAATTCTAAATTACTTAATGAAGGGCATCTGAGGATACTGAAATCTTAATATCAGTTACTTTTCATTTTTCCGTATAATAACCATGATGCTCACTAGGGCAAAAAATGCATGGTTGGATAGGATGTTTGTCCAGGAAGCTGCTTTTGTGCTATAAAATAAAGATTTTCTTGGCAGCAGCAAGTGTGCTCTCTAGTATTCTCCCATTCCCAGTACTTTATAAGAGAGAGGATGGAAACCAGTGGAGAGTATTCCTGATTTCTAGGACTCTTCTGTTTCTTTAATTTTATTCTTTCTTGCTCCAGAGGAGCACACAGGAAGGCAACAACCACAATGAGAAGAAAGCTAAAGAAAATGTAAGGACAGCATAAAAAACCCTCATGTCTGCCTTTCATTGAGGGATCTTAAACAGATTGTTTGCTCAGTGAGAGGTAGAGACTTTGGTGGCCTGAAGGAGTTTCTGGAGCTGGATGAAGCAGGATCCCTGGGCCCATCCCAGTCTAAATGGCTGTCCCCAGTGCTTCAGGCAGCTTGGGGGTCTGTAAGAGGGAAAAACAGCTTGTCTGGCTCACACAGCAGGGCAAGACCCTTTTCCATGTGCTGGGAACAATAATGTCAGGTGGAGAAGTGAAAGACCTTGTAGGTCCTTGTTCTTCATCTTTCCTGCCCAACTGTGAACTTGGGGGATCACAAAGTCCTTCCTGCCTGTTGAGCTTTAGAAGGGCTTTTTCTGTCAGAGTTCTGATACTGCTGCTAGGGAGTTATTTGAGGTAAAAATTAATCTCTATTTCATGTGGTTGTTGCTCTTTCTTTCTCAACCTTTTGTGTCCTTCCATCTGCTTCTAGAAGTAGAAGCCTATGTCATACAAACAGGCCTGCTTCTGGCATTACAAACCGATTTATTCTCTGAACTAACTAACTGGTTCTGTTTTGATGGAAGATTACACTGGTGAAAAGAAACAAAAGGTAGTGATATTTAATGTTTTCTTCATATCAACAAAATGTTCTTCATATCAACAAAATGGCTACAGAAACTTGCTGGTGTTGATACTTTGCAGAATTCATCACTTCCTTCAACAGATCATAGAGATCCACTGAGCATCTCCTCATGCCAAAAAGACATTTTTGATAAACTTCTTCAGGGGTCATTTATTTTCCCCAAAGACTGTGTGTATAAGTGCCTTTTCCTCCCATAATGTTGCTACAGAAAAGTGGCAAATGTCAAAGGATTCAAAGGAGCGCATACGAAAATATATAACCCAAAAAGCTCTGTTCATGTAGCTTGCTTTGTATGAAGTTTTCAGTTTGTCATAGGTGACTACACTAGTTATTTGGGCATTTCCTACCTACTGCAAAGATGCTAAAAGAAGGCCATAGTTGTGTGTCAACCTGATCTGGAAACAGGACAGGCCTGAGCAGAGAGGAGAGTGAAGCATTATCTTGTTATAGCCTGAAAAACATGTTCAGTTGACCCAGATATCATTGAACACCTCCTAGCAGCTCACTAATGTTTGGAAGTTCATCACTAAAAGGTGGAATCGTGACCCAGCTCCTTATGATGGCTCTTTGGGATATAACTTGCAAATAAAAAAAAATTAAGCCTGCATTCAGTACCATCACATCTGTTTGCTTATTTCCTGTTCTTGACTTCCCCAAAATATGGTTTCAACCTTCTGTTTCAAGGAAAAGTCATTCCTTTGTAGTCAGGATAATCACTCCTACCCCAGGTACAGACCCAATTCCATTTGCTGTGACCAGGACTCTGTTCTCTTTTGTTCATTACCTGTAAGCAAATCCAAGCATTCTTTTTAAGCCCCAGAGCAAAGATTTCCAGATTTCTTCTGCAGGGCCTCACTCAAACAATGTGTGTTTTCATCTAATCACAGGGGAATTATCTTTCTGAATGCCATGCTTTTTAGGGGGACCCTTTGCCATCCACCTGCTTCCTTCCCTCCTCAGAAGAACAAATTTGCCCTTCTTTCAGAACACAATGCTCGTATTTTCTTATAACAGTTAATATTGTGTGAGATTAATGTTCTCAGACCCAAACAGATTTTAGCGGGTTTATGTGTTCTCCAGAAAGTCATAGGACCAGATGATCTTTGAGGTCCCTTCCAACCTGGTATTCTATGATTCTGTGATAATTAGACTGTGGGTTTCAGAAGTGGGCAAGCCACTGGATTACCATGTAAAGAATTAGTGTTGCTCAGATAACTGTGGATGAAGGATTTCTTGCATCTATAGACTTGAGGATGCTTGTCTATAGGGGTTCTCCATTTTCCCTTGTGGGAGATATGCAAGGTTTGCACTGGCCAGCTGGCATCACCTGTTCTGCTTGTTTCCATTTAGCCTGGCATCTGCCCATGAGTGCTGATACAGGTCACAGGGGTTGGAAGGGGACTTACATAATTATTTATTTAGAAAATGGCTGTATTCACACACAGCCTCTGGCCCATAATATCAGAGCAGTGTAGGAGCTCTGTTTGATTCATGACATCTAATGATGAAGGGGATAGAGAAGAGAAGGGTGGTTGGCTCACTGGTTCCCCCTATGGCTATTTCCCCTAGGTCCTAGATGCACATCTCCTCTGAAGGCAGACAAGTAGGACAAGTTGATAACCTAACTGCCACGCACTCATTGCAGGGATATGGTCTGCAAAGGAAAGTATAGCAGGCTCAACTGTTGAGAAAAGTAATTGAAGAAAACCAAATCTTCATCAGCAGGACAGTATTTCTAACCCTGTGACAGCAGAGTGACATCAAAGGACCTCTCCTCACTCATGAGTTCACTTGTCTTCTGAGCAACAGTCATCTAGCCAGTGGCAGTGATTTTTTTTTTGTAATTCCATAAGCATTAGATAACCCCTTTCTTAGACCTATACTTAACTCAAAATTCAGCAGCAGGTGCTTTCTTGTCCATATTGCAGTTTCATGGAACATGACCTTGGCTTGCTTTCCCTTTTCTTCCACTGACCCAGGTACCCACAGTCTCCCCCATGCCAAAGCCTTACCTACTCACCAGGATTCCCTAGCACCTCCAAGCTTTCCATCCACATCACCTGACCAGATTCCCAAAGTAAACTGCTTTTGAAGAAGTTGGCTGTCTCTACATAGTGGCCCAGGACAGCCCATACATTAACACACAGAACAAATGAATATAGCACCATTTACTATATTCTTTCACCTGATGCATGACAATTTATTTTTTTCTTTCTACCATAGACAAGCCACAGGCTTAACATAATCTTTAAAAATACCTTTAAGAAAGTCCTGGCCACTGTCACATGGGAGCTAAAGTTGCTGTCTACTTGTATGATGAAATCTGGTAGAACAGGGCATCAAACCAAAAGTTTATTTGCAAAGGCTTGCCAGTGATCAAGGTAATTAATAACAACAATAGTGGTTCCCAGAACAGAGCGCAGACTTCTCACAACCAGTGCTTGTGTGTAGAGTCCCATCTGTCACCAAACAGGAAGCCAGTAGGCTTTTTGGAACTTAACAGGACGGTTTTGGTACTTTGAAATTTATATACTTGCTATGCCTTAAGAAATGCAATCCTCACATTCTGTACCAGTGCAGGTGATTAATAGATTCCAGTGACCTAAGAACTGAGGGTCTTCAGTAACCCTCTTAGTGAGTTCATTGCAGTCATTGGGATGGATGTGGATAGAGATATGTGGATGTGGATAGATAACCACAGGCAGAACAAATGCTGAGGAAAAAGCCACAAGCATTCCCAGAGGCAGGAGTATATCTAATTCTTCCATCTTGTCAACCAAAGGGGACTAGCTCATCTGATTGCTGTCCCACATGTCCCAGAACAATTATTATTTTACTTTAATTAACTCATGTACTTTAATCCACAGCTCAGAGAGAACTGTGCCACACAACTGCAAGGTGCCTTAAATGTTTTGTATCATATGATCGTTTTAGCCAGCTTGTTTCTCTCCTTAACCCATTGGTACATAAGGAAACAAAAGATGGTGGGAGTAAACCCCCACAAAATATTGTATATTATATAAAAAGATTTCAGGACAGATGAAAAAGTGTGAAACTTTACTTTCCCCGATCTTCTGGAAAAACATGAAGGGTACCTCACTTGTGATCCTGTCCATCGCTTGTTGTAGTCAAAGTCAACAAAATTCTATCACCCATTATAAACTCAAGCAAGAGACTTGGTTGTATCATTTCCTTCCTTTTCCCGGTCCCACCAGAACGTACTGATCCCCAGATGACACAGAAATGATGGACTCTGAATCAATCCCATCAGTTTAACTTCTGGAAAGGTAAAATGCTTCTTGCCATAAAAAAAAAAAATATATATATATATATATATATATACACACATATACTCTGTTTATGAGATAGTTGTATAAATTTACCAAGCTCTTAGCTACTCCCAAAAGTTTCACAGAACAAATTTTCCTGGATTCTGCACACACAGAAAAAGAGGAGACCTTCATGTTCCAGTAAACACCACATTAACATGTTCATCTTTTGGCCGTGGTAAATAACAGACCAACGCTGAGACTCTTTCTGCAACATGTCACTTCTTATAGGTAAAGGAAATCTTTAAGGATGACATACAGATATGACAAGAGCCATGTCCAAGATTCATGACAACACATGGTCAGAGCTGTCTTCTAAGTTGTCAAAGAAGAGCCCTCAATGACATGTTGAACATGGCTAGATCTGAGTTGGTTTTGATAGTGGCTTCCTTTATCCAAAAGGAGGTTCATAAGGTAAAAGCATAAGCTCTGCCAAACTGATGTGTTACAAAGTTTGGTTCTACATCTCTTCGGTCTCTCCACAGCCACCTGGAAATTTATTGCATTAATTATTCCTGCTGCACAACTTGATTTGCTCCCCTTTTTCATGAGTCTGTATCTTCAGCTCCCGACCTGTGAAAATGAATGTTCTCTGTCAATTCTGCCTTATCACTACTCTTGTCTGTAGGCTGGATCTTTCTATCACTTGGGGCTGATCATGCTCAATTCTCTTTTTTCCAAGACTATAATTTTTCGCTGTTCCCTTCTGGAAAAAACAAACAAACAAAAAAACACCAAACCCTAACCAAAACAAAAACAAAACAAAAAACAAACAAACAAAAAAAAAACACACCAAAAAAACCCTAGCAACTTTCTGTAATTTAAATTCCCTTCCAGCTGTTTTCTGTATTTGCCAAAAGCCTTCTCTGTTCCATTCTCAAAGCACTTTAGGACATATTGAAATTCAAAGTAGAGCTGTTAAGACCTTACTCAGCATGGCCTGCATCTTGCATAAATAGCTGTTACATTTTTTAAAATGTTACTACTCTTTTAACAAGGCATTAAATGTCATTGTGAATTTATTGCATTCAAATACTACATGGTTCCTGGGGGATGCAGCAAACTGCACAGCACTGGTCCTGCATGGTTCAGCCTGGAGAAGGTGGTCTGATACAAGAGATGGAGATGGGGAAATGATGACATGGTGGGCTCTGTGGGCAGCTGTAATAACCAGGCAGAGAGAAGAAGAGCTTGATGCTCTGTGAGAGCAGAGCTATCCAGAAGGAAACACCTTTGGGTCTTTCCTCACTTGTCAGTCAGCTGGGAAGGACTCTTAGCTAGTCTGCATGATGACCCAAATGAGAAACACTGTTCACTTTCTTCCTTGATTTCTCCCTGACAGTCTGCCCTGACAGAAGCATACAGCGATCAGGCTGAGGGAAGCCAAAGGTTGTGCAAAGACAAACCGACAAACCCCAAACCCCTCTGCTGTGTTGTGCTGCCTTCTCAGCTGTACAGCGTAGGCCAGCCAAAGAGCTCTTACAACTCCCAGAGCCTACAGGCTAGTCAGTGCCAAAGTCACCCTATTTCTCACAGGGCTTCTCCCTTAACGCATTCACTGTGTTACTGCAGGAAGGATGGCAGTAGATAAGGACAGCGAAACATGTGCTGCATCGCTTAAAATGGAAGCAGTGCCTTTGGCCCACAGAGCCACCTCTAAAGGGCTGCACTTCCAGCCGGCTGTCCAGCGAGTTCCGCAGTCATCCTCTGAACCCCACGTCCCATCCCACCTGAGTTGCTTGCACCTGTGCATTGTCACCTGAAGGCTGTACCCACCAGCTGCAGCTCTGCCTCCCAGCTGCTCCTTCTCACAGCTCCTCAGCCTTTACCTGGAGGGCCTGTCTCTTTCCAGGGCAGGTCTGACGTGTTTGACTCACCTGATGGCAGGGTCCTTTTACAGGTTTCAGAAAAGACTCCCACTGACTGATGTATACAGCCACGTGGCGAACAAGAACCACAGCCATCGAACATGATGGATGCAAACCCCAGCCTTGCACCATGCACCCGCCGTTGTTCCCATTCCCACTGCAAGCTCCCTTAAGAAAAGACCCTTGGTCCCACAGCTGAACTACTGGAAGTCTAAGTACAGGCTGGAAACCTGAGATTATTGAGAAAATTAGCCAAAAAGAAAATTTAGATCTATGACTAAATTAATCCCCAGATTAATGCTATCAAAGCAAATGGTGTTTATAGAAAGTCCTGTTTTCTTTATATGCATGTGAGAGAAAATCAAAAGCATGCTAAAGGCAAATTTCATCTAGCAGAATTGGAAAAGAGAGCATGGGGACAAAGCTGTAATTACTGGTATTTCCTATCTGTTGAAACTTGTGGGTGGAAAGAGAGGCAGTGAATAGAGTATATTCAATGGCATTAAAATCGGTTTCTTTTTCTGGACTTTAGCTCAACACTGCAAATTAGCAGGGAGAAAATAAGCCTCAGAGTGAAGAGGCAGAGAAGCCAACTTCCTCATGTTACTCTTTGCTGTTAGAAAAAAAACTCATTTTTTTCCTTCAAGAATTCAAATTCCTAGCAACCCAAACTACAGCTGCATGCTGACAAGAAGAGAATGTATAGCAGATCTCAAGTGTTTCGATGTTCATGTGTCTATACATACCATTATCCTGGTTTCCTTTCTAAACATGTTATTTAATGAAGAGAGGACACAGGCATGCTGTTTAATTAACTCCTGCTTTCTAAAAAAGATGGCCTGACCCAGATTCATCATGTTCCAACTTAGGCACCTGCAGAGGTACCTGAATTCAGAGCATCCCGTATACAGTCAGTTGAAGGGATAAGACCATCCCGATCATGATTTGGACCACCAGAGATCAGAATTGCCATTCCTAGGTGCCCATCTCTTTCTGCAAACTATCACAGGTACTTAGAATAACTGTGCTCCTAAGTCAGCCATTTCACAGAACCAGGAAGGGTGACTCCAGACCTTAACATATCTCTACTTATCACTGTCTTCGCACATGCAAATTTCTCTTTTAAGCAATAGCTATTATTTGAGTGAATGCCTATAGAAAAATAGGAACAATTAAAACACGTTTTTCTTACAGTAAAAAAAATGTATCTTGCAGTTTGAGATCACTGCGTAGACCTGGATTATTCTGAAGAAGTCCTATGTCATAAAATGTTTACTTAGTTCCCAATTTATTTTCACAACAGTTAATAAATGGAATAGCTTGAGGCTGTATTTTCTGTACAGGTTTAAAAGTGTAAGTGAAAAATAGCTGAGATGTAGCTAAGAGTAAAAGTGGTGTAGTATTATTATTAATAATAGTATTAATATTAATGTTGTTGTTGGGGTAATGTAGGGTTGGCTGGTTGTTCTGTAAACACAAAATTCAATTTGAAGCGTCTACCCTTGAGTATCTGTCAGTCACATTATTCTCCAAACCCACCTAAAATACTGCAAGCTATAGGAGGAAATCCTGCTTTGAATAAAATAAGTTTTAACTATTAGTTTTTTAATTGATTTAATACAGCCTGTTCTTACATGCAGCAGTATTGATTTGTATTAGATACTGTTTAAGGTGGATTTTCATCTTAACTGTTCTAGAATGTGGTTTAGTATTTAATACTGCTTCAGTCAAGCTAGATATGACACTGGAGCAACACATTTCCTAAACATTTTTATAAATGGGTTATATTTTCACTTTACTTACTAAAGTCCTTTATTTAATGATTATCAAGCCTTAAATGAAAACCAGAAAACAATAAATGGCTTGTTCTCCTCTGCATTTCCCTCACTATGCGTGCACAGACACACATGCAGCTATCATTCTTACCGTGCTCTTGGCTGGCCTCGCTCACTGGCAAACCTAGGGCCAGCCTGTGATCCCGTATCGATTGCAGCAGGACATTAAAAGGGCTCACAGTGCTTCACAGAGACACCCTATGCAACGCTGGGGCCAGGCCTTCAATGCTGAATTCTTCAGGGAAGGGATTGCGTCTTTGTATTTGGGGGTTTTTTCCAAGAATGTGTCAAAGTACAGTCAGAATTACAAATAAGATTTTTTTTTTTTTTTGTCTATGGAACTTTGGCATGTCTTGATGCACAGTGTTTTATGTTCAAAATCCTACCTCAGCAACACATGTGTGAATTAAAGCATCCAAAGGAACAAGTCTGGTTTGGCCCTATTTAAAACCTGCGTCTTCTGTTTAAGATTTAACTACCATTCATAGTTAATAATTTTAAACCTGTCACCATGGTACCAACACAGAATCCCTAGAAATACAAAGTGACTTCTGAAATGTGGCTCTCAGGTGGCCACTGCTGAGTCACACTGGTTTGTTCTGCATTTGCTTGGGGAAATGCCCTATATGCAGTGCTCGGGTGGGCTTTACCTTGGCTCCAGAGCAGATTTGGGCAATATTATTGTGCCAGCCACTTGTTTTTTCAGCTTTCATCCCAGCCCCTGGCTCTAAGCAGAAACCCAGTCTATCTTTAGCACCAAATATCTGATGGAGAGGTGCAGCAACACAACCTCAACATACCCCCAAGTCAGGAAAACTTCCCTCCATCCCCCCAAACTCCTATTGCTGTTTTCTGACAAAGATAACACTTCTGGCTTTGCCCTCCATCCACAGACAGTTTCGCACCGGCCCTGTGTCACAGCCCTGGCGCTGGAGGGGGATGCTGGCTGTGGGGAGCAGAGCTGTCCCCGAGGAGCAGTGTCCGCCAGCCCCCCCCCACCTGGCACGCACAGCCTGGCTGCTCTTGGCCCTCGATGTTTGCCAGCTAGAGAAGCTGAGACAGGCAAGCTGCACACTGGGCCTCTCTTTTCTCTCTCTTTTTGCCTCCTCTTTGGAGTGCTCGGTGCCCACCTCATTTCTTTAAACACATTTGCCCCGTCTCGGTTAGTTTGTCTCCTAAAACTCATTCAGGATTCCTGGGGGAGCTGATGTTTCTTGGCAAATGGATGTGTTGTTAAAGAAAAAACAAGCCAACTACCATTTCCAGAGGTCCTCTCAGGAAGTTTATATTCTCTCTTTTCCAGGGAGCATTTACTTTCCACGGGAGCATGATCGACATGCCATTACTGAAGCAGGCACAGAACATTGTTACGCTTGCCACAGCCATCAAGAAAAAATGAGCTGGTAAATGAAGCTCTCGCCATGGGGCCCCAGTAGCTGTTTTAAAAGATGACTATAATACTTGGGGGAAAAAAAAAAAAAATTAAAGACGTCAAGCTTAAGCAGAAATTCATTTCCATTTTGCAGATCTGTCATAGTTCGCTTGCCAGAATTGCTAATTACTAAAACTATTCCCAACTCAAACCACTGCTCGCTCCTGCACAGCCCATGTACTACTCAGCCTGCAATGAAGTAACATGACCGACTGTGTGACATCATGGTAATTACTACGAACGTGGGATTGTGACTTCACTGAAGGAGAAAGGCAAATTGGAACCTGTGAACTCTGTTAATAGAGCAGAGGAAAACCAGGTCAGTCGCTTCCATTTGTATCTACGCTTCTTCCCGCTCCAGTGCAGAACTGCTGTCCGAAAAGGCAAAGCCTCGAATAATTACGCACCAGTTGAAATCATCGCGATGAAAATCATTATCCTGCGTGGGCTTCGCATGTCCCATCCACCCCGCCTTCTGTAAATGCGCAACAGCCATTAAAAATATTGCTTCGACAATGCAGGACTCTTGACTTTCTTCTCTTTTTTTAAGCAGTCGCTATTGAGAGCGTTTCCTCCTGGAAGCGTCCAGCCCAGGAAGGGTTGGACGGCAATAAACTTGTAGTTTTCGGAGGCACAATGCAGCAGAACTTGTGCATATGGTCTCGAGTCAGATTTACATCACATTAGGGATACGGCTACAGGTCATGTGGGCCGTGTGGTTAACGGGCTTAGTAAAGCTGTTTTGAAGAGGTTAACCCAGCTTGTAGTAAGGGTAAATAAACATAACAACCAAGCATTGTCCTCTATTCAGCATGTACTCTTATATGGAGGGCTAAAGGGTATTGAAGCTGCAGAGGATCAACTTGTGGTTGCCAGAGGACTCCAATGAAGTTTGAAACACCAACAATCAGAGATTTTGTTTCTGTTCCTCATTAAATCATGAGCTTTTGTGCTCAGACTATGAACGACTGTTCTTTAAGAAATTAACAGAATGGGAAGTTTTAAACTATGCACCAACCTTTTCATGACCTACACAGCAGCAACGCTGCTGCACTTAGACAAACACCGCGGGGAAGGCTGTTCTGTTTATTTAAATTTGTAAATAGAAAACAGTTGTTTTTTAGTTTCATTTTTCACCGCCTCCATGGCCATTTTACGTATGGAGTCACAGTGCCTTATTCCTCCCATCTGCTCCCTTAGTATGTTTCCCCTCGTCTCCGAGCAGCGATTTAAAACATTTTGGGTTATTTTTTGGTTTAATTAAGGGAAGAGGAAGGGGGGGAGGGGGGGGGAACAAAACAAAACAAAAACAAACAACCAAAAGCCACCGACCAACCTGCGTGGAAGCAGCGAGGAAAGGGAGGGCGGGGGCGGCGGGAGCGCCTCGCCGCGGCCCCCCCGGGAACGGCGGGGACACACGGGGCTCGGCCCGGGGGGCGCCGGAGGAGCGGGACGGGGAGCGGGCGGCACCCCCCACCCACATAGCGCTGCCGGGCCCGGCCGGGGGGCGGCGGCGGAACCCCCCCGCCGTCCCTCCGCGGACTTTGGGGATGCGCGGCGGCGCCGGCCGTCCCCCCCTTCCCTCCCTCCCTCCCCCCGGGTCCCGTCCGAGGGCGCTGCGCCGGGGCATCCCTTACAGCGCGGGGACCTCCGGGCTAATCTGATTAATTAAAGACTACCTGTTTATATAGCGCCTCGCAGCCACCACCCCCCCCCCCCCCCCGCCCCGTGCGTTTCAGGGCACCCTCCGTTATTAATTCTTGGCTGACTAAATTATGGGTAACACTATTAAAACATTATCAGAACTAATGAGAAACAATTACTTAGAAGATGAGCTGGGACAAGCCGGAGCTGGGCACATGTGTAGTTATCCCCGCAGATTACGTTAATAAATCATCAGGTGCAAGGCAAGACGGAGGCGAGGCCTGGCGCAGGGAACGGAAAATGAGATTTATGAGATATAGGGTTTGGTACGGTTTTTTTGCTTTTTTGCATAATTTTTTCATTAATCTCAATAGGACCCGTGTGGCGTAGATTGTTTTATTCCCTTAATACCGCGCCGGGGGAAGGGAGGGGAGAGGAGAGGGGGGGAAGAAGATTTCAAAAAATAACGTCTTCATTGTTTTATTGAAGTCTTAATGACAATGCATGACAAGCCCGCGGGAGCTGCGCGGCCGCGGAGGGCAGCGCGGGGGGCGGCGGAGGCGCACCCGAACCCCGCCCGCGCCCGCCACCTCCGCTCCCTCATTAAACCCAAGAAATATTAATAAGCTTATTCGAGGTGTTTACGCGCAACCCTTTGCTTCCGCGGCTGACTGCTTAAGTAACTTCATTTTGTGACCCGCACGCGGAGACATCGAATATGCAAATCAAATGTGGGCTTTATTGACATTTCTCCTTAAATTTCCCCGACACACACCCCTCCATCCCCCCGCCAGCGGAAAATTCTGTTTCCTTTTAACAGTCTTAACGATCTTCGCTCTATAAGAAATAAAATCCTATTTATTTGTTTTTTCGTTTACTTTAGGAAGCTTTCCGTGTTTTTCCGGCTTTATTCTTCTCCTCTTTCTGTCTTTTTCTTTCTCTCTTTTTCTTACCCGCCTGGTGCTAGGCAAGCAATTGATGAAACAAAACAGATTATAAGATTAGCAGCAGGATTTTGTGCATATTAATGATAGGGAAGGGCACCGAATGGGTTTGTAATTGCAGATCTTGCGTTTGGGATTGGGAACTGTAGCCCTGCTACAGCAAAGACCCCCCTGTGAGGTTTTCACATTGGAACTTAGGGGAAAAGTGAAAAAGTAATTACCAGAGCACAACACTGAAATGTTAAAGCACTTATTCTTTCTTTCAGCGTTCTGTTTTAAAGGGGGAAAACGGGCAAAATGGAAAATAAATTACTTTCAAATAAGTAGGTTAGCACCTGAATGCTGGTGCGCATTTTCCCGTCTTTTTTTTTTTTTTCCTCTCTCCTTTTTTTTTTTTTTTTTTTTTTCAAATTCTAGCAATTATTTGGCAGGGCATTTGCTTCTGAACCTACCATCGAAGCAGCAGAAACGGGGGAAGGGAGGGCAGGGAGACCTCGGGGACAGAGGGGCACTCTGCCTGTGAGGTTTGAAGCAAGTATCGCCAGGAAAGCTGTTCAAAGCTGCAGTCTGAAATTTAGAGGGATTTTTTTGTGTGTGTGGTTTTTTTTTTTTTTCTTTTCTTTTGGTTTTGTTTTGAAATCGGGGCTTAAAAGGAAAAGATTGTTTTGGTTTCCTCTTCGACACAAGCATCAAAAGGTATTTTAGTAAGGGATGTATTTCACAACCACAAATCCCTTCCAGGACCGGGTTGTTCCCTGCAATATCGCGAAGTAACCTGACACTGAATTTTGACTCTTATTAAGGGTCCCACCTTGTTTCTTGGGCTGTTTCGGTCCTCCTCCTCTGAGCTTACTCTTCCTAGAAATCTGGATTGTTGCTTTCAAAACACAGTGCTCAGTTACTGACTTTCCTAATCCTTCTCTCCTGTGATTAACAGCAAAAGATGGCTTAGGTTTAATGGCACCTACTCGCGCGTATTGTTTTAATTCTGCTTTCAACGGAAAATAAATGTATCTGGTGGAAATTAGGCTTTGAAAACTATTTTTTACGAGCCAATAAAAAGGAGTATCTGTTCCTCAGGCAGTAATTTCTGATTTCGAATTGGGCGGGGAGGGGGAAAAAAAACAAAAACAAAACAAAACAAAACAAAAAAAAAACCACGAGAGAAAAGCAAACCCAACTTTGACCGCATTTCGTCCATCCCCTCGCTCCAACCCTCTCTTCTCCCTCCTTCACCTCCCTCAGGTTCAGAGCATGGCAAAGCACCGAAACAGGACTATTTTTAAACTACTGTTTTAAAGATAAAAAAGGGGAAGGCAGAAGGGGGAAAAAAGCCCGTGAGGGCAGCATATTATTTTCTATTTTTCCCTGTGCCCCAGGGGAGCCGGAGACGGGGGGGACCCGCGGGGCGGGCAGGGCTGCGGGACGTTTTTTGGGGTGCTGGTATTTGCAGGAGCTGCCGCGCTGACGGGAGAGGGGAGGGATGTCCCCGTCCTCCCGACCCGGGTTCGAGAAGCTGCCAGCGATGCCCGGGTTGGCGGGAGGGGACCTCCGCGGCACCCCACACCGCCGCGGGGCCGCCGGGCTGCAGCCGCGGGGCGCGGGGGGGTGGATTGGATGGACGGACGGACGGACGGACGGAGGGAGAGCAGCCCCTGGCCCCGCGCCTTCCCCCGGTCACCGGCGGAGAAAGAGAAGAGGGGAAAGGGGAAGGAGGAAGGGGGTGCCTTAATCACACCATTACACCCCCACCAGTACGGTCTCGTCCAGCCACCCTCACATCCAGCCACCCTCACGCCCACAGCCCTCCTTCAGCTGGGACCAGGGTGCCTGTGGAAAGACCACCTGCAGAGAGGTACACACACCCCAGCCTGGCACCAGTGGTGCCCTCCATCTCCTCTACCCCTTCCTTCCCCCTCACAGTCCCCACTGGGTCTCCTTGTCCCCTCGGTGCACCCCAGGTCTCACTTCAACCCCCAGCTGTGGGTGTCACTCACTGGGAACAGGAGGGGGGCTTTCCTCCCCATGTCCAGGAGTGCAGGGTATGGGATGCAGAGTGGAAATGTCCTGCGTGTGCCCATACAGCAAGCAGGGGAGAAATCAGCTAGCCTCATTTTCTTTGGGGTTATTGCTTCCCAAATGTGTGACAGCAAAACCAGTACCATAAAGTGCTGCTCAGAATGATGTATTTAGAAATGCAAGCAGCCCAATTCTTAAAGCTGTTGTCGGTGCCCACTGCCTGACAGCATCATTTGAAGCTGATCATCAGCCTGGTGAGAATGAGGAGTGCGAAATGCCTGGGCCACTTTCTTGGGCCTCTGTAATTTGAAGTGTGACTCCACATAGCTTTGGGTCTTATGCTTATAATTTTGTTCCTATTTCTGCTAGAGCTGCTAATGTTATTAAAGTTGTGATATCAAGCACATGCATCAGTTAGGAATTTTTCAAACTGAAGCTTGCTAAAGGTAAAAACCTTGTCCCTGTGTGACACATGCCTGCAATAGCCTAGAATTTATGGGAGACCCATTTCATGCTGCTGGGAAGACCTGGTCTAGGCTTCCTGATACCTGACTTAATTCCTTGCTTCTTTTTGCAATAATCTCTAATATATAGCAGTGTTTGTGCAGGTCTGGTGTACTGTGGGATGCCACTGGAAATGCTTCATGTTAACTCTGCATGTCCTGTCTTACATCAAAATGCCACTCAGATGCAGTTGATAGTGCATGTATCTGCAAATCTGAGCATCCCTGAGAGCCCTGCCTCCAGTTTTATCACCAAAAAGCCTGTGGTTGGATAATACAGAATTAAATATTTGCAAGTGAGGGAGAAACCAGTGGCAAAGGATGTGCAAGGGCTGTCCAGTTACATGACTATTGTTGCTGTGTGACAGCACAGGTGGGAGAACAAAATCACTTACACCCTCTTCAATCACCAGTGCTTGGTCTGTCAGTAAATGGTCTGTGTTTTACTTTGACTTACTGAAAGAAGGTTCCCCAGGTGTATGGTATTTGGTCAGGGTGCAGGGAAGAGCTGTGCTCTCTGCCCATGAGATGCCTCAGCCAGAGCTCTCCCTCCAGAGGCTGCCCACCCCTGCCTGCCCCACGGCTGTGCCATGCCTCAACCTCAGTGTTCATGGGACTGCTGGGATACTCCCGAAAGCCTACCTGTTCATTGCAAAGCGTTCACTTTCAGCTCCACATCATGATGCTCTACTCAGAGACTACTTGAAATACATAGTAGGCAGAAACATCTATAGCTTTCTTTACTATCAGTTTTGGAAAAAGCAGTTTCCCCTGAAAGAAAAGGCCAGTCCTGTACAAACAGCAAAATCTCTGTTGGTGCAGTTCTGAGATTTTGCAAGGAGTTACAATATCCTGAGGCGAAGTGGATTAACAGACTTCACCATACAGATTAATTGGTGTCTAATATTTTGTTGAATATTAAAGATAGGCCAAATTTACAGAAAAAGTCACACAGTAAGTTCTGTAATAAATGTAAATATGTCTCTACATTGTAGCTATGTTAGGCAATTCTTTCCTTAATGTCTAAGCAGTATTTGTTAAGGTGGGTGTGTGAGGGCCATGTGTACAGTGCACGTTTGCTGTCAAAGCCTAGGGAAATAAGTGTGTCTTTGTGCCTAGGTTTGCCTGAAGCACTCATGTTCCCAAGTATAGAGAGACAGAGAAAATTGGAAGGCTGTCCCTTTTCACATGGAGGGGAGATGTAAAGATCTGTGCTCAATTCCTGGCCTCACTCCCCCCTTACTGGCATCAGTTTGTGTCAAGTTTACCAAAAAACCCTGCTGCTGTAACACTCCATTTGAGAGGCAGGGGGGGAAGGATAATAAACTTTTTTTTTAATTGCTTCCCTGGCTATAAATTAGCATGCATTGGGCTAAATTTTTTCCCCTGAACAAAAGCACAATTGACAGCGAGGCTTAGGGAAAGTAGGGAGGGAGCTCTGAGCCCCAAGGCTCCCCTGCGTATTGAACCTGAGCAGGGGGAGGCCTTGTCTATGCCCAGAAGTTGAAGGGCACTGAGAACTACAACAAAACAATAGGGATTTTTATGTTTCACTGACTGTTTTTGCAGCTGCATCTTCCCCCCTCCTTCTCTCCCCTCCCATTATTTCATGTGAGAACCAAGTATGAAAATAGAAGCCATGGCTTTTCCCCCTGCTACAGCCAATGTGCATAAAACCGGGCCAGAAATCACCAGAAATCTGACATTAGTTTTAAGTCACTGTTATGGGCAAAAGCAGAAATTGTTTTGTGCTTCTACACCATGTTTCATTTCTGTTATTACAGATGTAAACACAGGGTTGAAGCTCACCGACTGCATTGTGGGTTCAACGTGATCATTTTCGCATCCCCGAGGCTCACGATGGCATTTGAGGAGGAGCTGGCAGAACCCACTGATTTCTGCTTCTGCAGCTCCCCCTCCACACAGACATCCCATTCAGCCCTAGAATATCTGATAAACCATCTCTTCCCATGGTAAAAAGCTCATATAAGGTGATTTTAATCTGGAGCTGTCTGTGGAAGCTACCGCTCCTATGGTGCATCCCGTTACCAACCTGAACAGAGACCCAACTACAAGTAAGAAGTAGGTGAACACAGACCACAAGTTGGAGAGCAAATGTTAACAGAGAGGCAGTCCAAGGAGTGGGGAAATACTGGTGGAGAGTGGCTGAGAAATGGCTGAGGGATGGGGATGGAGAGGACAGATGCATGCCTGTCCTCTCATACTCTGTGGTGGAGTCATCTCTTGTTCTCCACGTCTGTAGGCAGAAGGATTGGCAAAAATCACTTTAACTGCAGCAAAGGAAAGCATGAACATCTTCACTGTTTGTAAAACAAAAAAGATATCTAATTGAAGATGTTTCACAATAAGATAAGTCACTAAAGGAAAGGGGTGAAGTTTCTTTAGAGAAGACGAGGTAAGCATTTGCCACAGGACCTCCATGAGGGGAGTGGACTAGGTGAACCCTGAGGTCTTTTCTAGTAATTTTTTTATACTACAGGGGGTGTGTGTGTGTGTGTGTGTGTGTACGCTATAAAATGGACAGAGATGCAACAAAAAAGGGCAGAAAGAGGAACCTTAGAAACTGAACAAGGCAAGAATAGGAAACTTACTTTCCTACCCCTATACTTTGTCAAGCTGTGCTTGCACTTTAGTCTCCTGCCTAAATATCTCTACCAATGAATAGACAGTTTCCCCCTATGAAAAATAATTTTCTTTCTTTCTTTCTTTCTTTCTTTCTTTCTTTCTTTCTTTCTTTGTTTCTTTTCTTTCTTTCTTTCTTTCTTTCTTTCTTTCTTTCTTTCTTTCTTTCTTTCTTTCTTTCTCTCTTTCCTTCTCTCTTTCTTTCTCTCTCTCTTTCTCTCTTTCTCTCTTTCTTTTTCTTTCTCTCTTTTCCTTCCTTCCTTCCTTCCTTCCTTCCTTCCTTCCTTCCTTCCTTCCTTCCTTCCTTCCTTCCTTCCTTCCTTCCTTCCTTCCTCCCTTCCTTCCTTCCTTCCTGGAAGACCTACAACATGGCTATTTAGGGAGATGAAGAAGTCTCTGTATTTTCACATATAGCCTTCCCAAATTCTTCAATGTTCTTTTTAATTCAATGCACCTTTGCCCCAGGGAGCAGACTGTGGTGGGCTGGAAAACCCAGGGTACAGTCTTCTGAACAGTGTGTCGAACCTCTCCCCAACCAGAAACCCCAGTAGATGCTGAAGGTGCGACTGGGCAGTTATGACTCCTAAGGTGTGCTTCCTAACAGGTACCAATTTCGTTTTGTGTATCAGCAACGAAGCAATGAATCCAGAGCACCAAATCTCATGTTAAGGTACACTCCTCCTACCGCTGTTGAGGTTCTGACATTCTTTATATCCTTTAAAACTTTTCTTTATAGTTTGTATCTCTTTTAAAAATATATTTACTACAGATGTGATATCACTTCCAAAAGGCAAATCATTTTTTTCTCATTATATTATAGAACAGAGCATTTGAAAAGATCATTAAAATGCTCACATTTGAATAAATTTCAGGCTAGTGTCCTGTTATCCAAGGCTGTGAGGGGCTTTTTTTATTATTATTTTGGGTGATTTTTAAATTGGTGCATTTTCGGCTGTTATTATTAGAATTATATAAAACATCTTGTTTGCAGAGCTGTGAAATGCTTTAAAGGCATCAATTGAAATGACATGGCATTGTCCAAATGGAAATTTATTTCCTCCAAAACACTGTCCTGGACATCCAGGTGGTAATAAACATTTTTCAACCATGTACAAACTGTGAATTGTATTTGAAATTAAATCTCCGCGTTAAAATCTGCATTGCTGAACCTCCCGCTGGCAGCCACCGTTCTCCTGAAAAGTGACATCTTCCCTGGCACTGATGGGGTGGGAGTTCTCACGCAGATATTACCAAATGATTTCCTATCGCTCTTCAGATATCGGGACTTTATAGCAATTTATACCTAAAAACTACAAAGGATGTGAGGTGTGTGAGGGATACAGGAGGGGGCTACCTCGGCTTTAGTAAGTATAGATGGTTTTGTCCTGACACACAAGGGTGGAAACCGTTTTACAAACCTCTATTAAAGCAGCATATTGCTGATGTCACAAATTATGTCATTTTTCAGCAAGCTGTTAGGTAGCAGCAGGATACTTAGAGGTCCCAATCTGAGTTCACAGCTTGAGGCCTCATCATCCATTGAAGTCAAGGAAATACTCCAGTCTTCTGGCCCTCTGTTTACAAATAATATATCAAGAATCAGGATGCCCACAAATGAACTTTCAGGCACTGAGCTAAAGGAAATGGGTTTGTGTGTGTATATTTTCATGTAAATATACATACATACATACCTGTATATGTGCACACATACATTTGTGTGTAGTACAGCTGAAGTCTACAGTTTGTCATCATATTTTCTTTAAAGAAGTATGCTTCATTCTTCCTTGGTATATAGAACTGATTCTTCATAGTCAGTTCTGTGGCCATTTCACACACAGAAACCCCACCAAAGTTAGAAATATACACACAGAAAAGGGGAACACAGTACTCCCGATCACTTCTCCTTTTAAAAATAATGGTATTTTAAAATAACTAGTGCTTATTTTAATAATTTATAGCTCTGATTTTAAAAGATATACATAAGAAGAGATTTATCTAATTTATCTATAATGCAGTTGATTTGATTGTGCAAAATAAAATAGACAGAATGTCTAAACACATACTAATTGGTACGGCAGAACAGCTCGCTGGAGGCTCTCCTTAACTCCTGTATGAACCATATTTACACACAGATGTTTATTTCCCCCCACTAGAGCGGAATATACCATCATGGTTTTTTGACAATGCACATACACCTGGGAGACGACAGCCTACGTTAGGAGACATAAAATACATAGTATGTGGCCTGAGATTGTGAAACAACCCAAGAGAATGAATTAAATTCAAAGCTAACAGTGCCAGATTCATCAGTGAATGCTTTCACCCCTCCACCCCATGTATTAGTGGGAGCCAAAGATGGAGTGTCAAGGCACAGCTTTGGATTTCCTGACTTCTGCCAGTGTGTTAACATCACTCCCCTAACAGAACGAGCGTGCTGGCAGGGAGATGGATTAGATGGCCAAACAAGGCATTTTTATCCCTGCACTCTCTCCCTAAACTGATTCCAATATTTTGCTACTTATTTACTGACGATGTTGGCTGTAACTTCCTCTAGTGGAAATTATATTATAGGGTTGGATTAGTTTCTCCTCTACAGCGTATCCCTGATTTAATTACCACTGCAGCTATCCCCCACTATCTGCACAATAAATGCTGTTGCTTACAGAAACATGATTACAGGATTAGAATTATTGGGCCCTCGCCCAGACGAACGCGGTGACATAGCATAGCACTGGCACCTCTGAAAGCTACACTGACCTCAGGCATCTCTACATCAAAGGCCACAGCCACAATCTGAGCTTCATTAGCTTTCAAGGCTGAAGTTACAGGAGCACTACTTCCTCAGACACTAATGGGAAACACTCTCCTCCATTTGCTGTTGAGGTGTTAAAAGTTCCTCTTAACATCAGTTACTGAGCTACAGCTTCACCGGTATCCCAGTAAAATAAAAATGACTTGTGGGGTGGGAGCTGAGGTCAAATTGAAAGGCTATGTTGGACATCCCTTACTCAAGCAAAGGGCAGTCCCTGGCACAGGGATACCTTGGGACTGAGGACTACAGGAGGAGGTGCACCCCAAATCCCGGACTGCGAGCTCTAGGGGAATTCCCGCAGCTCCTGAAGGGTTTCATATGGTTGCACCAACTGTTTAATGACTGAGGTATCTGAAGGACGCTCTGGTTTTCATTTGTAAGATGTGATGCAGATGACTATGCGAACAGGAAGAGCTTGGCAGCTAGCTGCAACTCAGAGCATGTGCGTCACGGGGTCTGCACTCGCCGTGAGAAAGCTGTGAATTGTGGTGATAACTCCTCTAGTCTCCGTGGCTGATCTGCACCTACAAGGAGGAGACTTGGCAGGTAGCATTTCATCCCACAGAGAGAAAAGCTAGTCAGAGAGAGAACCACAAGGTAGCAAAGCACTAGGTAGGATCAAATTGAATTTTTGCTTCCAGCGTACACTTCCTATGTGGAAATGTCTCTTAAATTATGGTGTACCTCAGTTCCTCTTTACACAGCTGAAACATTAGTATTTCCTCTGTCTTGTCTATTTTGAATGTGCATTGTGGGACACAGGTCACCTCTTATGATGTTTGCACAGTGCTAGCATAGTCATTTGGGGCTTGCAGTCATTATCTTAATTGAATAGTAATATACAAAAGATGAGGCTATGTTATTGCACAAAGAAACCAGCTAAGTGGCTAGGTGGTGTGCAAGAAGCCCCAAAGCTTCATTACTCTCTATACAGAAGAGGGGAAGAAATACTTGTTCCATGAAAATACTTGACAATGGTAGCACATAGCCCACCACAGTGAGCACAGAGAACCAGGAACTGGCTTTATATGAGAATGAAATGGCTGAAATACATCATTTGAATTAAAAGATCTGAATAAGACTTAAAAAAAAAAAAAAAAAAAAAAAAGAGGAAGGTAGAAGAGAGCTAGAGGGTTTACACAGGAGGGCTTGCTTTTCTTTCTTCGGTCCAACTAACCTTCTCTGGTGCTTTGCCTATAGGACTGTCGTTTCTATTTTTTAAGATGATTCTGAATAAAGTGGCTTGCCCATGAGCCTCCAGGCTGGGCCAGCTGGATAAGGTGGGCTGGTCAGGTGCTGCCAGGGATAAGGCTGAGGAATTACAAGGCTGGCCTCTGGAGCTAAGCTGCTCCTTCTCTTCAGGAGGTAGGAGAGTTCCCCAGGTCTGAGGAGCTCCTTGCAGCTGGAAGGTTTAGTGGGCTCAGATATTAGCAGGAACACATGTTGGCTCCAGCTTGCATGTTTGATAAAGCTCAGAAGCTTGCTTCAACTGGCAAGTTTAAGTTAATCTCTCGGGTTTGTTCTGCCCTAAGCAGCCTGTTCATGTTGTCAGAGCTCATTTCAGTTTTCCAAGCTTTAGGCTGGGTTAGGAACTAAGGCACAATTAGAAACCAGAGTAAGAAGAATTCAGCTGATTTTCAGCTAAGCACCTTTTCATCACAGAGATTTACAAAAAGGCATTTATTTCCTAGGAAGTTGTCACTGGATTTCCTTTTAAATTAAATTAATGTCATTCAAGGAAATAGGAAATTCCTCCTTATGTATACATTTTTCATGAATTACTGATTCTTTCCAGGCTTTCCCTTTGCCACATGCCCAGGGCAATGACCCCCGGCTCAGGGATTGCAACAGCTCTCTGACCAGTGATAGTTTAAGTATTGCAGCAGCCACTGCTGTTACAGCAGAAATCCAAGCCCTTGGCTTTGAAAACTCGGGAAGTATGTGTTCTTAATTAGAAGCACTCAGTCCCCTTACTAAGATCAGGAGTGGTACTTAGACATAGGTCGACCCAGGGAGGGTAAAGAGGGCTCTTCTCCCTGTCAGCACCAGGAGCTGCAGCCCTTACTGTCATTTCACATGACACAGATGCAGCTCTACGGTAATTTTCATTTTCATTTTCATTCTCATTTTCATTCTCATTTTCATTCTCATTTTCATTTCCATTTTCATTTTCATTATTTTCTCATCTGTCTTTCACTTTAGTCTAGGGCAGCACATGAATCAAGGTAGGGTAATTGAGCACAAGAAGGGAAGACAGTGGTATCGTGGTCCAGGTGAGAGCATTGCTCTTTAGAGCTGGCATGTTCTTTAGAGGTGATGTACACCAGTCTTTGGTGTGACTCTCCTATTGTCACTAATGACTGTTGCCGTAAGGATTTCAAGGTGCTCAAGGCTCTGTGGGAGGGTCTAATTCAAAGCCTAGAAAGGTTGACAGAAATTTCGGATTGAGGGGAGCCCAGAAAATACAAAATTTAAAAGATCCAGAAATGCAGATTTATTTCTAAGGTTGTTTTTAAATACAAAAAAAAAAAAAAAAAAGGGGAACAAAACAGCTTCTCCCTTCCTCTGGCTTGGCAGCATGCTTTGTCGGAGAACAGGGAGGTGATCTTGGGAACACTTGCTCCAGCCTCCTGTTCATAAGTAGCAGGAAGGCCTGTCAAACCTGTCAAACTCCTTGAGCTCCTGGGGTTTACAGACTTCTCTCAGCTACCCCAAGCAAAACCACAATCCCATAAAGAAGCCTTTTCAGTAAAACCTTCTGCCATTTGCCTGAAGCCAACAAATCACTCGTTTAAAAAAAAAAACCAAACAAACAAAAAAACCCCACTATTTCTCATTTGGAAACATCCCTTCCCCCTCATGCTCACTCTCTACTGGTGAAGCCCCGAGCGATGGCCTTGCAGCAGCAGCTTTCTGCAGAAACCTGCCACCGTAGGGTATGTCAGATCCCAAAATCTGCAGTCCGTACAGAGGCCCAAGTGTCCCCGGTCCAAGGAGAGTTTGGCTTGGTTAAGGACTGCAGAAATGACCACCTGGCTTCAGTCAGAGCTCAAGGTCAGTGTAAGATGTCTTGCATTCATTCCTGTCCCTTGCCTCTTGGTGGACTTTTCTGAGCTACTTGGCTCCGGCTAACTGCCAAGGTCCATGTCCCCCACTATTTGCTGAAAGGTCAAGAGACATCCAGACTGTCTGGTCTTTGCCCTTCTTTTCATTCACTACATTGCCTCATTCTTTCCCTGCAAGTTGCTGTGAAAACAAAAGCTCCCAGATCATCGCCACCAGTCCCCACCTTTGCCCTCATGCTGCATCCACTGGCTGCCAGTCTCCAAACTGACCTCTGTCCCTGCCCCACCAGCATACGGCTGATGGAAAACTGCCGTGCCACTGATCCAAGACTCTAGTTGGCCATGGCACAAACTGCTGCAGTTCTATGGACCAGTGCTAAGTTATGGTGTCTAATACAGTGATAGAAAAAAGTGTAGCCTGAAAAGAAGAGGGCAGATGTGAAGCAGCAGCTGCTTGTGGAGGCATTATTGGATTTATTTGAATAGAGTTGCAGGGGCGCATTCTGCCCTGAATTATATGCCTGACCATGGGTTTGTCAGCTATTTTTCAACATCATTTTGGGCTTGTCCCAACTGGCATATGTCTTCAGCAATTATTTGACTAGCTATATGTCAAATCATATTGTTTGATTTATAGGTGGCAGATCAGAGGACAAGACACCATCATTTTTTCATGTACTTGTTGAGGGTAACAGAATCATACTCAAAGTCCATCATGGCAGAACCATAGCAACACCATAATAAATAAAACGGTGATTGCTCAATGGGAGCAAAAAGTGGCAACTTCAAGCTGCAATTTATTCACAATATGGGAGACGTGCTCTGGCAAGAGTTAAGCAGTCATTAATACATGTATCATAAGGGCAGAAGTATAGCAGAAGCAGAAGTCTGTTGACAACACAGTAAACAATGATATCATGAAGACTGAAACAAGACTTAAAATATACCCTGAAACACAGGTTTTGGAAGCTGGCACTTAGCCTATGCGATGATCTGAAATCCTGTTTCATTTTACATCTAACTTAGCATGCAAAAATCCACCCATGACCACCTGACTCAATGCTTGCAAACCCCAAACCATATTTAAGGTCTATTTTTCAAGATGGATTCATGTGAAGCAAAGAGGGTTTTTTTCTGCATCCTTAGAAATAGATAAAGACTCTTCAGCAGAAGCTGCAACAATCATACTATATGAAAAAGGAGCAGTACATGGACAATATTAGACTTGTTCTTCTCCAGAGTGCCAAATAAGAAAACAAAGTGAAAGGGGAAGAAAAACAATCTGACACCCTTCCTTAGGACCTAGCTACTGACTCCATAAGCAGGCCCCTTAATAGAGCAGAAATAAGTCAGAAAACTTTAATTAGTCTCCATGACAAAGGGACAGAATGCCTGTGTTTCAAGATAAGATTCATCCACAGCTATGGATTTTATCCAGAAGTGGTGCACAACCCTATATGTTAAAAAGCAGATACAACTATACTATACTTGTTGATTTTAGATATGTACGTATATGAAAGAATATGAATGTAATAAGAACAACTGACAGTAATATTTAAGATGCACTGACAAAAACTGTCACCCATTTTAGATGTCTTTTCCCTTACATTTCTTGCTTTTCTTATTTAAGAATAACCCTTGCAGTTCAGGATGGATAATGGCCACCAAACCAGGAATCCTTTCTCCAAGGGTGTATGAGCTGGATGCTTAAGGATAAGGATAAGGGCATGCACTGACACTTCCAACACACTTCTACAGCCCACTCACCTCCTTCATCTGTAGAGGACAGCAAGATACCCCAGCTTTTTACACTGTCTCAGACCCTGCACCAACAGTCATCTGTATTTTGTAAGGGCCAGCATCCTTATAAAAAGTGCGCAAAACTAACAGTTAGGACAAACTATCCATTTATCTGTGACCTGAGCAAATAAGATGAGTAGTCATTCAGACACAATCATGTGGAAGTCTGTGCTTTGGATGTTAAGTCCCATTTTTTAGTTTACCCAGGCTTGAAAAGGTACAGGAAAAGTTGGAAAAGGTTTCATAGTTAAGATAAAATGAGCAATGTCCTCAAAACTGTATTTATGAGAAAAAAAATAGCTGGTACTTTGCCTCAGGTTCATGCATGATGTACTAAAACTGAGGAGTGACAGTCAAGTGGATTAGGGGGAGGCAGAAGAGATCTCAGGACTGTTGTTCACTTTGTCTAGGGAAGAGCTGATAGGCTATACAAAACCGATGCATGTTGGAGGCAGCCATGTTGGCTCCTGCTCCACTGGAAAGAGAAATATTTGCCACATGGAAGCAGAAAACATTGGCAGGAAAATAACTTTAATTTCCAAACTTGAAAAGGAGTATTGCAAGCGTGCCCATCACCTGTGGACAACCTGAGGATGAGCGAACACTCCTTAGAGGAAGGAAACACAGCTCTCCCATACCAGTTACCAGCACAGAGACCTGGCTGACATTATAGACAGATATGGCATACATATGTAGTTATATGCACACATACTGGGAAAAGGCAGTGGAAGAAACCCCAGCTGTAACATGCTGTCTGAAAATGCTCATCCTTCTATATTTCTCCTCGTTTGAGCCTTGTGTCAGCTTAGGACCCAGGAGAAAGACTTTTAAAAAGACACATTTATATCTAGCCAGTGCCATGAGAGAGTGACAAAATCTTATGAGACATTTTGTCTCATCTACAGCCTTCCACGCCTGTTGTCATCTGCCTCCTGAGTCTAATGGAAACCTGCCCTGGATGGTATGTTCGTTGTTACTGTTTCAATTTCCTTGTCTTTTATTTATTTCCCTTGCCTCTCGAGAGCCATTCGGAGGTCCCATTACTTCCTGCTGACCAGGGAAGGCTATGAGAACAAATAGTTATAGTGGATTAAAATACACACAGTATCACAAGAAAAACAGAAGGAAGGGGGCAGGGGACTTGCTTAGCAAAGGGTGGTGGAAGTCGTGGGACAGAGAGCTGCCAGAAATATTGAAGTGGGGGTTTATGTCAAGATTTGTTTTAGACTTGATCTCTGCAAGGAACAGAGCTTCTGAATTCTTCCCGTGGCGGTACTGCAACTTGAACCTGCACATATTGAATCAGTCAATGTTTCCTTTGGATTTCAAATAAAAGTTTGTTTGAAAAAATGCAAATTATAGTCCCTGGCAGTGTGGATTCTCCTACCCATACTGGTGGAGGAGCCAGTCACTGTTGCAACAGAAAGAGGAGAGCTTGCACACAGCATGCTTCCCCTCTGTAGCAAAGGCACTACACTGACCACCATCTTCAAGGAAGACAGCATTTCTGCTAAAACGATGGACTTCGTTAGCCCCCCCATCTCTAGGGCAAATGAACCTTGTGGTCCATGCTTGACCCAGGCTACAGCAGATTGTATCTGCTGCATTTGGAAATTTTCCTTTCTAGCATCTGTTAAAAAATTATTAGCAGGTGCTGAAAACCATGGCCTCCAACCCAGAGACCTAGAGCCAAAATACCAGAGGGGAAAAAGTCAGTTCTTGACAACCACCTGACTCCAGGGTTGGACAAGCCAGAGAGACAATCTGCTGCTACGGGAGATGCCAGATCAGAGGAGGGAAGTGGTAGTACCTCATGCAATTAGTCTAAATTTTTTTTTTTTTTTTTTGAAGCTACAAGTGGCAGGGGCCAGTTCCTTGCCTCCATGAAGTTGTAAGTCTGGTGATCCCCTCTGGTGCCATAAAAGAGTTAGACCAGCTTGCAGCTGATCAAACTACCAGTGCACCACTCAGAATAACAAACTGAAGTCATTTAGTATTTGCTGTGTAAATGGCACGCTGATATGTATGTACATACCAGTGAACGCAGGAGAATAAATTCTTACATGCCATGTAATTACACACACACTCATGTAGAAATGAGCTGATATAAAATAAATATGCATATAGCTATGCCTATGCCTATACCAGCCTCCACTACAGGGTTATTGCATTGCCAATGTGTTGACATAAAAATGCACTTTTATGGATTACATCTAAATAGAAATGTGTGAAAAGGGATTTTGTTTTGGCTACAGCCCAGTCTCTTAATATAATTATAATTACTATTTTTACTACTGCTGCTACTACTACTACCACAGTAAATTGGGAGCCCCCTTGGTCCTACCTACGGTACAAATCGCAAGAATAAACCTGACTTAAAAAATAGGAATGCTGAAAGAGGGAGAGAGGCAGCAGGATTTCTCCAAGATGGAGTAGCAGGACAGGAGGTGGATGTAGGATTCACTTCTCCTAAATTCCAGTCCTCGGTGTGGCCTGGGCCCTCGCTGACTCTCTGCCACGATTTCATACACGGCTTTCTCAGGGAAGATGAGGGAAAAAAAGTACTTTATTGATGCAACGGGGAGAGTGGCTTTTGTTATTATTAGGGTGGCTCTGCTCAGCGTTTTGCAGCAGACATAGTGGTGGTAATCATCGGTGCTGGTTGTCCTGTGTGGCCAGGGCTGGTGACCATGGCCATGGTGGGGAGGATGTGGCAGCTACTGGACACTTTCCCCATGACACTGTGGGCCACCATGGTGGTAGCCACACAGCAGAGGTACCAGCTTGCTTAGGTCACAGACATGATGCCAAACGTGTGGAGTTGGGAACCAAGTAAGCATCTCTTTTCCCCTTTCTTTTTTCACCCACCTGCCTTCATTACAGACGTAGCGTGAGTCGTGCTGTGTTTCAGCCTGAAAATCAGAACTACGTCTCTCCTGTTTACTCCTTGACAGTTCGTCAAAATAGTAGAGTTTTTTTTAAATCTCTCCAAGGACAAAAACAATGCACTTTCGAGTGCCGTTTAGGTGTTTCCCAGATCTGCTGTCATTTCATGCCAGGGTCTGCTAGGTGCTTTATGAAAAAGCTCTAAGAGTACTGCTTTCTTTTTTGATATCAATCTGAAATGAGAGAGGCACACAGCCCATGCAGCTGGGAAGTGTCCCCACCACAGCCATTGCTCTATACCAGCCATGCTTGTTCAGAGGTACATATTTTCTGCCAGCTCTGGGGCTCAAAAAATGAAATAAAATAAAATGAGAGCATCCCCCCTCCTGCAAAGAAACATTTTGAGAGGAAGGGGCAGAAAACATAACATGAGCCTACCCAGCAAATGGCAGTGGCTCACAAGGACTAGGAAAGCTCTTTGCCAGGAGGCCAAATGGTTTGCCTGCAGCTCCAGGAAAAGAGATTCTATTTGGTGCTTGAAATCGTTTAAAGAAAACAAAGGATGACTGCTACATGCCTGCCCATGATAGTCTGGAGCACTGTGCTGTTGTGGGATATTTATGCCAACCAAATGGCATCAAAATACCATCGCGTAGATCGGGGCGAGCTGGTTGTACACAGGCATGCCTGTGGGACCTGCCTCCAACAGCTCGGCACACATTAGCTAACCCATCGAACCCCGAGGAAGGGAGGACATCATTCTCATTATCTCCATTTTACAGGTGTTGAAAGGGAGGTTGGGGAGATTTGCCACCAAGGGTGTCTGTCAGATCCAGGATTAGTGGTTATGGGTCCCAGCTCTCAGCCCAGCGCATAGACCATGCCTCTTAGAATAGACTGGGGGTAAGATTTTCATTTCTCTGACACAGGAGAGAAAAAAACACCTTCCAGCTTCCACTAAGGGAATTATTTCCTCCTGCCAATGCCTTGTTGATTTGTCTTCAGGGTACTGTTAGGATTAGCTGAGTTAGAAATCCATATTGTCAATTAAAATTTAATATTGTCCCAAAGAGACCCAAAAGAAGATAGGATTTTCAAGCAAGAATAACCAAGTTTGCACAACAGTGATGAGCAACAAGAAGCATCACTTAGGAAGAAGTCCTTTAAACGATCCTGCTCTGCTTTTGGTCTGTGTCCACATAAGCACATATATCAAGTGATTTGCACGCATACAACCAAAAAAACCCACTTTGATCTACACCACCCCCAAATCTTGCTCTCATTTTGGACTTTCTATCCATCCAGCATCAATCCTGCTCTGAATCCCTTTGACGTCAGGAGGAGCATGAACATTTCCTACCTCATTACTGCCTTTCAAAGGCAGCCACAACCACAAAAACTAGACCTCAGGGAAGGGGGCAGGAGGGGAGAAAATCTCTGCACGCAAGCCGAGCCCCACCTGCCAGTTATCATCTCTGCTTTGTGCTTTGAAGAGGCATCTCACCTCTTACAAGGGAAACAAGTTTGTCATGGAGGGTGATGTGGTTAGTAATTCTGTCTGTGCTTCCCCCTCTGAGCTGATGATGCCGTGGGCCCGGTGCTCCCTCCCGTGCTACAAAAAGAGAGTCAGTCCTGACCAGACCGATTCCCTGGCATCCCCGGTTCCTCCCAAGTCCCGCATTTCCCAAACTATTCTTTAAAAATGCAGTGCTGGTGGCTGAAGGGAAAGTTAGCCAGCAGTGAGTGGCCCCTGACAGAAATGTGTGTTTATAACCTGGCAACACAGATTTGGCTCTGAAATGTAATAGATCCCGTTATAATCTCTACACTCAAAGGCAGACTTGAGGTTTAAATAATCCTTGATTGCAAGATAATGTCCTGAGTGTATTTCAGCTTTACGGAAGTTTAGGATAAGATCTGTCTCAGCTATGAGACATATTCTCCCATCACTCCGCTTGCTGTTTTAACGCCACCACAGCTAATAACACCTGCTGAAGAGATGGTCACTTCTCTTGGCTAACTAAACCTGTACAGTCTCATGAGTCAAAATCTGAATGTGTAGAGCAGGTAAGTAATCGTTAATGCATAGCATGTCCCCTCTGGTCATTTAAATAAATTATTGACATTGGCATCACCAAGAAACGAACCTGGTACCACCTCAATGGTTGAGACCCTATAGGTAAGTGTAAATTATCAGAGTGCTTCAAAATTTTGAAACCTTCTGAAAACAAAAGAATAATCATGCAAAGTTAGTTGTAAAGATGTGTGAGTGCACATATGTGTCTGTGTATGTGAGTGTGCATGTACGCACGCCTTAATGTTTGCGCACCATAATGTTGTGACCTTAATAATTTGTTTTAAATGGTGGGTGAAGGATGCCTATAACATCCATATATGTATATCCAAGTTTCACACTTGCCATGCCAATTCTTATTGCCACGTAGTCTACAAATTGCTTCTGGGCAAGTGTAATCCTGGTTTTACCTCTGTATTTTAAAAATCATTTCCCTGTGTATTACCTCTTCGCAGCTTTATACATTTATGCTTTTACTCTCCAAATGCCTTGACTAGAATGCTATATCCCTGAACAGAAATATATTCCCCCCTGCTATTTTTCTGCAGGAGCTTGGTTCATTCAGAAACAAGGAAGAAAATACGAATGATTGTTTTTAAATTCCCTGACGTGCAGAGCTCAGACAAGCCACAGATGCAAATGTAAAAAGCAAATCTAGTGCTGGCATTAGGAAATGGCTGGGTTCACTGCGTTTGTAAAAAGCACCTTTATTTAGGCATGGCTTAAGCTGCCATTTTGATATAAACCCTGGTTTTCTGGACTGGGTACACTGAATCTGGCGTGATGCATCTACCATAGCCCCCTGTAATATCCAGCCATCAATCAAGCCAACACTGATCTACGCTCGCTGCCAGAGCCTGCAGCCTGCACATCCATGTCACTGGCAGCCCACGTATCCATCCCTTTTGTCACCAGGGAGCACCAGGGCCCCATGTCAGTCCAGCAAATGATACCGCTGCCCTCCGTGAGTCAGGAGCTTGGTGTCGGTGTGGAGATCCCGAGATGGGAGGTGTTGTGCCGTGTCATAGCACGGGCACTGCCCCAGCGGTGCAAGGGTAGAGGTGGGGTCCTTTTCTCAGGAGGTGAAGGTAGCCCTCCTTGAAGGAACAGATGGTGGCATAGAAAAAGTGCATATCCCTCTCCCCTGGGAGAGGGGCTATGCCGTAACAGGTGGCAGCCTGGGGACCAGCACAGGCTCTCTGCACATTTGTGGCCTTTCAGCATTACCCTTTCCAGCCCCACATCTGGGCTGTCTCTGCCCCTGCTCAGCCAGAGAATGGGACACGTGTTCCTCCCCAACCCTGTCCCTGCTGGTTATCAGACCCACAAGTCCTTTGGGGAGAGAGGAAGCTGCAAGTGATGCTTCTAGCAGGGCATCAGGTAAGATAGGCTTGACCGGGGCAGGACAGCATGATTTGGCCTCATCTTTTCTGAAGCCCAGAATAGGTTTTTTTAAATAAAATGTTCCACCCACACCCCCCTTTTAATTTGATTTAGATCCAATAAATGGGCATTGTAAAATTCTTAGTTCCTCAGTAGATGGGCAACTAAGAAAGGGAGGGAGCAACACTTTGACTCCTAGCAAACTTGGGACTCTGCTTCTTAAGTGGCACAGTAATAAAAAGAAAGCAAACACTACAAAAGAGGCCATTCATATAAAGCTGCATCTGCTGTTAAAGGGACCTTGCTGTCACCCTGTGCCCTGGGCTCTGCATGGTGACAAGGCGTTGGTTGTGTCCTTGGAGAGTTCGAGGAAGAAGGTGGCTGAACGCCAGCAGCATTGCCTTCCTTCCAAGACTGGGTTTTTCTTTCCCCTATATCCTGGAAAAATCCTGGTGGATTTTACTCTCCTAGTGAGCATGATCTGAGGGTATTTGGACGAGATCGATGCTCGTGTCTAGGAGAGGACTGGGAACTAGGTGTGTGTACATGCATGTGTTATCCATGTGTAGCAGGTTTTTAATCGCAACTACAGAAACAGTCTTTCTTTGGGGAGGACACAAAGTAGACCTGGAACAGCCAAGAGGCAGTTAAACTCACACTTTATGGTGGCTTACAAAACAACGAATGTAGCTTCATTTACATGGATATAAAATAAATCCTTAGTTCACCAACTCATGAACATCATGGGGAACTGGGGCTATTGGTCTCCCTGCTTCACTACCCAACTGAAAGAGCTCTGTGCCCACATTTTGTATTTGAGCTTAAGATCTTCCCATTCCGCCTGCTTTCTGTTTAAGAGCAGCCTGGTGCGGGATTGCATGCATACAGCCCAAAGCTTCACCTCCGAGCACTGCCTGGCAAGCTCACACCCCTGGGAAGGTCCCGGGTGCCACCTGCCAACATCAAACCCCACAGGTAGGCTCCCAGCATTCAGGGCAGGTTAAACTCAGTCCCAGGTTACATTTCTCTAACCCCTGCAAGATGCACTAAATGGCAAACGGCAAACGCATCTGGCATACAAACATTGCCAACGAGAGAATAGAAATCTGATTAAGTCCTGATGAAGTAAATGGGGGGGGGGGGGGAAGATGTTGGTAAAATTCTGGGTGGATTACCCTGAGCCCTTGGTCGAGTGATGGCATAGCATAAAATAATCCAAGGATCCCCGGGACTGCATGATGAACAGTTTCAATGGAGACTTTTTTCTGTGCTAGAGGAGAGGGAAAAAAATCTCCAAGGGCTGTCCCCAACAGTTAGACACTCTTGAAACCAGCAGCTGGTGCTGCCCTGGCTCGCCACCAGCAAACTCAGAATCTGAAAAGCTGCTCTGAGCTGAGCCTGCCTCCCTGCCCTGCAAGAAATGAGAACATAAAAGTCCAAAGGAAGCCCCCTGCGAGGGGATCTGGGCTGGGGTAGAGTCAAGGCAGCAAGCCCCTACCTGCCAGGCGAAGCCAGGGCTGTGCCTAAGCCTGGGCTGAAATGGGTTGGTTTGTGTTTGGTTATGGTTTTAAAAGAGAGGTTTTATGTCACCGTGGAGAGTCTGCATTTTTGTGGGATTCAAATATTCCTTAATTAGGTGTTGTCTCTTAGCAGAATGAAAAAAAGGGCTTTTATTTCATTTTACTTTGCCATTTTAATTTACTCCCGCTCGTGTTTAATAACCGGGTAGGGGAATGTTAAACAGCTGCTGCGAAATATTTGGTAGCATGGCCCCAACTTTCAAACACTATCGGCTATCCAGGTTGGTGATGGTGGGTGTCCGGGGTGCCCCTTCCAGATTTGGGAGAGGGGAGAGCTGATTGGGTTTGTCCTGTTGAACCTCCTTTCCTCACCCATTTCCCACGGGAGGCAGCTTTCCTCCTCCTTATTAAAGATGAAAGGGTCGGCTGCGAGAGGGTGCAGTCCCCAATAAATCTGCATTAACTCCCTGCCAGCGATGAGCAGCGCCAGCTCCGGAGGCTGACGGCTTGCTACTCCGAGAGGGCACGCCGGGGAGGTGCGGGCAGGGCAGGCAGGAGAAGCAGGAACAAGAAGGACGGGCAGGCGCGGGCAGGAACAGTCACGGGCGGGCAGAATGGGCAGCGGAGGCCGGAGCCGGGGGGTGCTGAGCCGCCCCCCACGGGCACCACCCGTGACTCTCCGGGGCTCCTCCCGTGACACCCCACATACACCCCCCGGGGCCTCGGGACGGCGGCAGCACCACACACACACCCGCAACGGGGTTTGGGCTGTAAAACGCGCCTAGGCTGAGAACCTGCCCCCAGTTTCATAAAACCCCACGGCCAGGGGCACGGGCGGGACGCGCTCCGGGCCACGGGCAGGTGCCGGTGCCGCTGCCCACCTCCGCTCCTCGGGGCCGCGCACACCGGGAGCGCCCACCAGGGCGGCTGTCAGGCTCTGGGTTGGACGGGGCGGGAGGGGGCGGAGGGGTGCCGTGGGCTCCTTCTTTCCTTCTCCCGCCACCCACGAACAATTCGTGTCACCCACGGGATCCGACGTGTGACTCCCCCGGTCTGCACCCGGAGCAGCCTCCACACACACACACACACCCCTTCTGTGCAAAACCCGGGGCTCCCCCACCATTTCCATTTCCCGCAAAACGTGCCGGCTCCTCGGTCCTGCGTGGGCACTCCCCGTGGACGAAGCTGCCCCGCGGGGGGCGGGCAGGAGCACCCGGATTTGGCCGCCCGTCGCGGACAGAACCGGGCGCCGCTCTCCCAACCTGAGCGGGGGGATTTAACAGAGCTCCTTCCCCAAAAAATACCTTTTTCTTTTTAACGTTTGGGGTTTGGGCTCTGGTCGCTTTCTCCTGCCCGGCTGCTGAGCTGGGAGCGCTCTCTGCCTTTGCGCAACCTCCGCGGCCGCGCAGCCTCGCTCACCGCCTCCCCGGTGCTACCGCGGGAAAACTCCCCTTTATCGCAACTTCGGGGCGAACCCGCCCCGCTCAACTGTTCAAGCGGGTGCTTCCGACCAGGAGTGATTGGGTATGTTCGATGTACTCGGTTAAGAGCTTTAATATTAAAAATACGTAACAATTAAACCCACGCCGCGTCCCGGGTGCTCCGCGCAAGTCGTGCACCTCACCCCCCTCCGACTCCCAGCTGATTTTTCTTTTTTTTTTCCCCGCTATTTGTGTGAATTTGGAAACCTACCCAACCCCCCGGCACTCGCGCGTTTCCCGCCCTCGCGTGTTTTATCACCCGTGTCCGCAGAGCCTCGCAGCCGTACCCCGGCTCTGGGGAGGCGGTGGCTGCACGGCGGGTCCCCCCGACCCCCCGCTTCGGCCCCCGCAGCTGTGGGGGTTCCGTGGCCTGCTCCCCCCCACGGCCCGGGCCCCCGGGGAGGTGCCCAACGGCGCGGTGAGGGGCAGCTCCGCCGCCGGTGACACCGGCACCCTCCCCTGTACCCGCCTCGCCCCGGGCCCGGGCTCTCGCCGCCACGAGGATGGAAATTCAGGATCGCACACCCCCCACACCCCCCGCGCCGGCCGGGAGGAGCCGGCCCGGGCACGGCTGTCCGTGTGCCGTTCACCCCGGTGGGCTTCCGTGGGGAAGGGCCAGGCCGGGGGGCGGGGGGGGGGGGGCCCTTGGCAGGTGAGTTGCCGAAATGTGGGCAGCGCCTGGGGACCGGGAGTGGGGGTGTCGCCAGGGCCGAGACACGGAACACACACACACCCCCCCATACAGGCCTATATACACCTAACCTCAACCGTAGGATTTTCCCGTGCGTCCCTGCCCCGGCGCCCACCCGCGACCAGCTGCGCGTGGGGCGGGTCAGCCGAGGGGCTTGCGGGCTGTCGCCTCTAACTGGCGCACACACCCCCTCCCGCCCGAAGGGTGGAAAGGGAGGGGAGCGGGCGGCCGGCAGACACCCCAAAACCCGCCCCGCGCCCCAACGCCCAGGCCGCCGGCGGGCGCTCCGCAGGGAGCCAGCCCAGCCGGGGGGGGCTGCAAAGCCCCGCTCTCCGCGGAGCTCCCCGGGGCGCCTGCCCCTCACCGCGCCGGCGGGCCCGGCAAAGGCGGCTGCGGCGGCCTCTGCGGTGGGAGAAGGGGGCTGGGGCTGTCGCCTGGGGGCAGCCGTGGGGCGCCCCACGCGTGGAGCCGCCGCCCCGTGGGGGGCCGAGATGGCGAGGCGCTGGCTGCGGGGAGGTGCGTGGAGGCCTGGCGGGGGGGGGGGGATGTCATTCTTCTCCCACCCCTTCGGCGATCGCGCTCACCCCACGCGCCCACGCGCGAGGCGGATTTCCCTGCCCCCTACCCATCGTTCTCCTGCCTCAAAACCCCCGAAACGAAAACCTCCTTTTGCTGCCCCCCCTTCCCCCCCGGCCCCGCTGGCTCCCGCCCCCCCAACACCCCCACGCGACACCCACGCCCCGCCCGTCTGCGCGCAGCCGATGCACAGCTGCAGCCCTTATTTGATGCCCTTCAAGCCACCGAGCCTCTCCCTTTTGTCCTGGCTGCGGATGACCCATTTCCTCCCTTTCGCCCCCCCTCCAACCTCGGCCCCGGCCCCCGTCCCACCCTCCCTCCCCTCCGCCGGTCCCGGGAGCCTCCGCGGGCCGCGCTCCCTCCGCCGCCGCTCCGCGCCCGGCTGTGCGCAGCGGGGCCGGGGCGGGGGGGCCGGGACACGGGGCCGGGGAACCGGCGCCTCGTCCGCGCCGTGTTTGTTTTCCTTTCTCCCCTGAACGCTAGATTAAGACGTGAAGATTACACTTTTATTGTGGCGGCCGAATAATACCACGAGTCAACACACACAGCAAACAAAAGTGCTTGTAGTACATGGCCAACCCCGCTGGGAACCGGGCTGCGGGCTGCTGCAAAAATCAAGCTCTTCAGTGCTAATTACAAATAAATGATGATGTGCTCACTAAGTAATTGATTTAATGAAGTTCCTATGAAACTATTAAAACCGGGTAGAGGTCAGGCTGGAGACGCCCCAGAGCGCCCATTGTGGGATGTTTAACTCCGCCAATCTCCTCGGAAAGACATCGGGGCTAATAGGTGAAGTCACAGCTGGTTCGGGCTGACTTTTGCAGCACCGGCGCTGGCCTCCCCAAACTCGCCCAGCGGCCCGCACCGCGAGTTTGGGGAGGCGAGTCCCCCTGGCACACCCCCGGCCCACTGCTCCCACCCTCACACCCCGCCTCCACTCATCCCCTCTTCGGCGGGGGGGAGGCTGCTCGCCCCCTCCTCAGCCTGGACCCCCATCCCCGGCGCGGCGCTCCCCCCCCCCCCCCGCCCCGTCGCCGTCGCCGGGCGCCCATCCCCGTCCCGTCGGGGCTGCGCTGGGTACTCACTCGCTCGGCCCGGCGGCCTCGCCTGCACCTCAACCAGGCGCCTCCGCGGCTCTCCCCAGCCTAATTAAAGAGGGGGGAAGTGGAGCTCTGAACTTGTGTCTACCACTACAGGGCGGCTGTAATTCCACCCCCCCCGCTCCGGCCCCGACACCCCCCCCGCCCCCCCGCACACACGCACACACACACACACACACACACACTTCTTGAAGAAACTTAAGCTAGGATGCCAGGTAGGGTGCTTGGGAGATTTTGGCAAGGTGCCTGGAAGGGGATGTGTGCCCATTTTTCCTTGAAGGGTTTTCTTGTTTGAAAGGCCATTTGGAGCGCTTTAGACGGGCTCGCCGTGTGAAAGGAGGAGGAGGAGAGGGGGAACACAGACATAAAAAAAAAAAGAAGAAAGTCCGGCTATTGGATTTCCCAGCCCCACGCTTGCCTCTCCCCCCTTCACCCCTCGGGCAGGGCGCAGAGGAGGTGGCCCCTCGCCCCCCGCCTCATTCCAGGGGGTCCCTAACCCGACCCCAGCTCTGAGTGCACTTTGGGGGCCGTGGGTCCCCGCCGACCCCAGGGGAAACGGGGGGCATCCCACCCCCCCCCACCTGCCAAAGGAGCCCTCTACGCCCCCTCGCTTTTAACTCCTAGTGCTTTTGGCGGGTTGCAAACGAGTCGGAGAGAAAAGCAGAGCCGCACCCCCCCCCCCCCCCCCCCCCCGTTTTGAAAATTTGGCATTTGCTGAGCGCGGAGGCGAAGCCCTTCTCGGCCTCCAGAGCTTGGGGGTGGCGACGGTGTCGAGCTGCCCCATCGGGGCTCGGGCAGCGCCCCCGTTGGTCGGGGCAGCCAGGGCAGGGGCGCAGGGACGGGGCCCGGGAACGGCTTCCCCCCGAAATGCGGGGTGCCTCCGCCCTCCCGCGGAGAGGGGAGCAGCGAGCCCCTCGAGACGGGAAAATAAAAGCAGGACGAGATTCCCCGCCCGTTGTCCCCAAGCCTCTGTGTGTGTCCCCCCCTCCCTGTGGCTCTGCCCTCGCCCACCCCGCTGCCGGCGCGTTTAGGGGGAGCCCGCAAACGCAAACGCCAGCAGCTGCCTGCATGCGGCGGGGGACAGCCGGGAAGGCGCACAAGCACACGCCACGGCTCCCCACGCAGACACGCGTGGGTTCGCACACGGGGCGGCCGCGGGACCGAACGGTCTGAGACGGCTCCTCCTGTGTTCTTGCGGGATTTTGAGGAGGGCTGGGTTGGTTGTTTGGTGGGTTTTTTTTCTGGGTTGGTTTTGTGTGTGTGTGTGTGTGTGTGTGTGTGTGTGTAAAACGATTAATTTGAAACAAATGAAGCTCGCCCGCCTCTTGTTTGCCAAACAGGCTGCTGGCAATGTGCAAACAGGCTTTCACCCCGGCGCGGTGCCCCCGCTCCGCTCCCTGCCGCCCGGCTCCAGCCCTGCCCGCCGCACCCTCCTCCTCCTGCCCCTGCCCCTGCCCCTGCCCCTGCCCCTCCTGGCCCTCCAGTCCCGCTTGATGACTATCTCCCCGTTGCCCCTAACGCACGATCCGGGTTTCTTTCTCTTCAGCCTCGAAATAAGAAGTGACACATGCACCACTAAACCAACGTGTGGGGAAAGCTCGCGGTCGAGGGGGGCTATTGACGGGAGCGCTGCAAAGAGACAAAGCTGGGGGCTAGTGGAATCAGATGCAGCCCTTAATTAACACCATCTTAAATAGTCCAACAGGCACTGAAGACAAAGTTGAAGAAAGACTTTAAGGCTGAGTGCCCCTCGACAAGCTCTTTTTTTTCCCCTCGTGTCATTCAATATTTAATGCACTGTGCTTGTAATGCTACTACTGGTGCTCCTTTCTCAGCAAGTACATTATTTTTTCACGGTGCCCATGGCCAGGGAAAACCCTTTAGGCAAAGAAAATCAAAATGTTTGTTGTTTTGGATGACTTATAACTCTTGTTTAACACAAGCACTTTCAAGAAAGTATAACAGGCGCAGCCTCTAAAGCAAACAACGAAATCCTTGTGACAGAGTCGGACACAAAAAGCACATTGTGTTATGGACTATCCCTTTTCTCTCCTGCTAGATGGGTGCCTGTCTGAGGCTGAACACCACGATGCCATTTTACTTTTGAACTATTGTTTTTGAGTTATGCCATGTGGTCAAAAGGAGAAGAAGGGAGGTTGTTTCCAAGCTCATAAGACAAACGAGTTGCCTTTCATTGAACTACCCCAGAGCTCCTTTAAAACGAGGTTTAAATGTCACCTCCATGTTTTTAATGGACACAGGGCTTCAGGGGCGACCCTTCAAAGCGCCTTCGTAATAAACGACCCTTATTAAATATGTCTCTGCCTGGGAAAATCACTTGGCAGAGGAGAAAAAAGGGGGAGCGGGGGTGGGGGAAGGAGAGCCTCGGTGCTGCCGGGGGAGCCCCCCGCCCCCCCTGCTCCAGCCGGGGCCGGACCGGAGCGGAGGAGCGATCCCACTCCGGGTGCCTGCCCTGCCGCCGGGCGGGGCGGGGGGGACACACACCCCCCCGCCTCCCCCCCTCGGCCCAAACCCCCTTTCCTCCCTCCGCGCCCCCCCCTCCCCCCAAAAATAAGAGGCTGAGTGAAAGGTTGGGGTGTTTTCCTCCTGACTTCTTTTTGTCCTTAGGAGAGCGGCGTCTGCGAGTCTGAGCTGGGAAGTTACTGATTTGCAGGCTGCATGTTAAGGCAGCCCATGTAAGTAATTTCTGCGGGCATCCCGGCAAAGGAGAACAAATCGTTGACAAAGGCGAGCCCTTTCAATTCAGCAGCGTCGTTAGGGAAACCAAAAAGTATTCTTCCTATAATAAGTTCCACTTCAAAGGATTTCTCATTCAACGGTGACTGCTTCGCACTTTTATTAAGTCCGGGCTTTTTCACTTGGCGGAATCATCTGTTTGGTTATTTTTCATCGTGTTTATTTTTCACCATTCACACAGTACTTGTATTAAATAAACAAAGAACAATCGCTCTGCAAATAAAAGTGCTTAGGTGGGGGGAAAAAAAAAAAAAAAAGACGGGGACAGAGGAGGAGGACAAGAGATGGAGACGGAGCTTCTTCCTCGCTTATTTGTTTGTTTGTTTATCCGCTGAAGTTGGGGAGGGGGGGTCCTAAAAAAAAGGGGGGGGGGGAAGTTGGGAGAGAGGCCAAAAAATATGAGACGATCTGATGAAGTGAAAATTGACTGCGCTAACACGGCATGAAACTAAAGGTCAATGCAACTGTATCTTAATAGAGTGTCTCGAATCGAGGTGGACTATTTTAAATGCAGCTTGCTTTTGCTGCGCTCATTGCCATAGCAATCCTAACGCTCCATGTTGATGTACCATAAAAGCAGTAGTTTGAATTTCAAAGAACCTGCCTTTGAACTTCTCCCTGCCTGATTAGGCACTTGCGTGGTGTGTGTGTGAATGCGGGAGCGTGGTTGTGTGCGCCGGCGGTGCGCGGGCCGCGGGGGGGCCGCGGGGTTTGGGTGTCCGAGCCAGGGGGCAGCGTGTGTGTCCGTGGGGCGAGGGTGAGTGTGTGCGTGGGTGCCACCTGGTCAGCTCTACCTGGAAATATTTTTCCCGCGAAGGGGAGGGGGGGGGGGGGGGGTGAGGGGGTGCGGGCGGGGAGCTGACAAGCCGCCCTTCCCAGCGCTTTACAACTCCCTGGCGATATCTCTAGCTGCACGAAACACGCGGAGAAAACCCATGAAAATCCTGAAAATCCTTGGTTCTCCCCCCACCGCCCCCCGGAAAAGCAAAGCAGCAACCAGCCCCGGGTGAGTGCGATGGGGGGCGCAGCCCCGCCGAGAGCTCCCCCGCTTATCCATCCCCCCCGCCCCGCAATGCCATTTCCCACACTCCCGAAATTTTTTAGCCCCTTCAAACTTCGCTACCGCCGCTGTAGCCTTTAAAGGGCCGAGGGCCAGCAATAGTGTGTGGCGAGATGTCTCCCAGCCCCGACTACAAAGGTAGATGATTTAAACAGTGTTTGCTAGGACCACGTTTCGCCTAGGAAAAGATGAAGTCTTTGATGATGGCCAACTCGGTGTCAATAAGTGGCTTTCTTTGAGCCATATTCAGATGGGAACGTCTTGCTTGCCAATTGCCATAGAAATCTTAACACACCATGAAGATTGTCCAAGCGCCAAGCCTTCCGTTCTGGGCTAAATTACTTTGAAGTGGGGCAGGACGTGCACTGGTCAATGTTAACTCTATAGGGCGGGCAGGGAACACTAGAAGAGGGAGGTTGGGGGGGGGGGGGGGAAGCAGAAAATAAGAAGGGGAAACTTGTTTTAGACACTCTATACAAGGTTCTGCTCATTGTCAGATATCTTTTATCTTTTATATTTCCCATGAATGATTCATGTCTCGGTGGCTTTGTGTCGCCCTCCTTTTCACAAGAAACTTCATTAGGGAGCTATAAGTTTTCCCATTGATTGGAGCCCTCATTTATGAGTGTTTTTCTGCTTCGTATGTTGGTTATTGTCATTCTGCTTGAAACAACTCTTTGCAACCTGTTTCACCTTTACCACATTTAACAAAACTGACTTAAAAAACACTCTAACCTTTTGGTGAAACTGTTCTTGACATTTTGACCAGTCATTTTCGAGCACTAGTAAATTACAGAGGGGGGAAAAAAAAAGCCATCCTGGTCTAGTTTATTTTATTTTATTTTATTTTATTTTTTTTTTAAAAAAAAAGAAAAAAAAAAGAGAAAGAAAGAATCCCGGAGGATGCTGACACACGACTCTGCCCCGAGTTTTTCCCAACAGCGGGTTTCATTCATTTTTCCTCTCTCTGAGCAAGAAACGTGTGTCCTCACTCAAGCTCCTGAAAAGTTGATGGGTTTGGGGTTTTTTTTTCTTCGTTCCAGTGATCTCCTGGCATTATTACTCGCCTGACCTGACTCTGTATTTCAGAATAATTTTCTGGCATACGGTTTTGCCACTGTGTCTTCTATTGAAGAGTAGTAGTGCTCCTTAACTCACCGGTGGCTGCACGAGGAGACTGCCAGGAAGATTTTTTTTTTTTTTCCCCGACAGAATTATTAACATTTTAATTGATTTGATGTGATACTTTGGTTAGCTCTCCTGGAGAGAGATTAAGAATATCGTGCGTATCAATGCCTGACTTTTGTCTGTGTCTTATCTGTCTGTCTGTCCCTCTGTTTCCCCTGCACATGGAAAGCCAGCAGCAGAGCACCCAATTGCTCCATCACGAGGAGGCAACCCCCCAATCCTGCGCCCCCCCCCTCCCCCCCCCCCCGCCATTACCCCTCCTGACTTCCAGGGGCAAACACTCAGGGGAGCAAAGCCTGCAGCCGCGGGGGGTGGGAGGGATGGAGGGGGTGAAGGGGCAGGGACGGCTCGGCCCAGAGCATCCTTCTCCTGCGGGGCTGCAAACAGAAACGTAAAGCCGAAGGATAACCGGTTTTACTCACAAGTTTCGCTGGGAAAAGCCGGGATACCTCAGCCGCCCCCAAATCTCCCGGTGCTGCTCCTGACGCGCTGTCAGGCTATGGCTGCATCTGACTCTACCTACTGACCCTCGGGGAAGGGGGGAGGTGTTTTGGTCTGTCTCTGACCCTCGTCTGTCAGTAAGGCACATGCAATACATAGAAATAATATTTTTATTCATTCGCATGATAATAATTTTTTTGCTTTTTATGGGGTTTACAAAGATGAAAAAATTTAAATTAGTATTATTTTATTTAGGAGGTATCATGTGTCATAAAACTGATGGGCAAGTGTGTGACCCTACGTGTAGCAAGTACATAAAAATAGTGATATATCCCCCCGAGCCATAGTTTATAAACCCTGCCATGTAGTAATGTATAGTGCAATCTGTTGTTGGAAAAAAAAATGCATAAATTAAAAGTTCGTTTATAAATCAGCACCAAAATATCTCTAATAAGATTACATTACATAAATTATTCTTTAAAAAGTCCATACCTTACTTTATTATTTTCTATTTATTCAAATGGGCTTTGAAAAACGAGTAAAAAGCAAATCGAATGAACTTTAAAAAATTATTTTCTATTCAAGTTTTCTGTTTGTTTTTAAAGTAACGCCTGCTTCTTTAGGTCCAACACAACAATCTGAAGACAACGTTTAAAGGCTTCCAGAGTGACAGCACCATGCACTGTACTAATAATATAATATCTCTATGAACTATATATATATATCAGCACCAACACACCGCACGGAGGACATGCAGGAAGAGTCTGTTTCACATTACATCGTTCATTCAAGTAAGCTGAAAAATATAATGATTTTTTTTTTTTTTTGTACAAACCACAGCATCATAAACAACAATCTATCACCAAAATTAATAAGAGAAATCTTTGGTGTGCTCTGTACTCTTCCAGGAGAAAAAAAAAAAAAAAAAAAAGAAAAAAAATGATGTCAGAAAATAAATTAATTCGACTGTACAAAATAATCGCGTTCACGTACACGTTATTAACAATGACAAGACGACATCCACCATTCACGGCACACAAAACACATTTCCACAAGCCCTGGGGGAGGGGAGGGAGGCTGCCGCTTCTCCTCTCGGGGTCTCTGAGGAGGAATTAGTGCTCTTTAGTTTATTTGTGCCCCGCTCCTGATGGACGGGTGATGGGCTGGGGTGTCCCCCCACCCCCCCTCCCGCCGCCCCGCAGCCCTTCGGCCGCTGGGCTGAGCTGCTGGGGGGGAAGGGGGGGCAGCCCGACCCCAGCCCGCTCCCCCACCCCCCCTTTCTTTCCCAGTAGCTCTGGTCCCCTCCTCCCAGGTGACTCTGCCTGGCCACCACAGGGGGATGGTGAAAAGCAAGAGTGCACACAGGCACCGGCTCGACTGGAGAGATGAAATAAACCTAAAATATATATATATGTATATATATAAAAATAATAATAAAAACCAATCCCCCCAGCCCCACGCCCCCCTCCCCTCAGGCGCTCGCTGGGCCCAGGGGACTGCTCCCCCTCCCACCCGGGAACTGACTGCACAGGGAGCTGGAGGGAGCAAGAGGCAGTCTTCGTCTGTGAGACAAACTTCTAAAAAATCGTAATAATAACCGTAATAATAACACCAACCCAAAGTAAAGGGAAAATAGCTGTCAGTTTTTGTGTGTTTAGGAAGAAAAACAAAATGTATCACAGTATCGCAGTTGTCAAATAGCAGCGGGTTTCTTTTATTCTCCGGCTATGTTTTAGGAGCCATACATGTACAAACCGTGGAGGAGCGTAGGGCAGTGCTGCATCTTTTGTCTTTCCTTCCCTAAATCGTTTTCACATGGTTACGGCTAAGGGAGAAAGAAAGAGGGCTGGAGAGAAAATGCCGGGTGCAGTTGGGACCCCACGACTCAGGAGAGAAACCAACAATTACAAAGGAGCTGAACTGCAAGGGGGGGGGGGGGCGGGAAAATGCATTTATTTCGTTTTATTTGAAGGGATGTGTAACCTGTCCTCGACTGGCTGGAGCTTCAGCAGGTGCTGCTTTACAGTCAGGAGGCCGCTGCAACCCTGGGGCTTTACCCAGGCTGAAGAGGAGGCGCTGGGGGGGCCACTAATGTATTTAAGAGCCACCACAGGGAACGGCAAGGGCTTTGCCAGGTCACAGCCTTCCCCCGGCCCCCTCTCTTGTCAAGAACGGCATGGGCAGGCTGGGAGCCAGGTGGGGGGACATCCTCTGCAGCCCGGGCATCTCCCTTGGCACCGTCCCCCTGCGTGGGGCTCGGGTGGCTGAGATGGCCCAGTGTGGCGTTATTAATGTTTTTTCTTATCAAAAGAAAAAAATGGGATAAAAAAAAAAAAAAAAAAAGGTCCGAGTCTCTTTAATTAAATTAGTTACCGTACAAACACCATAGGGTTTCGTACACGGAATAAATAGCGCGAGTCAAACCTGATGGCACTTCCACACCAGCCCCCCGTGCCAGGCGGCTGCCGCCTGGGCCAGCTCGGTGGGGCCGAGGCTGCCGGCGGCATGGCTCAGCTAGGCTCGGCTCGGCTCAGCTCGGCAGGCACGGCACGGCTCGGCCCGGCCCTAGGGAGCGGCTCGGCCCCCCGAGGTCCTGTGGGGCTCGTCCCCTTCGGAGGCTGGGGAGGCGTCGCGGCTGGAAGGGGTGCGGGGCCGGCGGGGAGCCCCCCCGGCCTGGCAGACGTACCACTCGCTGAGGTTGGTGACGGGCGGGGAGAGGGCGGCGGCGCGGCCGCGGGGGGGCTCGGCGGCCGGGTCGGCCTCGGGGGGCAGCGGGCCGTCGGGGGGGCCCGCCGCCACGTAGCCCTGGGAGCCCGGCGGTGGGGAGGGCGGCGGGGACTTGCAGTGGATCTTCATGTGCTTCCGCAGGGAGCTGGGGTGGGTGTAGGACTTGTCGCAGCCGCGGATCTTGCAGTAGTAGGGCTTGTCGGAGGTGTGGACGTGGGAGTGCTTCTTGCGGTCGCTGCTGTTGGCGAACTTCCTCTCGCAGCCGTCGAACTCGCACTTGAAGGGCTTCTCCCCTGCGGGGACAGATCAACGGCACCGTTACCGGCGGGCGGAGGCACGGCTCTGCCCGCGCCCTGCCTGCAGCCTGCCCGGGGCACGGCCGCCCTGCTCAGCCCCTCCGCAGCGCGGCCTCCGCGGGCGAGCAGCAGGGCAAAGCCTCCCCTTCTCCTCCTCCTTCCCCTTCTTCCTCCCCCTCCCTCCCGACAGTCGCGACATGCCCGAGGCTTCCGACTTTTCTTTCCCCCCGCGGTTTGCCAACTGTGAGATGTCTCTGGCGGCCTCCAGGCCCCGGGCCGGCGGCGGCAGGGCCCGGCCTTGTTTGCCCTCCGCCCGCTCCCCTCGCACACGAGAAACCCTTCATTACCGCTCTAATGACCAAGCCCAAACAAAACCCCTCAATGCCTTCGCCTGCGAGGGCTGGCGTTCGCCGGCGGCCTGACTCGCCTGGCACATCTCCTGCGTAATCCTTTCCCAATGGGGCACTGTGCTGCGGGAATAATTAGTTTGGGGAAAATAAAAGTAACACCTGTTTTAAGCATCCCGATATCCAGAGGGAGCACCCGGCAGCCCGTCCTGGGAACCTGCGGGCTGGGGGGGACCAGCCTGGACCCTGGTGATGACAGCAGTGTGCTGCTGTGACTCCAGCTGGGTACCTCAGGCTAACTTGGGGCTAAAAATCTCCGGCCGAGCTATTTTAAGAGCTTTACTCCTTGCTTAATAGTTAAAACGGTTGTGAAAAGCAGCCCGGGGCGGGTTTGCCTGGCGTACCTTTCACACACACACTCCCTCCGTTTTCTGAACATACCGTACCCTGGCACATATATGTTCTGGTACATATGGCCGTGCCCGGACCGACCCTTCCTCGTAGCTCCCGAATAGGGCTGAGTAAACACCCATTGCTGAGAGACCAGGGAATAAAATCTTCCAAATCCCTCTACTACACACGGACTGGAGTTTCTTACAGCAACTTGTTCTTTCCCTGCCATGCTACATGTGAGCCCAGTGCAGACAGACCTGTACAGATAATTCTTGCCATGACTATTGCGGCTCTTGAGTAAAAAATGTTGTCGGTTTATGCACAGCTGATGAGTGGTTTTAGATCTGTTTTGCTCCTAGCGCTCATCAGTAACAACGTAGCAGCTCTCTCGGTGGACGCTTTCTAATTTTCACCCGGCGATTTTTATTGCTCTTTCCGTTTGTAAAACCATATCACGTTTAGCAGAATAATAACGGAAAAAAAGAAAACGATTTTTATTTTTTAAAACTAGCTATTTCTCGGCTGTTACTATAGAAACATGTGCCTCCGCAGCCTATTTACACGTCAACTTTTTCAATTAAAATCCGCTCACCTACCAGCGAAGTGGTAGCACTACAAAGAGTGAGTTTAACCTTTAACAACAACAAAAAAAAGAGATGGCAAGAAAATGTATCTCGTGGGGTTTGAGTTGAGTTTTCGTGTGCGCGGAAACCCCCGCACACTCCCACTCCCACCGAGACAAATTTCGAGTCACTTCGTTAGTTCATTAATTTTTTTTTTTTTTTTTTACTTTCCCCGGAGAAACAAAGCGGATCTACCGGCGAGTTGGCCGGTTTATATCTGTACTACCGCGAAGATGCGGGCTCACACGTTCCGCTGCCAGTGGTGCCCGCAGAGCCCCAGAGCAGCCCCCCTCTCCCGAGAGATGCTCCGACCCGCCGGACCAAGCCGCGTCCCCCCGTCGGGGCTTTAGGGAAGTGTCTTTCCCCGTTGGTTCCCCCCTGGGGGATGTGCCACCCCTCGAGGGGACGGGGAAGAGGGGGACCCCCTCGAGGGGTGCACAGCCCGCGGGTAGCTCCTCCTCGTCAACCTGCGGATCGCGACGATCCAATTCCGCACAAATCCAGGAACGGGGAAGGTCCTGGAGTGTCCCTGGCACGCTGACGAGGGCGTCACGTCAGAGTTTAACCATTTGTAGGTGGTTTCAACCCAAAGAAGGGGGCGAGATGCCAGGCGCCGTCCCCTGACTCCTCCCGGCAACCGCAGTGCCGGCGGAGGGGGGGGGCGGGGAGCGCGGAGAGGCTTTGGGGTGACTCTTTTTTTTAAGGGGGAGGGGGGTGGGAATCGTCGTGAGGGAAGCCTGACGATCCTGAGCACCTTCTCCGGCGAGGGGGCAGCGATTTTGCAGGATGGGGCGCGGGGGAAGGGTCCCCGTTCCCGTTAGGATGCACCAGTGGTGGGGACAGCGATTTGTCCTCAAAAGGGGCTGCAGCCACAGAGCGCGGTGTGCAGCTCCTGGGGTGATGCTTTCGAGGTAAAGGGGGGAAAAAAAATCAATCAAGCAAACACCTCCTGGATTACCGACATACTCTTCTTCCCGCAGGGTTAATCGAAACACGCAAAATCCTCTAATGATACAATTGCTGTGTTATTACGTCCCCCCTCCCCCCCAAAATGCCCATAATAAACGAATAGTTTGTAAATCTCTCCTGCTCCCAGGCTGCACATAACTAAATTAAAGATGAGCCGAAAAACTGACAGTATTTAATCTGATCGGGACAAAAGTTTTGGGATCCCTCGTCCACCTGAGGGCTGTGCGTGGGAAAGAGTCACGTCTCCCGCGGGCCGAGCTGTCATTCGAGGGAGGCTGTTGCCCCGCATCCCGAGCCCCGAGTGCTGCTTTGTTGCAACGGCCCCTTCCGCGTGGGGATAGCCTTCCCACGTGGGCTCACGCGTGGGCATCCTCCCGGGGGCTGTGCACCCCTCGAGGGGCCCGGGCAGAGGGGGACCCCCGGCTGCAAACTCCTCTAAATTTCCTTTGCAAGGGGCCATGTCCCACGCAGGGCCTCGGGGCAACGCTCGACCACAGCTCATTGCTGCAAAGTGTACCCGATACATATTTAGATTATTGGGGGGCTCCTTTTCCCGCTGAATCCCCCTGCTTCCCTCACCCGCTCCCCTCAAGCCTTCCCAGGACTCGCTCTTTTCCCGCCTTTGGAGCTGGGAAAGAGTTGAGGAGCCCAGAAAGGTGCGCGGTGAAGTTTTGTTTTCCAAATCAAGACAGATGGGGAAGGTTAGATGACAAAACCACGAGCCTCCAGCATTTATCTCATTCGGCGGTGTCATTAACACAACAACAACAATCACCTCTCAAAAAACGTGTCAGCCCTCACACAGGAGAAATTTCCCCCCACCCCCACCCAGCCCCCCTTCTTTTCCCCGGCTCTGGGTGCAGAGAGCCTGGGGCTGGGCATCATCAGGTCTCCGCAGCTACACATGTGCTCATGCCTGACATATTCCGGAGATAAAAATCTATAATCCTTTCCGCCATGGGCCATTTGGTTTTACATCGGAACAACACGTTGCACGGTCGCCGCTTTTCTCTTCCCGAGCAGCACACAATAAATCAAGAAAGCAATTACGGCAACTCCACTTCCTTAAGTGTCCTCCGAGGAATAATATTTGTCTACCACTATAAATCCCGGCTTCGTTCGTTTTCGGCAGTTTTAACGCTCAGATCGAAATGCGTATTTCGGGGGTGGTGAGAAAGAAGGAGAAATTGGAAAAAAAAAAAAAAAAAAAAAAAAAACACACCAAAAAACAAAAACCCAACCCAAAACCCAAAACCAACAACCAAACGCAAAAATCTCAAAGGCTCCAACGCCCCCCCAAGCCCCTCCAGGAGCCCCGCGCCGGGCCCAGCCTGCCCCCCGGGGCACCCCCGGGGGTGCCGCTCCCTCCTCCCGCAGCTCGCGGTCCTCCAAGCCCCGCCGGGCAGCCGGGGCTGCTTTGAAGTTTCCTCCTTAGATCCACAAAGAGAGGGAAGCGTCTCCCGGCAAGGGCCTTCCCCCGCCCTGCGCCCTCCTCCCGGCTCCGCGGGAGCCGCCCGGGCAGCACCGGCAGCTTCGGGAGCGGGGTCCGTTCCGGGAGCCCCGGCGGCACCGACAGCCCCGGTAGCACCGGCTGTCCCGGTAGCAGCGGCGGCGCCGGCAACCCCCATCGGTAGCCCCGGCAGGGGGGCACAACCGGTAGCACCATCGGTAGTCCCGGTAGTCCCGGTAGCGGGGGCAGCCCGGTAGCCCCGGTAGCCCCGATTGCCGCGCTGCCGGCGCCCGCAACGCAGGGGAACTGCGCCCCCAAGAGCCCCCGGCGCCCCATCTCCGCCGGGCCAAGCGCCCCCCGCCCGGCTCCGTCCCCGCTGGTAGAACCGGCAGGAGAAACAGAACCGCCGTCCTCCGAGGCAGGGGGGGGCGCCGCGCAGCTCTTCCCATCGGCGGGGTGAGCCCCCCGGGGTGCCCCGGGCAGGGGGGCTCTCACCCTCCCCTCGCTCTTCCGCGGGGCTGCTGTTGATCTCCCCCCCACACCCCGGCTCGGCGTTATTTATTAATGGGTGCATTTATCCGGTGGTGCGCGAAGGTGGGTGGCGGAGGTGGGTGGGGAAGAAGCGGGGGGGCCGGGGGGGCGACGACACACACACGGGACACGTGTGTGCAGGGCAGAGGGGCCGGGTGCGTGTGCGTGGCCCGAGTGCTACCCGAATTACTTATTCATGAAAAAGTCACATGTCCGGCGGTGCGTAGGAGAGGAGGAAAAGAGGTGGAAAAGGTAAAAAAAAAAAAAAAGAAGAGAGAGAGAGAGAGAGAAAGGAAATGGAAGAAACCCCTTACAGAGGCGGCGGGACGGGGGCGGGGGGGAGCACCCACCTGTATGAGTCCGCTTGTGGATCTTTAGGTTTTCGGAGCGGGCAAAGACCTTCCCGCAGCCGGGGAAGGGGCAGGGGAAGGGCTTCTCTCCCGTGTGCACTCGGATGTGGTTGATGAGTTTGTATTTCGCTTTGAAGGGTTTGCCTTCGCGGGGACACTCCTCCCAGTAGCACACGTGGCTGCTCTGCTCGGGCCCGCCGACGTGCTCCACGGTGACATGGCTCACCAGCTCCTGCATCGTGCTGAAAGTTTTGGAGCAAGGCTTCCTACCGCCCGGTGGCGGCGGAGGCGGCGGAGGAGGAGGAGGAGGAGGCGGCTCCCGGTCGATCCACTTGCAGATCAGCTCTTGCTTGATGGGCTGCCGCATGTACCGCAGGAAGGCCCCGGCCGCCGCCGCTGCCGCCGCCCCGACGTGCGCATGGTGGTGGTGGTGGTGGTGGTGGTGGTGGTGGTGGGGATGGGGGTGGTGCGGGTGCGGGTGCCCGTGGCCGGCCGCCGCCGCCGCCAGGTTGAGGTTAACGGAGCCGTAGCCTTGCAGCGCCGAGGAGGAGGCGGCGGCCGCGGCCCCGTAGTGCGCCTCGGCGCGCCCGTACAGCTCCCCGGCGGCGGCCGCCAGCCCCAGGCGCATCTGCCCGTTGAGCGGCGGGTGGCGACCGGCGGGCGCTCCCTGCTCTCCGGGCGGCGGGAAGGCGTCGTGCGCCCCGTCGGCCGCGCCGTAGGTGCCGGCGGCCGAGATGAAGACGCCGTGGGGCGGCGGGTGCGGGAGGTGGGGGGAGCCGGCCGGCGGGTGCTGTTCGCCCAGCGCCCCGTGCACGGCGGCGGCGGCGGCGGCGGCGGCGGGCAGCTCCCGCCGCAGGAGGAAGTCCCGTCCCGCCGCCCCCCCCGACGGGTAGCCCGGGAGGGCGGCGGCGGGCGGCGCGTAGGCGGCGGCGGCGGCGGTGGTGGCGGCGGCGGCGGTGGCGGCGGCGGCGGCGGCGGTGGTGGCGGCGGGCGCGGCGAAAGCGGCGGCGGCGGCGGTGAGCGCCTCGGGAGTGAGCTTGAGGGCGGCGGGCTGCGCCATGTGCTCGGGTCCGAGCGGCGTCAGGGCGCCGCCGGGGTCGCCGCCCGCGTCCCCGGGGTGGAGGTGGGCCGCGTGGTGGGGGTGGACGTGGTGGTTCCCCAGCCCCGGGAAGCCTGTCATGTTCTGGTGAGGATGGGGCTGAGCCGCTGCCAAATCCGCTAATCTCAGTGTCGGGTTCCTCTTGCTCAAAGGGGGCTCCATAACGACACAGCCAAGCCCATCTACGCTCGCTGTTGTTATTTTTTTCCCTCTACCCGCCTTCAAAAACATGTATATATTAAGCGGCTCTTTAACTTCTTTTGTCTGCGCTCCGAGCCCCGCGCGTCCCCGGCCCCGCTCTGGCCGCCCGCGATTGGCAGAGCCCTCACCACACTTCGGCGGCGCGGCGGGGAACGCGGCTCGGACACGGCGCCGCGGGGATTGGACGGATCCCGATGATTGGCAGCGGCCGAGGCCGCGCGATTGGCTCCCTTTCAGGCCGCCGGCGCAGCGGGGATCCGCCCCCCCCTCCCCCGTCCCCCCCCCCGCGCCGCCCCCCGAAGTTGCACTTGCAAAACTTCGCGCGGGGCCCGACGGGGCGCACCCGCCGCCCCCCTCCCCCCATCCCCCGCCGGCAGCGGGCAGCAGCGGGCAGCAACGGGCAGCAGCGGGCAGCAGCGGGCAGCAGCGGGCAGCAGCGGGCAGCAGCTGCCGCTCCCCCGGCGCTGGATGGGGCGCTGCGCAGCCGTGTTTACGTTTGCGGTGCCGCGGGGATTCTCTCCACGCCTGGGAGCGACCCACGCGCGGGGCTGCTGCCGGGCTCCGCGCTCGGTTTCCTGCTATCTTCTTTTTTTTTTTTTTTTTTTTTTTTTTGGAGGGCCATCATTCATCATTCATCGATGAGGCGGGAAAGCACGCCCTGGTGTAGCACACGCCACCCCACACCCACGCGAGACGTGGCTGTGTGTGCTCGGGCGATTGAAGGCAACTCTAGGGGAAGGCAGACAACGTTTTCCTAAAAAGAAGAGGGCGGCGGGGGAGCGGGGCGGGGGGAATCCTTTCCTTTAGAAAATAAATGAGTGAGCAGACGGGGCGGGGGCAGGCAAGCAGCACATGTTAGGGAGAAGTTTTGGGAGCCTGCGCTCGCCGCCTCCTCGGGGGCTTCCTCCTCCCAGGGTGCCCCGCAGCCCCTTCCCGGGGCGCCCCGTCGGGAGAGCCACCCCACGCTCCTCGGGGGTACGCCACCTGGGTACCCCCAGGCAGCTGCCCCCGGTCTCAGCCTTCATTTAGTAACGGCAAAGTAGGGATGAAACCGCCGCCGTCTCACCGGCCCGGAGCACCAACGCCCCTCGACGCTTTGGGATGCCGGGGAGGGAGGAGGGCGGGGGGCTGGGAAATGGGGGAGTCTTCGACTGGGGGGTGACTGCCAGGAGCTGCTGCCCTCGACGAAAAGGCAAGAAAAGTGGGGAGTGCCCTAAAGGGGGCCAGAGGTGGGGGACGGGCCGGGTGAGAGTTGGGACCGCCCCTGGGGTGCGGGGTGTGTTGGCCCTCGAAAGCGAAGCGCTTTGTGGAGCGCCAAAACCGCCACTTCCACACAAAGGAGGATGCTGCCGTTTGGGGGTGCCGAAAAGGCAGGCCGGGGATTTCCCTGTCAATCCAAAAGGGGGAAAAGAGCACTGCCGTGACTTTTCTTTGGGGCCGCGGGAGGAGAGGTGACCTTTATTGATATGTCATTTGCTTTCCTTAGGCTGCTGGTCCCCCTGGGAAATGCCCGGCGCTCCCGCGGCTCCTCGAAAGTGCAGGCAGGCTGCCTGCCCTTCCCTGCCTGCGGGGCAGCGAGGGACGCTCCTCCGCCACGCCAGGAGAGGAAACGGGGCGGAGGATGCCAACGGACACCCCCCACACACACACGCCCCCCGCCTCCCGGCCCTCCCCGGCCACCTAATCCTCTTGACCCGGCTACATCTGCGCGTCCCCGCTGTTGCCCTTTGCCGAGCCACGTCCAAAAGAAGCCCCGTCCTGGTCCGGCGTTTCCCGGGCCAGGTTCCAGCCCTCCCCTCTCCCTCCCGCTGCTACTCACGTGGGGAAAACTCGCAGGATTTGGCCCACGGCTGCCAAAAGGGGAGGGGGGTGGGGCAGGGGCTGTAGCGCAGGAACCGGCCCCGTGGGGAGCCCCGGCTTTCTTCCCCGCTAAGGGGGAGCGAAGCGAGACCCGCCGGTGCCCCCCCACCCCCCCAGAGCCGAACCTATGCTCCCCGCTTGCCTGGCCGTGGTGGGGGCTTCAGTGATGCTGCAGGGCAAGGAAGGAGAATAAACAACCCCCGGGTTTTAAAAGGGGCTGCTCGATGGTTTTATTGCACAGTAAAAACTTCTCGCAAACTAGCTGTACGTCAATACACGTATTTATATATGTATATTTTCTATACGTGCATCTAAAAAGTGCCCCTCCTCCCTCCCCCAAATTCTGGGCACGTTGCTGCCGAGGTGTAACGGTTTGTCGGGAGATGCTGTGGAGGTGAAGAGCAGTACCGCGGCTACGCGGTACCTTGCGCACGCCTCCTCGTCCCGCTCTTGTTAAACGCAGCGTGATATGTATCTGTCATCGATTTAATACGTCTTAATTCAAATATATCCCCCCGATCAATTTCATTTTATGAGGGGCTATAAAACAAAGAAAATATTTTATAGCTGGGTAATAGGCATCTGACCCGCGACTGTGGGGAGGGACGAGACTCACGTGGAAATTCACCCATTTTTAGGACTGGCCGCGGAAGTGGCTGCCCGGGCCGGCACAGTTTTGGACAGTGCCAGCTCCAAAAGGGCGGTGAAGAATTCAAAGCCCATTATTAACTCACCGACCCCAGCTCAGGCCTAGGCTGCCGCTGCGCTGGGGGGGCCGCAGCGGAGGGAGGCGGGCCGTGCCTTTGCCCTCCGCCCCCCCAAGCCCCCGGCAGCGCCCGTCGGGGGTCGGCCCCGCGCCCCGCTCCCGCGGCGGAGCCGGCTGCAGAGCCTTCCCGCAGCGCCCCGCTCGCCGGCAAACCCGCCAAGGGACACGGGGGGAGGCTGCAGAGGCGGGGTGAAAGCCTGGAAACCCTCAGATATATTTCGGAAAGGTCTATTTCCTCTATAAACCGAGCTCTGGCTATCGGCTTTAGGAGGTGGTTAGCTGTAAAATGTTGAGCTGTAAGCTGCATTATGTAAATGTATGCTAATGATCATGAACATCATTTACAAACAATCGTCTTTAATGCACGTCTTATTGATAGTTAGGGAGCGGGGAGCAATATTTTATAACGTGTAAAACATTCTTCTGGGGAATCATTAGAAAGGGAGCGCGGTTGCTGCTTTCTTCGGCACGACCTCCCTCCCGATCTCCCCAAGTCTGCTAAAACAGCTTACCATCCGCCGCGGGTGGCTTTCTTCGCCCGTGGGGCTGTCTTGAGGCGTGGGGGAGCCTGTGCCGCGGTTCCCTCCGCCAACACGCGTGACCGGCGACGGATTCCGCCAGCAGTAGGCGGGAGCCCCGCGAGTCACAGCCCCGCGGGGAGAAACCCCGGTACCCCCCTCACCGTCCCGTCGGGGGGACAGCACGGAGGCACCGGGACCCCGGGCGGGAGGGGTGGGGGGTGGGCCGTGACTTACCACAGGCACGAAAAGGAGAGAGAGGGACGATTTGACGGCGAGGCGGCTGGCCCCTTCTTTCTGCAGGGGGTCAGGGGATAGATATTTTATACCTTTAAAAATAAACTTCTTCCGCGCCCAATAAACGCCCGGCTCTCGTCGCCGCACGCACCCCAGCGGGAGCCCAAGGGCTGGGACACGGCCCCGAGGGGGTGCCGGCATCGTGCCCGCCGTCGGGGCTGCCGCGGCCGTCGGGGCTGCCGGGGCCGGGATTCGGCGCACATTTGGGACGGGGACTTTGGGCCAAAGTTTCGGAGCTGCCGTTTTCTGTGCGCGCCTCACGGAGGAAAGAGGGATCCATCCCCGCACGACCCCTTCGGGGATTTTCACAAACAGGGATAAAATAAGGACAAAATATTTCCATCCTTCAATCCCCATTTATATATGCATACATATATATATACATTTATATTATGCATACAGAGAGGGAGATAAAGAGAGAGGCGGCCTCAGGAAACCCAGGCCAAATTTCGCTCTGTGCTCTCTCTCCCCCCTTCCCCTCTCCCTGTAGCTGAACGTCACCGTTGGAAGAAGCTGTTGAGATAAATCAAATAGTGACACTTTGACGGCTTTACTTGTATAAGCAATATGGTTACCATATGGCATTGTTATTTATGAATGACAGCATAAATGGTATTACAAAGTCCATCGCGCTTTATTGGGACGCTTCTCCTGCCTCGAACGTTTATATATGGGCATCTCCAGACGGATAAAAGGTGCATCTAAAAAAACTCGGCGGTGCTGCTGGGGCAGACCCCATTTTTGGGGGGCGTTGAGCCGGGTCTGCGCCGGCTGCGGAGTGAGGCGCGCAGCGGGGCAGGGCGTGGGGAACGCAAAGTACGCGGCGTTGCGCGTCCCCCAGCCGCAGCCGAGGAGGGCAGAGGCACCGGCTGCCTCTCGGCCGAGGCTCCCCCGTCCTGGCAATCAGCGCTACGCCGCTCCTCGCCCCCCTCCGCCTCACTACATCGCCGCCGAGAGAGGGACCGTGTACGGCAACTCCTTATATATATATATATATATATAAGTGCAACTGAGAGAACAATAAATATTAATAGCACCAAAGCGAGGTGCTCCTTCCTGCTGCCCCCGCCCTGCCTAGCTTTTTTTTTTAAAAAAAAAAAAAAAAAAAGGCATTTAAAAGTTACAGCTTTGGCTGAGATTTTCATTATTTCCCCTTTTTCTTTTACATTACGCTGCCGGTAGAGCCTGACAAAGAACTTTTGTCCCGAAGTGTGTTTTACAGAGGGAGGCTACCACACAACACATGTGGTCTTCACGGGTCATAGGTCGAACGGCCTAGAAGTGGCTCGGATCGGCACCATTAAAGGTAACCTGCAACTTAATATCCTGTTGATGAGCTTGTTGAATTTATGAGTGTCTCTGATACGGACAACGGTGCAAGTGATTCCGCTCAACTGGCCTCTTCTTCCCAGCCTACGGGCCGGCCGCACGCCCCCTTCCCCGCCCCGCATCTCGTCCTGTTACTCTGGGGAGAGATGAAGGCTGAATTTGGGGGGAACGACCCCCTCTTCCCACCTCCCCGGATGGGCCTTCCACCTCTCTTTCCCCGGCGAGGCTGCCGCCAGCCCCGTCCTCCCGCGGGCAGAGCCCCTGGCCCCACCGCAGCCTGAGCCCCCGCCGCCGCCCCCCTCGGCTGCCCGGAGAGGGGGGGGGGGCGCGGAGCATCCTCCCCATCACCCCCTTTCCTCGAGGACGGTGACACCTCCCGGGGAAAGGGGCTGGAAGGCGAGGATGGTATAAGCAGTCCAAGGGAAGCAAGAAATTGCTCTCGCTCGTGTGTGTCGTGTCCCCCCTCCACCCCACGCCCCAGCCCCCTCCGCCACAGCAGCCTGCAAGAATAAGAGCAGAGCGGTTTTAAATAAAATTTCGTAAAACTTACAAAGAGGGAAACGCTTTCCCGGTAAGGCTGACGTTTGTTCTGCCAGGTCTGGCACCTCCAGAAACCTGTTGAAAAAACTTCTGCCAATAAACCAGTTTAGCACCGACTCTGGGTGACCCGTTGTTTTTCTCCCTCGAAAGCTGCCGTGAGCCGAAGGCTGCGTTTCTGGCGGTGGCCCGGCGAGAGAGTGCGGGGCTGGCTGCCGGTGCCTCTGTCCCCCCACACCCCTCCTTCCCTCGCTCCCTTCCCGTGTTACCCGGGGACATGGGGGAAAGGAGTTTTTGCGGTTCGGAGGGAAATAAAGCACTTCTTAGGAGGGACGGCGACGTGACTTTGAACTTGGATCAGCTCCTCTGTTTCCTGCAGAGAGAGTAGGGCTGGAGCCCTGAAAGAATAGCGGAGCGCAGCCAGCCCACGAGGGCTCCGGCTGGAATTCACTACGTCCCCCCCTAAAAGAGCCCTGGTGCCGGCATCGCCGAGCGGGCAGGGCACGGGGAGAGGGGAGAGCAGGCAGGGGAAGCAGGAAAGGCAAGAAAAAGGAGGGAAAAGACTAAGAAAGAGAAGAAAGGGGTAAGAGAGAAAGGCAAAGAAAGAAAGGGAAAAAGGGAAGGAGGGAAAGGAGGAATGGAGGGAAGAAGGGAAAGAAGAGAAAGGAGGGAAGGAAGGGGGGAAGGAGAAAAGGAGGGAAGGAAGGAAGGAAGGAAGGAAGGAAGGAAGGAAGGAAGGAAGGAAGGAGAAAGAGAAAATATAAAAGAGAAAATTAATTAAAAGGAAGAAAAGCGTTGAAAAGGGAAGGGGAAGAAAGGGAGAAAGGGAGAAAAAGAGAAAGAAAGAAAGAAAGAAAGAAAGAAAGAAAGAAAGAAAGAAAGAAAGAGAGAAAGAGAGAAAGAGAGAGAGAAAGAGAGAAAGAGAAAGAGAAAGAGAGAAAGAGAGAAAGAGAGAAAGAGAGAAAGAGAGAAAGAGAGAAAGAGAGAAAGAAAGAAAGAAAGAAAGAAAGAAAGAAAGAAAGAAAGAAAGAAAGAAAGAAAGAAAGAAAGAAAGAAAGAAAGAAAAGAAGGAGGGGAAAATCCAGAAGGTAGGTATTTGTATGAACATTCACCTTTTTGTTGTTGTTGTTGTTGGGGTTTTTTTGTTGTTAAAAACCAGTATTTATAACTGGGCGTTTTCCTGGACCTTTTGGTTCTTTTTCTAACCTCAAATGTAGTAACTTATTTTAAAGGGGGGAGGGGGGGGGGCGTATTCAAGGGTCTATTTGTCCATATAATTTTTTTTTTTCACTAATCTGGAGGCAGACGATGCAGGAGACCAAGCTTTCTTCTCCAACTTGGGTTCTCGAAATCCCCAGCAGAGGTGGAGAACACTTCTCAGACCTCCGCCTCGGAAACCTTACAGAGAAGGAAAATAGAATTTGTTCGCGGTCTGTCCCTGGGAGCCTGGGGGGTCAGGACAAGGACAGCATATGCTCCCAAGCTGCAGCCTGGGAAGGCAATATCTGGGGAGCAGACACTCCTGCCTGCAGAGACAGGACTGAGTGACGGCGTGGTGAAGAGGGCTGTTGGCATCAGAAGTGTAGCCCTGCACTAATATTCATATTATTTTCTAATGCCCATTTCAGATTAGAAGGAATCCCACTTCTTTTTCCCAAATTAAATCCTCGCCTTGTTCAAAGGGTAATGTCCGGTACTAGCACGTTTCAGGCACTTTTGGACAGGCTTGGAAGTATTTTAACTATTTAGTGACAGTAATGGGGAAAACCTTATTTAAACAACCCTAGCTGGTGGACAGTGTTACATTTTCCTTCCTTCCTTCCTTCCTTCCTTCCTTCCTTCCTTCCTTCCTTCCTTCCTTCCTTCCGTCTGTCTATCTATCTATCTATCTATCTATCTATCTATCTATCTACCTATCTCTATCTCTCTGTAAAAATCCTGCTGGGACGCTGGGTCCAGGTTTAAGCGTGCCTGTGCCTGATGCGGGATTTAATGCCGTGAGGAGTCACGGCAGGAATAATTTCAAAAAGCCCCACGAGACCCCACTAACCCCTACATTTTGGGTTGCTTCTCCCCCAAGCGCAGAGCCGGTGGGGATCGAGACGCAAGGTTAAGTGCAGGACGGTTAAGACGACAAATGTTAGGTCGGGTTTTAATTTTTATAAAGCCTTATTTATTGGTGAGCTGCTGGCCCTGAGATGATTATTTTTCAGCCACTACAAAACAAACCGAAGCAGGGGCCAGACGTGTATTTACTGGAGGGGGAGGGGAAGGGGACTTGTTTGCTCTGTGTGTGGGTGCGGGTGTGTGTGCTGGCTGTACGCGGTTTTATTCCTGCCATGTAAGAATCCGGTTTCCAAATAACAATGGCAGGGTGGGTTTTGGGTTGGGTTTTTTCCTTTTCTTTTTTTTTCTTTTTTTTTTTTTTTTTGGTTTTGTTTCTGTTTCTTTTGCAAGAAAGAGAAGAGACAAGGAAAACTCCTAAAGCATCTGCTCTTGGATGCACATTCACAACACATGCAGATGGACTCTTCTGCTCCGTACAAGTGGTTTAAAAGCCCAAACAACCAGGGCGACCGTTCCCTTTTCTATTTTCATTTTTATTTGATTTTTTTTTTTCCTCGGGCCGCTGTCGCCCCACCAACGTGACTTTTATTTGATTCCCCCCTCGTTCCCTCTATCGATCATGGGCTTCATTTTTCTTTAGCCGAAAAGGAGGAAAGGGCTGCAGGATGGGCGAGGTCCTCCCTCCCTCCGCCACCACCTCAAAAAAAAAAAAAAAAAAAAAAGGCAGCCCCCCCCCCCCCCCGCCCGCCCCCCCGTTTATGTTTTAAGCCCCTCGCTTTGTTTGTTTGCCTCCCGAGGCAGGATCGCATGGCCAAGCGCACATCGATATTTTCCGTGCGTGTGGCTCGCCGCGCCTCTCCCCCCGCCACGCCACCCTTCCCCTGGCCGCGGGGGAGGCGGGAGCGGGGGAAGGCGGACACGACAACCCCCCGAAAAATAAAAAAGAAGCCGCCGGCGGTGCCGGGCTGAAGGGCAGCCACCGGGGCCGGGCCGGGCCGGGCCGGTGCGGGCGGGGGCCGGGCGGCGGCGGGGCGGCCGCGCCGCCATTAGCCGGTGGCCGGGGACGCCCGGATGGACGGGGCGGCTCGGGCCAATGAGCGGGCGCCGGGAGAGCGGCCGGGCGGCGGGTAAAGGCGGCGTTGGGAGAGGAGCCGCCAGTGCGGGCGGAGAGAGGGAGCGAGGCCGGGGGAGGGAGGGAGAGAGGGAGGGAAGGAGGGAGGGAAGGAGGGAGGGAAGAAAAGGAGGGGGAGTGAGGGGAGGGGGAGAAAAATAAAAAGCCGCCGCCTCAGCAGCGCCCACCGAAATAAACAGAGGAGCGAGAGGGAGCGAGGGCGCGGGCGGAGCGGGGCTGCAACTCCGCCGCCCCGGCCGCGCGGCTCCGGCCCCGGCGCTCCGCGGCCCCTTCCCGCCCCCCGCCTCCCCTCCCCACCCCCACCGCCGCCCTTATTGTTTTTAATCCGCCTCCGGCACCCCCCTTCTCCCCCCCTTCCCCTCCCCACGCCCCTCCGCGGCGGCGGGCGGGGGCAGCGCGGCGCGGGGCAAACACCCCCCCGCCCCCCCCCCCCCCCGCGGCGTCCCTTCGCTCCGTGGGAACCCGCGGCTGCAAGTTTTTCTCCGTGAGAGACACCGCTAATGCCCGGCGGAGGATAAAACGAGAGCGGGGGCCCGGGGGCGGCGGGGGGGCCCGAGGCGGCGGGGAGGGCCGCGGCCCACGCGGGGAGCGGAGCGGAGCGGCGCGGGGCCGGGCGGGCGGGGGTCGGCGGCACTGACATCCCGGTGGCGGCGGGAGGGAAGAGGAGGCCGGGGCGGGGGGGGGGGGGGGCGGGGGGCGGCGGCGTGTGTGTGTGTGTGTGAGTGCGTGTGTGCGTGCGTGTGTGCCGCAGGGAACGGCGAGGCGAGCCTTGCCCCCCCCCTCCCGTCCCCGTCCCCAGCCCCGTCCCTCCCCTGCTCCCCCTCCCCTCCCCTGCCCGCCCCCGCCTCAGCTCCTTTAATACACTTTGGTTCTCCGCTCGCCTTTGGACTCTGCTCTGCCTGGCTCCGGATACGGCTCCGGCGGCGGCGGCGGCGGCAGCAGCGGGCCGGTGCGGGCGCGGGCGGCGGCGGCGGCGGCGGGGGGACGCGGCGGCTGCCGGGGGGAAGCGGCGCGGAGCGGCGGCGGCGGCCCCGGGCCGGGCCGGGCCGGGCCGGGCCGGGTCGGGCCGGGCGGGCGGCGGCAGCCCGGCGGCAGAGGCGGTAGCGGGGCGGCGGCGGCCCCGGAGCGGCGCGGACCATGCTGCTGGACGCCGGCCCGCAGTTCCCGGCCCTCGGCGTGGGCACCTTCGCCCGGCACCACCACTCGGCCGCGGCGGAGATGCAGGACCGGGAGCTGAGCCTGGCGGCGCAGAACAGCTTCGTGGACTCGGCGGCGGCGCACATGGGCGCCTTCAAGCTCAACGCCGGCGCCCACGACCTCTCCCCCGGGCAGAGCTCGGCGTTCACCTCGCAGGCGCCCGGCTACCCCGCCGCCGCCCTGGGGCCACACGCCGCCCACGTCGGCTCCTACTCCGGGGCGCCCTTCAACTCCACCCGGGACTTCTTGTTTCGCAGCCGCGGCTTCGGGGACTCGTCGCCGGCCGGCGGGCAGCACGGCATCTTCGGCCCTGCGGCCGGCAGCCTGCACCACCCGCACACGGACGCTCAGAGCCACCTCCTCTTCCCGGGCATCCACGACCAGCACGGCCCCCACGCCTCCCAAAACGTCCTCAACGGGCAGATGCGCCTGGGCTTGCCGGGGGAGGTGTTCGCCAGGTCGGATCAGTACCGCCAGGTCTCCAGCCCCAGGACTGACCCCTACTCGGCGGCTCAGCTGCACAACCAGTACGGCCCCATGAATATGAATATGGGCATGAACATGGCAGCCCACCACCACCACCACCCAGGTGCCTTTTTCCGCTACATGCGGCAGCAGTGCATCAAGCAAGAGCTCATCTGCAAGTGGATCGACCCCGAGCAGCTGAACAACCCCAAAAAAAGTTGCAATAAAACTTTCAGCACCATGCACGAGTTGGTCACCCACGTCTCGGTGGAGCACGTTGGGGGACCCGAGCAGAGCAACCATGTCTGCTACTGGGAGGAGTGTCCCCGCGAAGGAAAACCCTTCAAAGCGAAATACAAACTGGTCAATCATATCCGAGTGCACACGGGAGAGAAACCCTTCCCCTGCCCCTTCCCCGGCTGCGGAAAAGTTTTCGCCAGATCAGAAAACCTCAAAATTCACAAAAGGACGCACACAGGTAATTCGGGTTTCCTTCGGCAGGTTTTCCCCCTCCGCCCGCGCCTCTCTCTCTCCATATATATATAAAAACAAACAGACAGAGACTCAGACAGAGAGATGTAAAATGACGAGAATGATAAAATAAGAATCCCGTTTAATATCTCCCCCCCCCCCCCCCCCCCGCTCCATCACACGGCCGCGTTTGTTTGGGTTTCTTCCCCACTAGCACCCCACCCCCCTTCCCCAGATTTTCCAACGATATTTTACTGATTTCTTTTAATTCGCGGCGGGGAGCGGTGTAGATTCGTGCCGAGGCTCGGCGGGGTCTTCCCGCAGAAACGCCAAATACAGCGCGAGCAAAATTCTGCCGTCCGGCTAAAAGATGGCAAGACGCGTGTATATATCCATATACATAGATAGATATATACAGACACGAAACGCCTTATACATTTGCAACGCGCAACGTATTCGCGTATAACTTCAGCGCTTGTGAGCACGGCTTTCATGTATGGATACCGAGAGAAACTATATAAATAGGTGCAAAATCGGTCATTAGTCCAAAATCCCGTTGGAAGTGGCAAAGCGTCCCTTTCTGGGAATGCTTTCCATTAAATTTAAATGGTGTGAGCAAGGCAATAAAATTTTCTCATTTCCAAAAAGGAAAAAAAAAAGTGTTTTTAAAGTCGCACTCGAGGTGATTTAAGGTGCTTTTGCAACAGTTTATTAAATTATATAATAAGGGACAGAGGATTTGAGGCTCAGAAACTTCCACTCAAACCAGGTGGAAGAGGGGCGAAGGAGCCCAGGCTTTCCCGATGGAAAACCGCCTGAGCCGAAGGGTAACAAAAATAAACGCATCCTCCCGCCTCATCTATTATTCATTTACTACTCCTGCCGGCTCGAACCGTGCCAGACTATTTCATAAAAGACGGCCAAATATTTTAGCGACTTCCACTCTAAATATTTACCCGGAGAAAGGCTAAAAATCTCGAGGCCTATTGTTTTCTCAAGTGCTAAGCCCGATGCGAGGTGCGAGACGAGCTTTAACAAGGTTTAAAATTTGAGAAATGTATTTGCATGAGATGCCCGCACTGAAGTCATTGTGTCTGAGCGGATGTCTTTAAGAAACAATTTAGGTGCTAATGGAATTTAATGTTAAATGCTTCCCCCTCCAAAGGCGGGGGGATGTGGAGTTCTCACCTCCAAATTACTCCCCGGCATTTGGAGTCCTGGCAGCCGGGCGAGAGGAATCCCTATGAAAATTAAATGAAGTATTTTACAGACGTTTAGTTTTCCCAGCGGATGTACGTTTATCTCGAATCTCCATACGCGAAACAATCTGCCCGGCCTTAAATCTGTCGGTAATGGTTTCCAGTTTAACAGGATAGCGGATTTGGTACCGAGGCGAAACGGCTCGATGCTGCTTTTTTTTTTTTTTTTTTTTTTTTTAAATCGCTTTTCTTCTTCAATCTCTTTCGGGGGCCGGCCGTGTGTCGGCACCGGTCGAAACAAAACCAGGCACAATGCCCCGGGCCGGGGGTGCCGGGGGAGGGAGGGGGGGGGGGGGGCTGTTGGGTAGGAAAAGCAGGCTGGGGACGGCCAGTGCCTCGCTGCAGGGCGAGGCGGGAGTGGCGCGGCCCTTCCACCCCGCGGGGGCCGGGTCAGAACCGACCCCTTGCTTTGGGAAGCTGCTGGGCGAAGGGGCTGGGAGCCGGGGGTCGAGAGAGGAGCGAGGGAAGGACGGAGTGGGGGGGGAAAGCCCGGGCGCGGGGGCTGCGCGGGAGCTGCGAGGGGTTTGCGCGGGCTTTGCGCGGGGGCGGCCGCGCTCACCCCCGCCGGTCTCTCTCGCAGGGGAGAAGCCCTTCCAGTGCGAGTTCGAAGGCTGCGACCGGCGCTTCGCCAACAGCAGCGACCGCAAGAAGCACATGCACGTCCACACCTCGGACAAGCCCTACCTGTGCAAGATGTGCGACAAGTCCTACACCCACCCCAGCTCCCTGCGGAAGCACATGAAGGTACCCGGCCCCGCAGCCGGCGGCGGGAGGCGGGAGGGCGGCCGCGCCGCGCCGGGCGCCCCGTCGGGGCGGCGGGCGGCGGGCGCGGGGCCCGGGGGCGGCGGCGGCGGGCCGGGCCGGCGGCGGGGGGCGCGCCCGAGGGGCGGCGGCGGCCTCCCCGTCCCCCCTCCACCCGGCCGTGTTGCCTTTGCCCCCCAGGTGCACGAGTCGTCCCCGCAAGGCTCCGAGTCCTCCCCGGCCGCCAGCTCCGGTTACGAGTCCTCCACCCCCCCGGGGCTGGTGTCCCCCAGCGCCGAGTCGCAGAGCACCAGCAACCTCTCCCCGGCGGCGGCGGCGGCGGCGGCGGCGGCGGCAGCGGCGGCGGCCGTGTCCGCCGTGCACCGGGGCGGCGGCGGCGGCGGCGGCGGCAGCGGCGGCGGCGGCGGCGGCGGCGGCGGCCACAGCGGCCTCTCCTCCAACTTCAACGAGTGGTACGTGTAGGGCCCCGCTGGACTGCTCTGCACGGCCCCGCCGCGCCCTCCCCTCCCCTCCCCGCCCCGGCGGCGGCGGCGGGCAGGAGGGAGCGAGCCCGCCGGAGACGCGCCGGGAGATGCCGCCGCACCCGCCGGCAGCGAAATGACGGCCGAGCAGGGTGGGGACGGGGGGGCCTTCATCTCCCCACACCCCTCCCGCCTGCGGGTCTTTTTTTCTTGAATTTTTTTTGCCTTTTTTTTTTTTTTTTTCCTTTTTGAGGACATTTTGAACCAGAAAAAAAAAAAAAAGATTTTTTTCTATAAAAGTACATGCTGAAAAAAGTAAGAGAACCAGTAAATAAATAGAGGAACGGAAAGGGGAGAGAGAGAGGGGAATAACCAACCCCAAACGCCACCAACACATCACCCAGCAAAGAGCTTCTCAAGCTGGCGGAAAGAGACTCTCCCTCCGGAGCCTTCAGACAAAAGATCAGAGACTCAAACCCCTCCGGCCCCTGCGCCTCCCCGCCCGGAGCAGCCAGCGCCCTCCCGCCCCACGAACTGTGTACATAGCGGCCCTCTCCTTCCTCCGGCGAGGTGGGGAGCGAAGTTTTCCTGGATTCTTCTTGGTGTATAGAAGTTCGTCCCGTTTGTAAACCGCGGATTGGTCCCCCCCGCTTCTTTTTTTTTGGTCGTCTTTCTTTTTTTTTTTTTTTTTCCTCTTCCTCCCTCCCCGAGAAAGTGATGGACTTGTTTTCTTTTCTCCCATTCCCCCTCCCCACCTCCCTCTCTCCTCCTTTTTTAGTTCACCCCTTTAAAAAAAGTAACGTGGAAGAAAAAATGGTTTCTTTTGTAATTGTGATATCTTGAATATTGTGTTCCTTTTTAAGAGGCAACTTGATTGTAAACTGCATTTCAACTATAGACTGGGGAAGAAATACCGTGCCAAAGTCTCCATTCTGTTTCTCACAGACACACACACGAACAACAACGCTTGTGAATGTATTTTTTCTGTTAGCTGGGTTTACATGTGATGTTTTAGTGCTTTTGCAAGTTCAATTTGTTAGTTCCTGTTTGGAAGATTGTGAGGAAAAATAAACGTCGTGCCGTTAGCTTTTCCGTAATAACACCCGTCCTCCTGTAAATACCTGTTACCATATTTATCCATTTGTAATTAAATTATGGTATTAACTTGCTACAGAGGAAACAGTATTTATAAAGAATGTTTCTTAACTATAAATATGTACAATTGTGAGCATAAACTGTTTCAGATTTTTTATTTGAAGGTTTAAGTGGTTTCATCATTTCTTGTGATATGTTTTGAGAGTAATGCATACAGAAATATAATAAAATGTGTTGAAACTGCATGAGCTGTTTCCTTTTTATGCCAAGGGCTCTCTGAAACCTGTGAGGGGCTGAGTGGTGACTGCAAAATAAATGCTTTTAAAGAATCCACCAGTTTCTGGAGCACCAGGATTTCTTCCAGCCGGGCTGCCCGTCCAGGAAAAAAACAAAAACCAAAACCAAAACAAACTAAACAGAAAAAAAAACCACAATCCCAAAGCAAAAAAAACCAAAGGCACAAACCTTTTGGGAAGTCTCTGAGCTAAAAGAAAGGGGTGAGCGTTTGCATCTTCCTCACATAACTTGCAAGGCAGCATCTCCTTTAGGAAGAGCTTTGCACGGCAAGAGCGCAGCTTCCCTCACCGCCTGCCTTGCTGGGGGTTGCCCTGCTCCCCCCGGTGTGTGTGGGGCCGGGGAGCTCAGCACCCCGCGGGCTGACAAAGCCGGGCGCTCCGGGATGGAGCTGGAGGGGTGATGGCCAGGGGCTGAGCTCTGCGCAAGGCTGCTTTGAGCCGTAAACCGTGTCCTGCGCATCCAGTATTTTTGGAAGCCTTCATCCAGCTCTAGAGAGGAGAAAGTGGCGATGCCCGAGAGCTCACACTTCCCTTCAAGCTTTTTTTCTCTCTCTCTCTTCTTTTTTTTTATTTTAAATTTTTTAATTTTTTTTTTTTTTTAAATTTATTTTTTGTAGCACAGGGAGAGGTTTGGGGTTGTCAGATGTGTTCAGCGAGGGACCGAAAGCCGCCGGGCTATGCCTTTCTCTGGGTACTGGCCCAGCTCTGGGCTCCGCGGGCGCCGTTTGGGGCCGGGAGGCGGAGGCTCTTCGGGGGCACCCCGCCGCACCGGGACACCCCAGGCGAGTGTGACAGCAGCCGGGAAATCGTGGAAAAAGCTCGGCCTTGCCAAGCCACCGAAATACGAAGAGGCAGCGCTGTGAGCCGGGCTCTGAGCGCCCTGCGGTGGCTGCGCTGCCTTCAGCGGCAGCTTGTGCAGGCAGGGAGAGCCCTTTGCTCCTGACACCCGGCCGGCCCCACCGCCGCCCCCCCGGGCCAGTCATCGATTTGGGCTTTTCGGGCTTTGTACCCGGTGTTCCAACAGCAATAGAGGTGTCCCGAGCCCGCGTGGGGAGATAGGGGGGACATGAGGGTACGCGGGACCCTGCTCGCTTCTGGGGTGAGGTGGGGATTACCTACACCCAGGGGGAGGGGAGGAGGGAGGGAATGACCCCCCCGTCCCGTCGCTGCAAGCGAAGTTTAGCTGCAGAGTGGAGACGGAGAGTCCTCTGCGGCCGCAGCCCCCCCCAGCGCGGCCATCCCCGCTGCACATGGCAGGCTCCCCGGGTAATCAAACGGCCATTAAAACCTAATTTATGTTCGGTAATAATATTACGCCAAAAAAATATTTATTAAAATCATTGGCATATGCCGCCTGCCCCTTGGAGGGATCCGTGGGAAACACAGCTGCGAGGATCCCTCTTTGTCCTGCCGGCCTCCCCGCAGCCGAAAAACCAAACGGGGGGCCCGGCGTTTGCTGCCAACCCCTGCCAGCCACGGGCTGCCCAAATCCTCTCCCGGGCCTGGGGGGGCCGGGCAGCCCCTGCCCATGGGCGGCGAACTCCGCTCCGGGGTCCCCCCCTCCCGGCGGGCTCTGCCCCGGCCGGCGAGATGCGACCCTGAGCTGGACTCCCCCTTCTCCCTCCCCTTAGGGCCGTTCTGGCTTCGGGAGACCCCCCAGGGGTGATAACCCCCCTCGTTCCCCGATAGCGGGGATGAGCAGAGCAGGCTGCGCCCCCCAGACCAGGGCGCGGGTGGTGTGGCAGCGGGGGGCAGCCCCACTCCCTCCGGGCAGGGGTCCCTCTCCTTCGGCAGGCCCAGGGAAGGGGCCTCGGCGTTCGTGGCCATGAACAAGCCCCCCCTTCCCTGTCCTCCCCGGCCTGGCCCTGAACTTGACCCTGGCCTTGGCGCTTCCAGACCGCAGCCCCTCTCCGCCCGCCTCCCCCGGGCCCTGACCCCGGCCCGGCCCTGCCACGCTTAAGGGAGAGCAGTAATTCATCGGGTTCAGGGGGTTGTTGTGTTTTGGTTTGTTTGGTTTTTTTTTTTTTTGGGGGGGGGGGGGGGGGCGAGGGCAGTCAAGACCCTCCTCGCAGCCTTGTGCGCGGGTGGCCCGTGCTCAGGGATCCCTGGCCCCGGAGTCCTCCTCTGTGCCCCTGCTGCCCCTTCTCCTTCCTCCACCTCGCCCCCCTCACCCCAATTTCCCCTCCCCACCCCCCCATCTCTCTCCCTTTGTCCCCCACGAAGCCTGAGCTTTCCAAACCTCCTGCCCCGGCACTGAAGGTAACCTGGGCACCAACCTGCCAGGAGGCCGGGGTCTCCCCCGGCAGCACTGACCCTCCCCATCACCCCCCCCATGCCCAGCCGCAGTGACCGACGAGCCCCGGCCGCCCCGACGGCTCTGCCTCGACGGCTCCCGGGTCGCCCCGGCCCCACGCCCCGCCGCCGGTGGGCAGTGGGGGGCACGGCGCTGCACCCCGTGCCCGGCTGCGGCAGCCCCACTCGGCCGGCGCTCCTCCGGCGGCGTGACTTTTCGTTTGCCGTGAAAAATAGGGTAGAGTGGTGGTTTTTAATTTTTATTATTATATTAATATTTAATTCTCCCCTAACTCTGCCTGGAGATCCCCTGAAAAGACGGAGTAATTTCCCTGGGAATTGCTCACTTCTCGTGCGCTCCTCCTAAGACAAAAAACAGAGGCTCCGTCTACAAAACAAGTTGTGCTCTGCCCCACGCACCCGGAATGGGAGGGCAGCTCGCTGCTCTGGGCTCTGCCCTGCCTTTACCTGCCCCCGCTGCCTGAACCGAACGAAACAAACCCTCTTCTTCACCTGGTTTGGCTGCTCGAGTGTCTTTGTGTTGCAGCCGGTGGTGGCAAAATAAAATCAAATTTAAAAAAAAAAAAAAAAAAAAAGAAGCAAACCCACCAAAAGCAATCTCCCACCAAACAAACAGAGATGACAACAGCCCAAACCGAAATAAAATAACTAAATACAATACGGCCGCTCTGGCCCGAACCCAAGCGGCTGCCGAGCCTGGAGGTGCCGCTGCCCGTGCCGGTACCGGCGGGGCTCCGCGGCGGGCAAGGGGCTGCCCCTGCCCGGCCAAGCCCCCGCCGCGGGCAGCCGGGGGGCAGCAGCCCGGGCTGCAGCCGCCCCGCTTGGCTCTGGCCAGACCTCCCCAAACCCCTAACAGCCTTTTAAGTTTCCCCTTTGTTTTCAGAAAGTCGTACACGTTTCCTGCCCGCTATGAAGACATAACAGGCTCCCCCAAACCTCTCCACAGCCACACGTGCACGCTAGACGTGCTCCCGGCTACAGCGAGGTACGTATATTTTTCATCTCCATGCATGGTTGGGGGTTTTTTGTTGCTATTTTTCAATCTCGTGGGTCGCTTTTCCTCCCATTATTTTTTTTTCTTTTTTCTTCCTTTTTTTTTTTTTTTTTCCTCCGAGCCAGACGGCCGGGGAAAGAGACGCATTTTACCAGCAGAGCAAGCAAAAACTATTGTCCCACCCTGCAGGGCACGGTGCCCCTCTCCCTCCCAAAGTGCAATTCCTCCCCAGTGCTTTGGGGTTTCTTCCTTTTTTTTTTTTTTTTTTTTTTTGCCCCGATCAAGTGGAGGTTTTCTCTGCCTTTAATACTTGAGGGAAAGAAAAGAAGAAAAGAGAAGAAAAGAGAAGCAATGAGAAGAAAAGAGAAGAAGAGGAAGAGGAGAAAGAGGAGGAAGAAGAAGAAGAAGAAGAAGAAGAAGAAGAAGAAGAAGAAGAAGAAGAAGAAGAAGAAGAAGAAGAAGTGGAAGAAGAAGAAGAAGAAGAAGAAGAAGAGGAGGAAGACGAAAAAGAAGATTAAAAAGATGAAGATGAAAAAGAAGAAGACAAGGACTGGGGGAGGGGGACCTTCGCCAGAGGTTTCACGTCTTTATTTAATAATACTTCAAAGTGGCTGCCCTACTGTTGTCCCGAGGAGAGGAAGCGTGGCAGCAAACGGATCGCCGATCCCACTTCCTCGCAGGGCAGGAAACACGAGCAGGTTCTCCCGCGTCCCTCGCCCGTGGCCTCAGGCTCTTTCCAGTAACTCCCGCGGGGGGAAGCGGCAGGGCCGAGCGGCGGGACCCGGCGCGGGGAGAGCGCTTCTCCGGCGGCCCCCACGCCGCGCGGCCGCCCCACGCGCGGAGCCAGCTGTTGAGTCCCGGAGCAGGAAGGCCGCTCTTTTGGTGTTAAAAATGAAAATAATCGGCGACTGAAGAGGGGGAGGGGGGCGGGAAGCAACTCAAGCGCCAGTACGTGGTTGAGCGGGTGTTTTACACGCGCGGCACCGCTCCCCGCAGCGGGCTGGGGGCGGCCGTGGGGTCCGCGGGGGGACCCGGGGTGCCCAGCCCGGGGCAGGCGGGGTTGGCCCCAGCGGGACGGGGCCGCCCCAACACCGCCCCGCGGGGCTCCGCCGGCCGCGGGTGTCGGGGGGGCGCCGCGCCGCTCCCCGGCCGCCGCGAGCAGGTGGGTGGGGGCGTCCCGCGGGTCCGGGGTAGCCGCCCGGCCCGGCCCGACCCGCCGCCCGGCCGGCGCACTTGGCCGCGGAGCCCCCGCAGGAGACGGGGTCTGGGCGTGCGTGCGCGCCCGTGGGCGTGGGTTTGGTCTGGATGTCGATATCAAGCAGTTTGCGGGGGGGGGGGGGGGGGGAATAAAAAAAAAAAGAGCAATTTTCCTTCCAACTTTTTTTTTTTTTTTTTTTTTCCCCCTTCTTCTTCCTAGAGCACTAATTCCTCTGTGTGGGCAAACAGCCCTTCTCCTTTGATTCTTAGTCACAGCCCCGAGATTAAATACCGATTTTAATGAGAGCCGTGGCTGTGGCCGCATTAGGTGATGATAGTTATGAAGACGAGCTGACCTGTTTTGATGAAGACGATCTGACCTGTAGGGAGAGAGGGAAAGGTCAGCCACATGCAGTGGCCAGATTTCTGCTCGTTCCCGGCACATGCTGCTACAATATTGATCCGCGGAGAAAGATAAACATAAAAGCTAGATCCTATGTCCTGAATACTAATGAACGTGGCTTCTAGATTTTAATTGTTGTTGACTTCTTATTTCCACCGTAAACATTTGCTGACCTCCTTAGGGCACTTTCCCCCAGTTTTCTTTTCTTTAATTTTGTTTTCTTGATTTTATTTCCTCTTATTTTAGTTTATTTTGTTTATATTTTTTCAATCGCTGAGTGCCTCTCCCGTTAGAAATCTTTCCAGCAAGTGACTTTCCCTAGCAGCCAAGACGCAACCCCTAGAAAGCCACCGCCCGCATCTCGTTTCCATGAGACGGCGCAGCGAAGGCAACCGCTGCTGGAAACGGGGAAAGCTCTTCCGAAAGGCAACATCTCGAACTGGGATCCACCTTTCGGATTTCTGCCTCATTTACTCTCTCCATTCCTTTGCTGCACACCGGAGTTGGTTTTTTGGTGTTGTTTTTTGGTGTTGTTTTTTTGGTTTTTTTTTTTTTGTTTTTTTTTTTTTTTTTTTTTTCTTTCCCCCCCTTCTCCTCTCCCGGACCGTGCGGCAAAACCAGCAGCTGAGCTGGAAGAGATCTCTCTCTTCAAAGCCTCCCCAGTTTCCCAACTGTTCCCAGACTAGATACACCTACGATAGGCAGGGAGAGACGGAAAAATGCCGGTGTCTCGGGAGAGAGGCATTGCAGAGGCGCTTTCCCCGCCTGTGCAGAGCAGCTTGGCCAGGCAGGCGGAGGAGCCTTTTTTCGGAGGTTTTTCGCTGCGGTGGTAAATGGGGAAGGATCACTCGCTGCCCCGGCTGCCTCTTAGAATTTATTTATTTATTTATTCACCCATTCGAGATGGTCAAAATTAGCTGCAAATCGGGTAAAGCAGTCGATGAAAGAGCTATCTCCAAACACGCGTCTCAAGTTTCTGTTGCTTCGCGGACGACCTCGAGTAAGCACCATCGACTATATAGGGGCAATTAACTATTATCAGGCTGACATTTAAGAAAATGAGGGAGATATTAAACTCCTAATTCCCGTCATTACAAATAATTTTCATGAAGGGAACTTCTAAAAGATTTTTTTTTCTCCCTTACACTTTCCAGTCTATTTTTTAACCCCTGAGTGATTTACTACGTAAGTAATTTTAGAGGATACAGTTTACAGCTTGAGTTATTAGACTGAACACCTCTGGCTGACACCACAACACCTTTTTTTTCTGCCTGCAGCTGTGAGTCACAACCCCATTTTCATACCAAACTGCTGCACATTCCTTTACAATATAGACTTCCTTCTTGCAAAGATCAAACATGCTCCAGCCAACATGTTTATTTTAAAATACAGGAAAATTAAAACTAAACATGGACTTAAAAGAAAAACAAATGCATCATTTCTTGCCCTGCCGTCCCTCCTACTAAAATAAAATAAAATAAAATAAAATAAAATAAAATAAAATTAGGACGGAACGGCGTAGACCGCTCCAATAAAATAACACAGTGACAGAGCCAAAACAGTTGATTTCGACTGGAACGGGAACGGATCCTTCTGTTTGCTGTTATTTATTTATGTATTATTGTGGCTATGGTTTTAATTATATGTGGGAATGTCAGGCCAAGATGCTGTAACCGTAGCCTCCCTTTAACACACTTTTCCTATTTGTTTAATGCCAGCGCTACAAGGCTTGAACAGGCACCATAAGGAAAATGGTTTCAATATTCTGTTTAAGAGCTTACAACGGGGAATCCCAGAATTACAGGAAAACCTGCAGGCCTGCTCCGTGGAGGTGCCCGGCAGGACAAGGCAGGTTTCGTGCTCCTCGGCAGGTTTCGGGGTGCGGGGAGGGAGGGGAGGCGAGGGAGGGGGAGTTGCGGGAGGGAGACGTGCCCGGAGTAATTTTTATCCAACAAAGCGGAGTTTTAAAAGCCTCCTTGCTGTTCAGCGGCACGGACACTGGGATGCTTTTTAATTTTGAGCAGGTTGAAGGTAGATTTAATCTCTGCTCCTCCGGGTGAACTATTACCCACTTCTCCAGTGACCCCACTTGGGTGGGTGGTGGGTGGGGGTGGGGGAGGCTGCTTCCATCCCCTGTGGTTTTTTGCCCCGGAGGAGGGTGCCCAACCGAGCTCGCGTTGCCCATCAGCTGCCCCACTCTTTCGCCAGTCTTTCCCCACGTCCTCGGAGTGATGGGTGAGGCAGGGGAAGCTGGACATACCTGCCCGTATTGATTTATTTTTGGTACCCGTACAGACGAAAAAAAGATTATCTGAAAGAAGAAGAATAAAAAAAGAAATTAAAGAAAAAGCAAAACGAAGGATCATTCTTTAGGAAACAAATCACATAACTCTCTCTCTCGCCCCTCCGATTTAAGCCCCGACCCAGGCGGCTCCGGAGAGCTGAAGCGAAGCCGGCGGCCAGTCCGCACCGCCCTCCGGGTTGCGCGGCGAGGAGGGGCAGCAGGACCAGCGCCTGCCAAACGGGGCCACTGCACGTCCCCCGGGCCCCCCGGGCTCAGTCCCCGGCTCTCTGACCACCTGCCGTCGCGGCCCGACGTGCGCCCCAAAGCGAAGGCGGGAGCGGGTTTTTTTCCCCCGGCTGGGGAGCTCGCCGCTGCCGGCGGGTATCACCATTGCCCCAGCCCGCCGACTCGCCATTCGCCGCCTGCCCGCACCTGCCCGACGTGCGCACCCGCTGCCCGCCCGCCGTCGCGGCCGTTTCCCGCGGGCTGCCTGCGCGCTCGCTGCGAGCCCCGGTGCACCGCGGGGGCAGCAGCGCCGGGACGCGCGGCATCGGGGCGCGGGGGTTTCCCGATGTGGACAAACTACAGTCTCTAGGACGGAGGGCTGCGGGTTCCTCTTCCCCTTCCCTCCAAAAAAACGGCGGGGGTGTGTGTGTGCGAGGTTCGCGTTTTCAGATCTTAAAAAAAGGCCTGGCACTTGCCAAAGGCGGCGAAGAAACCCACGGAGGGCCCGTTCCGCGCGTGGAGGCTGCCGGAGCCGCCCGGACGCGCTTGGTAATGCGATTCCTCCCGCGGGATGTCCCGCGGAGCCCCGCGGGAGGCTGCGGAGCGCCCCTCCACCCTCGCCCCCAAGCCCAGAGGGCAACGCCGCTGCAATCCCCGACGGGACGGGCACCGTGGGTGCCTGGGACCCGCCTGGCCCCCTGAGCACAGAGGCCCGCCTGGCCCCACAACTCCCGGGCCCCTTGGTGAGCCTCTTCCCTGCGCTCCCGTCGAGGGTCGGACACTGCCTCCCCCTCCGCGCCTTCCGCACAGAGCGGCGCGGGTGCCCCGAGGAATTTGGGGTGTCTGCAGCAGATGGGCTGACGATCCCGGGGAAGGGGGCCGGATCCTGGAACGCCCCCCGCCGCCCATTTCACCCGGGCCGTTTCTGTCCTTTGATGGGTTTGTAACAAACCGGCGCAACACCCCCACGTCTCCCCTTGTCAATGAGCTTCGTGCGCGCAGCTTTGGCAGGGGTGCGCCGAGCCGCTGCCCGCTCCGGCCTCAAAGTGGGGTGCTCAACGGCCGACACACGCCGGCTGCCTCCCCAGAAGTCGGAATTTAAGCCTTTTAGGCGGGGTTTTAACAAAAAGAGGTAGCTGCATTTAATTAAAAGCGTCGGTTCACTGAGGCAAGGGGAACCCAGGGTCAAGGGCTCTCGCAGCTGAAGGGTATGTGGCCGGCAAGTCCTTCGGGCTGCTCCCACTCGCCCTGAGGGGTCCCTGCTTCCGCGGGATCGGGGTGAAAGGATGGTAAAAGCCAGAGACGGCTATTGCCCCGAAACCCGATGAACGCAGTTTTGCAACGCGACGAGGAGCTTAATTTCTTTTAATTTTTTGCCGGTTTGTCCCCTCCCCGGCGAAGCACTAGAAGCGGCTCCCCTGGGCAGGTTAGGAAGGGGGTGTGCGTCCCTGGCACTTCCAGGCTTTGGTCGCCGAGCCCGGCGACACGCCGCCCCGCAGGCACGGGAACAGCCCCCGCGGAGAGCCCAGGCACCGCGGCGAGGGGCGCGGAGCCTCCCTCGGAGCGGCCGCCCGTCCCGTCCCCCTCTTCTCCCGCGGAGGTGACAGCGGGGTCCCCCCTCCGCACCTCGGCCGCGCAACCTGACGCCTTGAATTTCGCTGCCGGGCGAGACGCGGGACTCCCACTTGCGGTGTCACCGAGTGATGGGTGCCTGAGCCCGCTCCGGGGCACCGGGACGTTTCGGGTCGCGTTTCCCCGTGCCGGGTATCCCATCATTTCGGCAAACACCCACCCGTGGCGGCTTTTAAATGTCCGCCGCGGTGGAGACGGACGGTGCTCTCAGGCTGCCGGGGAGACTATCCCCGCCGCCGGGGCGACTCCGGCAACTAGGGGCGAAAGCCCCGGGGGCTGCCCCAGATCTCAGGAGCGACACGCGGGGCACACGCTCACGCACACACGCTGTGTCATCACTTTGTGGAATGTGTCTGACGGGCTCCGGAGCCTTCAGGTAACCTCTCCTCCCCCAGTTCATGCCGGCCGCTCGCCTCCTCCAGCTCTTGGAACCGGAGGAACACGAGCAAGTAGGGCCGTGGCTCCCTCCCGGTCCCTGGCATCCCCCAGGCCGCCTCCGCAGTGTCCCCGGTGCCGGCAGCTTCCCCGGGGCGTCGGGTTCCCGCCGCTCCCCCGGGCGGGGTCCCGTACGCGCCGTCGGAAGAAGCTGAGGGCAAGAAACCTCAGGGAGGTCCCGACGGAGCTCTGCGGGAGCCGACGTGGTGCACCCCACCTCGAGGGGGTTGAGTGGGTGGGAGGTGAGGGGGGCAAGGGGCGGCGTTTGCAAACACCGCGCCAAGAAGCAGCGCGGATCGGGCAGCGGCGGGGGCTGCCGGGGCTCAGCCCCGCTCCTCACGCACGGTCAGGCTGGACCCCGGGACCACGGAAGCCAGACCATTTGTAGCGTATCTATGAAGCAGCGAAAGAAAGGAAGAAGCTGCCTTTGTTCTTTTTCTTTTTTTTTTTTTTTTTTTTTTGGGGGGTGTGGGGGGGAGATGTGTAACGTTCACGAGCCCTTCCACATTAATGCACTTTAATTTTGTTTTCCACGGCTTGCGTTTTCGAGGCTTTCCAAGAGCACCCACGCAGGAGTAGCCCACACAGCGTGCGAGTTCCTCCGCTGCCAGCTCAGCAGTCCCTGCGCAGCCCAGCCCGTCGCCCCGGCTCCGGCTTGCTGGCTCCACCCGCCCTAAAAAACCCACGGAAACCCCCACCTGCTGAAGGCACCAGTAAAATTTTAAAAAAAGGTGCTCCACTGCGCAAAAGGTACAGTAAAACGGTAAACTGGTAAGCTGGTATTGGAACAGTTACACAAACACCACCACCACACCCCACACACCCCCCACTCCCATTTTCTTTGTCTATAGGGTGGCAACGTTTTCTTTCCAGTGAAAGGAGTAACAAGCAGAAGGAGGAGAAGATGAGGTGGAGGTGCAAAGAAAGAGCTCCAGGGTCAGGTTCTTGCTTCCCAGGCAAAACCAACCAACCAACCGCCACTACCAGCCAAAAGAAATCTCATATGTTTTATTTGCCTTCCACGGACTTGTATATTTAGCACATCTTTTATTGTCCCACCGTGCTTCCAGAAAGTTGCTGTACCTTAGCCTGAAATCACAGGCTGCAGCGTGAGATTTTGGCAGCCTCCCTTCTGCTACAGCTGTTAAAGGAGATTTAGCCTCCGGCAGAATACATTCATCCCACCACTTGTGCCAGATATTGTGACTAAATCAGCTGTTGGGGTGGTTCCTCGTGCAGCCAAAATGATCAACTCCCATGTGCAGTCCACTAGAGATAGCACCATCTAAACCAGAATGACAATGATGTACCAGAAAACAGCCAATTATATTTAGCAATGATTACATCATATACAGCTCATATCATATCAGTTTTGCTGTTATCAAAGAACAGCGGAAGCTATGAGAGAATGAAACAGCAAAAATTCTGGATTTAGCCCAAGTTACGGGTTTGAGCATTAAAATGAATGGGTATCTTAATCTTTCATCCTAATTTCTGCAGGAGATGAAGCAACGGAAATCATGTAGGGATTTTTGTCTTTAAAATATGTTCCTTTAATACCCTTAAATAATAATCCTTAAATGCATTACTTCTTGCCTTCATGGGGTTTAAGTGGATTTTAAATAATTCCTAGAACTCGCACAGTCCGTTCCTTTATGGATAAATATCCTCTGTACCTGCATGTGTTTTGCTAAGGAAGTCTCATGGTGGGGTGCATTAGAAATATCCCGATGGGCAACACCAACATCTGTGGTACTATCAGGAGTTGCCGAAGAGATAATTGAGGTGTCAAGAGGCTGCGGTGGGGAACGAGTAGCAAGAACAGATGAACTTTAAGAGCAAACAGACCGTTTTAATTCAATATTCCAGAATGGGAAAGACAAATAGAGACACCCCAGCAGAACTGTTTTCAAAGACTGGTTTCTATGAAATCTCAATAGTGTTATGGGCATATCCCATCTGCTTGAGAATATTTACTTTTCTGTTGGTTATTTGAGAGTCTTTGATGTTTGCTCAGCTGACCCATCCCGATTTTTTGCCCTTTGTTGCCCGTAGGCACCTTTTGTCACTGCATGCCTACACGCTTTATATCCAGCCTCCATACGGATTAGAGTTGTCTCTTGGGCAAGCTGGACAAAATGAAACCTCCAGGTTTATTTCAGTTGATTTGAACTGCTACCAAGGCAAGGGCCACACTCCATATCTCAGGGACTGAGTTTTAAAAATCGCATGCGTGTAGATCAAGCGAAGAGCAGAACACTCAATTGCCATTTATTTCAGAAGGTATTTCTGCATCTTCTTAAGGCTGAATTTTATGAAGACTCACCCCATCAAATTCTAGCCCCAAGCTGCGGTTTGGTTTTATACATGTCTGTGAGGCAGTTTTCCTTCTACAAAAAAGAATCTTCAATTGTTTTAAATCTGGTATGATTGAATGCTTAATTGTGATTGTTGTGAAAGGGACCTAGAGTTTAGTAGAGAAGTAGACAACATTTTTTTTTTCTTTTCAGGATATGTCTTAGTAAAATGGAAATGTTTCTGTAAAACAAGGGCATTTGAGCTCTTTTAGAAATCTATATAAAATACCAGATTTTATAAGACTAATTCAACTCCATGCAAGATGAGACATACCCTCATTCCTACTGTGGAAAAGAAAACTGGATTTCAGGCTTCTGTGTTTATAGAATTAACAGATTACTAAACAAATACAAATCTTCAACCAGTTTCTCCAAGCAGGTGCTCAAACCACACCAAGTACTGTGAGAAGTGGTCCTGCTTGCTAGGTCTGTGGGCAGCCTTCAGCGAAGAAGCCAGGTGCCAGCTGGGGATGAAGAGTGACCGTCTTTCTTTCCCCAGGAGGTGGTTTCACCAGGTCAGGATTAAGGAAAGTAGCAGGGCAGGTTGGAGTATCTTGCAGCACTGTCAATCCAACATCTTCCAAGAACACCCACAAAACTATAAATAAGAAAAAATGTGTGCTAACTGCAGCATATTAGCAGAAAATCTACTATGTGATTCTAGGAAAAAAAAAATCTATCTATTTGGGAAAAATAAAAAGCATATGCTTGAAGCTGTTATCATATAAACACATGCCTAGAACATGAACTTTTCCAGCCTGCAAATAAATTTACTTGTCACTCAACATAGTTCCAATACACTGAAATTTAAAGTAATTAGAGGACAGCTGCTGGGCTCCATTCAGAAATATTTGTTTTATTTTTATAACACTCAGGATATTTTCTGTATTTTCAGAGGTATTAGATTTCAGTTTGCTACAGTTAATGTAACAGAAAATTCTGTAGTCATTATTGACTGCAACTGCCAACATACAATTTGAGAATTAAAGTCCAATGTGGAAAACTGGCGACGGATATTGAAAACAGTTTGTGCTCATAGTTCGCCTTACAACCTATGGTTTGAACCGAGTCAGTTTTTGAGGAGTTACAAGGGGACGTGCAAGCCAACTTCAGAGAAAAGCAAACGTCTGCAGACGTAGCACTGTGATCTGTCTGTAATACTGGCACAAAGAGACTTGGTTGGTTTAGGCTGCTTTGGTCTGAGAGGAACGTATAACTGCAATTAAAAGATTATGACAATTGATTGATGACATTCAATATATGCTCTTGCATTAGTGTGACTACTCATTTCTCATTAGGGGCAGAACTTTTTCTCATTACTAAATTGGCCTGTATGATCTGAAAGTGCTCTTGCTTCCCCTGTGGCTGAAACGAGGCACTGCCCTGGGGAGGAGGATGGGGGTAACTAACCCCCATCCCTCTTGGGGCTCTTCAGTGCTGTGCCAAGCACAGGCTGGTGAGATCTGAAGCACAGCCCTGTCCCAGTGCTGGGCACGGGCTTGGCACTTCCACGAAAAATGGCTTGATGTTCTCTTTGTAGCTCTGCATCCATACGATTTTCTTTTCTGTAGAGCTACAGAGGCTCAGGCCTATGACTGAAATTGTAGGGGACTCTAAAGAAATCCTGGCGCAAGAGGAACCTGCTTGTTTCCATTAGGGATGGCATCACCTGGTCATGGGGTTTAAAAGGGACCCGAGTGTCTGTTTCCAGTGTCATTGGGACTCACAGCATTTTGTAAAAGTAACAAGTCTGGTGAAATCCTTTAACAATTTTCTACAACACTGAGGAAACCAAACAAATTCCACCTAGATGTTTTTGTCCCTGCCTAAATTTTACCTGAAACTGTAATTAGAGAAATATTTTTCTTGGTGAGGAGGTGGGGGTAGTGTGTGGCTGTTGCCCAGCTGATAGCCAGAGCTCAGAACCTTCCTTGTCCGCTCCCCAGGGACCTCTTGGGTGCCCTAGCCCGAGTGTCCCCCAACTAGTGGGACATAACAAGCAGTACTCGTCTGGCAGTATCTCACTGCATGATTCTATAGAAATCTCTGTGCTGTGACTGCTGATGGAAAAATCATGAGGCTTTGGAGGCAGAGTCCAGGTCCCCAAGCATGCTGTGCCATGAGCCTGTTGTGCTGTGTGGGGTTTCCCCCCCGGAAATCTGAAAACGCTTATACTGGAGAGATGCTCAGTCATGTCTCAGGAACATGGGTGATCAGTCGCTTAAAAGCTGGAGACTGCCTGTAGTGAAATAATGTAGCCCTTCTCCTCTGACAGCAGCAGATAATCCCTATGAAGCTGCTGGACCCATGGAGTTTGGTTAAATCTCCCCCTCTCAAAGATACAGTTAACCTCAAAGGTATCAGTTCTTTGGGAATCTGTTAGAACCTTTTTGCCTTCCAACATTTAGAAGGATTTCCAGTATTTCTTTTCTGGTATCTTAAATTTGACTCTCTCCAATCTAAACAAAATCCATTTTAATTTATAGAAGTTTATTTTAAAAACTCTGAAATGCTACTATCCTACAGAACCAGCTATAGCTTTACTCAGGTATGCGAGCGGAGAGCAGAAGCAGCAGAGTCAGGTACAGAGATTACCTTTCTTTCTGCACTTTAAGGGGAAAGCACTACAGATAATTCAGATGCCCAGTTAATGCAGAACAATATGAAATTATCAACCTTTAATAGAACTGACAAATAATATAATCCCCCTGATTTATTGCTGTGAGATTTTCTTACTGCTTTGAGGTTGAATGAGAGACCCCAGTATGAAGCCCAGGGCCTCATGGCTGTATGACACTTTCCATAGGAGAAGGAATGCATGAACAGCGGAACATCTTACCCTGCTTTATTGATGCAATATTTCAGTTTTAAGGTCTGTAGTCTCGACCTTGTAGTCTCTGTATTTCACAGGCTTTTGGGAACACTGATGAGAAAACACACAAAAACCATCATAAGGCAATGCCCGCATAACCTGTCTCACACCTGAAATCTGACATATACTGTGTATATTTAGTTTGTTCATATACAGTTTATACAGTAAACACCGCAGCAAATAATTACTGGTGTCTATTATACTTAAGTTTGCCAAATATTTTCAATTTAATCATCTTCTTTCCTGTTTTCATGTGATCAATTTTCTTAAAAAAATACTCTGTGGCTTCAAATTTCCTCTCTGTGGTTTTTGCCCCTAAATGATTTTCCTAAGTCTTTTTTTACAATGTTCTTTCATCCACTTTTGAAGTGGTGATGGTTAAAAACAAAAAAGAAAAGAAAAGAAAAAAATGTTTTCCACATAGACTAAACCTCCCAAACTATGAGAGTCACAGCAAAGTTAACATGGACATAACCTGCATTGAAGGCCAGTGCCCTCCAGTCAGATTTTGATTAATTTTTCACTAGTTTTGACTGTTTTGTAGTAGCAACCTTTCATTTTGGGAAAGAAATATAAAACATTTGACTGTAAAGGCAGATACTTAGCATAGGTTGTCCTCAGTCTGAAGCCTCCAGATATATTATGCTCATTAAGTGTCCTGTTCCTCTGTCTGCATTTTTGTTTCTAAGAAGCAGAGCTTGTACCCTCTTTAGGATGAATAACTTGGAAAGAAGGAATTTACAAGCTCCACAAGTTTATTGGTTCCAGATTTCTTTCCTTTCTTTTTTTTCCCTCCGCACATAATTTGAGATGCCTTTTCCTTAAAAGTTTAGATAAATATGTTGAAAACATTAATGTATCATAAAGGTCAAAAGATTAAGCATTCAAAAGTCAGCCAACTTCAAGAATTATTACAGCAAGATTTGCATGATCTATATTCATCTCAAAAGACATAGCATCACGGACAGCTACAAACTTGCTCCAGCATTTCAGTCTGGTTGCTGAGCTGCCTAAAGAGTCTGTATCATGTTTAATTCTTTGCTCAGACATAAACTAGAGAGAAAAGATTTTACCAAGTTATCAAAAATTAACATGAAACTCCCCAAGGCATACATAAAATTAAATTAACAGCACTCTGTCACTATAACACTGGTATTTTCAGGTACATTCTTAGACATCTAGAGACTGGGCTTAGATAAAAAATCTCCTACTTGTCTCAGTGGCATCAACAATTTCAGGAAAATAAATAGACCGCTCCATATGTAGCAAACTAGATGAATCACGCTTCAGGGAAAAAAACCAAATAGTGAAGTTACTTTATAACAGAGGCTACTAGGTATGTATCTCCAGTTAAACTTGTCTCTATACACCAGTTCTGTTAAGCTGAAACCACACATCAGTTACACAGACTGGGAGGAACTTCACCATCTCTTTCAAATTAGAAGGATGGCTACTTTTCCCTCTTCTCAGTTTAGGGACTTTGAGGATAGCAAAGCTGGCCAACTGTGAGGAACTAATTAATTCTCCCTATTCCACTGCAACTGAGGAGTTGGGCTGCAGTGTGGTTGCTTTAAAGGATGATTAAGCTCAATTTTCTCTCTAACCCTTATTTTCTAAGTGATGGTCAGGACAGATGAATGCTTGGTATGGCTGTGGGTAAAACCAAACCAAACCTAAACTAAACTTTACTTTGGGATGAATCTGGGAATTAAAATTACTCCATGTTTTCTCACCCGTAAAAAGGACTAAATCCTGATTCCCAACATGGCCAATAAAGCTCTGATGGAGAGCAACAACAGCAGCAGGAGCGACAAGCAGAACACCTGCTAAAATTGGGAAGGGTGAAGAGTATTTCTTTCCATGATAGATATCACCTGGCAGTTATCATGAGTAGCAACAGGAGAGAGAAGTACTGGGATGTGGTGGTAAAAATCCTCCTCTCTGAAGGAATATGAACTGCTGATTTACAACTAAGGAAAAAGCTGTGGTTAGGACTACATTTTCAAACACATCACAAGAGCTGACATTACTGGACAAACTTGTCTCACACCATCTGCAGGCACATCTGCCTAGGAAGCTTCCTTTAACCAGCTCTTAGATTACAAATAATTTTTTGTCTTCTGTAGTGCCTTTTGCTAAGGCTATCAGTCTTGAATAAAAAGAAGCCAGTACAGATTTTCAATATGGGTTTTTATATTTCTCCACTCCACAGCTGCAATACTAGGATATTATTTAACTGCATTTTTTCATTATTTCTAGTATTATTATTCAGATCTTCCAAGAACTGTCTAATGCTTTTTTTCATATCCATTCGAAAAGCAGCTTCATGCTGGGGAACATCGCAGCATTCAGATACATTTTCCCAGATATCATTTGCATTACCTGTGAGTAAGGACCAAGAAAGAGGCATTTGTCTCTTCCTCAACTCCGTTTATACCTGAATGAAATTACATTTCCTATTTGACTGTTTTATTTTTTAATCACTTTTCCCCCTTTGCAACAATTAGAAAAGGATAAAGGCAAAATTACTTATGTGAAGCAAAAGCAGTGTAGCCTATGTAGGAAAAAGACACATCTCTATAAATAGCAGGTTTTAAAGAAAAGTTAATTTAATCAAATAATTTGCAAAATAATAAATGGAACAATGCAGCTTGGACTATATTACTGGTAGAGAGATCAACTATTCTCCCTCACAAATTCTATCAATATCTTCATGGTACCTTTAAAATGTCAAACCCCTTACATTGCACCTACAAAGTCTACTGCAAGGTGTAATAAGGGAAAGGAAAAAAAAAAAAAAAAAAGGAGGCTATTAAAGAAAATCTGCGCCTTGGGGAATCTTCTAAGGAGGCAGGAACTCCTCTCCTTCCAAGAATTAGCATCCTCGGGGATCATGTAGCACCAGGTGCAGAATGTTTTATGGTCACCACATCCTACCTGGCAATGGGTTTTGGACCGCAGCATTGGCAGGGGGAGCAGTGGGTGAGCCGGCTGCTGTGTTTCTGAATGCAGTATGGTTCTGACAACCCTGGTGTGATCCAGAAAGGTACCTTATTGCTTCCTGAGTAGGTTTCACAGGCAGATTAGGTACCTGGCTACATAGGGGCGTGCCAAAACAAATTGACTAAAATGCTTAAAATTAAATGCTTAAATTCAAAAGACCACTAACTAGACCCCCAATATTGGTCACAGAAATGTGCTTTAGCCCTTAGCCCTCATTAGTGCTTTGGCAGCCTCATTTGCTCTGAATTGAGAGTTTGAATTTGTTTTCAGAGACAGTCTGAGTGATAAAGGAGGAATTTTAAGTGAGGTGAGCTGAGAGCTGTTGTAGGGTTGAGGGGTACAGCATGCCTGTCCTGGGGAGCCTTGTAAGTGGAGAGCCGCTGAGTGGGGGCCACATCCTCTACCCCTGGGTTGCGGCAGAGTTAGGAATGCAAGAGTTATGAGGCCAGAAGGAAGGCAGGCAAGAAGAAACATCAAATAAAAGCCTAGGGGGTAGGGCAGTCAGCCAGAAGAGGGAAGACACCTAGCCAAATACATAAATAATCCTGGGAAGCTGTAGCAGAACTCAGTAACTCCCCAGTGCCTGCAAGCCTGTGGTTAAGGAGCTGAGACTGGATCTTCTGAGGCAAAGGACAGCCTGTAGCCTGGTATTCCACCACTTTGACTATGTTTTTGTGTGGGGCTACATGCTCTTGTGTGCAATAAGCACATTCAAGGGTCATCTAGCACACTGGTGACATCAGTAGAAGCATACAGTATGTTTTGCAGTTAGGGTTTTTTTACATGACTTTCTAGATTAAGGCGCATTAATCACATCCAAATCCTATGCTGAAGTGCTTTTCTGAACCTCACCTGGGTACATGTATTGTTGTAGTGTACACAGGTGTATTTGGAGTACATGTTTGAAGACATTATAAATCAGTAGCCTGTCTTGGGTAAGAGGCTGCAAGACCTGGTGTGACATCTATATCCCATTTTCACCCATTAAGGATGATGCTGTAGTTTGTGTGCTACTCAAGGCTATGGTTCCCTCTGCAGGGAAGCAGGATTCAGTTTATGGTAGCTTCTCCAACTGGATAGGGACTATATCCATGCTATAGTCTGAAATCATCACCCTAGATCAGTGAGATGCTCTGGCCATTCCCTGCAGAAGGCAGCCTCCAGCCACCCTGACAGACTTGCATAGGGATCCAGACATAGAACAATATTAAAATCACATACGTGTGCCATTTTTATCCTCAGTGCAATAGTGCAGTAAATAATTTGTTTTGCCTTATTATATAGTGTATCTGACAAGCAGAGGCCAACATACACTTGAGGAAGCAGAGCCAAGAGAGTGTATTTAGATTCCATACTGAGAGTTTCCCAGATTTAGCAAACTTACCTTTAATTTAACATGGTGTTGAATACAGAACCTACTCAACTAAGAAGCTGGTATATTAACATCTGAGTAGGGGTAAGCAGTAAATTGTAGCTACTCAAAAAACCTTGTCATAGACATACTGTAATTTATGGTAGGGAGGAAATACAACCATAACACATGCAAATAAAATCTTCATTCTGGATTTGGGGAGGGTTATTGTTTTTTTCTTAAAGTAGTATGGATAAATGCTAATATTCCGTATTTGCCTGATAGATGGAAGGACCTAAACAAAATTAATTTCCAGAAAGGTTGAAAATCACACTCCTTTTAACTCCAGAGAGTCAGTGGCTGTGGTCTTCAGACCTTAGCCAGGTGTATATTGAAAGGCAACCAAATGTTTACATTTAAGACATATTTCCAAATATGCCAAGTTTAGTGTCTCTTCCTGTAATGACATTGTGTCACAAAAGGCAAAAAATAGCCACTGAGGAAAAAAGAATAATGTCTGAAATGGAAATGAAGAGATTTATCTGCTGCAAGAGGGTGATATATCTCTGAATATCTGTCTCAGAAAACAGGTGGAGGCAGAAACATAAAAATGGCAATACAATATTCTGTCATCAACAGGAAACTACTTACTAACTGAGAAAATTTGCAAAAGCTATTGAGATGAAATGTGAAATGTATTAAGAAAAACACAATGTAAGCATATTTTATGGAACAAAGATCTTATTGCCATAATGTCCTTAAAAATTGTAAGACTGAAAACAAGAAATGTTTTAGATACATTAACAGACCTTCAACAAGTTTTAAAATAAATTCTGAGGCTTATGCAGGCTACAGAAAGTCTGTAAAACAATAGCAGTAAGTGTATTGGGAAAAACATTGATAATATGCCATAATTTTCCGCAATAGTACAATAGTGGCCTGTGTCATGTCCTGACATATAAGGCACAGCCACTGAGGTTAATGGGATTTGTGGGGGATTAATGTAAGGATGGGGCCCAAATTAGATCTATCGGGAGACTTACAAAGAGGAAAAGACCATTTGTAAGGGAATCAGGGTTGAGACACATTTGATTCTCTATGTAAGCAACATGAAGTTAGCTCATGTAACACCATTCAAGTCCAGAAGGAGCAGAAATAGTGAGCAAGTTTGCTGACAGGAGTAAGATCTCAGCAGAGACTCTCAGACAAGTGTGGAAAACACTGCATAGCAAGTTTTAAAATTGATGTCTACCAGACAGTAATGTGTTAGAGCACAAAAGTCATGATCTAGTCCTGTAAGATGTTACACATAGCTGTGACTCTTCACTCATTTTCCAGGTGAGTCAGTGGTCAGAGTGCTCAGCATTTTGGAGAAGCATTCAGCACCCCACACAGCTGTACCCCAAGAACACGGTCTGCTGTGGGGCAGGTAACACGGCACTGCCCCACAGCCCTGAACTTCTTAACATGGTCTTCAGGAGACACAAATATTCCCCATGTAGGTGAGATCTGTGGCAGCCTGCTCTTCCTCAACGCAGGTGAAGAACAACAATTTGCTCTTCCACATGAAATACAGTTTTTAAGGCTTGGCAGTTCAGCCAAATCTCAACTGACCTTGCCTGGATCACTCACAGATACTTTTCAATGAAGAACTATCCTGTAAATTGTTATCCTCTCAACTCCCATCCTTTTTGTCCACAGGACAGGAGAAAACAGCTTGCATTTTTTGAAAAAAGTAAAAAAAAAAAAGTATTTTTCACTTTCTTGAGGCTCAAAGATTGCTACATGTTCTTGATCAAAAATCCAATCAAAATTGCTTTTGAGCAGACTGTGAGAAAGCAGATTTCTGAGCAGAATAGACTAGGAAGTTGTATGGACTAAAAGATGGCAATAACATGAGCCATACCTCTGCTACATCAGCTGTAATAACTCATTATTGACATTTGGTCTTTGAAATGTATTTTCTTGTTCATCGCAAGCTAGAAGCGTTGACACCATACTATTCCTTAAGTAATGCAAATAAGAACAACATATTCTTTTAAAAATGTCAAACTGATCTCAGTCAATTTATCAGATAGAAGCCCTCAAATCATCAGAATCTATGCAAAATTTAGGATTTAGGAACTGAAGCTATGAGGGATGTGATCTTCAGCCCTTGTGAGGTTTTGGTTCCTAGGTTATGAGCACCACGGTTTCAGAGATAATGAAATGTGTGTGTCACACCAGTAGATCAAATTTGAAGAACAGGGTGAAAAAAAGCCAAAAGAAAACAGACAACAAAAAAACCTGCAGTTCCATATGGTAGAAAACTACTTGGACATACAGAAACCATCTGTCTAGTTACATCTGTGAACATAATCACAATGATGAAAAGGACAAATTTGACTTTTTTTTCCCAAACTCCCGACTAGAAGGTACAGTGCCCATTCTGCATGGGAAACGGCAGTTGCTTTGGGTTGATTATGTTCAGGTGAGACTGGTGGCTCCTATCCCTGCTCCTTATTTAGGGTCGTTGCAAAAAACAGGTGTTTTGTGGCATTCAGCAGGAGAGGGGCTGCCCCATGAGGGGGCCAGCAAGTGGGGTGCTGCAGGGACCCCAGGGCTGCTTGTTGACCCCTGATGGGTGCCATTCCATGGGCACTGAAAGCGCCTGACACTTTTGGGAAGCAGTGAGACCAGAAGACAAGCTCCCATTGGTGCTGGGCCCAGCCCTGGGCACAGACAACACAGAGATGGGGCTGCGATGGGGCATGGCTGAGACAAAACAGGGTCTAGCGCCCTGGGTGGAAGCGGTGTACATGGAGGTCCTTGGGAAGCCCGCTGGGGACAGTAGGGCTTGAAGGTGCCCTCAGGGACCTGACAGAGAAGTCACAAATCAAACCAGAAACATTAGTCTGCTCAGGAATTTGAAGCATTTTGGTTAAAGATAGTTTTGGAGCCGTTATTTGAGTAGAACAATGCCGTGCTGTCATCTCCTACACTCAAACAGTTTGCTAGCATATCCCAGAAGAGGTCCATAAAGGGAAGTTTTAGGTGTCTGAGAACAAGGAAACTGCTTGTAGTCCTTTGATTTCCCCCATGATTAGGAAAGCAGGATCTCTTACATCATCTCAAAATAACAAATACACCATGGCATCACTGAAATAATGGAGGGCAATATTTCCTCATCAGCACAGCAATGCAGGCAAGCTCCAGTTTTTGTCTGGTTGCTCCAGTTTTTAGTCAGGGGACAGGCCACCACAGCTGTGCAACCCAGCACCCAATTCTGTGTGCGGATCTCCCCTTTCCACTTTTGAAAACTCAGTCCAGATTTCCCTTCACTCTGGGGCTTCATGAGCTGTGGCCGTGTTTTCAAATACCAAACACGCTGACTGCATTTTGGAAGAGTCTCACTGTAAACACCCAATGAGTTTTTCTTGCAAACTTCATTGTTGCAAAATTACAAAAGATGTGGAAATGAAAACAGGTCAAAACCAATTACAAACATGCAATTTCTGTTAAGAATCCATTTTTCATCACATGAACTCATTTTTTGGGGAAGTATGCCAAAGTATTGTTTCGAATTTATATCTTTCTCTACCAACATGGGATTACAAATATGAGAAAGACACCAGAACTTATTGAAAGCAAAAGACTGCGGAAATAAGCATAAACTTTTGCTTAAAGCTCCTATACTGTATTTGGTATGTGTGACTGTTACTGGTTGTATGGGATATTCTGAACATTTTTAATTTGAATCTCTATGGAGGTGTGATAAAATGGCTGGTATTAAAAAATGCCAGCAATCCAAGTAATACATGTCCAACAGGTAACGAAGATATCATTTAATGGCACAGGCATTAGCAAGAGCCATCATAAGAGGCTGGTACTCCCCTGTTCCTTTAGGTGCAAATTCATCATCTGATCTGACCTTACACCTTATGAATGTGGAAACCACGGTCTAATTACTTCACTTGCCTTTCTAGATTAAAATTTACCACTGTTAAATCTTCCCAACTGGACACTTAATAATTCTCAATGGAGCAGAAGTCCTTCAACGGCTCTGGACTACTTGTGAGTTCTCCTACCCTCTTGTTAGAAAATACACTCATTTATTCTAACTCCTGAAAAATATTTAATCTAAATATTATATCTCAGTTTTCAAAAGCTGAAAACTACAAAAATACCTGCTGAGACATCTTTCCTGTGGGTGATTTAGGCAACTCAAGAGCAGATTTAATTAGGGTGTTGTAAATTGGAATAACTCTATTGATAACAGTTGAGTTTTTGTATCAGTGTAATTGGTTTTGTGTACCAAACAATTTTTTGGAAGAGAAACTACCGTGACTACAACAACTAGTAGCAGAAGTAGAGCAAGGTAATCAGACAGTTTAGACTATGCATTATGAACTCTTGTAAAAGAAAAGAGACTACTTGTGTGATAGCATTATTTGCAGAAGGCTGCTGTTGACAGCATAACATTAAGCATGGCTGTAGTAATTTTCAAGGTCTAATGTAAAAATTTTCATTTTCCCTGAGAGCTGTTTCTATAAGGATGACACTGCAGAATGTCTTAGGGACAATATCGGTATCTCACTAGCACCTTTCTCAGATAAAAAATGCTTGTCCCTGTTTTCAGGAAACTATTACAATTCTCCTCACAGCAAATACATTTAAGCAATGTGGCTGGTGCTGTGGTTTGAGATGTAAGAGTTACAAAATTTGTATCTGCCTCTTCCCACAATTATGAAGGGGCTCCATGCTGGACAGGAATCTCTCAGAGGGCAGTGGACAGAGGGATTTGAGCCAGGGTCCCCTGCTGCAGCATGAAGCAATGGAGCGGTGGAGGCTACTGAGGCTGACCCACCATGACACAGAGCTGCATTTGGTTCCAGATGTACCCCAAGGAGCTGCACTGTCACCTACCTCTGAGCTATTCCTGCAGTTTCCCCTGTCACTCAGGTCTTTGAGCTGTGTGGGATCCATGCTGTGGCCCTCAGCCCCATGCAAGCCTGGTGTGGGGCTTGCAGGATCACAGCAGTTGGTTCTCTGAGAGGGGACATCGTAAGGAGCAAGGTGTTCTCTTGTGTTTATCAACATATTAGTCCGTAGCACTTATTCCACAGATGCATGCGCTATATCAAGCAAAATAACGTAACAACTATTTTATGTAATACATCTTAAATAGCAATTTGGTATTCCCTACAGGCTTTTTTGTCAAAATGTTTAACCGATTTCTACTTTATTCTCTCTGTCCACAAAAAAAAAGCTATGGTACTGACCTGAGTTGTTTCTTGTGAGGATTAAAGAGCTAGCATTTATATATATTTTAAAATGTTACATGCTGTTTTGGTTAATAAGTCATGATCAGTATTAGTGAGGGCATGATGGAAACCAGCCAAGCCTCTACTGTACAAGGGTATTGTACCGTACACCTGTGCAGCAAGCACCAAACACTTTTCATGCACTTCACAAAGTGGTAATATTTTGCTTTTAGAAGCTGTATTTGCTTCGGCCACAGTGAGTTTTGTTTTATTATCCTGCTGGTATTTTGAAATTCATAAACAAGTCTCAAAACAGATTTAAAACCTGCTTTAAAGGAGTAGTTCAGCAGGAGAAAACAACACAGCCTCTGTCTCCATATATCTTCCACAGCATTCAGCCTCTTCCCTGAGGTGTTGGACTTCAGACACGTTTTATTAACATTCTGGAGTTGTACCCTCCTGACTAACCAGCCATTAGCTGGCTCACTGATCCTTAACTGCAGATCACTCTCTCTTATATAGGCTGCATTTCCCTTAGGTTCCAAAATAATTAGTCTCCTGGCTATGGATGTGATTTCCGTTTAAAGGAATGCTGAAGCACCTCAGCCACTGCTGGCGAGCATCCTTATTCATGCTACGCTCCTTCTCTGGTTGATATTCATAGAGCACCAGATTCTAATTCTACTTAATAATTAGGCTAATACTACACATACTTACATTTGCCTTCCAGCGCAATTTTCGGCACAGTAAGCAGAGAGTTGCACACACAGAGCTCCCATAGCAACATGTTATTGTTAACCAAAGTTGTGTGCACAGCTCCATGTGCTAAAAATTCACCAAGGACCAATTCAGCTGTCAGATACATAGGGGCAACTCCCACGGGATGTCAGTGGAAGGTTCAGAGGGCAGAAAAATCTTATAAAAATATAACAGTGTATTATGGTAATAGTCACCCAGCACTCTGCTAGGTCAGTAGTGTGAGCTGGCCTGTTTTGGACCACAGAGATAAAACCCTGCGTGCTCTCTTTTGTTGGAGCTGAACCTAAGAGCATCATCATTATAAAACATTTTAATATTATTCCTCAAAATGCGCTCTACTCTAGGATGTGATACCTCTATTCTAAGGAAGTGATGGTGCTTTCTGATGAAATGTGTGACTGTATCTCTTTGATGCGACTCCATCACTTTGGAGAACTGAAACAGAGAAAACCTGCTCTTTATTTCAGAATATAGAAAAAATACTGGAAGTGATGTCAGAAGGAGACAAGATAAGCTCAATGCAAATACTCACCAAACAATATAATAAAAATATTTTATTCCATAGTATATACTGCCAACCTCTTCATTTAGGAAAGGAAAAAAAAGTAATAAAAACACCATGCCTGAAAAGTCACAAGACTGTGCATAGAGTCACAAAGATCCAGTGGACTTTCCCTGATCATTTAAGAGTCTAAAACTTCGCTAATTGTTTTGGTTGCCTTTTGATCATATTATGTCTTTTATTTAGTGGCCTTCAATATATTAAATGTAACAAAAGCAATCACAGTAGTAGTAGACTAAAGAAATTTTCTTACGAAAAGGATCGATATCTAGGAAGTGACTTTTTTTTCTCATAGTTACTGTGCTCTAATTTTAGAGACTCGGGGAATACGTTTTAACTCAGGTTACTAGATGTCATGAACAAATGATAACAAAACATGAATAAGCAAAGAGTAACAGGTCCCCACAAAAATTACTGAGTGATTTCAGTTCCCTCTGCACCTATATGCAGAGGTATGAGGACTGTTCATGTTCTTACCTTACGAAGGGTAAGCAGGACTAAGCACTATCTGTCTCCTGCGCAGATTCCTGTGAGTCAGTGTGGCTCTGTGCTGTTGCACATCCAATTACATCTGCCATTTTTAGGTGCCTTCTTGTATCCCACTCAATGACAGCTGTAAATGCTGTAATTCAGACACCTTACTCGCAAATACAGCAATGTCACTTAAATGTCTAAATAACAGCCTTACTTTTGCAAAAGTAAGCTAGAAAATAACTTTTTCCTTTTTTTTGAGATGGAAACAATTCTCTGTTTTTCTCTGTACAGATGCATATACCAGGTCTGACATATCTACATCTTACAAGTATGACTGTTTTTCCAGTCAAGCACATGTAGCCAGGGAGGGAGTCTTCTTACGTGCCTGAGAGGGGAGTACTTGGGCAATCTGCATATTTATTTTCTTTCCCCCTTTATTTTATTAAATTCCATCTTCCTTGATAAGTCATTTTAAAATGTCTGTTTCAAGCATTTGCTTTCATCTGTCTTCCTGGTAATTAAATTGCCTGCCTTTAAATTGCCATCATTTAAAATAATCATAATTAAGACAATTTCCCCAAACTTCAAATACTGGTTTTGAATTGTAATGTGAAGAGAATGAATAATGATTCTCCGTGTATGCACTTTAACACTGTCTACTTTTCCTGTACAAGGAAATCGATTTTCTCACCTGTCATGTTAACTAAGGGCACAATCCAGAAAATTCTTACTTCTGCAAGTAGGTCTTAGTCACACAGCAATTCACTAGAACTAATTACAGGAAGATTTGCTTATGTGAATAAGGATGTCCAGGATAAGATCATCTGGATAACTGTGCAAGAGTGTATGTGCATTGAGTATGCATAAGCCTGTGCAATAAGCATTTCACACTGACAGTGTCCAGTGTGAAACAGTAACTGCAGTTCACATAGAAAGTGTAAGTGAAGAATTTTATAGGTTGAAATAAAACCAATTATCATACACATATATCTGCAGTGAATTGCTTTCAATCTGCATCCGAGTAATTTATGATCAGATGATCCGGCTGTACCTCTTCCAACTCCTGAGAGATCCCAGTAGTGATAGTAAATACAAAGGGGCTAGACGATGCCTGTATCTCATAAAACATATCTAAAACCACAGTACTTTATTTTAACCTACTACAAACATCACTGTATGTTGTGGTTTTGACACATAGAGTACTAAGATGGAAGAAAAGCTTATGAGCAACTGTGGCAGTCAGGAGAATGCAAAAAATATATAACCTGAATGCTCAGCTAGTAATAGTCCATGGAGGCTGTGAAACAATTATACATTACTATGTTTATGTTGGCCTTTTATATTTACATATCGGAATGTACTTTGGAGGGTTTAATTGTGGGGCTGTCAAAAGTAAAACTACTTTTAGAAAACCAATCCATGCAATATTACAGGGGGAAAAAAAAAGATTAAAAAGTCTTTTGTTCAAATGGAAATACAGAAAACAACGTTGTTTAAGCAGGATTTTATTTTCTTCTACTCAAGTGATGAAGAGGCTTTTGTAAAGAAGGGCTTTCATCTTATACATGCAGTACTCCATCACAACATAATTACCCTAATTTGTATTCCACTGTAGAAATAGGCTTTTTCAGCTTAAACAAATTAAGCAACAATCACTAAGCGTACATGACCAGCATTCTTTCAAGTAACCTGTTATCAGCTCTGGCTACAGCTTTATCTTGATAAAATGGAAATCCTGTTTTATTTTCCTACTTTCCTCCCCCCAGATTATGCCAGTCAGATTGCCTAGAGAGGCACCGTGATTCACTGGCTGGAGAGAGAGAGAGTAGCCAGAGATTATTTCCTACAGCCTTACTAAATCATTATGTGATCTGGGTCAAATCCTGACTGCCTTTGGGCCTCTGTTTAGGAGAGAGCCTAAGTACACACTTAACTCCTAACATATGAATAACTCGACCACACTCAGAAGGTCTTTTAAACAGCTGCATGTGGTCCCTGCTGAATAGAGGCTCTTCTGCTGCTCTTTTCCTCTGGCTTTGGATTGTGTGTCCTCAAGGATGATGGGACAAGCTCTATCCCCATCTGTATTTATGTTATTTGTCCTTTAGCTGTGTAACTACAGATCTCCCTGCTGGTTGTACACATTCTTCTAATTATTAATCAAACTTGAACCTGGTGGATCACTACCAGTGAGGCTTTGCCTTCATCACCCTCTCCTCCTCAGCACCTCCAGGTATGATCCTGTGGGGAGTATAATGGGTACTCCAAAACGCTGGAGAGCAGTGGAGGCCAGGGCATCAACCAACCCTGTCCCAGCAGTGAGGGGATGATTCCTGACTCCACTGTAGCACTGCTGCTGGCCAGAGAATGCGCAGAAGCAGCGGGAGGTGCTGCTATGAAAGGGATTTGAAGGACCAGCAGTGTCACAGCAAAACCAGGGTCTCTTTTTCCCCACTGCCCAGGTCTAGCTGAGATGAAGCCTCACTAGTGCCCACTCTCCAAGGGGCAGCTGCAGGAATGGTGTCTGGCTCCACATGGACTTGCTAAGATCCATACAGGAAAAAAAAAAGAAAAAGAAGGATGAGAAAGGTGAAGAGGCAACAAGGCCATCCCAGAGCTGTAGTAGGAGAAGGAAAGGACATAACCCATCTGCTCACAAGGAAGTAGTGACCAGAATCTGGATGTTTCTCCAGGAATAAAAAAGATGCTGCCTTCAGATCTTCCTTGAGCCCTAACAGAGGCCGATGTACCACACAGATATCTTCCCGAAGTAGGTAGCTCCCAGCAGGAACAAGGTGAATAGGAAGAGAATGTGTCTACCTCCAAAAAGAGTGGGAACCACTGCTGCTCCTCCTGAAGTGCTGGAGAAACACAATTCACCAAGCAGACATGTTTGTTGGATAGTGTTTTATCAGCACATTTGTTGTGATCCTCTCTGGCACAGCTGAGATCAGCTGTCAGAAACACAGGGATTAGTGGTGGTGGCTGGGGATTGTTACCTTCCCTGGACCTCTCCCATTTCCCTCTCTCTCCCAGCCATCCCTTGCAGGACCTTCCTTTCTTCTACAGTCTCCACAGCCTGTCAGAGAAAAGCAACTGCAAGGCTGCTCCACAAGGGAAGGTGAGCTGAGGGTGACCACAGCACAAAGAGGGCAGTGCCCTTGCTGTTAGGGCATAGTCCCACCATGACTGGGCAGGGTGAACAGAGCAAGGGTCATGATAGCAACAGGTTCCATCAACAGTCCAGCAAGCTTCAGACAAAAGCAACGTAACAAGTCAGGTTTGAGGTTAATTCAAGAATTCCAAATAATTCAGGAGCAGCGGGGAACACAACTGGGTATAGGTACACCTGTGATGCAGCTTAGACTGGCAAATAGGCTGAAATGGGGCTCCTGAGCATGGGAAGAGGGTGTGGGCTGAGGTCGCAAGTGAGTCTGGTCAAAGCAATTAGGGCTTATTGTTTGCATTTGGGGTCCAGCACAGCCTTCCTTCCCATTATGGTGTGACCTTGCACCTCACAACACCCTGGATTTTGAGGGGTACTTGCTGTGAAAAGCTCTGATTTTGGCCAGTCCAGCTGGCTCCCAGCAGTGCTCCTCAGATCTGTAGCCTGGCCAGCTAGTGGGGTATTGAACCCTCTTCCAAACTGGTTTACAGTCTGTCCAAAATAGACTTCATTTGGTACTCTGGTTGCCCTGTACTATGACTGCTGGAGGGACAATCTCTTGGCAATGGATGGGGTTTAGGTGATGAGGCTTCAGGAGGGGAGACATGAAAAATGGGGTGAGTCTTCAGGGATCATGTAAACCAGGAGCCAAGTGTAGCCACAATGCAGGTAAGGCAGTCCCACAGCAGCTCAGTGGGGTGGTGAAAGCAACAGGTCCCCTTGACAGCCTGGCCATCATCAGGCAGGGACAAAGTCATGGGTTGGGTCTGATATCAATCCAGAAATGTGAACAATAATTTGGGAACAGGCAGCTCAGATCAGGCCTGATGACCCAGATCTGAACTGAAACGGGGTCCATGGGCTAATAGTATGGGTGTGGTGAGGCTGGCCAGGACAATTAGGGCCTCAGTCACCTCTCTGGGTCATAGATTGAATGGATAACAACTCTTTGTTTCCCTGAGACAGAAGAGAGAGAAGGAGCAATGGTGGTGGTGCTCTTCCCTCAGTGTTTAACATCACATTTGTGCTCAGGGGGTCCTGAAATCAATGCCTCGAAAGCTGGTCTTTGTTAACTCCACCACCTTTGAACTTCCAAAATCCAATGCTTTCTAGCACCATATGGTGAATGCATTGTCCTCCCTTGTCATCACTGGACCCAGGGAGGAACATGAAACCATGGGCATTGAGAAATTGATACCACAGAAAAGCTGTAAAGACTCAGAGAGCCTAAATAGCCTTCACAGGCAAGGGAGGACCATCCAGGAATATCCCCACAGTTGATATGAGGATTATCACCCATGTGTCATATGTCATGCCACATACAGGAGATACTGATCATTCTGAGGAAAACGGGTTGGAATAATCCACACAACTGAGACTCCTTTGTGTCAGAGAGCTGTGACTAAATGAATGTGCTGCTCGATCATGAGATTCAGCCTTCTTAAACTCATTTTCACAAGTTTGAAATTCCCTGTGCTTCCAGCAGAAACCAGAAGGAGATGGATAAGCACATACGTCTGTATGGCTGTTGTGGCAAGACAAGATGTGACCCTGTTGCCAGTTCTGGGTGCCACCATCAGGAACAGATCTGAGCAAATACTTTCTCTCAGGCCTGTTCCCTTTTCCTCCCTCTGTGTTTCATTTCCATCTCTGTACTCAGGGGGATGGTTGCTCTGTGTACACAAGAAGAAAGCTTCTTTTCCTCTTGATCAAACCAGCTTGCCTCTCTCTGCTCCAAGCTTTCATGTCATGGCTGGAATCCAAACAAATGATTTAGCTCTGCTGAACTTATTGCCTCTTTCAAGGAACTCCATCATCTCCTTTAGCTTGTCCATGCCCAGGAGTAGCAAATTCTAAAAGCAATCTTAAATTTAAATGTACCATTCTGTTTACTGAGCAGTGAACCTTCAGGCAATAAATACTACAGCAGGAATTCACCAAGACTCTGTTAGGGCTTGACAGCCCAGACAGCCATTGCACAAATCTTTGTTAGTCCTGACAACATGGTTGGTTTTTTTTAATCAAAGGAATTACAAATTTGTTTTTAATCTTTGGGGTTACTCTTAATGCCTTAGAAAGGATCCAAAGCTGTTTAAAACTGCATTCACATTACAAGCAGGCAGTAAATTTCAAACTGCTAGTCAAGCCCATTGTTACTCCATGTGAACAACACCACAGAGAAGAGGCTCAGCAAAATTTTTGTCCATGTGCTGCAGTTCTTCAATACATTTCAGGCACAGCAAGTGCTCCGGACCTCCCTGATTTTGGAAGTCACTTCCCTGGTTCCTGGACAGATGACCCTCCAGTCATGTGGAACCTCTGTAGGCATCATACAGGTGCTGAGAAGCAATCCTAGAGATCGTGCGATTGTGCTAACTCCCTCTTAACCCTACAAGTATGATAACTCCAGGAGTTCATCAGCAAGGCTCCAAGTCAAAAATAATTTCTGTGCAATGGGGTGAATAACAGTGTGAGTTTATATATTTACTCAGACCTGTGAAGCCATCATGCTTACCTGGTTCTGTAATGTCCTTGTCCCCAAGGCACTTGAGGAGGTAGTAAAACCTTTACATTAGCACAATCTGAGTTCTCCCCAGCATGGAGTCTCTTTCAGTATTTCTTTAGGGTTGTGTTTACTTTCAGACTACACTGGAATATACTTTGGGGTTTGGGTTTTTTTGCACTCTCTCTGTGAATTCCACATTCTCATCCTTTCCCTACTTAAAGAACTCTTTCCAGTTGTCTGGATCTCTGCCACTTTGATGCAGTCCTGCAGAACCCTTCAGCCCATGAAATCACAGGAAAAACACAATTCCCACAGAGACATCACTCTGTGGCGTCAAAGCAGTTGAGATTCCTGTGCTAATAAGAAATTGCATTAAGTGGTATCACTTCATCGCATCCAAGTGCAATGCCTTCGCAAAATGTGCATGTGCCCTCTTTGATAACTATTGCTGTAGTTTAGGGCTGTGTCTCATGAACTGCTTGAAACACTCTGCAAATCACTCTGCTTTCCAGCCTTCACTTGCCCTCCCTGCTGCAGACCCAGCACAGACTGTATAGCTCTGAGGTGGTGATGCTTAACTCCTAGTTTTTACATCATGCTTCTGCCAACAGGCTTTTACCATCCTGAGGATGTGAAAAAGTTAGAAGTTGTATCTGATCCAAACCATCAGACTGAGGAAGCCAGACATGATTCCCACAACAAAGGGACTCTCCCTCTGCTAATGTGGGAGCTGCTGCATGTTTCCCCAGTCAGACCTGCATTGCAGTGAGCAACTTTGCCAGGGTGTCAGTGGTTGGGACACTGGGTGCATAAATGGCCTTAATGGCCCTGATCAGCCTCACCTGGGGCCTCCACCCACATCCTCTGCCCATGGCCTGAGACATCCATTTAAGCTCAGGCCTGTGCATTCAGAATTGCTTTAAGTTCTATTACTGGAGATATACTTGTCTCTGGTCCTATTGGTGTTCTTATCTCCTGGTTGGTCCTTGGTCTACTGTCACAGCTTTGTATCCAGCTCTATCTCTTGCTGCTTGACCTGACAGGAGTCCCAGGACAGACCTACACCTGAGTCATTATCTTGTCTTCTACAGTCTGGGACTGTTGATAGATCTTGATACCAGCACCCAGGTCTGCTCACCTTGTTCAGATCCTGCAGGACTCTGTCCTGGTAGTAAGGTAAAAGTCACCCCTGCAGGGGCTCTGAGACTCCTCTGGTGTGGTTGGGGGAAGTTCAGGCTGCCCCCGAAGAGCCCTAGGGACTGGATGGCTGGTGGAAGGTGATAGGGTGGGCTGACCAACAGCAGGAAGCTGGGATGAGGGACTGAAGCTATCAGTGAGGCTGGACAAGGGTGAAACAGTCAAGCCATCCCTGAACAGCCCCTTGCCTGGGAATAGGGCTTGAGGGGTGAAAACAGGGGTTCCTAGAGCAGCCTTTAAAGGTGAGAAAGGGATCAAATCAGGCTATACTGTGATGGGTAAAGGCTCAGACCTTCCCTGAGGAGACCCCAAAGGCTGGAAGGGTGTCAAATCATGCTGGAGACAGTTGGGAAGGGGAATCTAGCCTCCCTGGTGGAGCTTGTGTGGCTGGGCGAGGGTGAAATCAAGGTATCTCAGAGCAGACATGCCAGGGTAGGGATCAAGGTGTCCATGAGGCCAGGGGTTCAGGAAGGATGTCCCTGAGCAGACTGGGAAGCTGGGGAGCACTGGAAGCTGGTGGTCAGAGGGGCTGAGGTGGCACCTATGAGAAGACACAGTGGCCTGGGGATTTTAAGCCCTCCATGAGCAGCTCCAACAGCTGGGGTGATCCAGGCTGTCCCAAAGAAGCCTTGAAGGCTGTGTGGTTGCAAAGGGTCAGGTTGTCCCTCAGGGTCAAGGAGATCATAATGTCCCAGAGCAAGCCAACCTGGCTTGGTGATTAAGCCACTCTTGAAGCCAGGTAGAGGATGAGGTCAAGCCCCACTAAGAATGGGCTTGGGTTGCCCCTGAGTTGCTCCTGAGGCCATGGAGGTTCAGGACTTTCCTGAGGAGACCTGATGATTGGGGAAGGTGAATGATGCTGACTGGGAGGTTCATGCTCCTGAAGAAACAGAGGCCACATAGCATGTATGGGCTTCAAGACACCCCTGAGGCCAGGAGGCCAAGATAAGGATCAAGCCACCCCTGAAGCAAATCTCTGTGTGGTAGGGTCACCCCTGAGGAGCCTTAGAAGGGGAAGGGAGTTCCTGCCACCTCCGAGGAGCCCCAACAAGCCCCAAAGCCTGGGGAGCTGGGTGTGGGGTTGAGACCAAGGTGCCCCAGAGGACTAGGGAGCTGGCAACTTGGACCTCATCTAGCTTCCCAGTGTTTGTGACTGGGCTTTGAGGCTTCTCTGGTGTGCCTGACAACCCCCTGGCCTCCAACTCTTGACTCTTAGGTGAATCTGGCATGACAGATCTTTCCTCACAGTCGAGATTTTTCTGTAGGTACTTAGCAGAAAGATGTATGATGAAGATATTGACTTGGCTGACTCTAAGGCTGAATTTCTGTCTCTCACAGTGCATTGAGCAGAATGCTGATAGAAGCAAAGGCTGTTTACAGAATCTATAACAGATACTTCAAAGAGTTTTTCTAGCTTTGAGTTCTTCAGTCACAGGCTTTTGTGCATAATGCATTTAATGTTCTATAAACCTGATACAATACATTCCTTATTAGATAAAGGCAGAAGGATTACAGTTACTCCAGTTTCCTCCCTGTGTTACAGCTTAAAAGTTAGGTGATGATAGAACAATCTTGGATTCCTGTTTAAATTTGGAGTTATGTTAGAAGAGAAGGTAACTGCTGTAAAGAAAGGATTGAGGAAATTCTCAGCACTGAAAGCTACAGTTCTCCAGGATCCCCTCAAAATAATGAGAGAATAAGTTGCCCGGTATTCCAGTGTCTTATAAACCTGCTTAACTTTGTGCATGTTTATAGCTTTAACTGCAACAGGAGTGTGTATATTGAGTGTTACAGCATTAAAAATGTAAAATGGCATTACAGACATGCAAAACGAGGGTCTCTGGTTTTATCCAAACTCATATCCTTTAATTATTCTAGATACTTTATTTTTGCAATTTCATTTTTGTCTATCTACAATTTCTTTAGCAATGAGTGATTTATGTTAATCTCTCTGATTTTTGAAATTGTTTATAAACTCGATCCATTAGATAATTTCATTTTCTTACAGAAACAAAATTTTATATTTTGTGTGCAGTACCCACTTCAATACAGAATAGGCAAAAAGACTTAGTAAAATCTGTCAGTCAAAATCAAATCATACTAAAAGCAGAAAACTTCATGTGCCAATGGAAAAAGATTAGCATTCTTGAGGTTTTTTCCCCCCAGTCCTGTCCATATGCGAGGAGCCTTAGCTTCACTTGGAAGTCAGCTTGTGTTGGGCTGTTTCTCACTGTATCAAGCTCTTTATGCACCCAGCTGGCTGCAAAGTTTCTCTTTGCTGCGGTGTCTCTGTGTAATCCCAGCCAGTTTCCCTTTGCAGCTGTGGGGGGCCTCGTTTGATGTGCCTCTGTAGGTGGCTGCCGATCCTTCAACCAGAGCCTGCAAACAGAATCTCTTCTGTAGAGGAAAAGAAAACACCCTGGTGATGCCATGTGAGTGTTTGCTTTATGCATGCAGGAGGAACTGACGTCAAGTGCCTCAGGATATTGTTCTAATGCAGTAACACGATGTTGTGGTGTGTATCTCTGTGCATCTAATATACCTAATGCAGAGCCTGTGGTGAAGGACAATGTGGTCTACACCTCCTTTCTGCTCTTGGTCTCTTTTACTTTCAAGACTCTCCACGTGTAGTGAAAAAAATCTGTGGTGTCTGTGAGTATCGATTGCAAATATGGTGACCTCCCTTAGACATAGTAAAACCAGTTTTCTTGCATTGTTCCCATCTGTGCAGTTGCAGGCGCCTTTAATATGGCAGAGCAAATGCATGAATGTGCAACAGAGGTGACCCAACGCTGATGTTATTTTTGCTACTCACTTGAGAGGAAAGGGAGAGAAGTCATTTTGCATACCTTTAGCATGCAACAGAGACGAGCCCGGTGTTCTTTACATCACTGTTTTTACCTCTTTCCACTTTGAACATAAGTACTGATACAAGAAGCTTAAAAAGTGATGTCAAAACCCAATAAAACTAGGCTAGGCTTTTCAATATTATGTGTAAATGCAAGTAGGAACTCGTGTTGCACTGAGGGGACCGTGCAGCTAGAGTTCTATGAAAATACTCACGTTGGGGTGAAGCCAGTGCCCAGCAGTTTTTCTCCTCCTCCAGTGCCTCCCTGCAGCATGGGAATATGCCAGCTGTTCTGGGACATCCTGGCTCTCGCTGCAGGATGTGAATGTATATGGAACCTGGGGGAATCTACTGAGGACTATACAGGTATGGGATAAAAATGTAAGGGTTGATGCAACATGGGAGTTGAGGGATTGATGTGCTCTGGTTGTACCTCCCTAACAATGGTTACTGCAGTTACGCAGTGATCTGACTGTGTAGATGTCCTCTTACCCTGCTTGAGGACCCAGCCTGTATTTAAATTCTAAGGGATTTATTCCTAATGTAACTATGTATATTGCCCATATATGTTTTTCCTATGGATGTCATTTTTTCTTCTGTCTTCTAGCCCTGTTGAGATCCTGTGGCAAAGGATGTCATGGGTGAATTGCAAACTGCCTATGGCACACTCCCTTTCCTCAGTTAGGAATAGTTGTCTTTCAGCTTCAGAAACTGTAGTCTTGATCTGCTACTGGAGTGAGGGTGAAGAGGAGGCTCGGGTCTACACTCCTTTCCTGCATCACCATTGTTTTAGTAACACTAAAGAAAAAAAACCCTGTTGTTCCTTTGCCTTGTGAACACAGATTTGAACATCTTGGATGACCTCTTTTCTACATTTCAGTGTTGCGAGCAGCTTTATACCTCTGTATTTTAACAAAAATCCAAGATGGTAACAGCGATGCTACTTAAGCACTGTCCTCACCGTAGAACTCTCATAGTGTTTCCGGGGACAGATGATGATTTACTGAGGGAAGGGCACAGTTCTGTCACCTCCATCAGCCAAGACCCAGGATACCTGCAGCAGTGAACGCGAGCCCAGCTGCACAGGTAATTTCCGAAGAGGCTGACTCAGAGTATCGTGTGCCAGAGAGCAGAGCACTAAGTATCCTGCGGACGACTGGAAGCAGAGGATTAGCGGCACCCCTCTCCTGCCAGCCTTGCTTGCATTTCATATCGCAGGAGCTTGGAGCGTGCCGGGCTGGCAGTTGGGCTTTTCACCTTTACTCCAGGGCAGCCCAGAGCGTGGCGGAATCTTCTCCTTGCACGGATGGGCCTGTGCTGCTGTAACTCTCAGCAGCTGCGCAGCTGCAGACAGCCCTATGCGTGCGCGTGCCCTTACGCCGTTGATGCCAAAACCTTAAAACAATTTAGTTAACATACCAATATCCCAATAACGGGCCCCTTTGCACAAGCTTCACACCGGCAAGCTAAGCAAGCCTACGCGCTGAAGAGCGACCCTTCCGCAGCTCAGTCCGCCGCGTACTGACAAGGTAAGCGCGTCCGTGCGCGGAGGCAACCCCACAAAGTAGGCATCGGGTTTCCTGGAAACAGGCAGGTACTTAACTCGTGCATTAGGTTCGCTGGAAATCAGCGGGTCCTTCTCGGGAATTATACAAATATTCGTTCTTTTTAATGTATATAATGAGGGTGCCTTTGGGCACGCACGTCAGGCGGAGCGACACCCCCCCCGTGCGCCCAGCGCCGCGCGGAGGGGCGTGCCTGCTGCTTAATGCTAGCCGGCGTGAGGAGGTTTTACTCGCGGTGTCGGTGACGCCGCCGCCCGCGGACAGGCCCGAGCTCCCCGCGCTTACGGCAGCGGCGACGCGCACGGATGCCGCTCGGCGCGCGCGACCCGCCGGCAGCGCGCAAAGCCCTGCTGCGCGCACCCCGAGGCGCGCTCCCGCGGGGAGGGGGGTGGGGGCGGTGTGTGCGCGGGCGCGCACCCCGTTGCGCGCACTTCCCCCCCTCCCCCCTTCCCGGTGGCGAGCACACAGGCAGAGCAGCGGCGGCCACCCCGCGGGCGACCACGTCCGCGCACCCCGCTCCGCGCGCGCGTACCCGAGGGCAGGCACACCCGGAAGTAGGCGCCCGGCCCGCAGGCAGGCGCGGGCAGCGGCCGGGACCCGCGGGCAGCGGCCGCCCGGCCCTTCGCGCCCCTCCCCGGCCGGCGGCCGCGCTTGCTCGCTGGCGCCCGCGGCGGCTGTTGGGATTGGCTGCGGGCGGCCCGGCCCCGCCGCCGCCGCCGCGGGTGAAAGGGCGGCCGGGCAGCGGCGGCAGATATGGCGGCGGCGTTGCGGCGGGGGGCCGCGGGCGGCCGCCGGGGGCTCCGGGCGCTGCTGAGGGTGAGAGCCGCCTTAGGGGGGGGCGGGCCGACCCACCCAGGGGAGCCGGGAGCGTGGTCTCGTCCCCGTTCCCTGCGCGGCGCTGAGCTGCGGGGCCGCTTTGTGCGGGGCGGCTGGGGGTGCCCCTGTGGAAAGGGCCGGGGCGGGTCCCCCTCCCCCGTGAGGTGCTGCGGTGGGGGGTGTCGCTGGGCGGGCGCTGTGCCCCCTGTGTGGGCCCGCGGCGGGGGGCGTCCCCGCTTGAACGGTTGGGGCTGTCGGGGGGTGCCCCCCACCCCCGGCTGGGTGAGGGGCCGCAGGGGAGCGGCCGCGTTGCTGCGGCGGTGACAGGTTGCCGGGTGGAAGCGGGGGCTGTGTGTGCGGCCCCTCGGGCTCCCGGGGGGCCGATACCGGGCTGGGGTGGGTGGCGGGGAGCCGGCTGGAAGGCGGTGGGACTGTAAAAGCTGGGTCCTGGGTTGTGTTGCTGAAGGTGGCGGCATCCGAGACCCTTTTCCTTGGTGTGTTCCATCCGCGTGCTGATGGGAGAGGCGTTTTTTCTTGTTTGTAACTCTCCCCAGCAGTACAGAATTAAGTTATGTACCGCTCCCTCTTTACTTCCATACTGTCCCTCTGTTAAGCAGGAGCTTATCAAAGCTCGGGTGTAGAGTGTAGCTTTGTACTATTTTTAGTAGTAAAATCTTAGCTCATTAGAAAAAGTCTACTACTTTGTGAAACTGTGAGTCTTCTCCCCTTTACGCCAGATACTTACGGATCTTTCAGCTGTCACTTAAAGATTTACTGTGGTTTTTTATTCTCCTTAAGTTTTCATGAAGATGCAATAAATTCATTGCAGAACTATACTAATTACTGGTGAAGACTGAACTTCTGGAAAGCCTTATTCCTTAGACTGGAGTAACTATTGAGACTGTTGCTATGTTTTCTCTACTACTTCTACAGATTGTGTTAAAGAGGAGATTATTTAGGATAAGCACAAGCAGCACTAGCACATAGTGTTGTTTAACAGTTGAATGACACTACAGCTAGTTTACATATGGGAAAAGTGGAGCAAAATACCTCTAATTGCTTACAGTAGTAAGAATTTATGGGGTTTTTTCTTTTTTTTTTTTTTTTTCTGAAAAGGAAAATGTGTGTGTGTGAGATCTGCAAATTCCAGTGGAGAAGAGAGGAACAGCTTGCAGAAAGTATTTGCTCTTGTGTACCCCTGAGGGTGTGGGATAGGTTTCTATCTAGAAATGTAACCACATAACAATACTGTAAAGAACTCTTTACATGTCTTTACAGATCATGTACAAGAGGTGGTTTATGTGGGCAGGGCATTCTGAGGAGGGGTTAAAGAGGAAAAAAGGATCTGCTTTATCCAAGTATTTTTCCTTAGGAAATAATGCACAGCAGACCTGTTTTGCTGTGAGGGTGTACACGAGAGAAGCTTCTTGAAAAGCAAAGAAAAGAAGTTTGAGTGGAGACAATGATTTGGAGTTAGCAGAGGACTCTTGATGTTTGAAGACTTTATTTTGGTAGCTGTATACGCGTGTATGTGTATATAGATGTGGAAGACTTCTGTTCTTCCCACTAAATAGTCCAAAGACTTTTAAGGTCAGTCCTTTGGAGCCTCCCTGTGAAAGGCCTACTTCGACTCCTTCCTTCTAACATCTCAAGGGTGTGGTCTGACTGCATCAGTGTAAACAGTACAAAAACGTTACATGAATGACACCTTTGTAAAACAAAGTATTTTTATAGCTACTTGATGGCACTTGTGACATTTAACTGAAGTGAATTCTAGCCCTTAATATCTTGTGTATCAAAGTCACCTTTGAGACCTCGGTATATCGGAAAACATTCAATAAATTTGTATGAGAATTATTTTCATAGATTATTTTGTATTTTGCTAACATAGGCAAATAATATAATTGATGTCTTCAGACTTTAATGTGCTTGGAGTCCTTACCTTTTTTGCAAGGGCTAGTAGCTAGTGAGTTGTCCTTACCTTCTTTTGCCCCTCTCATGTGGGAATCAGTAAACAGGACCTGAGAAAGGACAGTGCAAAAACACTGAGCTGGAGATTCAACTCATTGCCATGTTTCTAATCTAATCCTTAGCACTTCTGTTTAGCTTTTATGCAGAACTGGTTCTGTTTAGAATAGAACCAAAATTACTTTTTAGAGTGCTTTGCACTTCTGGTGCTGGGAGAAAATCTGATGTTGAAAGAAGGCTGTATTTACAGAATGAGGATGAAAGATGGCTTTTGATATTTCAGTCTTGGAACTCTTGTGAGAGAGCTGTCAGACTGTTTGAAATGTAGAAGGAAGTGATAAATCATCATGAAATCAAGACTAAACTGCTGATACGGATTTCATCAGTGTGGATTAGTTTTCTAACCACTGAACTAAATGTATGGAAAGTTTCTCTGCCATCTGTGCCCTCATAAGTTGTTAATCTATGAACCCACCATTTTTAAGTCATGGAAGTTATCTGTACAATGGGAGCTCCTTCTGTCTTCTGTGGCATTATTTTTAGCGTTCTGTTATTCCAAGGAGATGTTTTTTTCCCTTTGTTTATGAGCGCAGAAGCGTTGGGCTGATGGAATAGCAAGTTTGGTATTATTTGCCTTCAGGGAAGAGAATTAGTCGCCAATCTGTGGAGATGAATGTAGCCCTAAACTTCCAGAGTTCAGATTTGAGTACTTACAAGCACCCTTGAAGCATATCACAGGTAGAGTTTTCTGGTTTTCTCCTTGCTCTCAGGAGTAGCTGTTTAGATTGTGTAGGCAAACCATGCAGTGCCATCTACAATGGGCAAGTCTTAGTTCTGGAAGAAAAACTTAAGAGTTCGTTAAAGTTGGCATTGAGTAAAAAATGTCGGTCTTGTTCTGAAACATTCTGTATGTGTTTTAATTTTCTAGTTTGTCTAGTTGTCTTGCAACAACAACAACAATGTCAAACTTGCATTGGTGGTTCTTGCATGACCTATTTCACAGGTGCTAACCTTGCTGGAGCTGTTCAAGCTGCCTTGAGAAACTGTTCCAACTTTCTGCAGCTGCTAGATCTTGATCACAGGTTGTTCTTTTTGAGCTCCTGTCTCCCTCCGGTTTGTGCCAGCACTGCTGCTTGAATATTGAAGTGGATAGATAAGCTGGACTGAAATCTGACTGAGAACATGTTTTTCCCACCCCTTATGAGTATCTTCTCAGCTGGATGTCTTCTCTGGTCTGGTTCACTGTGTGACTATACAGATTTTTGGGCCTGGCACAAAGGAGAAAGTACGTGGGTGTAGGAGTGATTTAGTTTTTTTTTAAAAAAGAAAGCCTTAGGTGGATGAGTGTTTCCTTGTTTGTAGTTTGTGTGCTGTGTTGGCAAATACAAATATTGAATTTTCTCTTCTTGCTCTTAGAATCGGTTCTCAAACCTGGTAAGAGTGAAAGAACTGTTATGTACAGTACAGTATACCTTACAGAACCTTTTACTACATCTTTGCAGTTGGCTTCAGGAGGAACTTCTTAAAGTTACAAGTGCTTGGCTGTTCAGCACTCTTTCAGAGAGTACAAAGAAAGGGAGAGTGCTTCACTGGAGGAAAAAATACAGAAGTGTAATGTTTGCTTTCCTGTTTACAAGATTTGTACAATCTTGTATTAATAAGATATGTTTTAAGCCTTATAGATGAAAAGTATTGCAGACACTGCTTCCTATATGCTTTATACATATTCTATCAGTAGAGGTCCATAAATGGGATTGGGATGTCCAGTAAGTTGAAATAAAAAAAAATTGGGAACAGTTGTTTAACCAAAATATGGAAGAAAGTGGCATTTTCTTCATGTTTACAATTATTCAGGAATACTTATGGCTCATGGGAAATACACAGCAAATATAAAGGGGTTATTTTCATGCTGTCTAAAACTTGAATCTCAGTAAATCTTAGCAGGATTGCTAGTGGAGGATGGAAAAGGTAGAATTTGTGACTTGTGAAAATAAGTGTGCTACTCTAGCTGTTACTATTGGGCATTACTTACTGTATTTCTTAGTAATGCTAAAGTATACATTCCTTCCCATATTAGACTTCTTAAAGCAAACATTGGTATATGATGCCTTTCCTGCCTGGAATCTGGAACTGTGAATCTCCATTTCAGCACTGAGACAGACCTTTTTCTGCCTGTAAGGCTCAATATCAATGGGTTATTTACAAGATGACCAGTATGGCAGAGAAATATCTTTCCTCCATAAGGGACATATAAATCTTTATAAATGCACATGTAAGCCATCTCTGAATAGCAGGCTAATTTTCTCTTTTGCTGTTGTGTGCTGTGTCCTTAAACCGCTTGAAGAGGTTTCCTAGGGCTACACTGGGTCCCTGGGAGGTTCTCTGCTAGACCTCAAAGGAGCAGTGTGTGATGAGTGTACCGTTCTACAAATTACTGTGTAGCTGGATTTTTATTTTATAACTGTTACGGCTGGTAGGGTTTGAGCTCATTTTGGCTATTGTGCAATTAACAGATAAAGCAGGATGGTTTTCCAAAATACGGTACTAACGCTAGCTGTTATTTCAGGGTTCCTTAAAGGTGGGAAACTCCAAGCCAAACTCAGAAGTCCAGAGTTGAGCTCTCATAAAGGAATAGCCTGCACTTTTGAACTTTAAAGAGTTAAAACCTTTATCAAATTGAAGTAACAAGTGATGACAAAAATAGGTTATACTCAGTGACTCTACTGCTCTCTCCTAGTTTTGCAAGATACAAAAAAGTCACTAGGTCAAGCTGAGCTCTCTGGGCTCTCTTCTGAGCTGAAGTATGTTTTTATGTAAGGTATAATAGAACACACGTGGTTTTGAGGAGGCAGCTGGTTAAAAATGTAGCTTGAGGGTTAGATTGGCTTGGCTGGGTTGGTGGTTGGAAAGTTCTTTGCAGGTTTTGGTGTAGCTTTTAATGAACTTACCTGTAGCAGGAGTTGGGAACCCAGGGGTAGGTGACACCTGAGTAGCTGCTGATTTGGAGATGGCAATTTAGTAGTGTTCCTTTGTGGCCCTAGCTGTGCATTATTTACAACACGTCTGTTTATTTTTAAGTACTTAATTGCTCATAGTGGCTGGGAGCAGACATCTAAAAAGTTTTTTCTTGAAGTGGATTCTAGATTATACAAGCTTTTAAACCTTAGTGTGTATTGGTATAGATACATACAAAATCCCACAACCCCTTCTTTCCAGAACTGGGAATTAGAGTTGGAATTCTGCATCTGAGTTGAGCAATGGGCTTGATTTGTTTTAGGAAATTACCCCACATGTATTCAATTCAGGGCTGAACCCACTTCTCTAAGCGATTTTAGTGCGTGTGTGAGAGGAGGTAGTTAAGTTTTTAAACATAGCTGCATAATTAGGTTAGGCTATTACAAGATTTTTATGTGAAATCTGTCCAATTCTGTAGTGTAAAAACAGAGCTGAGTGTGGTTTAATGCTTTTCCAGTTTTTTAATTGCTTGGTACCTTTATACTTTCTGTATAAAAAGCTTGAACAGGGCTTTTTTTCAAGACGGCACATGGCTAAGATTCTGAAACTTAATGCTAACTAATTTTCCCATCATAGCCTTTCCTTCCAGTCTGCATCTGTGGCATAGCTTTTCTGGCTCCTCATATGCATTCAAAACTAGCTTTGTGTAAAAGGTGTTTACAAGTTCAGAAGCTTTTCCTCCCTTGCCCCTTCCCCACCCCCAGCTAACTGCAAGTATTTAGATTAGCCCCACTGACCCTTAACAAGCACTTTGTTCAATGAATAATATTAACTCAGTGGAGATTTTTTTTGTGTGTGTCCTGTATGACCTTCTTCAGACTATTTGTGGTCCCACAAGCTCTTTTGTCAATAGTGTTTGAGAGAAAAGGGACGCAGTCTGCTTAACTGTGTGTGCTCTGGAGCAGGAGAGTATATTCTGCTGCTTCTGCTATAGCCATCCTTGCTCTTTCCTCTGATGGGATCTAGACTGCAGTACAGTTACTGATGGTGTAACAGTCTTGCTGTAAACTTGGCGTAATGACTGGCTGGTAGATGTGGTTGCAGTTGGTAGAATTCTGTCCTTAACCGTATCTTCCCTCTGTAATGCCTGAAACAGCTTGTACTGTCACGTCCTCAGACGAAGAATAATGTACCCCTGCAAAAAAACCCCAACCCTCTGGTGGTTCTGATTGCAGCACATCAGATGATTTGCATTTCAGGTTGTTATTTTGGTTTTTATTTTTGGAGAGTGAAATGAAAAAATGAAAGAAACAAAAAACAACACCAAAACAAAAAACTGAACGGGGAAAAAACCCAGCATGTGAAGCAGGGTGGAACAGTTGCTTTCCACTGACTCTTCCGGTATAATTAAGAATATCTGAATTGTTCCAGAATAATTTAGTTTATCTGGATTACCTGGGACAGTGTATGCTATGTCTGTCACTAGTGATTGGCATTTAAATGGTTTGTGAAGCTGTAGCAGCTTTCTTCTACTCATGTCAGCTCAGACCAAGCTTCATAAGGTAGTGTCTGTGCTCTAAGGCTTTCTTTTACAGCACTTGTGTTGAAATATATTGTTTTTCCTTTATAACATTGTAATATCAGTTGTATTACAAACGTGATGCCCTTCTCAATCCTTGGCTGGTTTCAGCTTTCTGTGATGCAACATGGAAAGTATCTTCAAACTAGATCAAGCTAGAGAGCTGTATAGGGAGTGTTCTTGTTCCAGTTACTACCAGCCACTGGTACTTCAGAGCCAGTATGAGCTTACAGTAAACTTAAGATAATTGAAAAATTGATAAAATTCGATGTTCACTACTGTTGTGGAAGGGGCAGATGAATTAATTGACCTCTTTATATGAACATATACTTCCTTATTTTTTGTCCTCCTTTCTAGTGTAGTCAGTATTAATCCCCCCCCGATCTTCTCATAGAAGCGCCTTTACTTTACTATTTCCTCAGATTTCTGCAATTTCTGAAAACAGTTCTTTCAGGCAGAATTGACAGGTTCCAAGTTCTGGCAGTTGCCAGTCACTGCTGTTTTGTGCTTCCTACTAGACAATATTCAGTATTAAGGCTTTTTATAGTCTTTTTGATTCCAACTGGATGAGCAAGCATAGTTCTCCCAGAGCTGTCTGTATTGATTCAGCTTTGGTATGGAATAATTTATGTGTCTGATTACTTTTGTTTGCAGTTAACTGTAGCTACCCTTATGTTGTGAATTGACCTGCCTGAGAAGTACCTGTCTGAATCTCCTTGATACACTTGCAAATCTGTTGTATCATCTATCGTGTTTGCTTAGAAATAACACATGTATGCTGCTTTTTTCCTGACATACCATGTAAAACTGTTAAACTATAGGAGCTGTCTCTGTAGAAGTTGGTTCAGAGCAGAATTCTTGGAGAAAAGCAGAAAGAGGCTTCTTTTTCTCAGACCACTGTCAGGGGTTATGGTAGGGAAGACTGGGAGTTGAACTGGCATCTGAAGTCTGTTCTGCTTTTGCTCTCTATATTGACGCAGTCCCTTACCTGCTTGATGCCCAACAGCTTCCTAGCAGTGAAGGCCTCTCCTCATCCCCAGTGTGTACAGACAGATGCATGTGTGCTCTTTTGAGAACTTCTTGGTAGGTATTTCTTGGAACAAGAAGGAAGGAAGATGCTATAATGGAGGCTTTCATGACTTTGTATCTGGAGCTTCTGAATTGTTTTTGGTTACTGTTTGTTGGGTTTGTGCTTGGGGGAAGGCAGATCTTTATAAACTTTCATCCACATGGTGGGGGAATGGAAGGATATGGAAGAGTTTCCTCAAGATGTCAGTATATGAACTGTTTTTTATCTTGCTGGAATACTGTAGCAGGAGAAAAATGTTTAACTCCCTCTTTCTTCTGTAGTGTGAAACACTGTGTTCAAGATGGTGCCTTGTAACTTCACATAAATGGTATTCTTCTGTGTATGATCCAAATGAAAAGGTAAGTAGTGTGGTGCATGTTTTCTCTTTAACATTTTACTTTATCACTGACACTTGGCTTTTAAAGCGATCCTCTCCCCTGTGCTGCTACTAACAACGGTAGTTCTATTACAAGCTGTGTATAGTCACTGGTTTAATAGCATGTTTTTCTTCCTTTTTTAAATCAAAAAGGAAGTTGCTTTTCCAGTATACTTCTCAAGTGCATACCTTAAGAGGCTGGATATGTGATTGTGAGCTTGGGAAAGTATTTTACTGGCCTGAACTTCTTGTAATTATGAAACAGCTGTTAATATTTGGCATGGTGTGGGAGATATAGTCCTGTTGAAACATGTGGGAGCTAGACTAGCCAAAAGCTTTTCACAGAAAGAAGACTACGCAATAGTGGCAGTATGATTGTTAGATGATCTGATGCAGGGGTGAGAACTTTAGTGCTTGGATAAAGGTGGGCCTTTAAGGCCTGCAGAGAATAGTAAATCCTCATTTTGGGATTTGTGCAGTAGCAATCTCAGTTTATGGCTATGAGCCAAGAAAAACTTTTCTTGTGGGAGATTGTCTTGGCATGGCCTCTAAAGTTACACACTTGGAAAAATAACGTGGCTTGAAGGTACGCTAATGTTGAAGGGCAAGAATGCCGGCAATTCAGGACTGATAGGCTTGCCCTTATATACCAGGGTAGAAGCAATTAACCAGGAGTGAAACAGTATTAGAAAACAGGGAAAAACAATATGTACCTAGAACTAAGGCTTAAGAAGAAATCTTCTGAAGAAATCTGTATTCCTAAGGTCCTTGCTTAATCAAGGTCCCCTTCCTTTTCTGAAGGCATAGTTATGTTTAGACAATGTAACTGGGTATTTGGTTTCTCTAAACTAGGAGCTATGTCATTCCAGCCATTGCCTGTTACGGATAGTTTAAGCTTTTATGCTTTTTCCATTCATTGCCCCTTCCACTGTGTTTGTAATGACAAGACTTTCATAAGAGACCTTTTAAAGCTAATTAGTGGAATAGACATAAAAAAGAAATGCTGCAAGTTACTTCAAAGCATCATGTGATTTTTATTTTTTTTTTACATGCTGGATTTGAGACTCTTGGAGCAAGAGTTCAGTTTCTTCCTGTTAGTGTCTTTATTGCAGAATTAGAAAATTAAAAAGAATATCAAATATTCTTAACATCTTGATTCTGAGTCTTGTTTTGCACCGTGACCATACTTGATTAATAAAACAACCCTTATATACCAAGAATTTAGTTGTATTTGAGAAGTATTTGAGTCATTAAACTTTTCAGTGCCAGGTATTGGGGAGCTTTGTTTTTATTCCTGCTCAAATCTGTATGCCTAAAAAGCTTCAGGTACCTAGAATGCTGAAATCCAGAACAATTTCTGTAAGCATATTGTAAACCTTTCAGTTTTTGCACTGGGTTTTAGACCAGGTCCCCACCTAAAAAAGCTTTCCAAACAAATTGCTAGCTCCTCTTGTGTTCTTACAGTATTTGTACCTCTGATAATTGAGCTTGCTTAAAGATGTTTAAGATCTGTCTTGTGAATGGGCTGCGCACGTGCCTGTGTACTAGGCAGTGGTATGCATTCCTCAGCAGATTGGGCTGAATTTACCATAGAAACTTGCTGCAGCTGTTACCTGGAGGGTTTTATCAGTTAAATTTCTGGACGTTTTTATCACATGGTAGTATTTTTAAACTGATCATGTGATGCCAGCTCAGCCCTGACTTTGAAGAAACAAATTTGGTCAAGGGCACCTCGGGTATGTCTTTGGTCTAGGGGAGCAAGCAATATATACCCCAGTCTGTCAATAGCAGTTTCTGTTGGGGTTTTGCAATGTTCTTTCCCTCTCCAAATTAATGACTATGGGCATAACAAACAGTTTCATTGTTGCAGTGGAAATACTTCCTTTCCCTGCAGCCCATATGAAAACTTGCAGTTTGGTGTAGGGAAGGGAGAATAGCTATCAAATGTCTTGGGATATAGTTTGATAAACCACACCTGGTATGACTGCAGGCTGCCCCTGAAGGGGAGTCCTGCTGGTTCCCTATCTTGCTTTTTGATTCGGAGTGTGGGAGGCAGCGTAGAACTGTTGGATTAGTGTGGTGAACTGGTATGTCCTGAAGCTGCATCCCTGCTAGGTCTGCTGCATGGAAAGCAGTGGGGTAGGTGGCTTAAAGCAGGACTGTCCCTTTCAGTGGCAGCCTATATTTACAACCAAGCAGGTGCAGCATCAAAGCACATCTGTGTATTTAGTAGCAAGGCCAGTGACAGCAATAACCCTTAATCCCAGCAATGAGATTTTTATGCTGAGCAACTCTGCTCCTCCACCACTCTTTCTAAATGGGAAGTTTTTTGCCTAGGGTGTAAGGCATACGGACTTCTGACAGCTTGTTATCCCCTTCTTAAAGGCACAATAGCATTATTGAATGTATATTTACAGCATTAAGTGCACTCCAGTGTGAAAGGTGACAGTGAATTTCGGGGGTTTAATAAATTTGATTTGCTGTTCTGTTGCACTTGATTGCTGCTTAGTATTGAGTGTGTAACAGTGTTGTCATGGCATTGCAGGATTTTGTCAGGTTCCTCACATGAAGCTCAGCTACAGGAAGGGGCAAGACTGGTCCAGCTCAGCAAGCATGCCTGTACAGGGTGCAAGTGTTGGTCTTTTGCCCTCCATGCCCTAGGCAGAGAGGAACTTCTTCTCCTTATGATTGGAATATCTTTTAAACATCTTCCATAACAGATGAGTATTGTGTTCCAGGTCATCTGTCCTTGTTAGAGGCACTGACCACTGTACCTGCCAGCATGTCTCTTCTCTGGACTTGAGTGGCTCCTAGAGCCTCTCTAATTCTAGTTCCTGCACAGTGCATGACAAGGAGATCCAGGGAATACTGGTGTTAATAGTCAAAACCTTTTTCTTCTGAACCTGTGTGTGTGCTAGTTAGATCTAGTATAGCATACTGTTTATGTTATATCATCATTGTTCCCTTGTTAATTGTTCCCTTTTAAAAGTAGGTGATCTCAGAGTTACAAGCTCATGAAGAAACCAGGGTTTTAGTGAAAGTGGAGGAAGAAAAAAATGCATGTTTCTGGAGGGAGAAAAGATTGTGTATCGTTCATCTCAAGATTCTTACTGTTTTTTTTCCCTTCAGACTTTTGAGAAACTCCTTATTGCCAACAGAGGGGAGATTGCATGCCGAGTAAGTATGTAGTTTTTAAACTCTTTTCTTCTTGTAGTTAATTCTTAAGATATTGGTATTTTAAATATTGATAATTGTCACTTCTTATGTGGTAGGTCATCAAAACATGTAAGAAGATGGGGATTAAAACAGTTGCCATACACAGTGATGTTGATGCCAATGCTGTAAGTACTACTTGAATTCAAATGCTAGATGGGATTCTTGGTAGTTGAACAAGGCTTGCAACTGTTACGTAGGCTTGTTGATTACTGTGGGTGGGCATGTTGGTGATTCTGAAGTATCTGTGTATGTTCTTTTCCTCCATGTGCTTGAAAGGAGGGATGATACCAAGGGGGAAGAGGATTGGACAAGTAATTAGCATGTTTTTTGTGTGAACTCTTCTGTGTTCTGCTCTTCTAAATGTTACCTTGTTCTTTCCCTGCTTTAAGCTAGACAGTGACACCTGGTAGATAAGTGTTCCAAGTGTAAGAGTGGCAGTGAAACCTGAATTTTGCTTTGCTAATGTACACAAAAAAGACTATGAAAAGCGGATCTTAGGAGATGGTATAGAACTTGGTATAAATTGTTTCTGTGCCTGGTAAATCCAATTAATTGCTTCTTACTTCCTAGAGGAATGCCCTCTCCTACCAGGTGTGCTGAACAGGCCTCTTGGAGCTGCTGTTGCATTTGATGAGGATATTGATGTGCTTTGAATATTCAGCAGCATGGCAGAAAGGTGGTAAAATGGCTATCTAGACAAGTAAGGTACTTGCATAGCTACTCACCTATTTTCAGGTTTTGTGGTGTCGTCTTCTCTATTTTAAAAATATTTAAAGTTGCTTGTAGGAAGAATAGGAAGATTGTTTCCTTTGTGATATAACAGCAAGTGTAGTCATACTTGCATATCCTTGTTGACTAGAGAGAACATAGTATTATTCTTGCCTGCAAGAACTGCTATAGCAGAAAGGACTGGGAGTGCCCCCATGTCCTGGAATAGTTTGTTGAAATCTGGAAGGGAGTTAAAACTCTGTGTTATGATTTAATAGACATCCCTTAGACAAGCTATCAGTGAAAAAAAAGTGTATTTTATGCAGAACGGGACTTGTGAATATAGGTGATGGGTTGCTCAACATTGAAAAACTGAAGCGTGGTTGATGGAATCTGTGAAAGTAGTTACAACATGGGTGTTTTCAGCATTAAGTGAAAGATGAGAACTGTTGGGAGTTTTGGACTTTGACAGTGCTTTTGTCCAAGTCCTTTTGTGGTCCTATTCTTACATGATTGACTCAGTTCATATAAAAAGGCTGTAGGTAGAGCAAGCGACTGAAACTGGATTTTCTGAGACAGGACAAATGCCCTGCTGCTGGATTTCTATGCCAAGTAATTCTTTCTGAGGTGAATGAAGAGTGTGCTTGGTCTGGATTTTAACTGGTAGCCCTAACTGAGAGAGTATAGTAGCTTGTGGGTGCTCAGTGGACTGTGAAATGAATTCTTAATGCATGGGTGTCAGACATCATAGTAAATTCTAATTCTGTTGGAAGCCAAGGGTTACATGGATATGAATACAGCCTACTTGGCATAATCTGCGATCGCTCTAGTAAAACTGAAGCATGTTGATGGGTACTTGTATTCCATCTTATGTGTATGGTATCTGCTGTTAGGATAAATGGATTTGCTGTTTAGCAGCATTGCACAGCCTTGTTCACTGGCATGAATTCATTCTGAAAGTAGACTTAAGCTGTTTAAAAAAAGAAAACATGTTCTACCAGTCTAGAACAGACTTGAGAAAATGAATTGGTCTTCTCTCCAGTGTGTCTGGATAACTTTGTTTATTGTGTGTGGACTCTGCTGTGAGCTGGAGACTATGAAAAAATCTGAAAGTAGTAAGTGAAAATTAAGATTGAAGAACCTAATGAGGGAATAAGATTGACAGGAAAAAGTACAACTCATGACCTTAGGGAAGGGAGTACAAATGGTGCATTACAAAGAAGCTGAAAATGTCTACCCTGCTTCACTGTACAGTGCTGTCTTAGCTTTAAAATACAAATAGGGTCTTTAATTTGCAAGAGTTTGTAAGAGAAAGGAAATCCAAGCTGCTATCTCTGAAATGCATTAATATAGTCATAACAGTTTGTAAAGATAACATTAAGTGTATTAAATGAGACACTGGCATTTTGAGTTCATGGACTTAGTCTCAAAGTGCTGTAAGGGTGAGATAGTGTCTGCTTAGCTCTTTGGATCCTTAGTTAAAAACCAATCCTATCTGTATAAGGTTAAGCATTAGCTGTGTGCATTGAAGAAGATCCAATTATTTAAAGGAAAATGAGAGAAAGGCTACTTGAAGTGCTGTTCTGTGTGCTTAAAATAGGGTGGTGGTATTAAATCTAAGCTAGGGGTTTTTTGTCAAATTATACCTATGTTGTGTATGTCCATCATACATCCTTCAGTCACTACCTTCGGTGCTTACGCTGGGAAATAGTTTAACTAATGTCATCTGTTTTAGTGACTCAGATATCTCCAGTTATTCATTGTTTGTGGGAATGACCTGGCCATTGCAGTGATGTGTGCGACTGCCAGTTTGGATGATTTTGGTTCAGAGGCCAAAGTCTTTGACTGTGTTACTTACAATGAAGTAACAAATCATGTTTGCCTGTTGTTGTTCACAGAATCACAGAATTGTCTAGGTTGGAAAAGACCTTGAAGAACATCCAGTCCAACCATTAACCTAACACTGACAGTTCCCAACTACACCAGATCCCTCAGTGCTATGTTGACTCTACTCTTAAATACCTCCAGGGATGGGGACTCCACCACCTCCCTGGGCAGCCCATTTCAACATCTCACAACCCATTCTGTAAATAAATACTTCCTGACATCAAGTCTGAACCTTCCCTGGCATAACTTGAGGCCATTACCTCTTGTCCTATCGCTTATTACTGGCTTAAAGAGACCCATCCCCAGCTCTCTGCATCCTCCTTTCAGGTAGCTGTAGAGGGCGATGAGGTCTCCCCTCAGCCTCCTCTTCTCTTGCTCCAGACACTGCACCAGCTTCGTTGCCCTTCTCTGGACACACTTGAGTAATTCAATGTCATTTTGTAGGACTTGTTCATTTGTGTTGAGCTGCCTCTTTGGTTATACCAGTGGTAGCAAGGTCTCAGACACTGAAATCATACTTGGGAGCTGATGCAACCTGCCAAAGCAACCTCTGTCCTTATGTAGCTAGGAAAAAACTGTTTGCTTAGTGGTGGGATGCTGCAGAAGAGTTGTGAATGTCCTTTTGATTTTGTGCTTGACAGGATTAAGCAAGACGTCCCTCACTCCTTCAAGACTTGTATTGAAAGGGTAGTGAGTATCATAGGCAGCTACCCTGATGATGATGGTCATTGTACCAAAGGCAGAAATAAATTTAAAGGTATGCAGCTGAACGAATTGCCCATCCCAAAGCTGTTTCTTTACTAAAATTAGGGGGACCTGGTTTTAAGTGACTAGAGGAGGTTGGGATGGTTTACAAAAATGTTTTTATTAAAGTGTTTAGAAATAGCGTTAATTGGAGTAGATAATTTTTCTGTTTAGAACTTAGAGTAACCTTTGAGATGTAATGTAATAAGGGACTATTACTGGCTGTTACTTGTGTAGCTATTCACTGAAATACAGGTAGTCTGATCTCTTAATACTAATTCATTTTTACAGGTATAACTGTAATAGGAGGGCAGACCAGACTGTTACATCTCTCTGGCTTTCCCTTCTTTCATACTGGTTGAAAACAACTGAAATTGAACTGATGCAGGGTTCCTTGAGTGTGCTCAATAAATATTTAGGGGTGTGTGTGTGAAAAACCAGTCACAAGGTATCTAGCAATTCAGGCTCTTCAGTAATGGATTCTAAGTTATTCCCCATCCAGTGTGATATGCATAAATGACCTAAGTTTCACGGGCACTTGGGTAGGAATTGTATACACGATCTTAAAATCATTGGTCTTTGAATAAAGATACTGTAAGACTCACTAATGAATAATCTTATCCTAGAACTTTATTTTGGAAATTTTTTTGTTGAATATTCAAATTTTCTTTCACTTTTTAACTTAAATATTCTCCAAAATCCTTGTGGAGTTTACAGTGCTGAATAGAGGTGGTGGGAATAGTTGAAATACATACAGATTTTCAGTGAAACTACTGCTTGTTTTTCAGACTTGGTTTCTGTGGAGCACCATGGTAAGTATCTTGAGTATGCTGTTAGAGCAATATTAACTTTGACATCTCTTTCATTAATATATGACTAGTAACTAAACTATAACAGTACAAAGGAATTTACATTTCAGTAAATTAAAGCTTTGCTGTTATGAGCAGGAAGCAGCAGAAAGGGCTGTTAGAAATTGGGAATGTGGCAAAAATTGAACAACCTGTCAAGAGCTGAATAAAGTCTACCTGAAGAAGGAAAATACAAAGAACAAAATATTGATCTGTGCTCTTAATTTAAAAAATGACTGAAGATCTGAAGGACTTCTGAGGGTTAAAATTGGTAAGGTGATGAGGAAGGGAACATGAACCAACCTTAAAAGGAGTTGGGTGACTTCAGAGACTTCTGGATGCAGAGTTACAGGTAGCCAGAAATGGTATTAAATGGCATTGGATTACTGTCATAATTTTCACCCCAGGTAGCAACTAAACACCACGCAGCCACTCACTCACTTCCCCCCTCCCAGTGGGATGGGGAGGAGGATTGAAAAAAAGTAAAAATTGTGAGTTGAGATAAGAATGGTTTAATAACTAAAATAAAATATAATAATAACAAAAAATAATTACAATGAAAAGGAATATAACAAAGAGAAATAAAACCCAAGAGATGCACAGTGCAGTTGCTTACCACCCGCTGGGTGATGCCTGAGCAGTAATCTGTCCCCCCCAGCCAACTCCCCCCAGTTTATATACTGAGCATGAGGCTCTGTGGTATGGAATATCCCTTTGGCTAGTTCAGGTCAGCTGTCCTGGCCATGCTCTCTCCCAGCTTCTTGTGCACCTTCTCGCTGGCAGAGTATGGAAAATGGAAAAATCCTTCATTTAGGATAAGTGCTACTTAACAACTAAAACATCAGTGTGTTATCAACATTATTCTCCCACTGAATTCAAAACACAGCGCTGTATCAGCTAGTAGGAAGAAAATTAATTTTATTCCAGCCAAAACCAAGACAATTACATTTACCTTTACCTTTGTGGAGGTGGTAGGGGGTGTGAACGGAGAAGAAAGATTGTCTGAAGTTATTTGTGCAGTGGAAGAGAAGTTGCTGCTTTAACAACTGTCCTGAAGCAAAATCATTGTGATGACTGGGGAAAACAGCCTGGCAAAATGGCTACTGAGACCCCCATAGAGCATACAGTTGCTCATGTGCTACTGAGTATGTTCAGAAAAGTAGGTCATAATGGATGCTTTTAGGATCTTGAAAATCCTGACTAATACTTTTTATTACATCTGTTATATTTGAATATATCTATATACATCTGAAATTGTATACTGTTCAAAATGCTGGTTTCCCCACCCCCCCCACTTCAGAGTTCAGCTTGCAAAACGCTAGTTCTTTACACTTGGATAGGTAAAGTGGGGAAGGACCAATAGAATTTGGAAATTTTTTTTAATTAAAACATCTGGTGGAATTATTTTTGGGATGAGAAAACAAGCAAAGAAGTTCCGGCTGAACAAGAGTAATCGTATGTACTTTTTCCCCCTGAACTGATTGGAATAGAGGGTTAAGATGAAAGAGCCTTCTCAACCATAAATGTAACACTGATGGTGCAAACATTGTCAAGGAAAGCTAGAGAACTATTGTAATGCCTAATGTAATCAGCTAAAAGTATGATAAATGAAGAACAAGCTTTCACTAATTGGATCTGAACAAAAGAAGGTATAGCATAAAGCAGTGAATGAGATATAATTTTATTTGGCATTTTTTAACACAGCAGGGACTCTATAGCCATACGAAGCAATGAACTATAAATGACTGAAAAAATCCCATGGGAAAGTAATGTAAACTATTAAAACTTTACGGAGTAGTGGACGGTTAGTTATACTTCTTTAATATAGTTTTTTTTTTTCTGTCAGTCACTTAAGACTTCAGGTGTTATTGTATTAAATTGCCTTACACCTAGACATCTCCAAATGTTTTTAGCTTTTGCAGATCATCTTGTTCTGCTAGATAAATATTAAACCAAAAATGATGCAAATGCTTTTATTCATGTGAAGTAATTGCAGAGAATTCAGCTGTTATCCAGAAATTGTAGTCTTTTGAGTGACCAAAAAACCAAAAAAAAATCAAATGACCTAGAAATGAAAGATCTATATTCCTTTCCTAACTTTATTGCTTTTTTAAAAGCCTGGAGTCTGAGGCAGTATTTCAGAAGGAAGTTTGGGGGAAATGTAGTTTAGGAAAATGGCAAAGCTGATTAAGTTTGTAAGCTTCTATACCAAGTCTGTATTGAGATGAATGAATTTGGGTGAATAAGTTGAGCTTTTGGCTGAAACAATGAAAACTTTGAATTTTGCTGAAGACTTCCCTGTAGCTTAATGGGATGCTGTCAGGTTCTTTTGTTCTTAAGAAATCTAGTTGGCAAAAATGAATACTGTGGGGGAAGTGGGGGAATTTGGCATTTAAGTTTTAATCTAAAATAATTGGATTGAAAAATGAAAGTTTATCCAAAACTGAGTATTCTTTCCTTGTAACTAACTTACAGGTACAGAGGTCTTAAAGTTTGTCCAAACTCACTCATTTTTTTGCTGTTTACTTCTTTAAAATATGCAAAGTTTTCTTCCAGCATCTGCTACAAAAGTAGAAATTCAGTCATTTTGACAGCTTATTGCCTCCCAATGGCACTTCAGGAGTTTGTGCTCAGATAACTTGAGATCTGTTGAAGTACCTATATGAAAAGGAAACTCTAATATTTTAATGTCTTGTTTAAACACACAATTCCCAGACTGTTGTCTAGAGTGTATAGAATGGACTCTTCCTCCATGTACTGTCTGGAGAAGTTCACTCTTCAAAAATGGTGGTGTTTGCGAGGTGTGCAGAATAGGAATGTGCCAAATCACACCAAGGAAACTTTAGGGTCTCTAGTTGATGTACTGTTCTTCCCTCAGTGTATTTACCTTTTTTTTTTTTTAAAAAAAAAACAAGACAGCACATCGTGTATTTCTCCACAAGACATGGTAGAGGTGATGTTACTATCCTGTCCCCTTGCTTTGTTGGGTGAACTATTGAACAGTTGTGTAAAGCGTAAGAGATCTAAGTGGTGGTCATCCTGTGAAGACTCACATACCTCTATGGAATGAGTGTGTTTTTGTTCAGAATTTTATCTTGCCAAGTGTAGTCTGCTTTTTCTTTGCAAAACTGTATTGTTGCTTCTAGGCTGAGTGAATTGATGGAAGGCACTGCTGATGAGCAGATAATCAGTTTTTGATTAGCTATGAGGAGCAATACAAGAGTCCTAAAATTTCAACTTGTTCTTCAGTAACTTTTATTCAGTGATAGGATGATGTGAAATGAATATATGACCTTTGGAACGGGTCAGACTCCTTTTGTGCAGTGTGGCTAAGTCAAAATGTTGCTTGTGTTGGATTCTGGTTGAAACTGATGTTGAATAGGAGAGGAAGGGTGTAGGGTAGAATACTTTAAGCATCATGCTGCAGCCCTTTTTGGGACACTTTCTTGGAGGTGGGAAGTATGCATTGGAAAGAGGGAATTGAATCCAGATCTTTTGACCTTTGTGGGGAGGGTTATTTAATTACCAAGATGATTTATTTGAAGGATGGATTAAAATTAATTTCTTGACATAAAGCTCATTTGGGGGAGCTGGTTGTCAGAAGTTGTAATGAATTATCCTTGAGGAAGGAAAACTTTGAAGTCCAGTCAGAGAATTTAGTTGCAACTTAAATGTGGAGGTGCTCTGTGCTGTGGAGAGTGAAGCAGTGGTTCGGTGGGTGCTGATGACTGTCTGCATCAGTAGGTAATGTAGAGTAACAGGAGTGTATCTAGGGTGAAATGGTTCATGCTGAAGACATGGTGTCCTTGCAGCCTGCCTTTTAGCATCTCTGGTTCTAGTCTGGTGCTGTGAACTTGGTGCCTGCTACTGGAGGTTTGATGTGCTTGCTGAACTGGATCTTTTGGTTGAGTTTTGCCTGGAAGATAACCAGTTCATGTGTTCTGAGACAGCTGTGTGTTGGAGAGAAATGTGTCGTAAGTGGGGACGACTGAGAGATTAACTTAAAAAAAATGCAGTCCTGATTTGAACTTAAATGCTAATGTACACTGAAGCTGCTCTAATTACTTGCATGGTACTGCCCTTCTGGGCCCTTTCTTCCTCTAGTATTTTTCTGACCTTGTGCTGAGCTGTTTCAGTGCTCTGAACACACCAGACACCTTATTTGTCAAGTTGGTTAACATTTTTTTTTTCTACTGATTTAGTATGCTAAAATATTTCAGTGGAATGTCTGACAGATGCTGGAGCCACGTATTGGAAGCGTGATGAGTTGGGAGTAGGTCAGCCATCAGTTAAACTGACTTCTGTTGCCTTGCTAGCTGCAATGCTCTGACACTGTACCCAGAGCTCTGGGGTTTGGAGAGATGTACAGGTACCTCAGTGATCAACCTCAAAGTTTAAGCAACAGGCCAAGCAGGATTGAAGTCACTCAGCTTCACTTGTTCTGAAGACTTTTTCTTGGGAGGCAGGGGAAGAGCCGGCAGCTCCTTCCTTTGAAGCCACGAGTGTTTGCAGAGGACACCGCTTGAAATATTGTCATTGGCAGCTCTGAATCAATGGCTCCTGCTGCCATACTGCTGGCTCAAACTTACTGTGCTTACTGCAGTGAATTGCCCCAAGAAACCAAGTGGGTGTCCACCTGTTGTAGTCCATTTTGCTTGTGCTAACATCTCGACCTTTCCAGAGGTGGTGGAAAGTGCTGTATGTAGTAACTTTCATGCAATTAAACATGGTCAGTGTGACCAAAAAAGATAGTTGTATCATGCTTGTCTGTAAAAGAGGTGCTGCAGTGTGAGGGTTTCCTGCTGCCTCACCCCCTCAGAGACGAGAACAAAAGGTCCTTGGACCCCTTCTCCTCTGAGGCTTTCTGAGTGTCCTGCCTTTCCTGACTTCGGCCTTCACCCAGGTCTTCAGCAGCAACTGTTTCATCTGTTGCTCCTGTGTCCCAGCTGTGCTATTCGTTATTAGCTGTGGCTGTGGAGATTCAAGGATGATGTCTTGAGGCACTATTCATGAGCAATGATATTTGGTAATACTATCTAATTTCTTGTCTGTGTGGGTGTAAATACTGGTCAGAAGGTCCTGGACTGAATTTCCTTTTACTATTAGGATGACTTCTAGACAGAGATGGACCCGAGGCAGATTTTTTGTGAAGTCTCTGCTGCCTACTAAGAGTAGTTCTCTCCCCTTTTTACCTTCCTATCTTTTGTGTACCTGACACTTGTGTTGGCACTATGACGTGCAGCCTTTTGTTAAATGGATCCAGGCTGCTTACCTGTCTGAGATTGGCTCAGTCTTGTTCCAGAGGCAGATCTGACTTGGAGCCGGGGGAGCTTCAAGAAGCTTCTCACAGGGGGCCACTGCTGTAGCCCCCTCCCCTGCTACCAAAAAACTGTTGCCACTCACTCAAACCAGGACACCATCTTTGATATCCACTGCTCTTTTTCATCCTTGGAGCCAGTCATGACAACTACCTTGGCTTTTCCAGGGCTCTTAAATGTGTCCTGTAGTATCTTAGCAGCTGAATTTGAGGCAGTTGACCTAGCTAAACTACAAAGTCAATGAAAAATTGGATCAGCTCTTTAGAGGTCTTATCCAACCTCAGTTATTGTTCACTTCTGTTTATTGTTTTTTTTTTAAAAACCCATGGGATGGGAACTAAATTTATGCAAGTAAAAGCAAAATAGACTAAGTTAATTTGTATTATGTTGTCAATTAGGCAAATACATGATTAGTCAATAGTTTTTGGCTGTACAGTGTGAAAGAAGTAATCTATCTCTTTCACCATTTATGGAATCATATTTGATGAGAAAAGGAATGCCTCTTCACTTATAACTTGAATGCTTATTATGGAAGTATGACCTGCTTCTTTACCTGTGGGATTTTTTTTTTTAAATTGGTTGTCACCCATGGCTGAAGGTTCAGAATTGGGGAAGCTTTCTTTCAGTGAGGGTTTTCCTTGGCATATACAATTACCAAAAATACTCATGTGATTTTGAAAAGGTAAAAAAAATTAATAATGATTACATGTAAGTCTCTAGTTGTCTCTCAATTTTAATAAAAGTTGAGTGTAAAATTTGAAGAATAATGTGTAGAAAGTTAAATAATAGCTCTTGTTTATGACACTTTCCTACATAATTTTGCTGATCTTGTGCTTAACACTTTCCGATTTTGTATATGGTCCTTTAGCTGTTTGAAAGCTTTTCAGCTCTACTTTTGAGTGGTGGTTTTGTTCCAATGCGTACAGCTGTTGCAATTAATTAGCTCTTCTGGATGCTACTATTGGTTCAGTATTGAAATTGTCAGTTTCCTAGAAATGTCTCTGAACCCAGGAAAAAGTTAATTTGCTGAGCCTGATTTTTGTTTGGCTTGTTTTTGTTTTATAAGTGAAGGAGTTTGTCTTGAAGAACTAACAGGACAGGTGTCTTGTGTGGGGTGGCTGCATCTCCCTGCTGTTGCAGAATTTGTTTTTCTTAAAGTCTTTTCCTGAATGTGACAAACGTGGTTATATTGCCTGGATAATGTTTGTGCTTTGTGGAGGTGAGAAGCTGGTACTTTGAATGTGTTGGAAACGAACAGGAATCCAGTCCTCAGCTTCTGAAAAAAAAGGTGTTGGGGAGAGGGCATGGGAGTGAAAAAGAACCCCTGTGATAGCGAGTTTTAAGTACTATGTTCTTCTGGCATAAGGGCCCTGGCAGTTCTGCTGCCTGGTGCGGTGAAGGCTTGGTGCTGGAAGCCTGCCTGGCTTGGCCTGCCTGTTGGCGTCTTCCAAGGCCTCTCACTCATGCTGTCAGAAAGGATCCCAAATGCCTTTGAATGTGGATGACTTAGTACTGGTTGCTCGTATGTTTTTAGCGGCTGAAAACCATTTGTCAGGGAGGGAAGGGACAGTGGTTGAGGAGTTGCCTTTGAGCACTGCTGCCTGATAAGGCCTGACCCCAGTGTCCCGAACCCTGCTTGTTGTAGAGGAGAATGAAATGCAGAATGGTTGGGCTTGGGCAGCCCCGCTGTCTGCCACAGGGACCTGCTGCTGGGATTTGAGAAACCATAGCTGTTCCTTTGTTTCTTCTCTTATGCTTTCAGCAAGGTACTGCTTTTCTTGCTCCTCACTTGTAAGATTGATTGAAACTTTGAACTATTTATATATTTGTGGTGTTTATCTTGCTAAGCGTAGCAAAATTTTTGAGAACTGTGGAAACTACTGTAACATCTCTGTACTTTTGGTTTGAAAAGCCGTTTTTTATGCTGTATGTAATACCGGATAAATTCAGCAGTTGGTGATTCTTTATTCAGTAATTAAATGATGAATTCAAAGCTGTAATTTTACAAGACCTCAGTACTAATATGGACTTTGCTGTTGTGTTTTGTCATTTTAATGATAATGTTGTTTCATATGTTTTTAGATCAATGTTAGCTTTTATTTGGTAAAAGTATGTAGAGGATCTGTAGCTACCTCAAATATGTCACTGTTCTCTGTAAATATGAAGTTATGACTATAATGTGGAAGAGATTTTAGCTGTATGAATATTGGGTTTTTTTGCAATAACCTGAATTTTAATGGTAAATCTGACTTTATTTTTCTTGTGAATCAGTTACAGTTGAAGGGTATTTTGTATTCCATTTTTGCTCACTGAATGTTTTGCAGAGTTTTTAGACTCTGAATACAATTCAGCCTTGAATATGGGTTAAATGGAGTCTGAAGTTTTGTCATGTGCTTCTTGTTTAGTATCTGTGGAGCTGAAGATTGACAGATAATCTTGTAGACTGTGAGCTCTGCATTAGTGACACTTGTTGACAGCAGTTTCCCATTTACTTTTTTTTTCTTTAGAGGAAATACTGTAATTCTACTGCAAGTTAACTTCCCATAACTTAAAAGATGTAGTTTTTGCATCTTAAGGTGTACAACTCAGTATTCACCCAATAGTAGAATTTGTGCTAGTTTTTTCCTCTTTCTGCAGAGAATTTTCTTTTAAAACTTAGAGAACAAAAATAAGAGTGTATGGTTTTTCTGTGTGAATTAGTTCTGAAAGCTATTTTTTAAAAATTAGGCTAATGAGATTGAAGAAGTGATACTGCTGTGTTAAAATTTTTTTGTAAGGCAACTGTCATAGCCATAACATAAAGAAATTTAAACAAAGTTTTTGAAGATATGCCTTTTAAAGAAGGTCTTCAACTGCTAGAATGTCGTATTTCCATCAGCTGAAGTAACGAATACAGTAACTGTTACAGTTTTCTGCCCTCAGATTTTTGGGAGTAAAGCTAGCACATTAGCTATTGTAAATTCATTTTGCAGACATGCATGCCTGTGTATTCTCTGCACCGATATTCTTTCTGAAGAAGAATTTAACTGTATGACTTCCAAACAGTTAAGCCAATGGTGGCCTTCTCAAGGTGCAGTTAGATTGTATGCTATTTAAGAAATTAGAGGTGTAGTAAGTCTGAGATGAAGGTGGCTGTTTGTTTTTTAATTAAAATGAAAATTCAACCCATTTCTATATGAAGTTCATAATGGAATGACCTTTCTAAAATTTTGTAGCTTTGAAGCATTTTTGAAGTGGTATATTCTGGTCTGAGTTGCTGGCTTCTTCTTGGTCTTAAGTGATCCACTTCTGTAAACTAAAGCATCATTTTTAGTTTATTTGTTCATTCCTAGCAGGCCTTTCCTAAATCTAGGGAGGAGAGCACTGAGGTTGTGTTCAGTGGAGAAAAAAACCCCAACATTGTTTTTGCTCATAATTTTCCCCTGCTTGATGTGCTAGAGATACTAGGTTATGTTTTATTTTCAGACTTTTTGGTTCTTGAGGGGGGAAAAATGCTTCAAGTTCTGATGTCTGAGCATGTTGTGTTTAATCTTTCTGGGCCAAATTGTTGTAGAATCACCTCTCTAGCATGCTAAGTATGATAGTTAAGGTTGGTAATGTAAGTTTGATAAGCCAACCTTAATGTAGATTGTGCCAAAGAGGTGATGGGTGTTGGTCACAGACTTGGGAATGAGAAATCTGTGTGCATGTGTAGAGTAGAATCTGGCTTTTGTTAGAGTGGGTATTTTGACAGGAAGCTTGTGAAGAACTCTTGGCCTTCGAACTTTGTTAGTAATCCACAGCTGCTCTGAAAGGTAGACTTCAGATAGTGTTATGTGTCAGGTAGGTAGTGCAGCCACACCTAAATGATTTCATTCAGGGTTCTTATGGAGCTTTGCATTTCTGTTATATTTGCATTTACATATATTTTAGAGCAGGTCCTCTGAGTTTTTCCTTGAAAAATGTTATGCTAATATTATCTGAACAGGAGCCTGTAAGTTGTTCCCTGTCCTGTGTAGCCCCACAGGAGAGTACTTTGAAATAGGACAAGGGTTTCATTGTGAGTGTACGATCATATTTCAAACAGTCTGGGGCAGCGGAGGTGCAAGAAAGTGTATGTGAGGGTTCCTGCCAAGTTCAGGCTCAGTTGTGTGGGCAGGCAGTCAGATGCTGCACCGGCGTGCCTGTAGCAGTATCATCCATACTTGCAAGGGAGCGCTCTGCTCCCCTGACTTGCACTGAGTGTTTAAAGTGTATTCAGCCAGAAAAACAGTGGAATGGTAGAATGTGCACCTTAGTACTTACTTTCTTTATTCTTTTGATGCCTACTCTTTGTTTTCATAGTGCTGCCAGTTCAATTTTTGGTCCTCAGACTATTTTTCTTCTCCCTGGTAGTGACTAGCAGAACCACACGTGGTTGTGGAATTCACTCACACTTTTTGTCTGTATTGTTTCAGTCTTGTTTTCCTCTTCTCCCTCGTCTGTTCCATCAGTGATTGATCGTGTTGTTCAATGTATGGTGGGTCGTCATGCAAGTTTACTGGTGGTGAATGATCTACCTTGGGCAAGAAAATTGAGTGTGTTACAAACCTAGGAGATGGTATGTGTTGTTCCTGCCCCATTCCTTAGCATAAAGAAATTCAGCACTAATTCCGGGGTGTTTATCTATTGGAGGTTGCTTTATTTATGTGTCTAATTAGACTGAGAGAGCTGAAGGATGATACTAATTTGGAAGTAGGGAAAGAGGTGATCTTTTCTGAAAAAGCAGCTAAGTTTTCATTTCACTTCTGGACTGATTTCTTCCTCTTCCCCCTGGCTATTTATCAAAGCAGGACCATTGCTTTTATGAGTATCTTCTTTCTGTCACAGAAAAAACCAAACTTTGCCAATGTTAATGAGTTTCAAAGCTAGCATTGATTCTTTCAGAGCTCTGAATGCATTTATATTGTTTCAGCAGAAGGATGCTTAAATCATGAAACTGAACTTTGAAACTTCAGATGGGTTTAATTTTCTTAAATTAATGAGATTTACCTGTCCTTCTCCTCCCCTCCAAAGAACCTATTTTTTTTTTCCTCACTTGAACCCTCAAGATGAATTGCCTTGATTTCAGCATGTCCTTTTCTGCCAGCATATATATACATGGTAAAATATATGAATATTTTACATTTACTGTGTTAAAACAAAAAGCCAACAAAATTCATGAAAATCTGAGAGCTGCATCTTACCCAGGTGGCCTGCTGTTTGAAATATGACTCCTGGTGTGTATTGTACTCTTAGCCCTAGGATTCAGTAATGAGATTGAGTGGTATCTTGCGTGAGCACTTCTGGATGATTGACAGTAAGGTGATGTGAATCATCATTTATCAGGATATTATCATGCCTACCCTTGATAATTTCTCCCTGCTGTCTGGGGAGGTGGTGAAGACAGATAGGACTTTGTGATGTCAAAGTAATTAGTGTGTGTTGGTTTCCAGCTGAACAAACGGGAAACTAATGATCAGGTAAATGAAGATGAAGTGCATTAGTGTAAGGATGAAGGTGCAAGGACCTTGGGGAAGAGCTTATCAAAATTTCATGGGGGCTATTTGAATATCTTACAATTTGTGCTGTTGCAAGCAATATTTAAAACTACTAAAGGATACTTCTGTAACAGTCTATTTACATGTCCTTTGTTGATACGTCTTCTAGTGAGAGGGTCAGCACTATGGTTAAGGACATCATCAGACTCTCTGCTGTAAGGACTAGGAATTCCTTGTGATTTTAATGAAATATGAGTAGTGAATTTCCAGCTAATGACAGCAATTTGAGTTAAATAATGTTAAGGAATCCCAGTGTGCACTGAAAAGGTTGAGTTTTCCAGTGAATCTTCCCATTTTCAAGAGGGGTAATGACCATAATTTGGCTTCTGTATATTTGACCTGTGACTGGCTCCTTTTTATTCTTAAAGCATTAATGTTGCTTGGTGCATACGTAAGTATCTTAAAATATGTGGACTTTATATTCTAATCTGTGATGCTGCAGCAGGCTTTTAGCAAGCATGGTGGTTTCTTGGTGCAAGTTTTGAAAATTTTATGCATGGGTCTTTACTGAAATATTTGTATAACCTGAAAAAACCCTTTTGTGTAGGTGTGTACAGCTATGCCAGTGTTTCAAATGATGCTTAATGCACAAGACCACATATTATATAATTAATATAATTGCCATACCAACAGCAAGTGATCTGTGTATTTCTGTAGTTAATTTTATCACATGTGATTAGATATTGCTAATTGTAATTAACTGATTGGAAAGCTATCTGTTTTACATGCTTGCTTTTCAATTATTAAAATGGTAATTTACTCATTTTCATTTATCAGTAAACTTGTATTAATATGCCAGTCTCCTGGATACCTCCCAGAATAACGTACTTGTGACAGCAAAGTTTTATCATTAAAGCCTCATGGCAAAACTCTTCTTTCAGCTAATTTTAATGTATACAGCTTTCTTCTTTTTATTTCAGTTGCTTCTTTGGTGAAAGTGAGTGGGCTAGAATCTCTGGCAGGAATTTGTCCATATTAATATGGCTCATCAGAGACATTATATTTAATTGGAGAGCCTGCGGTATAGTCGCAGGAGGCTGAAGGGAATTATTTAGCATTAGCAATGGCTCGTCTGGGAGTTGTGCACTAATCAAGGAGCTTGTGTGTTAACTGTAGGGATGATGGGAGTTATGACGATTATGACATGTGAGCACATGTCTGTATGAGAACTGGACAGGCAATGAGTTAATCAAGAAATATATTAAATGGCTCCCATGCTGCTTCATTATTACTCTGTAGAGTGTCTGTCAGATTGTGTACTTTTACAAAAAATAAAATGAAATCCAACAAATAGATGTTTTTGCAGGTAAAGTTAATACCAGATTTTTAACAAATAACCTCTTCTTCCTGTGATTTTTGAAGTATGTGCTTTTAAGTGCTGTGTTGAAAAAAAAAAAGTGAATACTTAGTATGAAAAATACATTTAAACATGTTCCTCTTCAGTCTGCACTTTTTGTATTGTCAAATGTTTGCTTTCAGTAAACATTATTTCCCACTTTCAACTAGATATTTTTAACATCTTTAAACTTTTACATAAAGAATATCTTGCTAAAATATACAGTTTATTTTTAATGTTAGCAACTTAGCTTCAAGGAAATAAAAATACTAATCTTTTCCACCACCAGGATGCCCCAAGCCTTGCCGTGAAAAAAAAACAAACCCAACATCCCTTAACATCCCTTAAGTTCATGGACTACTTATATGCCGGGTAGACACATTTTGTGCCCAGCATGGTTAGGGGCATCCATTTCGTATCCATCATAAGTTTATCAATTATGCTGAAAAAAATCCATGTTTAGAGGAAATGGAACTAATAAACTAAGTTCACTTAAAAAAATGTTGTGTAAACCCATAAACCAACTGAATTATATATGTAGGCAAACTTATCCTAGAGCTGCTGGGCAGGTGAGTGTGTGCACTTTTCCTGCTATTGTAAGCACTGCCAAATTTAATAAAACTTTCTACCAAACTGTAACCTTCGTGTATTAACTTAATTAAAGCAGTATCATGTCTAGTACCCAAAGCGTTAACCTGTAGGAGGTTGTTACTGAAATCCATTATATGTGGAGTCAGTATTAGTGGTCAGCAGCAGCAGAAGTAAAACTCAAGCAAGTAAGATCCTCCCTTGGGTGCTGTGAGCTCAGCAGGTTAAACTGTCAAAGCTTCTTAAAGGACGAATAGTTAAACCCCCTGGAGTTATAGGTAAACCAATCATTTGCTGTCAGCAGGAAATATGACTTTATTTAGTGGGTTGGAGGGAGGAAAAAATCCAAACCAAAATGCTAATAGGAAAGAAGATTTAGAAGGAACTGTTGTGTGAGTGTGTGAGTTGCTGTGCTATGTAGATTATATGCAACTTGTAAAGATATTTTTTAAAAATTCCAGGCTTTTTTAAAACAGGAATTTATTTATCTAGAGGTTTACTCCAGTGTCTTATAAAACTATACATATGGTTGAGCTACTTTAATAAACATATGAATATTATCTATATTTTGTGAGGAATGCATAAGTTTATACCTTTCTTGGAAATGGAAGCAGTTGTCACCTTACAGAGATAGGTTGTTTCTTTCAGTGTTGTGCAGGTATTGCTTATATAGAATGTAATTGTCTCTTTACCATGCTAAATATATTTAGCATTGACCAAGTGCAGGATATTTAAGATCTAAATATATATTTAATAGAATTTTTATGTATAGACCATAACCACTTATGATACTCTAATAGTGGTATTTTCTGTATTTTCTAGCTTTTATTTTGTCTTTAGACCTGAAGATTAGGAGCATTTGACTTTGTATTTCTTAAATCCTTGTGTCAAAAAGGAGAATCCCAGAAGTGATAGTTTGTTATAGAAGGATGTGAAGTAGGTGTGGGAGTAGACCTGAGCCTTGCTATAGTTTGGTTTATTGGAACAAGAACTTAAACTCTTGGTGGGGGAAACTTCATAGTGGCCTGTGAAGAATGCTCTTTTGTATATCAAGACACCTGGTTCCTCAATATGTGCACTGGTTTGGGGCTAAATCTGCTCAATGTGTTGTAATAACATTGTCATAAGATTAATGAAATGTAGTAGAGACTTAAGATTCTGCTTGCTGCCCTTGAGTTATCTTCAGATGGAAAAGTGTGTGTCATAGGAAATCAGCTGTGAGGTGGAAATGTTGTCAGGGAAAATACACAGTAACCTAAAAAATTAGGATTTTCCTAGGATCATGCTAAAACCAAAATCTTTATGATTTGAGGTATAGCTATGGCAGAACTGAGGGCTGTAAGAAAAAAACCTGATAAAAATATTTGTCAGATGACCTGAAAAAGAATGGGACCACATGAAGTCTCGTGTCAACATCCATGGTTGGATTGTCCAGTGCTGGTATTAACTGTGTGAAAATTGTGTTTAGACAATGCAGGTTTTCTTGTCTGTTCTTGCCCATTTATTAGATGGTGCAGAGACCATACAGATTTTGTGAGCCAGCTGCTTGTCTGTACAATCATTTTCAAGTGTAAGATGTACGTGTAACACGAGATACGCACTTCTCTTAATGTATGGGTAATATGTTTGGCATTGTAGAATTTGAATTATCTTTAAGGATGGAATGAAGGTTATTACAGTAGTCTAATGAACAACAAATACCTTTTTAAAAGCATTACACCATATGATGATTGAGAAATAAATAGTTTTTCTGCCCAGCAAAAATAGTCTTTGTCATGTCGAGCAGTCAGCTCTGAAACTCTTCATCCTGTAACTTAGTTCTGCTGGTCTGCTTTTTGTTTTTTCCCTTTGCAGGTCCATGGCCGTGGCTGTTACCTAGTTTGATCCTCCTTTATGGAATATGCCTTTTCCCCATATAATTCTTCATGTACTTGACATTGGGGGTCCTCTGTGATTACTTTTACCTAGTACTATGCAAAATCTGCTTAAACTTTCTTTGAATACAGGATTGCAAATACTGGCAGGATCTGAGACCCTTATTTTAGTATGCAAGTTAGGGCTAGCAGTTTGGTGGGTTGATTGTGTTTTATAACAAATGCAGCTCTCTACTTTTTTTACTGTGTTTGTTGTAACAGGACCAAGTGACTGTTAAACATGGCATAGAGGTGATTATGCTTCTAGCATGTGCAGGAATGATTTCTTGCTGAAAATCATATTTTTTTAAAAAAGCTTATTCTGAAAAGTTACTTGATAAGCAGATCTCATGGGATTTCTGGCTTACTGTGTTCTGTGACTTCCCACAGCAAGCATTTCTGGTACTTTGTCTCCGTTACAGAGTTTTTAGAGTCTTCATCTTGACAACTGCCTTTTGGAATCTTGAAACTGGCTTGTCTTTCAAAAGAAGTCTTTAGAGGGTGGAAACTTAGGATGGGTTTTATATAGAAGACTGTTATCTTCAAAGTTGTCCTTTAATTTAATGAATAATTTGAATGTGCTGTCAGAAAAGTAATTTTCCTGTAGTACTAACAATGTTATTGAAAAACAAATCATAATTTTAAAGAAATCTGAATATTCACATTAGTGGAATTTTGAAGCAAAAATGTCCAACTTTTGTGAATGTAATGTAATAAAGTGAATATTTAATAAGGCATTTGTAACTATTAAAGATTCCATTCCTCTTAAAACATAATCTTATACTGGGCATGATGGTAATTTTGAGGTTTCATGACTGAATTGCTGTAGTCTATTATAGGTACTACTTTAGTACTTAACCTTAGTGGAAAAACTCCACTCACTAGGTACCCAACAGTGGTTAAGGGGTATGTTTTTTATTTATTTTCTGTGATACTTATATATTGCATAGGCATAAGGAAAAATTTTTTGTGTTTTAGAAGACCTGCACTGAAAGTTTTTCATCCCTAAAGTATTCTGCATTCACCCACAACCTGTGTGGTTTTAAAAATTTTTTCTTCTATGAGTTATTTGACATTTTAGATCTGATTTCATATTATGTCTAAATTTCTCGAAGTCTAAAACATTTCTGAAAGGACTGTTTGTTCTCTCCTGTCTCCTCTCATGCATTCACTGTATTGGATCCAATGATCATATGTCTGGGAGATGGTTTAACTTGCTGATCTGACAGAAGGTTAACTTCCCCTCCCCTTAGATTACTTTTCCACTGGGTTTGTTCAGTTCATTGATCTGTCTCAGCAGCACTGTAATTGCTAGAGCTGAATGCGGAGGAGAGTTAGGGGTGGGATCACCCTTTGATTGGCAACTTGTATTTGCATGAAGTGAGGCTTACTGTGAAACTTCATTCAAGTCTCTATGGTTCATTTTGAACCAGAAGTTAGTGAACACTGGGGAAAAACTGAATTTACTGTAGGGACTGTATCTTGCATTTCTGATTTTTTTCATGTTAGTCGTCTAGCTACTGCTCCAGAATGGTGCCTTGTGCTGATTTCCATACTTCCCCTTTCACCTTTCTCTTAAATACTGTTGTGTGGTTGAAATGCTGTGAATTCACCTTGCTGTTGCTGTGGGCTGTTCTCTCAACCCTGGAACTGGTTTCCAGGATCCCTGACTTGACTACCATCTTTGGATGCCAGAAACAATTTTCTGCAGTCAATCCATCTGCAGGCAGGCAGATTTGGAGATTAGATGGGAACCTGTTGTGTACTGTGTTCATCCGTCTGAAAGAGGAACTCTGAATTAAGCTGAAAACATTAGATAGGAGTATGCTGCCGATGCATACTATGTGTTGCTTTTGTAATGTGGCTGAGTTTAAGCTACTTTTCCTGAATCCCATATGTCTTCTGGGATGTCTAGCTCAATTAAGAGCTAAGCCTCTACTATATAAAGTTCTGTAGTTGGTTACCCTTGAACTATGTGATACTGTTTTCTAGACCTGTCTTAACTACTAGTTTCCCCATCTCCCACATGTCTTACTCATTTAGAAAGCAAAACAAAGAAACATGCATCAAATGCATTCCCTGGTGAGCTTGGTTTTGGGAGAGGCAGGAGAAAGAAACAGCATGAGAAAGATCTGTCCTATTGCTTTGCTAATGTGCTTAGAAAGCTGAGATTCCATTAGAGAAAGGCTGACATGTGGGTGCTGATGTTTGAAATGCAGGGAGGCTACTGAAAACACTGTAGGGCACTACTGTTTTGTTACCATCACAAAAATCTTAATTCTTTTTCTAAAACACTTAAAGTTCAGAATTACACACACTGCAGAGATGAAACTAGCATCTGCACAGAGCATAGTGGACTGCTTTAAATATGATTAATTGTTCAGCTCTTGCAACAAATAGAGACTGTTGCTTTGGTAAACAGATTTATTAAGTGTCTTCCCAAGTTGTTAGTGTATGCTCTGAAGTAAAATTCTCCTGATTCTCCTGGAGACTTGCTCAAGATGATGTACTCCAAAGTAAAAATAGTCTGCAGAAGTATGAGTGCAGTTGCTAGCTTGCAGACTGTTTCTTCACAGTACCCTGTAAATCAGCAAAGGTTGCTCAGAGTGGCTGTGCTGCCCCCAATCTTCACTTGGGTGAAGAAACTTGGTAGCTGCCCCACCCTATCAAAGGGAGCCATGAATGGAAGGAGGCAAGGGGAACACTTTTCCCTCAAGATTGTGTTTTGCTACTGATGGAATGAGTTGGAGTTGAAGAATGGGACACTGTAGTTTTTTCCTCCCGATTCTTCTACCTTTGTTAATCCTCCCATTCATCCAAAGGTAGATTAGTAAATAAAATGACTATTGATCTACTTTTTTCCACTTTTTCAGTTCTTCTACTAAAGAGAGATTGATTGTCCCTGCTTTGTGTTGACTAAAACATGTGGAAGGTTGTGATACAAACCAACCATTTAATTCTGCTAAATTTTCAGTGGCAAACAAATTACTCTTATTGGCTATTAACTGTGACAGAGTAGCTTTTTTTTTTGTCTTATAGAGACAGGTTTTCCTCTCAAAATGAAAAGCAACTTGAAAAGAAGTTAAGCAACCTTTTATTTCTACTTGTTGGTTATCTGCAGATAGACTTGATAGGCTAAAGAAAGGCTTGTTTTAAGAGTGATTGAATTGTTCTGGATAGAAGCCTGCAGAGACAAGCTTTCCTAGAAAAGGTCCGAAAGAACATACTATAGAGACAAACATCATACCTTTGATTTTCAATGTCTGGCAAAAAAAGCCACCACCTTGTTTCAGTCAGCCAAATGATATGGTCTTCCCAGCATTCAGCTACTCAGAACTGATGTTTAGCCAGATCTGTGGTCATAACTTTGTATGAGACACTAAGTTACTAGTTTCTGGTCTTTACTGTTTTGGAAGGTAAAACATGGTAAGTACTTGCAGAAAAATTCTGATGGAAAAGCCTTCTTTCCCATCAGTATTCAGGAAGGTGCTTGACTGGGAAGTTATCTGCCGAAGAATAAGCATGTAGGAAAAGGCTTTAGGAACCAAAGCCATTCTGGAAGACTCTCCTCTAGATTATTATCTGTAATGTCTTCAGGACTCTGGAGGCATTTCCTTGATTGTCCCAGCAAACAAAACTCAGTTTCAGAGTATTGCTGCATGACAGCCTTAACATGGTATGTTTTTCACAGTATCACTGATCAGGCCTCTAGATAAAATGGGGAGTCCTTTCCTGTTGATGAGGTCTTTGTCAAGTAAAATTGTGTGTCTTTTTAGCAGCCAACAAATTTCTCGAGCTATGTTCATGGGAGAATATAAGCGAATGTGAGCAAATGAAAATCTTCATATGTGTTGGAAAGTGCATTCTCTTAGTTTTGGTTAGAAATGCAGTCTTCCATGCCAGTTTGGTGTTTCTCTTCTTTTAAAGACTGTTCAGTTCTATCTGGATCCTTCCATTTTAATTAGAGTTAAAATTTGGGTTTTTTTGAGGGCACTAGTTAGTGAGGGTATTGCTGTCTTCAAGTTTTGACCAGTTGGTCAAACAAAGGGCAGGATAGGGGAGTAGAGTAAAGGGTGCTAATTTTGCCCCCCCCCCCCCCCCCCCTTGGCTGGGCTTTGCTAACCCAGTATCTAATCCTGTAGATGCTAATGGATGGGCTGTTTTTCCAGTCATTGTAGACTTGAAGGGGACTGCAAGTAAACACCCTTTACTAAACCAAGTGAAGGCCACTGAAGAATTGTTTTATCTCAGTCCTCGCATAACTATTCGAGTCATCAAATTTAAAAAAGTAAGCTTTAAAATAGGCTTGCAGAGAAATCTACTTATGCTGACTCTGTAGGTCGACTTGTTTAGTTGCATACATTTTTATTTAGGATTTTGAAATGCTGAGTAAAAATAAACATGGAAAATACGAGATGCTATTTATGGCTTTCACAGGTCTGCTTTTCATGTGGCTTAGAAATGTTTTCATTATTTCATTTTAGGGTTAAATGCTGTAATTGTGTGTCAGTATTTCTTTGCAGATAGCACTTTAAAGTCTGTATGAATACTGTACACTCACTATGTGCACAGATTTATTGTGTTATTGGTGTGTGTATTTTAGTATGAAGCTGCTAAAGACATTTAGGTCAGATGAAAGATGTGTTTTTGGCAAAGCAGTAAATTTGAACCTTTTTTGCATCCATTTGATTTTTTTAATTCAAGACTGTTCAATGCCACAAGCTTTTTGTTGTGTTTTGTCTGTCTCCTTTTGGCAGTGGTGCTGGCAAGATTTGAGATGGTTGTTTTTTTTAGCTACCTTACAAAGGATTTACTCATTAGCCCTATTTTATGGGTTGAGCTAATTGTGATTTGTCTTGCTGAGCGGTATTATGCAGTTTGGGCCAATTAAGTGAATCCACTTACACCAACGGATGTTGTTCCAATGTGTAATATTGATTTGAGCTATAAAAGGAGAATGACTTGTTTGATTAGATTTCTTTGTCTAAACAATGCTTGAGATCTTCTCTAGTGTACCAAACAGAAGTTTCTCTTCACTGAGCTTTTTTTAATTGCTTATTAGCTTTGATTATTACTGTATATGCAGATATAACAGTTTCCCTATATATAAATTTTGAAACAGTACAGAAAAACTTGGTGAAAAATGTGTCTTGCAACTCAGTATAACTGTCTCTGCTGCATGAATATCAACTTGTATTGAGACTTGGGAATGCATAGGGTCACCTACTCTGAAAAACAGGGACACTGGGGAATCCCAGACATTTACTTCCTCAGAGGTGAAGGAGTGGGGGGGGAGTGTGTGTGTATATGTGTTAATTAGGCATTTACACTGAAGTAAATGACATCTGTCACATGATAAGCATCAGAAACTGCTGAGGTATATAAAATTATCTGTGAAAACTATGCTGGTGATATTAAGCACTCTGTTAGGAAACACATGTAAATGTGTATTTTGTTCCTCCATTGGCTCTCATGACAAAGTCAGCCTTTACTTTTTGGGATTAGACGAGAATCACTACAAAACAAATTGTGGAGAAAAGCACTTCTGTTATGAATCAGATCCATAAGAAGATAATAAACTCTGGAGTCACTGAATAATTATAATGCTAGGGATCTGTAAATTATCTTGGGGTCTTCCATTGTTTTATAGATTACATATGCACTGAAAATAAGTGGTTTAGTTCTTTGCCTTAAAATAATTTTGCGTAAATTCTGTTTCCATACCAAGAAAACTTTTCTGTGTTGAGGGGCCTGCATATGTAAATGTGACTTGTTCATAATAGAGATTTCAACTAGCAATCTGCAGCAACTGAATGACTCCTGGAGAAGGTTACCTTGGTTCTGCTGTGTTAAACAGAGCATCTCTAGGAGTGCTATGTATATTTTAGGTAGTAAGCTATTAATATTGATCTCTTGAAATTATTATTATTTGAGATACAGGTTTGATTAAGGGGATAATTCAGTAAATTTAGAGTATGGCTGGGCAAGAGATCATGCTGCTGTCAGATGAGTACATGTACCACCCTCCAGGGTAAAGAAGAGCTAACATAATCTAGGTAGTTTGCGTACTCACTAGCAGTCCTTCTAAATTGGGTCATCTCCAGCAAAGTGGATATTGAGTATTTTAGCGGTGCTTATATAAAAAAATTTGAGTTATGGGCATATTTATCTTCTGGGATATGATGCCAAGCCCTGTCACTAAATCTAGTTTATAAATCCTTCTGAAATACTGAAACATCATGTAGAAGGACCTCCCAAACCAATCATGGCTACTGTTATTACCCCTTACCGCACTCTGCACCCTGAGAGTTGCTGCAGCTTGGAGCAGTACTTGGAACCAGTCCAGGATGAAAATGGCTGGTTAATCAGCCCCGGTGGACTTCTCACTTTATGTGCCTATTTGCTGGAAATGTGGTGAAGAAACACAAAGCTGTTCCTGCGTAAAGATCTGGCAGGATTTACTGGTTTAGGTGCCTTGCCGTGAAGGTGGCTTCTGGACCTAAACTATCGTTGGAAACAGGTGGCCATTTTTTGTTCAGTTTGTGTCTGAATTAATAAGCTTGTTGGACTTGAGTTAGTTCTTGTATCTCTATGTGATCGTGAAGAATTGTGCAATAAAATAATAGTTGTACTTCAAATTGTGTCCAGTTGTCTTCATACATTAATCCAGAACTAGTTACACTACTTAAGTATATTCATTCTAATGTGTTTTCTGCTAGGAGCCCTTGTTAAATCCAGAGTATGATTAGTAGCTTATTTGTCATAGATGCAGAGCTGAGGAGGCTGTGATGGGCTGGTTGGGTGTTTGTGGCTTATGTGCTTTGGATTTCCAAAGGTGTAGCAAACCTATACAGGGCTTCAGATGACTAAATTTTTTTTTTTAATTAGGTGGACATTCTGCAAAATGATGATTCAGTAGGTTTTGGTGAATCTCTTGCCTTGTTGCTGCAATAAAACTAGCCTTTACAAAATACACTGCTTCAAGTATATTACTTTTACAGAAATTAAACTGCTTTTATACAAATAAGATGTGTCTTTTCATGATTTCTAGTTGTTTGTACTCTCTAACAACAGTGTACTGTCTAACATAACAGGTCCTTGTAGCTTCTTTGAAATGCATCTTTTGAGGCACAGGTAGCCCAATGTGTTTAAAACTTGCAGTATAAACCATTAAGCACTTTAAGGCTTGTCTGCTTTCCCAGCTTTTGTTGTTATCCATTCATGCTTGAGATTGCAGGGTCAATTCTAATATTTATAAAGGAATTGCATTTCTCCAGGAACCTCCTGGGACTTGCTGCTTTGTTTTGTTGACATTGGTTCTGTAAACTAAAACAGAAAAGGGAGAAATCACACTTCTTGAAGTTTTAGCTGTAGTAAGTTAGGGACAAGTTTTGAATACTTAGGATTGTGTGATTTAAGTCAAGCACTTAAGCAACCGTTGACTTTGAAAATAAATATATTTGAAACTTACAGTGCTTGAGGAAGAGGAGTTGCTGGATTCTTTGGACTGTCTGGAAATAATGCATTATAAAGTCAGCTTCTGCAGAAGAAATGGCTTAGTGAATTATTGTGTAAATTACATGTCACTTGGTCTCAAGCTGAAAGTTTTAGCTGTTGTGTAGATTCAAGCGATGGCTTTTGTTGTAACGTTGCTAGTAATTACGGTTAGTGTAACTGCACTTCTATGTATTATACTGTAAATTCTGTATTGTATTTATATTACAGTACTTGGAGTATTCTTCATGAACTACAGTGCATTGTGAAATTAATTAAATGCTATGGGGAACCGTCATCATGGATTTTTAAGGAGAAATAGATCTCTGTTTCCATATTATAGGTAGACTGGTGTAATCATAGTTATAAAAAAGTAGGTATGAGAAGGATTCATAGGTTGAAGAGCTGTTACTGGAACCTGAAAATCTGGAGGTTTTGAGCTAGTGGGGAGGAATGGAGATCTCTTGTCCTTCAGAGACTTGCCTGACACTCGGTGGTGGTGGATCAGGTAATATGAATATGATATGGCTACTGTTTTGCTGTTTTGTTACATCTATCTGTGGTATATTAGGGTACATGTAAGGCTGAACTGGCACTAACAATTTGCAGTAAGGTAAACAAGGAGAAATGGATTTGCCAGATTACAGGGGAATGTGGGAAAGGAAGAGTCAAAACTCCACAAAGAATTGAAGCAACAATGAAATGTTTCAGAAGGGAGAGAAAAATGGTGGGGGGAAAATGCATAAGACTGTTTATATATATAAAATCAATGATTCTGCAGTATCTATGGCTACTTTTAGCACTAGTAGGGTTGCTGGTGTCTCATACTGAGGAGTGTGTAGCTGTGGTGTTTTTTCTCTCAATACCTGAAAATAGCTAACTATATTAAGTTAGTCCTTTTCTATAAGGGAGCTTTTGGTTTTGTAAAACGTAAATGCTTAACTATGCTTAAGCTTTAATAACTTTGTTTAGACATGTGAACCACACTGGAATTCAAAACAACCATAAGCATATAAATTGATCATGCATATAAAGGTATCTAAGGGCCATGCTGTTCTTGTACTTACTGCTCCAGGAAGAATGACAGACAGGCTAATCTTGATAGCATTTGATCAGAATAGATTACTGACTTAAGTTGCTGAGGTGTACTTACTAAAAAAGCATTAAAATCCTGCTGCATGATTGTCTGTGCTAGTGTTTAAGGTTTTTTGGTTTTGCTTTGTTTCTAATGTGAGGCTAATGCTGAAGTGGTAAAATACAACCATTGTGACTTTACAGAAGCAGTAATTCAAATGTGAAATGCATGGTGATTCCTGGAGTTTGTGAACTCTGATCTACTCAAGTATAGATCAAATTCAGGAGCTATTTAAAAGATGCTCCCAGAAGGAAATGTGGGATAAGGTGGCAAGTTAATGTTTCTTCCTTGTGGTAGGATTAATTTTGCAAAGTTCAGAAAAAATGTTAATGAAAATGAAACATGAAGAAAAAAGTAAAATGCTTAGTGACTCCTGTGCTTGTTATACGTGTTTGTTATACTTACCTTGAATATTTATTTATCATTGTATTATTTGAAATAGTGTTTGACCACTACTTGTCACTGTTTCTAGATTTATTTTTTTTTTTTTTCCCCTGGCCTTGTTTTTCTGAATAAGCCAATAGTATATGTAGGCTATGTTATTTCTAACCTTATCTTATCATACTTGACAGCCTTCGTGCTACTTGCAAATAAAATTTGTTTTCAAAAAGAACAAAATTCCTTGTTCATAAACTAAAAATATTTTAAACTTCACATATGTGAATACTCATTTTCTAAAAGAACACTCTCTTAAAACAATTTATTCTCAGTTTCAAATGCTGAAGATGATATAAAACATTTAATAAAAAATTGAAAATCTATACACTTTGGAAATGTCAAACTCAGTATAAACAAGTTACTGACACAGCTATATAATCTTACACAGTTTAAGCAGTGGCATGCTTGCTTAAATACATACTGAAAGGGAGCTCACAAGGAGGGCAGAATGAGGAAAAAATGATTGTTTTGTTTCTCAAGTCTGTGTGTATCTTTAAAGGAGAAGTGTTCTGAACTCTGAAAACATGTTGAAAACCAATCTAATTAAACTTTTCTAACTATTTCTTCAAGGTAAGCATGTGTATGAGTTGTAAGTAGGCTTCTAACTTCAAACCTAGGAATTTTATTTCTGGTAAAACGTTGGAAATGTTCCTTTTCTATAGTTCAGGTTTGACTAAAAAATGTTTGGCACATGCATATAAATGAGGATACAATGGATTAGGAACCAAACATGAGCCTGCTTAAATAATTCTCAAGATTTTCTGGTTCATGTGTAGTGATATTGAACTCTTTAGTCATAGGCTTTAATTTGTGCATGGTGCTGACCTGATGCTGTGCAGGGACACTCACTGCATCCCTTCATTCAATTCACTCTAATTATCCCCAACTTCCTGGGGAGCCTGCTTAGAACTGGTCATGAATGTTTGTTATTAAGTATTAAGATATTAGACTACCCTGGTTACATGTAACAAAGTAGTTTTTAGTCTGAATTTACATATAGATGATCAGTATAGGAAGCTGAAATTATATTTTTCATGATTTTATTTAATCAAATTCAAAATAATATATTGGAATAATAAAACATTTTGACAGTGACTTAAGCTCGGAGTTAAATGAAATGAGATTTAATGTTATTGTGTGAGTTCTTGTATGTCAACGTTGGTAATTTCAGTGTGTATTTTAGAGTGGTTATGGTATGTAAATTATCCGTGAAACAATCAGATTTGTGTGCATATTTCAATGTGATGGTAATTATTTTTGCTGGGAGCATCTGTTAATACAGAATATTGCCTCTTCAGGTTCATGTGAAAATGGCGGATGAAGCTGTCTGTGTTGGCCCAGCTCCCACCAGCAAAAGCTACCTCAACATGGATGCCATCATGGAAGTCATTAAGAAAACCAGGGCCCAAGCTGTGAGTCTGAATGAGTCTATCTGCTGCAGCTGTTTCATATATAGAAAGCAGAAAAGCCAGAGTTTGTATTTTTTTTTTTTAAAGGTGTGGGGGGGAAGTGATTGAATATGCTATTCCAGTTAGTTCATGTCACATGAGTTAAATGTGTCTGAAATCGCTACTGGAAATCAAAGGCTTTGTAGCATCTGGCAGCACTGGTCGCTGATCCTGCAGGTGGCTGCTGGATTCAGCTTTCACACCAGGGAGCAGCTTCAGTTCATTTCCAAATTTGCTGGGGGAAAAAAAAATCCCAATTAGTTTTGAGCACTAACCCTTTATATGCCATAATAGCTTTTTTGAACGTTTTACAAAGTGTGTCCAAAAAGGCTGTTGCTTAAACTTAGTTTGAATTACTTTATAAATTATATAAATGTTATTTTCAGAAAGGTAAGGTAATGGTGCGTCCCATAATTATTTTTGTTTCAGAATGTTTACAAATGCACGTTAGCTTATATGTGTAAATGTGGGCTAGTCTGCCTTCCCTCCAAATTGGCCAGAGATTCAAAGCTTAACAGGAATTGGTTGGAAAAACTAATGTGTAGTCATGTTCACATGCCTATGTTCTTTGTTCTGTCAGTGAAATAAAGTATTATTCAGAGCTACTGTACGCAGAGCATTTATTAAAATAAAATTTGATGGGTGTATATGAGGAACACTAATTGCCATGAAACAGTTTGGATCAGCATTGTAATATCTTTCAAAGATGATGTTTTGGTATAGTGCTTTCAGGGGCCAAAAATTTTCTATAAAGAATAAAACCTATTTCCTTTCCCCTGAGTTTCGGAATATGGAACCAAGCTGTTGTGGCCCTTTAAAAGAGGGAAATAAAATGGCTTATACACTGTTTATCAGAGTATATTGGATCAAGAGTCTTATGTGAATTGTGAAAAGTAAAATGGAAACTTTCTCACGGTCCTGTCAAGTAGTTATGCTAGGTGTGCCTTGGGGTGTGAACAGCAAACTAGGCATGTAAGGATGCATGATTTAGGCTAATGAGACAGTAAACTCTCTTCTCCAGCAAGGGTCGCTAGAGGTAGGAGGCTTATGACTGTGGACCTTAAGACCACTGTTGTGATCAGTGCTAGAAATATTGTGGGATGAGAAGTACTTTGTAGTGATTACTGAGAAGCGTGTGGGTGAGTATATATGTGGAAGTCCCCAATGAGGTAGATGTGGCAAAACAGATTTAAAACCAGCAGAAGGCAGAACACCAAATGGAGTGTGTCCATTGCTCTGCAAACAGCACCTTTCTCCCCAGTTAAGTAAGGAATGTTTGTTTCAGAAATGTAGTTCATCCAGTGAGTCTTTACAGCTTGATTTAGGACCAATAAATCACTGTGTTAAGATGGTTTCTTAAGGAATTCAACTAATTTGAATGCTTAGTGGTCTACTTCACCTTCCCTAGTATCTGAGAATGTGCTAGCAAATTTGGTGTCTGGCTTCAGAGCTCAATCAACTTGACTCTTTTGTTTTGTTTTGTTTTCAAGGTACACCCAGGCTATGGATTTCTTTCAGAAAATAAAGAATTTGCTAGACGTTTGGTAAGTTATTTCTATTTGCTTGGCTGTCAATGATGCACTAGGTGGCATATATTCTTTCCAAAGTATCTGAGGAATCAAGATACCAGTTCAAGGCAGATCTGAAAGATACTTTAAGATAGGAGACTTCAGTATGCTTTCTGTGCATGTGGGTTTCTTGCATTTTGAGGGTGTAATTGCAGCCTGTGTTTTCTTTTTGAAAAAGGGAGGTGCCTGTTTGGAAGAACTTTACCAAGGATGTAAAGACCTTTTGGCATTTTCACTTGTGCCTGTACTGTTTATGAGGCTGCTCTGTAAAGATCTAGGTTAAAAGTATCTGTTTTTAAGTGATCATTTCAGTGATTCATAGCACAGCTGGTGAACAGCTGTATCAGCAGCCATGAGAAGGTGCTGAACTGCACTTTCAGGATGGGAATAGAAAGCTGTTTAAAAACTGGCTTCTCTGCTGGTGGTCATGTATTGTGGAGCTGTATTCTCGGAAAGGACCAAAGAGAGTCAAGAGGGTGCTGTTTTCACTTCATGTCTGAATTTATAAAAATTATTATTCACAACCTCTTTGCTTCAGTGGGTTTTTTTAATATCACAGAAACTGATATATGGCCTCTTTATGGATTTTAGTTTTTTCCCAAAACTTTCATGCAGCTGCTCATAAATTTGAGCAGCTTTAGGAGAAAGTTACATGCTCAATGTTTGAGCAGTCTTGAGTGGATGTTGCATGTGTAGTCACTGCAGATCATGTTATTGTCCATTGGTTTCACTGAGAATAAAGACAAGCATATATGCTGAAATTTCCAGTAAAAAGCTTTTGCAGTTACCAATTTTGTTACAGAGTAAACGAACCATGTAGCTGAAAAAAACATCTTGTTTTACAGGCAGTAAGATAAACTTGTTGCTGGTTTTGAGAGTAATTTGCACCTTTTTGATTCAGAGTATAAAACGCAGATGAGGAATGTGATTCTTTAAAATGGTAGCTCTTTAATTCTTAGAATCTGTGGAATAGCTCTTGTTTCCAAATCTCTTTCTTGACTTATGTCCCTTTTGGCATGAATTTTAATTGCTATACAGACCCTTACTATTTAGGTGGTTATTTGGTGTTAAAGAATACCACCTGCTCATTGAGGAGATTATTCGGCAATGAAGTCTCAAATTTTTATACTTCGCAGTTGCTGTGCTTTTTAAAAAGCAAAGCCCCCAGATAAAAACAAGTGCAGGTTCTGTGTGATGCTGAATGCATCCTGCTGGTTGCTGGGTGGTGGTGATGTTAAAGTTGAAAGGAATTTGAAACACTTCGAGTTTGCCAGGATTTACCAAATCAGGGGTAATCTCTTACATGCTATTTTCATGCAGTTTAGCAGCTTTCTTTTATCACTGTTCTGCTTCATGTACCAGAGCCTCTTTTTAGAGGGAAGATTCCTGGCTCAATTTATAACAAACTCTGTTCCCACTGGATTAAACCAGCAGGATAACTGGCTTTAGTTGGCAGTTATTTTTAATAACAAAAAAATGATTAAACAAGTGCTTGCTCATGCTATTTTGCTTTATATTTTGCTGCCAAACTTTGAAATTTGATAGTTATTACTCTAAACTGGGCTCATTTCCTAGTAATCTGGTTATTATTTGGTGATGTAAATTACAATATTGGTGACATGACAATCTGGAACACTTTTTTTGGCAGGATTAAGTAGAAATGGAGGATGTACCAACATTCCTGTAGATCCCCTCCCCCTTCCTATTTCTTACCTTTTCACTGAAATCCTTGGAACAGTGAATTTCTGAAATAATGTGGTGACTAGAAACATGTTCAAGTTTGGGTTGGTGCTAACAGTCTCAAAATAACTTTTTAATTATGTTTCAGAAACCTAATCTGTTCTCTAAAAATATAATAAAATCAGGCAGTTCTACTTTGCTTTCTAAAAATTTTAAGTCTCAATTAAGACATAATCATGCTTCCCTTCATGTCAGTGGCTCTAGACTATCAAACCCTTAGTGAGAATTGGTGAAATGATCTGTTTTTTTTATCACTGAGGGCTGATTTTATTTTTTTCAAGACACCCTGATTAATGTATTTATGAAGAAAACTTGCCTGCTGTTTCACGTCTTTGTTAAAGCCTGTAAGAAATGATACAAAACTGTTGTGAAGTTGCCAAAGATGTGTTTTTGTTGTTTTCTTTCTCCCTATCCCTTTCTCTGTACATACACTATTTTGTTCTTTTGTGCTGAAAGTAGTGATGAAACTTGTGAAACCTGGGCTTGTTTCCTGGTGTGCATCTGTACTTTTAAAACAAACTACCTAGATTCAGAAACAGAAATACACTAAACTTTCTAAACTTGTGGATCTGTCTATAAGAGCGGTAATGAGCTCAAAGTAAAGCTTTGTCTTCAATTAACACATGGAGGGTCAGTTCACATGTAATCCCACTGTGTGCGATTTGAACAAAAGCATGTCTTTTTGTTCGTTATTGCCTAAATGATTCATGGAATAGCACACAGCTATAGACAGTCCTTGTGAAGATTTTGATGGATACATTTAGAGCAGTGAAAATTGCTGGTCTCGTATTTTTTTTCTTCTCTAGAAACTTAATTTTGTTCTCCCTTAGAATAGGGGAGAGCACAAGTAAATGATCCATTGTTTCCAAAACAAGATTTCCTAAAAGCAATCAGTGGGTGAATATCTGGCATGTTGTTCATTGTGATCTAATAAAAAAGTTGGTTCATTCAGTCCCTTCCTCATGTGTATCTATTCTGGTTGCCGTTGATGGCTGACAGAAAAGGAATCTATGGCATTTATATCCTAAAATCCTAAGGTAAATTTCTTAAAGATTGGTATTTTAATGTGAAAGTTTTTGAAAAACTTCTGGAATAACTACATTATAACTAATGTTATCAGCATTATTATGTAGAATAAAAAACCATGGGTTTGTGCAAGTGAATGCAGTTCCTTAGAATTTTACTTTACGTTCTGATTTTAATTCAGAAATTTAAGATATCCAACTTGGAACTCTTGCAGTGCTTTATAAAAATTATCTGAACATTGAAGTTGTAAAATTCAGTGCATAAATTGTTACTGGTAGTTTATGCATGTAAATATATTTGTAAGGAATTTGCTTCCTTCAAGGAGTAATACTATAACTGTTATTGGCATAAATCTGTAAAGATGCAGTTAAAATCTATTGCCACATTGAGGGTGGGGGGTAAATATTAGTATCTTTTGCCAGGTGCTATGCAGAGTTGCAAGAACAATTTGTTCCTTTATGTTCTAGAAGAGTTGGCTAGTGAGCTCTGTACTTAGGTTAGCTTGCTTAATGTTTCCCATTATATAAAATTAATGCAGACCCTTTCTGAGCAGCTCTGTCACCTCTGTTGTCTGCAACAGGCCTTTGAAATTTGATAAGGAGGAAACCCCGAGACAAAGATGAGCCTTTTGGTTGGCCTGTCATTGAAAGATAAACTTTTCTGAGATTGCCTTTTTTCCTTTCCTTGTTTGCTAACCTCCAGGGCAGCTGTTGTGTTGAGGGGTGGGATTGCTGAGTCAGGTCTCTGCACAGGTGGAATACTTTGGGATTGGCCCATGGTCCTGGTGACTATTTCCTCCTTTTCTTACCTGGGTGAAGAAGGGAATGGGGGAAAAAGAGTGAGAGAAAGCAAGCAGGTGACTGAGTTGCACAGTCAATATTCCAGTCAGTGTTTCTTCCTGTGGTCTAGCTGATATTAGCAGCAAGTAGGAGTCTTATGCCTGTAGTTGAGATTATGTTCTTGCTTCCTGGTAATGGCTAGAACCTCAAACCTTGGTGCACCGTGACTTGTTGCAGTTGCTCACAATGGGATTAGTTTTCCCCTTGTTAATTAAAAGAAAAACACAAATGAACTTCCCTTTCCACCTCTGGCACAAAAGTCCCTTGGGAAGCTACTGTTTTAAAAAAAGAAAAATCAGCTAAGTGAATACTATTCCTTTGTGAAGTCTAATGTGAAAAATACCAGTTTGCAGGATTTGTATCTTCAGTGTGTTTTGGTTTCTTGGATGTATGTATATGATAGAGTTCCTACTTTCATAGGTGATGCATTGTGGTGTATTTTCCCCAAGAAACTTAAGGAATTTGTGCATAAAATAGTTTCAAAATAATGAGAGTTAAGGTTACAAATGCAACCTTTAAATGGAATACTCTTCTTTTGAATGCAACCTTGACAATGCTGTCCTGATGCTCTGTTTCTTGACGCAAAAAAAGCCAGCCACTATATCAAGATCTGCTCCTTGCAATAGAAGCCATAAACTTGGTGGGACAAAGGATTCCATTTTGGAATAAGATATGAACCTTCTTGGAGTTCCTAGTGGAACCCGTTTTTATACATCTTTTGTGCCCTTTTAGCAACTGCTATTTGGCATGACTAAGGGGAGAACAAAGCAGCCAGCACTATTTCTCTTTACCTTTGAAGCTAGATTAACATTCTTGGTGGAATTAAAAAAAACCCCAACAATATATTGTCTGAAATAAATGGGCAAGCAATGTATATGGAAGTGGTTGATCACATGTTTGTAGACGGCTGTTAAGTTTGAGATGGAAAAGGTAAAACGAACTACATGTCATCTGCTGTAGGGGTACACATGTCTGACCTGTGAAGAACTTTGTACAGGTGGACCCACAGCCCTATGCACAGCTAATTATGGGACTGTCACCTTTTAAAATGTAAGCTCTTCCTTACAATTGTTGTGCACGGCTTTGTTATTTGTGAGCAAATTTTGAAATTCCTTTATCATGATTCAATGGATGTTACATTTTTGAGAAGCATTTGGTATGATTCTCATGCTGTTCCTACATGTGTTGGCAGTTCACATGACCAGTTAGCATTTGTGCTTTCCAAGCTGCAAAGGGGTAGTTAAAAAAAAGGCAGCTTTGTAAGCTTGGTGTCAAGAAATTGCTTATGGCAGAGATTGTATCCTTTGAGGACTGGGATAGAGCAGAATGTCAGACATTACTAGTCCTCTGCTAGTGCATGTGAGATAGAAAAATGAAAACGAGTCATGTGAACTATCTGTTTAGACACTTCCTAGTATCAAAGTAGGAAGGCTGTATTACTCCTTTACTGTAGAAAACTTCATAGGCCTTTACTAAAAGCATAGGATGGCTTACATTGTGTCATCAGCATCCTGTTTAAGATTGCCTATGCTACAGAACAAATTGATGCCAGTTCTACTCTATTGCAAGTTCCAAATCTTTATTTTGAGCAACTGCTGTATATAGCTTGAGTACTTTTTCAAGTACAGGTTTATGTCTAAACGTAGACCAAAACAACCCCGAAGAAACCCAATTCTTAGTGTGCCTATCCACAGGTCTTGTGGATATATGTGCGTATGACCTATATGCATGTATTTAAAGGTGTAGGGTAGTGTTTTGCCAAAGATTTGTGTGGCAAAAATGCTCTTTCCTTTTGAGTCTTTTGCCTGAACTGTATAATCTTAGTGTGGGTTTTTTCTTGACCTCCTGATTAGGCAACTTCCTCTGACATGGGAGTCTTGACCTGTTTGTATTTGTTTTTCACTTGGACTAAGCCTTTGTTTTTAACTTGTGTTTTTTTTAAAGCTAGGTATTTTCTTAAAGTGGCTTAGGTTGAAATCTTTAACATGTGCAGCTGTTCTTAGAAAAAACACAAATAAAACCTCTTGATTTAAATAGTAATGTCCGGCAGCTTGAGTCTAGCTGGATGAACTGTGGGCTTGCAAGACTTCTGGAATTATTTAATGCTGTGCATGTGATTAAAGAATATATTAGAGTGATTTTTGCCTATCTGGACTATCATAAGTCATTTAATATTTCCCATGAGATGCCTTTCAGCAGCACTTTGGCATGCATATTAGGGTGTGTGGTTCTACAGATGAATGGATTTATGGAATCCTGATTTGTAAAAAGTCATTATTTCTTGACAGGCAGTGTCAGTGCAATAGCACTTACTTCTAGGCTTACAGGAATCCTTCATGTTGCTTCTGAAATGCTTTGTTCTGTCCTCTTTCTTCGACCGTTGCTGTGTCTGGTTGTGAGAATAAAAACTCTCTTTCCACAATTGCAGTTACATTAACAACTGTATATACCTGTGTTTTTCCTCACTGCAGTAACAGAATGTTTGCAAGTGTAATGATGTATAATTATCTTTTTACATTGGTTATATTGTTTCCTTTCACTTTATGCCTTTTTATTCTACTGTTGATTTCCAATGATGCAGGCAAGCATGTCTGGTTATGGCGAACTGTCCATTCTGAGCTAACACAATTTGTTAATTTGTCCTGTTCTAGTATCATTGATGTAAGCTAGTGTAGTAACCTTACAAATGTGATGTCCTTCTCAGTTTCCAAATCAGTTTTAAATGTCCCAGTGATACCAAAGGAGTTGGATTGGACCTGAACAGTAAAGAGAGATGTCTCTGAAGTAAGAATTCCTGGTTGCCCTGTGGATTTTAATTTACTTTTGTGGCAAGGCAGGTGAAGCTTCAGTGTAAACAATGCTTCCTTAATGATTGCTTCCATCTTCTGCCTGCATTTTAAGAAATAATGTATTTTATAATGGATGGTCTGTCCTCAGTAGTTTTACACTGCAGATTGAATACTTAAGGTTTTTATATATTCTTCCTAAAATATGCACATCAAGAAAATGAATTCTGACTTTAAAGGTGAATGCAACTTAGTGGTAAGATGGATTTTTTTTTTGGGGTATACTACTACAGAGGTTGAAATATATTGAAGTGATGATGTGATTGAATAATTTTCTCTCTCACAATTCTATCCTCTGTTTTCTTCTGTGGTTGAAAACTAACTACAGCAAGTTATGACTCAAAATCTGTCTACTGAATTTACTAACCAAGAACGATGTCGTCTTACAGCATACTGTATTTTCATACACAAGGGCTTTTGTTATTGATAGTGATGGGTTACATGAGGAGGAATACAAACATACTAAATGTCTTTCATCCTGAGGCTAGGAGGTAGTTACTTCTGAGGGAAGGGGAAAAGTTTATTTACTTGTAAGAAGTGTGTTTAGCTTGAAGATGCTTAGATGTTGCAATAAGTGATACTGTGTATTTGTGTCTTCTATTTTAGCGACTCTAAATGAAGATCATCTGAGTCTTCATTCCTACTTCTCACATTCCTCTTCAGTTGGTTTTTCTGATTTGAGTTTTACATGAGTAACATCTACTTTCTGACGCTTTTAGATCAGATTCTGATACTTGACCCCTAATGGATCTACTGAGACCAGGAATGAGCTTCATGAAGGGAGAATCATGACTGACAACTCCCTTTAAAAGGCATTTGAGTGATTTCTACGTTGTCAGTGGAAAAAGATGTTAGTGGACAGTTTTTTGACTAACATATTTCTAAAGCTGACCTATTATCCTGGACTGGGCAGTCTTTTTTTGGGGGTGGGGCTTTGTTTATTACCATGTGTATTTTGACTGCATTCTTCAGGAAGAATTTTCTTGAAGTTAGTACTTAAGATAATGTTGAATTATTAGAACTTGATCTTAAAGTTCTATAAATTTAGGGTTTATTTTATCGTGCTGTTTGGTTCCTTCTATATTGTTGTATCTGTCTTGATTTAAAAATTTTCTATAGGTATTTAATAATGGTACAGTATGTTATGTTGTTGCTGTAATGTGACGTGCTCAAATACTCCAAATAATTTCTACAACAACAAGACTTAACCACCTTCTTTGTTCTGTATATTACAGGATTCACTTGTGGATTCATTTGTTTCAAAATTGCTTCCTGGGCAGGAGGTTGTTGTCTCGCCTCTCTGGGGTCCTTGTTTTCTGTGGTTTGAGAACTGTTCCAGTGACCTCTGCATGTTGAGAGGATCACTGTTAATATGCCAAATATGGTTAGTTACTGAAAGTTCATTGGAACGCAGGAAAACATCAATTTTTTTACTGTTGCGTAGATCCACCTGTTACAACAACAGTGGAAGCTGTAAAGGATAAAGGGCAAGCTGTATTCAGGCCCGTCAGAGTTAAATAAGGTTTTGCAGTATTTAAACTGTTTATGTCACTTGATAACTTAGCCATTCAGGTAATATCTTCTGCTTTGTTACAATATCTTCAGGCTGGTTGCATATTTTTACTGTATGGTTGTGGAATGAATGCATAATGCAGTTGGACCTGGTTTCTGCTTTAGATATCAAATAGAATCTTTATTTCACAAAATCACAGATGGCTGAGGTCGGAAGGGACCTGGAGGTCAACTGGTCCAACCTCCCTGCTTAAGCAGGGTCTCCTAGAGTTGGTTGCCAGGACTGCATCTACTTAGCTTTTGACTATCTCAAAGGATGGAGACTCCACAACCTCCCTGGGCAACGTGTGCCAGTGCTTGGCCACCATCACAGTAGAAAAAGTGTTTCCTGATGTTCAGAGGGAACCTCCTGTATTTCAGTTTGTGCCCATTGTCTCTGGTGTTGTCACTGGGCTCCACTGAGCAGAGCCTGGATGTGTCTTCTTTGCACCCTCCCTGCAGGTATTTACGTACATCAATGAGATTCCCCCCGAGTCTTCTCCAGGCTGTGATCAGTGTCAGCTCTCTCAGCCTTTCCTCATATGAGAAATGCTCAAACAAACAAAAATCTGTGAACACATACCAACATAAGCATTACTTGATAGTATCTTATCTGGTTTGACAATTTTTGTGAATGAAAGTCTTTAGCTAGTGCAACATGAATGATGACTCCCATATAAGAGTAGGAATTTAATAATTACTTGCAACTGCCTAACTGTGTTTAGTCGTTTATTTTGCAAATCTTTTAAATAATTCCCTGGAACTTTAAAAAAACTTCCTACTCATTATTATGAATGCATTTGCCTTTTCATTTTATCTTTAATTATATTTGAAGGTTGGCTTACAAATAAACTTTATCTCTTTGCACAGCATGTTTCATTAATTTCTATTTCAGACTGAACGATAGTATCAATAGCACTGATAACTTAAGAGTACTAGGTTGACTGAATAATTTCTCCTAGAGCTGTTATGCATATGTTTTTTTGGAAAACAGTTAAAATACTTGTCAGTTGGATTGTCTTTAGCAATGAAGCTTTGAAATAACACAAATATTAAACTTGATTTCCTAAAGTTAGGTGATGTGTTTTGTCTAGAACCTAGCATCTGCTTCTCACTTGCTCCCTGAATGCCAACCGGTATGGTTGGCATGTTTTCACTCCTGAAGATCGGGTTACTAGCTTGTGGTCAAACTGCTGTTCTGACTGTGACCAAGATATCCGAAGAGATGACTGCTCCCAATGACTTGTTGCTGCCTGTCCCTTTGAGAGGTTATTGCCCTTCTTGGATGTGCTGGAATGAATATGTGGTCACTCTGTAGCCCTGTTCTGTTAAAATTATCTTTGTTTAAAATATCCCTTCCTCTTCTCCCAACTCTCCTTTTAAAGTCTTTAAGCTAATACAGATGATTCCGGCAGATTCAAGTTAAGGAGTTTCTTTCTGACTCCAGACTGAAGTAGAGGCAAACTCAAAGGGTTGGTAGCTTGGGAGTGGGGTATAGGGAGTAAGAGGAAAATATAAGCAACTGAAGGTGATAACCTTTTAACCTGTTTATAGTTGAATTAGTATTTGACAGAAACCTTACTGAGAGGGATTTAGGTACTTAATTTAGGCTGATTTAGTGTTTAGCTTTTGAAAATCAGTTCTGTGTGACTTCCGTTTATGATACATGCTTATCAAAAATGTTACATAATAGAAACATCTACAGAACTTGACCAACTAGTCTTTAAATAATTTCTTTAATTTTCCAAAACGCAAAGGGTGATGGGGGAAATGGTTTTCACCAAACATTCTCCCTTACTTCTCCAGCATATAAATGTACAGTTGCTTCTTGCAGCATTGCTAAGTCTGAATTTTTAAAAGCTTTGAAATGTGGAGTGACTGTATATTTGGTGGGACTTTTATTGCGCAGATGCTGTTGAGGAAAGGTGCTGTTTTCCCTGACTCTGCAGGCCACTACTGTTTGGAGAAGATTTTTCTCAGGGTCTTCACCCCCCTGTGAGTATAATATGAAGGGAGAAGTTGCTACAAGTTGCCTTCCTAACCTTGGGGCTTATTGATAGCAAATCATGTTTTATGTGATGATCTAAGATTTGACGCTATTGATTTTTGTAAACTTAGAAATTTATGTATGTCAGGACGTGTGTATGATTTTTTTTTATTGTGGTTTTTTTTCTTTTACTGATCTCTTGGACAATTTAATGAACTTAGATTAAAAATAAGGCTACTGTCAGTGTGCATGCATTCCTGATTGGGCATTTCACACGTTTGTCAATCTTCATAATTTTTACATCAGAATTGTGTAGGAAGCATATGTCTGAACAGTGTCGCACTGTTTAGTGGTGGGTTCTTTAATTGATGTTAAATTATGGCTTTCAGTACACACAGGGTTAAGTGAGAAGGTTGCAGTAATATCTAGTGAGCTTTTTTCCTTTAATGTGCTCATTAGCAGTGGCAAGTCCAGGTTTTAGCACATGTCAGTAATTTACATTTCATTGCTGAGTGGCTGCCCTTGTTCAAGAGTTGTTTCTAAGCCTGATGAATATACTTGTGTTGGGAATAAACTGAGTAGAAGAATTGAAAGCCAAATACCCTGCCAGGCTTTTCAATGGGTGCCGAAGTTTCCAGTAGGCCACTGATTAGTAATGCATGGAGCAACAGGAAAATGCAAAGATGGTGTCTAGAAAGGTTACTTCAGGTAGGTTTTACCATCAAACCCCTCTTTCTTTGCAACTGCCGTTACCATTGTTCTCAAAATTCCTCTCTTGACAGACCTTCTCTTGATATGAGAATGTGGTACATTAGATAGACATCCCAACCAGGTTACTTAGTCAGAGGTGGTGTTTGTGCAGTGAGTCCTAGAAACAAATGGTCTTGTGGGCCATAGAGTTTCCTGCTGTCAGATTATGATGATACGGATCTCTGAATATTTGCTCTTACCTGTGTTTCTTTCCTCTGCCTCATCTGATAGACTTGTCTTGGTTTGAAGATGTGTGGTTCACTGCTGTAATGGCAAATGTGTGTGTGGTGGGATGCAGTAGCATTGGCAATTGAGATGCAAGACAAAGGTTACTAGCTTTTTGGGGAAAATTGATGCTTTCCTGTGGCAACAGCTTAGTTTGGTAATAAAACCATATGATTAACTAAATGTATTCTTGATGGAGTGATATTCTTGCTATTTTCCAAGCTGCTCTATTTTCAGGGCACTATGTGGAAACTTATACTGTGAAATTATACTTTCCTTTGTAGAGAGTCCTGCATATATTTTCTGTCCGAAAGGCTAGGTATTGCTAAATTTACATATGTACACGGACAACTAAGCATTTTTATTCCAGATGCCTGTTAGCATCATACTGACATGTTCTTCAGAACTCTAGCAAAAGAGCGCTAGTGCTTACTCTTTCCCACTCTCTCTCTAAGGTATTGTGAACACTGTTTATATTCAAGCTACTTATTATACAGTTTGGGGATGGGGAATGCATTAAACATTTAGAATGGGGGAAAACCAGCAAAAGATATTCCAGAACATTCTTGTGAATAAAACCTGCCAGTTCATTGTGTAAGAACTTGCGAACTCTTTTATTAGCCTATCTGAACATTAGGTGCATATATTTAAATGAGAATGTTTTCAGAAAGTAGAGTAATTTGAATATTTTTCACACGCTAGAAATATTTTCATAGCTGCCTTGGTCAAATTTGGAATTCCTATTGTTAATTTGCAAAATATCTACTACTTGGATTGTCTGGGAAGAGCAATGCCTTTAGCACTGTGCTAACATGTAGAAGGAATCTGAAGTGGTAATTTGGAACCTCAGTTGATTGAGATTGTGACTAGACAACAACTAGTAGTTTATGAACTAACAGGTAGCAACATACTTATAGATGTTGCTGGAAAGACATTTTCTGATTATGAGCCAAGACATTTTTCATGGCTCATAATAAAAAAACTGGGGAAGATTTTGCTTCTGGATAAACTTGTCAGATACTTTGCCTTGTGGTTAGGACTCTTCCATGTTCTTTACTCTCTGAAAAAGCTGGAGATACAGCTAAGAGTGGAAAAGACACATTGAGACCAGCAAAAAAACAGTCAAGAGGATGCCTGAGTGGAGCTTGCATAAGAGTGGGGAGAACATGTTACACTTTAAACTTAGTATGGTTTTGGTTTCTGTTTTCAGTGGCAACTGTCATAAAGCATTTGCAGCTTCGTTTCTTGGGGTTGGACTCTGGTTCTGAAAGCATCAAATAGAGGAGGGGTGAAATATGTTTTCAGTTAAAACTCCCTCTTGAAGATTTATGAAGGGGCAGACTTCTGGAAGAGGGGGCTTAGGCCCTGCTGAATAGGTCCTCTAGCTCTGAACTTCTGCTGCTTGGCTGAATGTGCTTCCTGATGGCTAACTAAACAAACGGTGGCTATTGTGTGTGTGTTGCTGCCCTTGTCATCTAGGCAAGATTGTTAGGCACTGCCTACCATATGTAGTTGTGTGCAGGGTTGTGCAGTTCTTAAAGGCAGGTAAACTGTTTTCTGGTCTTGTGGCTTTTTGGTGCTTAGATCCTTTTCTTGATTGAGCGAGAGTTGTTGTTTGTAGCTAACTGTGGGTGATCTGTTAGGAATGGCTTACAACTCTCAATGCTGGGGCAAAGCTCTTGCTGTACCAAAGGTATCTCTGAGTAGTTTAGTGATTCTTTGTTCTTTAGTACAGGATCTGACCTCAAAATGTAAAAGATGCTCCTACAGGTTGGTGGTTTTGTGTTTTTTTGGGGAGGAAGTTGTTTGTTCTCTTAGTCTGAATTTTGAATTGGCTTTTTATGGACTGAGGAGCAGATTCTTGTCAGCCACACTGGTGTAGTCCATAACCATATCAGTCTTAAAGGAGATTTTTGGTAGCCAGCATCTGATGAATTCAACACTGCTGCAGCCCATACTGCAGGGTTCAAAAGATACTTCTCAAATGGCTTAATTTAAGAAATAGGTATTTTGACATATGTGGTACTTTTAGATGTTAATTTTTTGCATTTCCAAAACTTGATTAAAAAATTTTAGTCTTTAGGACAGTAACTGTTACATGAGTTTCTGCATCTTTTAGGAAGCCAGAGAGCAACATCTGTAAAGGATACTGTAATTTCTTATTTCAATACATATTTTTTATTCTGCTTGTAGAACTGTTATTTTAAGGTGGTACCCAACTGGAACACTTGAATTGTGTAAGACTGTTACTTTTATTCATGGATTCTGTTTTAATAATGTAGATAAATAATTCCCATAGCAGCCATATTATACAACTGTGACCTCTTGGCAAATGACTGTATTCGTAGTGGACTGTCCATATACTGTGGAGCTTTTGTATACAAAAGCTGAAAGTATGTGTATGTCTGTATATATAGAATATGCTTCCTAGCACAAAAGGTCTGCTCAGGAATCCAGTGTGTAAATTTGCTTTTCAAAGGCAGGCAGCAGGTATGCTGCAGAGTGGTGTTTCCACCTGTCCCACCCAGAGAAGTTCAGCTTAATTTGCTCTGACTGGAATTTAGGAGTAGGTTCTCTGACTAGATTTTTGGGCAAGGCATCTTGCTGGTGAGCTATGCTTAACCTTATGGTATTAAATTCAAAGCCACCATGCTAAAATAGCATCATGCTTTTAAAAAGTAGATTACCCAAAAGACAGAAATTTCCAAATGAAAGCGAACTTCATTTGAGTCTTGTGTGTGTTTGTAGGCACTGACACAGTTTTTGGTTTGGCTATTTCCATGGGACTCTTGTCTTACTCAGAGGCGCAGTATTTCTTTGTGTTCACTCTTCAGTGTTTGGCTTCAGACAATATTTAAGCCTTGCACTGGGCACATGTATATTTAATTTAGCTGGAAACAGTTCCTTTCTAGCATATTTGTAAATTTTATACATGTTAATGCATTTCTTCTCAAAACCTCTTGCTGATCTTTAACCCTTTCTGCTCAGCTCATGTCCCGCTACTTCCTTGTGTGTTCTCCTCCTTTCTTTGTCTGTCTTTGTTCAGGAATGTCTTGGCTTTTTCATCTAGAAGGCATAGAAAGCTCAGGAGATAAGTGGCTTATTTTCAGTTATTTCCAACTGCAAGAAACAATTTCAGATTAACCTGGTTTTGGATCCCGTGTCCAGTGAGTAGAGTGTGCTCAGGTTATAATGAGTATTCATAGTACCTCCCAGATAGACTCTCCAAAATTCCCTAGAAAGTTGGGCAAACTGAGGTTTTCAGTGGCTTATGAACTGAAATATGGGTAACTCTTTCATGAGAATAAAGACATTATTTAAGAAATATGCTTACCATGATTCAGCATGGCTTCTGATTTCAGAGTTGTTGATTCGAGTCCTTCAGCTTCTGTATGAAGCTCCTTCTCATCTGATCTTAAATAACAATTTAAACAGTATTACAGCTGTTCTTTCCCTTAATTTTATTCACTGAAAGTTCTAGCCTTTTACAGATGCTTAGAGAAATTCTTGAGCAAGAAATGCTTGGGAGTTGAAGGATTTGAGTCCAATCAGATTTAGAATTTGACAAGAGTATATTCAAGTAACAGTGTTCATGAAGAGTGGGCTCTGAGTTCTGCTGTCATATAGGCTAGCTCTGCCTCTCCACTATCCCTGTACCAGAAAGTGTGTATGCTAAGAAATTAATGTTTTTATCTACAGAATTTTGTTATACTTCAGATTATAGTTGTATGGTTTTTTGTACAACTTTTTTGTATTTAGTAACTTCCAACTATACAAAACCCTTTTCTAGTTATTTCAGTGCTTGATAACTTCAGGGTTCATTGCCCCTGTACATTTTTCAAATTATTAGCTTCCTAATGCATACAGCTTTAATTTACCCCCTACTGATATCCTTAAATGGGTTTTCAAGAATTTTGAAAGTGGACTACTATAGTTGTATTTTAGTGTTGGTCCTGACTGACATAGAATTTCTTAAGTAGCCTCCACAATTAAAGGGATGGAAGGTTCAAACAGCTCCTACAGCAAGAAGCTAAAGATTCTCTTGAAAATAAATTTGTATTTGGTTTCCTAGAATGTTTTTGCTCTGGTTATTTCTGGTGATTTGCCTGTTGCTTTTGAGAGTGCTTTTCCTCTTGAATGTAACTTAAATGTGTTAAGTGCAGTATCTGTTCTTCTAATATGAAATACTTAATGCTAAAACATCAGTGCTTTTGTTTAAAAAATGAAAGATAAAAATCTGACGCACTACATACTTCACAGCACAAAAAATCCGTAAGGGACAGCTTAAAGAATTGAGTACAACTATTGTATCCATGGAAGTGGTGTTATGACATATTTGCTTAATATGTTTTGAATATAATTCAGGATATTGCTTTAGCTCCACATGCCAGAAAAATACATAACTTTTTTTCCTTGAATTTGCAACTTGAATATTCCATTACACCCTAAAATTGAAGTAGTAAGGATAAAGTATCTGCAGTGTGTTCATGTGTGAACTGGTCTGTACCACTTTGAATTGTTTAGCGTTCTGCCACATTTCTGTGGAAAAAGTGTTATTCATAAGGACTTCAACATCAGCCATTCTTCTTGCTTTTTATTCTTCTTCTTGCAGTTAAACCCCAGTGTTATCTTCCCCTCTCCCCCATGGGTCTGTTTTCTGGGTTTTGTTTCCAGTTTCTGACTACTGTCTGATTTAGGAGAAATACACAAATCTGTTTTCATAGTTGATGTTCTACTGAACTGAAGACTAGGAAATTTGTGGTCAAAATTTAAAACCAGGTAGAGTGGCAGAAGGGTAGGAAGAAGCCCCCCAGCCAACTGCCCCAAAAGTTCTTGTCTCCTTATTAGGATTTCAGTCCAGTTAACTTCTGTAAAGTCTGCATTACCATACAGTGCAGAAATGGTTTTCTTCTGAATGTATGACTCTCTAAATGAAATATTTGTAGTGCCAGGTATTCTCAGTGACATGTAATGGCACATCGGTCTTGACACAAAATACTATAAAAATTCAGTCACCACAACTGCATCTAAAAAATAGTGAGAGAAAGCAACCTTTTTGAATGATGAACCATTATTGCCTTTTTAAGGAGTTTCTAGTGTAATGTGTACTGTATCTTGCTCTGTTAGAGTGTGGTAAAATTTGATGATTGGATTCCAATCTAGGAATGACAAACCTTCCTAAAATGTTTGTATAGAAAAGCTACTACAAAGATAAGTTAAAGGAGTTGAAATGGAAATGGAACTTGGCAATGGAAAAAGCTAGGTAATGATTAGATTTCAGCATGGTTAAATAAAACTCAAGTTCGTGTTCCTGTGATAGTTGAATGCCATTGTTAAAATGAGTCAAGTCAAATAATGTTACTATCAAGAGGTTAAATTTAACTTTTGATAGCTTAGTATCCTATTTCATTATAAAATTGTTAGAAGATTTTGGTCTTGTATTCCTATAAATGACAAGATAGCTAGAGTTTGGCCTTCATTACTGTCTTACAGCCTGAAGTTTCACATGCACTTTGGACCATATTCTGAAGATTACAGTTAAAGCTACAGGTATCACTTTAACATAGTACCTTTATGTTAATTATGTCAAAACTAAGATTGATCAGTATGTTGTACAGTTGCAATTACAGAAACCTGAACCGTAGTCTTAAAATTATCAGAAAGCTCTGGGATGATGACTTCGAGGTGGACTTTGGAGCAGTTATTTTTTAAAGAATGGAAAGTAAGTGAGACTTTCTTCAGTAGGCAGGAAAGGAAATGTTGTTAGGCATTGAGCAGTTGGTATGTATTTTTGCTTTTCTGAATTGCATAGTTTAAAGGAATTTAGCCTTCAGCTGCTTTATCTGCATAGTAATAGCCAATAATGGAGACACTTTCTTAGAACAAGGGTCCAGTGTAATCTTCAGGGGTTTTTGAAATTGCTCAAATGTGGTGCAGTGATTGTTTTGGGTTTTTTTTAAAGTTTGAGTTGTTTATACACTGTAACTTTCTATTACTAAGGCAGCTGGCATTTGCTGGGTAACAGTGTTGTTTCTGTACAATAGTTAAGGGTTTTAATTCTCCATCTAATTTTTAAAACAAACTGGCTATTAGAATGTATGTGTGGAGATCATATACTCCTCTATGGATTACAAAGGCATATCATAATATGTACAAATGATATATGTATTCAGACCAAGATATAAATATTTAATATATTAAGCATTGTCAAATTTTTCTTCAGATATTAAAACTGTGGGTTCCAGATGTATTGTGAAATTGGAGCTCTGTATGATTGTGTAAAACAGAAGCTGTACTTTCACCAATGTGTTGAGTTTGAAAAGGTGTGATAAATTGACCAATGATAGAATCAGTGTAAGACAGTGGAAGTGTAAATTACCTATAAAAAATAAGTATGCTTACATATGTTGTGAAATACAATATCGTGGAAGAAGAACTTGACATCTATAGAGTGAATGTAGTTCTAATTTTGTAAACAGCAAGAACTCTTGTATGAAACATTCATACATCTGCAGTGAAGAAATTTGCTCTGTGCTTAAAGTTTGCTATATGTGTTTTCTGATGTAATGCTGAAGAATAAATAACAATGAAAACATAATCCTGGAGGTGAGCAAATAATGGCTTGAAAGAACAAAGATAAAAACTACTAAATTGTAACATCAATCACATTTTTGATTGTTCAACACATAAATGATGCTCTTTTTTTATTTTAAGCGGTAATGGTGGATGTTGCAGGGTGTAGTAAATGTAATTATATTACAGTATCACTAATGTCTGTTGACTTTATCTGTATTAGAGCAGAATCCAAAGAACCTAATTATACTCACTAAATCCCCATTGTGCTAGATGTCATATGCACATGTGTAATGAAAGGCTGGTTTATGCCTTTTTCCCTTCCTTCCAATTCTGTTAGCATCTGAAGGAAAATAAAAAGGACTAAGGTAAAAATAAACAGGGCAGAAAAGCCTGGGGCCTGAAATGGGGAGACCTTAATCCCTGTACCTCCACTATCCAAAAAATCCTAGCCTCCACCATTCTTTTGAAAATGGAGAAATGTAAGCAGTCCTTGTGGCCAGGCAAAGTAGTATTCAAAGATATGGGCATTTGTCTCTTCTTTTTTCCAAGTTAACTGTCAAAGTTCTCCAGTGGAAAGAGTTTTGTGCACTTTATAGTAATTTTTTCAGCCAAAACCTTGCTTAAAATGTGAGCAACGAAGGGCAAGAACTTTCTAACTTTAGATAGTTAAATAGCTATGATGCAATATAAGCTTAAGAGACTACTTGATGTAGCTATTACTGTGTTTGCTTAACGGATAAGCTCTTGATATTAATTCATAAAAACTTACAGGATTTAGGGACCTGGCATCTGGACTGTAGTCCTTAAAATTAGAGGGCATAGATGCCTGGGAAAGACTGACAAGTATTGGTCTGTATTTTTGGAACTTCCCCTTCCTATACATAATATTTTTGAATTCTTCTGAAATGTATTTATATTCAGCACAAAAAAGATTTATTCCAGACCTGAGTTAATGAGTTCCTTATTTTTACATTTCTTTCCTGTATTGAAAATCTTGGGAATCAGGATCTTTGTTCATTCTTTCAAAAAAATGTCCATCTTGAGCACCAGCTCTAATTCATAAGCTCTTTTCTGTATCTTCTGTCAGATTAGCTCATTTTTTTGCATAGCTGTTATCTTTAGCTCTCTTGTCAGTACTCATTTAGTTTTGATTTTTGAATTTCTAATTTCTTGGAGAGATGATGAGCATCAATTTTACACACAGAAGCTAATAAATACACTCTTCAGACTGTGTTTTTGTTCAAATATATACACAGACTAAAATTTTGGCACGGGGAAGGAATAAATTTAACTTGCCTCTGAGCAGTTAACAAAATCCTGTATTAGGATAATGAGAGAGATCATCATGGCACTATATTTAAAATAACCAAGTATTTCTCACTAGAAGTGGTAATTCTTGTTTTAAAATGTTGCCAACCTAATCCTTTACATTCAGAGTATTAGGCTTACTTTGTATCCATTCAAGACTTTTTGTGTGTCAGGTTTCAGTGGATATTCAGGTAGTGCCTTAAGGATGAGGCTTGGGGAAGAAGTTCTGGTGTTGCAGAAATGTTTTTCAGCAATAGCTCTGAAGCTTGTCAAAATGTCTAATTTGGAGCAGGTTCCTCCCACTGTTCATTTGATGAAAGGCATCTTTGGTAACTGAGAAAAGGGCTTTCTTTTAACAAGTGATTAACAGGGCAGTGTCAATCATTCTAGATATTTCAATGATGGGACCAATTGCTTTTTAGCGAGATGATATAGATTGCATGGCAAATTCCTTTATGTTCTAGACTTTCCTCCTGGGACTCCAGAGTGAATGTTTCAAGTCCTGCTGTAGCTCATGCTGCCAGTGGTACCTGGGTTGTTCCCGCAGAGCGAGGAATGGAAGCCATGATACTGTCTTCCATCTTGTGAATATTTGTGCAAAGGTGCAGTTTCACAGTCTTCATAAGCTATTTTCCTACTGTTGCAAGTAGATTGTTGGCCTTGGTCACATGTGCCTGCCATCTCCCTTGTGCTGGGACTACTATTCACATGCAGTCATCTAGAGCAAACTTAAAAGTAATCTAGAAAGAGAAGTTAGTGCTAGCACCAGCAAAATGCAATGGACTAGGTGTGAAAAATGAAAAGCCTAGAGGTCAGGACCCCAGTCGTTTGTGACAGAATGCACTAGATCGACTTAGTTATTATGGTACAGCACTTCTAGCCATTGGCAATTAAATTTCCTGTTCATTCTCTCTTTGGCTGAGCCCATCAGATGAAGCCTATTGCTGCTAGCCTGTTATATTGTTGATAGGTGACCACAAGCATGTTGAAGGGGCTTTGAGCCTCTAGAATTGAGCTTTTGAAGTTACAGCATGTTGGGGTTAGAGTTGCTCTGGCATCCTGTGTTTGTTCCCCATGTGCATTTGCGCTGTGATGCAGTTCTCAGTTACTAAATGTTGTGGTCTCTCTTTGTCTCATTGCTTCTCTTCTTGGGTGCAGGAGGTAGGTGGTGAGCAAGGTGGCACATAATTTTGTTGATATCCTATACAGTGTTGATAGGCAGGATAAGAAACTTTTTTTGGTGTGTTTTGATGCTCCAGATAGAGTTAACAAAGTCACTTTCTTTAAAGTGACTTTTATATGTACGTATGGTTGCTTTTTCACGGCTAATATCTCAGAGTATGTTCTACCCTTAATTTCAAGGATTTATTTCTGTAGTTTTGAGGAACATCATCTAGTTGCACAGACTTTTTGACATCCAATTTACAAGTGAGAATCCAGTTTGCTAAGAATTTTGAAGTAATTCTAGCCCAGCAGGTAAGTTACAGGTTGGATTTACGTAATTTGTTGCATTTCACCATTTTCATATAACTTAACTGAAAACTAAAATAGAAAAAGATTTACTATCTTAAGCTAGTAAATAAGACCACAGTCTTATTTACTACCTTAAGCACTCCAAGATATTGTTTTGCATTAAAAATTTTTTTCAAAAATTGGCTAGTTGACCAGTTTCTGCTTACCCAAGTGTTTCTCTCCCACCTCGTTGTCCCTGTTTCTGTGGGGACCTTTGAAAAGAAAGATATGTCAGCTTTTCAGAAAGATAGCCATCATTTAATAGGCTTACTTCCTCTACAGGCTAAAGTTTTGAAATTTAGGCCCTCATCCTACAACTGTTTAAGCATGCTTAATTTCAAGCACATGCTTATTTACAGGATCCAGATTTGTTTGTCTAATTACTTTATAGCACAAGTGAAGCCAGGCTGTCCAACTCTCAGTCCCATCTGTTGGGAGGGGGAGGGAGGAAATTTGATTCTGTATGTTCTAAAAGGCTGTTCCACCCCTAGCCACCAGATGCAATTTAGAGATGGTGCTATTTAGGAACACATGGTAGATACTTGTATCATAGTACATTATCCTGAGCTCAGAATGGTTGTGGTTCATAGGGAGCAGGGTGCCAAGGGGATCTTATGGATTGCTTCATTATAAGTGCCTATAAATTCTCTAGTACTACATATTGATACATATTATTGACTTGTTTTATTTATGACGCTGAGATAGTGAGAAGTTGTTCTTTCAAAGCTGTAGCATTATGAGTGTTGTTAATACCACTAGTCCATCACATTTTGTTCAACAGGTTTGAATATGTCCAGTTTCGCTGTTATTTCCTTGTGCTAGCCAAGAAGTATAATAGACACATACTTTAAGAATAGTTTGAAACTTTTATAATATTTAGTGATGTTTATGTTCACGCGTAGATCTTTGTTTTCATTTCTAAACTGAAGGCAAAGGGCCAAATCTGCTTGTTTGGTTCATGCAAGAATATGTGAGAGTAAGAAGAGGGCTCATTGGAAAATCCGAATTTGTATATACAAGTCTCATTATTTAAAGATAATAACGTTAGGAGTAATATCTTTCTGTTTAAGTTTGGCCACAAAATCACCTGAGCCTTTTTTCTTATTTTTATTTGAACATCCTTTTAAGAGAGCAACAGTCAGACACATCTCTTCCCGTAATATCTAATGTAAACTTCATGTAAGTTGAACATAAATAGAAATTGGAAGGAGAGCTATGTATGACTGTTAGAACATACAGATAAACCCTCAGAATTTTCTGAGAACACTCTTTAAAGGAAAAAAAATCAATGAATTTTTCATTTACTTAAATGCAGTGTATTGGACTTCTCTCAGTGGGCAGCTGTAAGAGGTAGTTATCTTTCACTACTGGGTAATTAGTCCACAGTTTTCTCCAAGGAACTGTGTGTAAGATTTGAATAAGAACATCTGCTATTAGTAATACTACTACATGCATCCTTTTACAAATAAATAGTGAAGGAGATAAGACAGTAGTGCTTAACAGAATTCTGTGAAGTTGTACTATGGCTGTGCCTGACATCATTATCCCATATGAACACTAGTGCTTGCTCAACTGATGAGAGGGCATCACATAAATATGACTTCACCATCCTCCCTCTCTCAGACTAGCTGCTTTTCCCAAGTGCTTCCATACCAGTGCTGGTATGGGGAGTTCCCTCTTGTCCCTGCTTGTCCCCAACTGTGTCTTCCCAGCACTGTGCTTATCTTGTGGTGACCTTCTAATGTGATTGGATGAGCTTGTCTTTCAGAGGTGGGAGTCCTTGGATGGTTTTTTTTCTGTTTTAAAACAATTATTTCATTAATCTAACGGGTGGGTATCACTTTTTTTGTCTGCAAAGCTAAAGGAAGAGCATACTTTAGTACAGATGTAGAAATGAATGTCTAGAGATAGCAGCACCACTAGTTGTTAGAGACAAAAGATCAGTATAACAGGGCTCTGCTTTCTTTTCAAAGAAATTAATGTTGTGAGATGCAGTAGGAAGATCCATATCCCTTTACCTCAGATAATCTAAGAGGGTCTTGTCTTGTTTTTTAACAAGGATTGTGCCAAGTTCTTTGTACTGTTGGTTGCTGGCCAGAGAAAATGATGTTCCTGATATTCTTCACTTAAGGCTATGGAGTAGGTGAGTTTGCAGGGCGATCTCTGGAGACCTAGTCCCTCTCTCAAAGCAGGATCATCACATTGCTTAGGGCCATATCCAGCTGGGTTTGGAATATCTCCAAGGATGGAGATTCCACAGCTACTCTGGGTAACCCATTCCTGTGTTTGACTGCCTTCTTCCAGTATCCCTTACCATCACAGATTGTAGCCATCTCATGTGTCAGTCATCACCGTTGCCATGGTAGTACCTGTGTAACCCCCAGTTCTTACTTATTAGTGACTCTGCCACAGGCATCTCTGGCCTCTGAATGTAATTTTCAGTTGTCCTGCCTCGTTCAGTGCTATCTGTACCTTTTCTGCATGCTTTCCCCTGTGCACCCCGTTATGTCTGGTGACAGTGTATTTGTTGACAGTTGTCACGACTGCCACTGTCCCTTCTAGGGACTGTCCCTCAAAATCCTCTAAGCACCCTTTGCCTCTACCTGTTTCTAGCCAATATGATTCCTGAACTGATGGCTGTGCAGCTGCTGAGATGCCGCTTGCGGTGCGAGAAGCAGGAGGAATTGAGACCTGGGGTGCAGATACTGTCTTTTTGGCTTACTACTCTGTGACGGTTTACTATAACCTATGGGACGGCATCCTGACCTTGAGCAACTGTTGTCCCAGTTCTATTTTTTAGTAACTGCAGGGTCAGTTTGGGAGAAAAGTGTATTGGTTCAGTGAATTAAACCTGGTTTGGTGGGGATAAACAAACTAAACCACAAAGCAATCCAAACAGACAAATGTATACAGCAATTTTGTTGCTGATACAATTGATTTTACTGAGTGTTTAGCTCTTAACTAATGTTTATTAATGTAATTGACAGATTGATATTTATTTTTCAATAAATATGCCTATTTATCATATGATGTTGTTTTTCAAATGTCAGAAATTAAAAATCTAGTTCCTGCTTAATGACTCTATTCTTGCGGGAAAATAACTCCAGTTTACCAACAAGATGCAGACACTTCCATTTTTCTGAAGTGAACTCAGTGGTCTGCTCTACATCTTGTAGTGTAGTTTCTGTCATCTTTATAAACTCTCTGAAGGTCTTCAAAACAGTCTTTATAAAATGTTTGAGAATGGCCACATCTACTGAATGAATACCACCTTGTCTTGATATCAGTGATGACAGTTATTTGGCAGGAGGTAAATTAGTAGCCTTCATGTGAGAACAGGAAGGATCCTAAACTACAGCAGCCAGCTGAGAAAAGGGCACTGTAGGTGGGTACAGTGGAGTTATCCATGTTAGAATTTGATCAGGGCAGTGGGCTTAACAGTCTTGCTTTAATGAAGTATTGCTTATTCAGTGTCTTTGTCTTTTACAGTGTTTGAGAAATGACACTTTTCAGTGTAGTTGTGTGCTTTGCTCAACTCTGTTTCTCAATATGTAGAGTGGTTATTAGGAAGATGGTTCTAGGGTCACTTATCTTCCTGGATATCAGTGCCAGAGTTCCTGATGCTTAACTCATCAGTAAATTCAGGGTGGTGTGAACTTAGACAGTCATCTTAAGTTTTCATTTTGTTTCTGAATATGCGGTATAAATATAATTATGGTCACCTACCTTTGAAAGCATTGTAGAATGTCTGGAAAAGTATCAGGCAGATTTTTTCAACGTGATTCTCCCCCCCCCCCCCCCCCCCCCCCCCCCCCCCTTCTGATTTCTTATTCAGGTTTGGTTTGTGGTTTTTCTTTTTTTCCCAGGCATGCATTAAACGCCCTTTGACTGCAAGGTCAGTGTAACATCTCAACAACACGGTGCTAATCTGTCATTACTTGTTGACTTCCAAATATATTCTCATGTCTGTCTGTCTGTCTTCCACCTCCACGCCCCCCCCCCCCCCTTCCCAACCAAACCAAAAGCAGAAACAAACAAAAAAAACCAACCCAAAACCCCATGAGCAAGGCACTGCTAAGTGCGTTTACTAATCAGGCTATACGGCTGTGTTCTGTATTCATTTGCAAAGCTTCACATTAGTACAGGAGAAATAGTATGGCTATATAGAGTGTCTTGTGTCCATGCATTATCTTAATCTGCTCTAACATTCAGGATTTTAGACTGTTTATTATTCCATTTGTCTTCCCTACTGAACCCTTATTTTGAGAGTTTGATATAGAAAATTTTGTATATATCATAAACCTGGGTCCTTGGTAACATGAGGCATTGGTTTGGCAAGAAGGATGCTCCCCTGTTTCTGCCTCTCATCCTTCTGTCCTGCTTTTTCTCCATGAGTGCCTGGTTTTCATTTAGAGTAATGTATATTTTGTGTTAAACATCTCATTGAGCGTTCTCTGCCAAGCTGAATACTTTTTTTTTCCAGACTGAAAGCCAAATGGCCTAGAAAATAAAGTGCTGCTAACTTTCTCTGCTGAATTGAGTGAAGTGCTTTTTTTTTTTTTTTACTCCAAACAAATTAAAAATACCGTGTAGGTTGAATCCTAATTTTAAAAAAATGTTTTCAATTAGGAGATCTAGTACTCTTGAAGAATAAATTTTACTTAATTGTATTCTGAAATAAAGTAGCTTAATAGTGTTTGTCTATTTGACTATGACTGAAATTTATTCTTTAATTGATAAGATGGAATACTTATGTAGCACATCAAACAAGGAATCTTTCTTACTAACATGTTCAGGATGGCTTTGTGCAATACTGACACATTACATTTTGAACTAAGAGCTCATATTAATGATTAAACAAATGCTGCTTTTTACATCAGGCAAAATCTTGTGTGGTCATGGAACTGATAGAACTTTCTTGTGTTGCATGAAAAATGAAATGGTCTTCATGAGGCTTGATGATTGGGAAGACTAAGATTACACTTGTTAGTGTTTGCCATTTCCTTTGTGCATACCTGATTTCTTCTCTTTATCTTCGTGTAATCAGCAGCTATATCCATTTCCAGGATCTAATTGAACGTAATGAAGAAAGAGGTTGGGCTGTTAAGCTTCCACATTCTCTGCTCTTTGTGCTGCTCATGGTGCTAAAAAGAGATGAGTTAACATAAACCTGAGTAGGCTGTTTAACCTTCTTTCTCTTCTGGAAATGTAGATGCAATAACATTTGCAGCTGAAAAGGCTCATTCGCAGTTTCTAATGTTTAAGGATGCAAATGAAGCATTTTGTCTTTTCTGTCGCCTGGAGGTGTTAAGCAAGGAAACAGAAAGAGGTTTCTAGGATTAGTTCCACAGATTTCTTTTATCATGTAAAAATCAAGGGTGGTTTCAATGCCATGAAGTGAAGAAAAGCAATATGGAAACCATCCAGGGAAAATTCTTAAGTTTCGTTTGTTTCTCCCTAAATTTTCTGGGTATTCATTACTACTGATATAGTCGAATACTCAAACTTTTTACAACACAGCAGGACCAAGTTCCTGTGCTTGTGCATTGGGTGGTGTGTGTGTGTGGGAGGAATGTTTTATAGGTAATGAAGCAATTCATCATTGATGGTGGCATGTCACACAAACTACTGTATGTTCAAGTTTTATACTTGGTATTTGAGAAATGTTTCTAAAAACTTGGGTAACTTAGGATTGCATTTGGCTTCCAGACAAAGACATAAAATAATGTGTAGACCATCTAAAGCTTTAATCTGTTTTGAAGTGAAATTATCAAGTAAAACTTCAGCTTGATGATCAGATCCAAAGGGAAAATTGCAAGTATAGAGCCCCAGAGGTATTTCTTGTTTTTCTCAGTGTCTTGTAGCTTTGAGTCCTTGGAAAAAGCTGCTTCTGTTGCTTTTTTCACTTGCAAAGATATGACCTGGAAGCTGAATACCATTTTTTTTCCACTTAGAAGTATAATGTACATTATGAAATGTTGACTAATGAGACTTTAAAAAAAATCTTAAAGTACGAAATAAATACAAGCACATTTACCCTTTGTACATACAATCTATGATAGTACGAGTTCACAACTTGTATCTTAAGGAAGACATCTACAGATTATCCTGATTCTTACAGTTTTGACTTTGTAAACCTACCACTTCTTTGGAATTAAATAGGAGATGACTTCAGAGTTTGTTTAAAAGCTATTTTCTGTGTGTTGTTTGTGCTTAAGGGGATGCTGACCATCTAGATTTATTTTGTCCCCTGGTGCTTATGCAGGAGATCGTGCACCTTTTCTGAAAGGTGTACATGCTTTTGGGGCAGTGGAGTTAAGTAGCCTTAGATGGTTCTTATACTGATTCAGCAACTGTGCCTTTTGTTTAAGCTGAGCTTTAGAGTAGTCTAACAGATTGATTTTTCTCTTCCCATGCTCAGTATTTGAGTATACATATACTCCGCTCTGAAAAACATAAATATGCCTGCCATTCTCTGTGGTATATAGATACATGTAGTTCATACATTCTATTCAATTTCAGGTAAGGTTTTTTATTCTTTTCTAAAGAAACACTTCCAATGTGTTGCCTACTCTTACAATATGTACTTCTTGTTGAGATGGTCAGTACAGAAATGGCACAATAGTGTCACAAGTGACATAGCTTGTGTGGTGGGTCTGGCCTCTAAAATGCAGTGTGTTTTGGAGCCAAGTAACAGTAAATTTTTAGTTCAAAGTAGAACTTAGGACAAGCAATGGGGTCTGGCAGGCTCGGCAGCACAGTTCTTCACCTTCACCTCCTCCCTCTAGCAAGTGGTTTTGGGCTCTGTCACTTTCCCAATTGCCAATTAACCTTTTACTGCGGAGGCTAGTTGCTATCACAGTCTACCTGCCTGCTGCTTATGCAACTCAAGGTGATTGTAATACTCCATCTCCTTCCCAAACCCTCAAACAAAACAAAAGCCAGACTTCCAGAAATAACTACAGAAGCCAAAAGTAGATGTAGCCAGAGAAAAGTAGGATACTACAGCCCTTTGCGCCCCTGCCTCCCCCACCCCCCCCTTCCCCCGTAGCATGTTTATCCATCTACTTATATTGCATACTGTGTTCACTTAAGAGGTGCTATCCTTTTCTGTCATAAGCCTGTACAGAAGGCTGTAGTTTGCTTTTCTTCAGCATGGCTCATTTTTTAAAAAAATACTTGTTCTAATGAAGGATGCTGTTGTCTTTTCTCTTGTGTGTGTCTATTAATGTGTATATATTCTCAACATCCTTTGGCTTCAGAAGTTCTGCTTATTATCATTGGCCACTCCTATATAAGTTTTTTATTCTGAGCTTTCAGGATAGCAGCAACAGGGCCCAGTTAATTGAGCTGATAGTTCATTTCTGTGTGTTTAGCAGAAAACTTCAGGGTGTGCTTTCATGTTCTCTGCATTCTGTTGTAGAGCATTTTACCAGTTCAGGATTTCCTAGGTTGTGTGGGTGCTGCTTATAATGTATTCTTATAGTATATTTCCTAGGGGAATTCCTTTCCAGTGTTCAGTGGACAGTTCCTGTAGTGCGAGGTGATCTCTTACATCCTGACCTCTTTCAAAAGATGTTAGTGTGCCTGGTTGTGGGTGTGTGGTGGTGGTTTTTTTTGTTTTGTTTTTTTTTTTTTTTTTTTTTTTTTGGTGTTGTTGTTGTTGTTTTTCTGATAGGACTCCTGAATATTGTCTGTCTTTGGATGTTTTATCTGGCCACTTCAACTGGATTTCTCTGTTCTGCCTGGTTATATTCTATGTTGTTTAAGCCTATTGGACCTTTCTTTTGCTGCCAGCTCTGCTTCTCAGCACTGCATTTAGCCTGTGTAACTTAGAGGCTTTTTAGTCCAGCTGGCTATTCTGGTCATCCTTGAACTGTGCTGCTTATCTGCTCTGCTTTTTATGTGGTTGTAGGCAATGTACAGGTCTGTTTCCTTTTGATGAGCTATGAGGTGTAGATGGGAGATGGTATTTCTGGAAGATTGAAGTTTTTCTGGAACTCTGATACTGTTTGTGATTACTAGACTACTTCTGCCTCTTCCCTATCCCAGTACAAATGAAAGAATTTATCATCTGCATGCAAGTATTTCACAGAAACCTTTTCCAGACTTTTCTGTGACAAAAACTTGAGAGTTTGGACAAAACCCCTTTGAAAAGCTGACCTATGATAACACTTTCTACTGGAGTTCTTATCCTTCGTTTATAATCTCATTCACCAATAAGTTCTTGAGTAAGTGTGGCAAGTAGTTACCTACTCTTGCTGATATCTCACTGCCATAGAATCTTGGTTTTGCTTCTCTTCTGCTCCTAAATTGTTCCACTACTTGACAGCATGTCAAAGACCTGGTTCGAGCAGTGACATTGATGCTTCAAACTTCATCCATTCTGTGATTCAAACAGTGCTCCTCAGAAGCAGCAAACCTTAAAACAGAAATGCAGACTCGAACACAAAAGCAGGCCAATATGGCAGCATGCAGTTGTCCCCACACACCTGAGTGTTTGAGGATGTGCCTTTCCCCAAAATAAAGTTCTTGTTCCCAGTTGCATGCTCCAGCAGCTTGTGGTCCATCCTCCAGTGCCCATTAAGCTTCTTCTCTGTTTAGCTAGTTTTAACCCACGAAAGCAATGGAAAACACTTCTCAAAAAAAAAAGAGGCCATTGTCTGCCATGTAGGTCATCTAGGTCAACTGAAGAGTACCAGAGCCTGCCCTGGAGAAGGGGGATAGATAGGACTGTGAAAAGGGATGTGCAGGAGATGGAGAGAGAATGGGGGAAAAGCAACTAGGCTGGCTCAGTTACTTCTACAGTTACTCCTGAGAGGCTGCAGGCTGAGAGCCTACCCAGTTAGCTGTGATGGGGTTAAGCCAGTTTCTCCGGAGTGAATTAACTGTTACTGTCTTTCAGTAAGTAGTACCCTGAGTTTGGGTGTTTGAAAGCATCATAGGTAAGTCTGAGTTTGAGAACATACCATTCAATGGCTGTATGTAACAGATTGTTTGGGTGGTTCTGTAAATTTCATGAGCTTGTTTAAAACCAGCTTTGTGTTTACATAGGAAAGCCTATTTTCAATAAGGTGGGGCAGCTACAATTGCTCCTGAGATCTTGCCATTCAGCCATTTCTTCCTTGGAGATGGGAAACATTTTCCTACAACTAGCCATTGCAGGTACCAGGGAAAGAACAAGCACAAAGGCCGCATTATTATCACTGCTTCTGTGTGGTAAGATGAGGGGCTCTTGCACCTGAAAGCAGCTGGGCACTTGGAGTATGTTTTGCCATATCAATGTGCTGTGAGTGGAAGAATCCCCTCACCAAATGATCCTGAAAGAGAAAGCACAAGATTCTCAATAGCTGTGGTTTTGTACGTGGTGTGCCTCCTTGTTGGTTGGAGCCACTCTGGTTAAGCTGGTGTTACGTGCAGATTCAAATATCTTGGCTTGAATTAGGACACCAAAAAGTGTGTTTAATTGTCCATAACTAACGTGGTAAAAGACAGAGGAAAAGTTTTAGTATCACTTGTTTTGTCTAAAGCTGGGTTGGAACTGTTCAGTCATTTCCTGCAGCGCTGGGAGGCCTGGCAGCAAGTTGGCTGGTTTGCCACATATTCATAAGCCCACGGAAGAGTGTATGTTGCCAAGGGAGCTAGTGTCTATTAGGCAGTTTTCCCTCCTTCATGCTTTCTTTCTTTAGTTTTGCTTATGCTGTCACTGAGCTGACTCCATTACTGACTTTATAATACAGTAATTGTGAATTTCTGCATCCATAATTTCCAGGAGGAGAGGTGCAAAGGAAACTCCTCTGCTAGGATCAGTCTCTCCAGTTTCCTCAGATATGCAAGAGTTTGTCAGATGGACAGGTCTTTTCTAAATGTTGGGAGTATAGTGATTTACACTAGCATAGGTCCATTTGACCCGGTCTGTTCCCAGAGCAGCCAGACATGGTCAACAGGCTGCAAAGGTCACATACAGCTCAACCCTAGACTTCCCAAATGGGTTTTCCAAATCTTGCCTTTGCTTATCCTACTTTTGACATTTTTAGTTTTTGCTATATTTGGGCTCCTGTGTTCCCTGAGGGTAGAATAAGGCTTTTGTCTGGCTATAAAAAAAAAAAGAGAGAGAATTAACTGCTTGAGATTTCTTACAGCAGTACAATTAAAACAGCTACTGCTCTTCTCAAAAAAAAAAAAAAAAAAAAAGGGGTATTGGGGAAAAATCTTCAATATCTACGAATGTATTCTGAAGTTGCTCTTTTGTAAAATATTCCTTATTGTTTGTCTGTAGCTTTGGCTATGCAAAGTAAAGCACTGATACACAGGTATCATAGGTATGTTTCTAAAGCAAATGCTGGTACATGTTTATGGTGAAACTTGGTATGTTCCCTAAAGCCAGGTAATTAGTTTTCAAGGCTGGAGTACACTGCTAAATGTGTGTGGGAGTAACAGAACTTTTGGAAGAACTTGTTTGATACGCAGTGTGTAAGCTTGTGTGTGTACAGCAGAGGTTCTAGATTTGCCAGCGTGGCAACAGGCACTGTGTGTGGACAGACTGTCATCAGGCACTGGAAGTGTTTCCTGCACAGTTTCACCACTTCTGTGTGTTTCATAAACTAAGGATATTAATGGATGAGTGCTGATAAATCTTTGTGGGAGCTGAAGATGTTACTGCCACATTCTTTCTTATGGTCTATTATTGGCATTTTCAGTATCAGGAACTAGAGCTTTGAATGGGTCATTTAGTAAATTCCATGTGAATATTGGCAGTGAAGAAACTGTGAAGAAACGGTGATGAGACTCTGGCAGAGGGCTTCAGCAAGCATTTTGAGTGATGGGGACTTAAATTATTGCAGCAAGACTTGCGAGAGTTTGTCTAGTAGTGCCTTAAGATGACAAAGTATTTTTTGTGAATTTAGCTGTTAATTACAAGTCGTATCACAGAATGCATACCTTTTCTGTGTAAGAGGTGGTTTCATGTATTGACTGGAAACCAGTGGATACCACTTGGTTTGTTAACTTATTTTTGATTTATGGATATTGCACTGTGACAAGTTATGTGGCTTCAGGTATCTTACGATACCACAGTGAGTTAAACTATTTTGTTTCAGATTTTGTTGCTGAGAAATGACTGGATGTGATGACTACCCCAGTTGACTAACCATATAGCTGAATAGCTGGTGGTACTAAGCTGCTGCTTGTTCACAATTAAAGAGCAGTTCTGTGTAAGATGCAAAGGTTCAGAGCAGTTAAAGCTGAGAGGTGTACATGTAGACAAGTGCAGTTTTTACAAATTCTGGGCATTAAAAAATTCCCAAAGATGCAGGTTGTACCAGGTGATATTTACACTAGATTAATGTGAATCTGCTGCACATCATCTAGTACTTAATTTTTAATAAGTAGTGTTGGTTGTATCCACATGGAATAATACAGCTCTACAAGACTTGTGTAACAAATACACTGGATTAATTTCTTGAAATCACAGAATCGTCTAGATTGGAAAAGACCTTGAAGATCATCCAGTCCAGCCACTGACCTAACACTGACAGTTCCCAACTACACCAGATCCCTCAGCACTATGTCGACCCGACTCTTAAAGACCTCTAGGGATGGGGACTCTACCACCTCCCTGGGCAGCCCATTCCAACACCTAAAAGTGGTCTGGAGTGTTTCTTCTCAGGTGGTTTGTGAATCTCTCCTGAATGGTGCTGTTCTCATCCAACTACCTGCTTGGGAAAGAACAGGAAATGAACTGGACACTTTGAAAGTCCATGCCACAGGTCGGTGAGAGGAGACAGTAAGTCAAGCAAGATGTCCCCTCCATGCCTTTCACTGGAAAGGTGCATGCTTACTGATGCCATGAATGTAATTCCCATCTTCTCCTGTGGCCTCCAGCTTGAATGAAGGTTTTCTTATTTTCTGACAAAAGAAAGTCAGAGGTGGAAGAGAAATAATGTAAAAGTAGAGTATTGGAAGTAAACTGCAAGCTGGAAGTCTTGGATGGTCTGTCCAGACAGCAAAAGTTTTGGACCCCCTGTCTTGACCTCTGGAGGTCCCATGTTTTTGATGGTAGACTTTGAGAAGAGAGTGGGGAGAGGAAGCAATACACGGTGAAGTTTGAAGTGGCATTGATCAGGATGTACATGCCGCTGTTATGGCAGAAACTGTAGAAATAAGGTATTTCCAGGTTAGGAGTGATACAAGAGGGACAGCATAATCTCCAGTTGCAAAGTATGTAAGTGAACCTTTTCCACAAAGCTTTTTGAGATTGGAATGCAGTCTGATAGAACTCTGCCCTATACTTCAGGTATATGCAGGCACTTATTTAAAACTCTTCTTGTTAAGAGGAAATGAAGTATTGGTTTTCAGTTTGTAATCTGCTGTAATCTGAAACGGTCAGCTCCAAATTTTGTGTCATTATTGTTTCAAGCATCAGCTCATTGCTTCCCTTCAAGAAGTGAATTCCTTCCGTGTTCAGATCCTTTGGCACTATGAATTATTTAGAATTAATAGTTCTGTACCCTCATGTTGGTCTTCCTATTCCCTCCTCCCTCCTATTGCAGTCTTCCCAACTCTGTAAGACAGCTGTTCATCAAACCAGTATTACTGAGGTGCTGAGCTAATAAGCCTGCTGTAGCAGAGAAGAGGTGAGCTGAGATAAAATCCCAGATCATAGAATGCTTTGTGTTGGAAGGGACCTTAAAGATCATCTAGCTCCAACCCCCCTGCCATTGACCAGGACACCTTCCACTAGCCCAGGTTGCTCCAAGCCCCGTCCAGCCTGGCCTGGAAGACTGCCAGGGAGGGGGCAGCCACAGCTTCTCTGAGCAACCTGTGCCAGTGCCTCAGCACCCTCACAGTAAAGCATTTCTTCCTTATATCTATTCTAAATTACCCACTTTCGGTTTAAAACCATTACCCCTCATCCTATCACTACACTTCCTGATAGAGTCGCTCCCCATCTTTCCTGTAGGCCCTCTTTAAGTATTGAAAGGCTGCTGCAAGGTCTCCCCAGAGCCTTCTCTTCTCCAGGCTGAACAACCCCAACTCTCTCAGCCTGTCCTCATAAGGAAGGTGCTCCAGCCCCCTTATCTTCATGGCCCTTCTCTGGATCTGCTTCAACAGGTCCATGTCCTTATGTTGGAGGGTCCCAGATCTGGACACAATATTCCAGGTGCTCATGAGAGTGAAGTAGATGGTTCATTGTGAGCTGAAACTAACAAGCCTTTGATGTAGTGGAACTGATGCTCAGCATTCGGTTTGCACTGAGCTTTCTAGTGTGTCTGTAATACTTACCTGATCTTTTCTCTGTTATCTATAGCACCCTGTTAGCTAGGATGATAGGAAGTTGTCTATGCAGAGCTTCTGCTATTAACACTCTTCATGCTAGGAAGCTGCTGACAGTGAAATCAGTGACTTCCAAGTGTGTTGAGAGCTCTCAGCTCTTGTAAGATCATGAATAGGAGGACATTGTTCCCCAACTTAAAATACATATTTGTCCTGTGTTGTTCTGTGGTCATGTACTGTCATCATGTAAATACATAAAGCTTCAGCAAATTACTTTTTATTGTTATATGGCAACCCTGACATATGCAGCCAAGTGTGTGTCAGAAAGACAAAATATTAAGACACAAATTCTGATATAAAAAATTGAATGTTTGCCATTTGTTAGTGTTGGTATTAAACTGCCTATCAGCTGGAAACAAGGGGGGTTTTTTAAGCATTTCACAGGTGTCTTGGAATTGGGCAGAAAAAAATCAATTAAACAGTTGGAAAAAAAGTACATAGAAAAATAACATTTGATTTTTTTTTTTTTTCTATGGTACAAAAGATGTTAAGTTGCCCGAAACATGCATGTACTCAGTGAATGTGTCAGTAACTTCCAGTGAAACAGTTTTGATAGAATTGCCTTTAGCTCAATATACTACTGACCCTGGAGAGGATTGAAAAAATGTCTGTACTTGATCACTGGAGTCTGTTGCTGGCATAGAGAAGCAGGAGGAGGAAAAATGCAATTCAGTGTTCTACCTACACATTTAAGTATTAAAGTTGAAGTATTAAAGTAATTTTGTTACTCTATTTGCACATTAGTATGGAAAAGATAGTTGCCTGAAAGAACTGGGGAAATATTATTTCATTTATTGCCCTTATTTTCAAGATCTCTAAATATGTTGAGTAAGAGACTGGGCTTTCATTTTGATGTTTCATCAAGGTTTGGTTTTAGGAACGCATAATGGAATTTTCAACTGCATTACAGTTTAGCAAGCGTGTCTTTGTAAATCACTTGTGGCTCTTTCAATGGTGAGTTAACTAGCTTCTGTTTTCTCAAGGGATATTTCTAACTTTCAAGCTGGAGTACTTCCACTTTCAGCTATTTTCCTTTGGCCCGGCTTTGATTTATACAAATGCTAATTGTAGGGGCTTTGAATCTGTGTGTGTACATAGTTTCACAAGGTCATACACATTTTTAATGAACTGGCCAAAATGCTGCTGCTATGTTGTTTAAGATAAACAGATCACTATGTCTTCTAAATGTTGCTTCATTAATCAGCTCAAAAAGAGAAAAAAGAATTAACAGCAATACCTGTATAAAGCTGACTTTTACTTTAGAAAACGGAAGTTATATCTTCATTGTCTTTACAGGCATCAGAAGGTGTCACCTTCATTGGACCTGACACACATGCTATACAAGCTATGGGAGACAAGATTGAAAGCAAATTGTTAGCCAAGAATGCAAAGGTCAACACAATCCCTGGCTTTGATGGAGTAGTCAAGGTGAGAAATCATTTAATTACTGTCTGCACACGTAGGAACAGTGTCTAAATCGAAGTATGCCTATTGAGCATCTCATGCAGAATATAATTTTAACTTTTTAATCACTAAAATGTAATTAAAATTGGGGTACAGATTTGTACTAGTGAGAATGCTTTGGAGAAGAGAAAGTCCTTCATAATAAAGGATGTATTAAAGACTGTCTCTAAAAATATTTGCTTTAAATTTAAACATGAAGGCAGGTGAATGTATTAAATATCAGGTGTTGATTTTACTATCTGCACATGTCTTTTTGTTGGCAAAGATCTTGACAACCCTAAGGTAACAGCGAAGTTTGTTAACACTGTATGAAGTTTCTGTCTTCCATGATCTGTGCTGATGGTGTAGATTTTCATGTGTTTTAAAACTTGGGGTGAGGATGAGGGGAATTTGGTGTGTCCCTGTCTGAATCCACAGCTAGTGTTCTTCCTGGGGTTTTAGAAGGAATGATTTTTAACAATTTTCTAAAATTGCTTGTTTCTTTATTTTTGTAATGTGAAATAAAGTGGCTTGGTTTTGGTTTATTTTCTGCTATAGTGATTAAGTATTGGGCTCTTACAGACTTTCCTATGTCTTTGTATACTGTCTCTGTGTCCTTTAAAACCTTCATTGTATATGCCTAAAGCTTTGGTGTATTGTAAAGTGTAGACCACCTGGATTGAAATGTTTTATGCTTGACATGTGAAGTTAGATTTTTTTTTTCCTCAAATAAAATTTGAATAAAACTTTGCACAAAAAAGTTAAAAGTTTGTTTCAGCAACTCTTCTGTGAAGGGAAAGCCTTTCAGGTTTTATGTATGACAATTGATATTGACCTCTGATCATCATAAATCTTATTTACATGATGAAATAGGAAATGTCAAGGTAATTGGGAACCACTGAATATATTGATAGAATGCAGACTGTGTTTTAAGGAGCAGCATATACCAGGGCAGTGGTATTCAACACTGTCAGCTAAATTGAATTTTCAACTCTGTTAGGAGGAAAAAAACCCCAGATCCAAGTGCATTCATAGAGGGTGAATAGAGTGTAAAGGGGCTAAGCATCCACAAAATTATCTGTTCTCATGAGGATGTCTGGAGAACTTGGCTAATGAGGGAAAATGATGAAATCATGAAGTAGCTGAGGTCAAAACATGCAAGAGTTCTTCAGTGCTTGTGATGGAAATGCCTGGTAAGTGTAATGCTGGGCAGTGGGATATGCTGCAACAGGTAAAGGTGTGAAGGCTTGTTTCTCTTCTGGAGGGCTCCATATGAGTGTTAGGCTGGCGTTTGTGGCGTTGCTGAAGTCTGGCAGTGTAAGCTGAATGCCGCATTGCCTCAGGTTTGCATGTTTTAGTGGTCCTTGTGTATGTGGTTCTTTAGCGCTCAGAAGATTCAACAGCAGCCAAGCTATTGTGCATAAGATCCTCTGTTCTGTCTGATATCCTGTATATTCTTCTAGAAATCCTGAAAATAACTTTCAGAAAAACATCTAATTAGGAGATAACTTTGAACTAATCATCTAAAGCCCACAAAATTTTTTTCTCATGCAGAATCAAATGCTCAAAATGCTGGTTTTATCACTATATCAAATTAAAACTTATGTAAGGGTCTGTTACCCTGCTGATGTAAAGAAACAAACCTGGCAAAGTAGGATAGTGGTTAATGAACAGCAGTATAACCAGTGAAACTGAGCTACTTACCTGTATGTACTTGTTTGAGACCTTTAATTGCACTTTTTTGGACAATTACCTGAAGTTCCTGAAATAAAATGAAAGAACGTAAGTGATCTGAATGGCAGTTGCCCATATGCAACGATAGTTTTAACAGCAGATGAACTGGGATGTGGGATTGAGTTGACAATTCCAATCCTTAGCTGTTGAAAGGAACTATGCAGTAGTTATTTAATCCTGAAGTGTCTATGTATCAGTTTTGCATGCCTCAGCTTTACACTAGTTTTGATTATCTCAAGAGTGTTGATGATAAAGAATACAAGATTTAAAAAGAAACCTGCAGTGTACCCACCAAGTAAGAAAAAGGAGAGTCCACAGATACTGCCAGTGTTGTAGGTTCCATCAGAAAGGGGAGACGAAGTTTCTAGGATAACCAGTGTTTTCATTACCAGTTCTAGGAAGCAAAACTTGTGATAATTGATATTATCCTTGCTACTGTGTTTGTCCTCTAATCTTTTGTTCTGATGAATACCTGAGTAGTTAGGTCATACAGGATGCCTGATCTTTGGTTAGAGCTTGATGGACTATTTGTCCAATTCAGACTAAGGTAGGAAGTGTGAAGCTGTGTGACACCAGGTACAATCAGAAGAGCAACATCAGAAGAAATTGGAGACTGGATAGGATTTCTGCCATTCTGTGGGAGACCTGTTTTGGTCACAGAGTTATGAAGCTTTCAAAATCGTTGAGAGTTCTTTTTCTTGAGAAACAAAATTTTTAAGGTCCTAGGAAGGAGTTCAGTGTCTGCTTGATACTTGATTAGAGGTGGTTTCATCTTTATAGTGGAGCTAATAAAGCTGAAAGAAGACTGCATTCATGCTGTTGACAATGCCAGAAGTTAAGAAAGATCAGTTGCAGGTACTATGTGGATTAATTGTTAAAGAGAACAGAGAGTAACAACTTCTAGTGCTTCGTTATTCAACTCGGGACTGCACTGGAAATCTTTGTTACTTTATCCAGCACTTGTTAAAGAGTGCTGCAGACATGTAGGTCCTTAATGAATAAAGAGTGTTTTCTCCCTCTTACGTTGCTTAGCACTTACATGTAGTAGACATTGGAGCTGCAAAGCTTTTGTAACATCTTGGAGTAGTTGCATTCAGAAAAATTCCCAATGAATAGAAATTAAATTACAAGTTTAAGAGAAAGGAAGCCCTTCAGCAGTGTAGTTAAGCATCTGGAAGGATTGAAGAGGAAGATGCTTTGCATAACACACACAGCTAACTTCTCATACAGACAAACACTGTAAAAAAAATCAAACTGGGAATAGAAAGACATCAAGTGAGAGTGGAGAGGGTAGTTTGACAAAGAGTAACTTTCTTCTCATCCCTGGTTCAGTTTCTCTGTTTGCTTGTGCAAAGGTTGTCCAATCTACACATGTAATGAACCTGAGTCTGGTGCTGTCAGCTACAGGGCCAACAAAAGCATTCAAAGGTAATTTATTTCAAAATCTGTAACTAAAATCAATTTCCTAAAACCTGATTGGGAGAGATAGTGGTAAACAGTCTTAATCAAAAGAATTTGTTTAATCCACTTGAGCAATGGCTATACTAAGTTAGAGTTGAGAAAATGTATTGTCTGTAAATGAATAAAGAAGAACTAATGACAGGAAGGAAGTGGAGGCTGAGTTAAGAGTAGGAGATGTCATGTTAAACTGGCAAAGGAATGACAAGAGAAGAAAGATTTTTATATTGTTTCACCATGTATAGCCAGTTTGGTTTTATGGCTGGTAGAACACAGCTGGTAGACCCGGAATATTAATGTCTCTGGGTGTCTACTTAGTTTCACTAATGGCAGTAGACATGTAGAAGGTTTTCAGCAAGGCTCTGAATTTACTGTATTTAAGTTTTCAGGTATCTGTTTTGGCTGTATTCTTGTACTGGGGTATTGACATTGGTATTAAATGATCACTGTATTGCTGGAGAGGTTGTTGAAGACTAGAAATGAAGTGGAAGTTCTCCAAGCCCAGCACCCTCAGCCATGAAAGTTATTTAGTAGTTCTTCATAATTATTACAGTGTTTTACAGTTTAGGAGTCTCTTAAACAGCTTTGTCCTAGAATTCCTTTGCATCAGAGCAGCTTTGCTTTTTGTCTCCACCTGCTGGTACCTGGCAGAGAGGCATGTACATGCAATTAGGTTAGAAATTCTTAGGCTGAATGAGTATTTTATGTCTTTTGAACTTAATGAAATCAGCCATTTGTAAAAACACCATGACATAATTTTATAACACTTATGATTTTTATAAACTTGTACCATTACTTGAGCATTTTTATTTGCACAATAAAATGTGGTGCTAAAATTATTTATTTCTTTACAATCTCCAGTTTATTTTGGGAAAATGATAATGTAGCTAATGTGTTTTTTGGAAGAAACGGCAGTAAATCATTGAGGATTTTGCTTTTAAAAAATTATTCAAAATGCTTTTAGTACCAGTGTGTTTTTGTATGTTTTGCACATATGGACTTGTGTGTTATGCAGCGTTATAGCAATTCAGTTTTTTGCCCCCCTATAGCAAATGTTGTGTATCTCTATGGAGTTCTTTGCACCAAAAATCTAAAATAACTGTCCTAACTTCTTAGGAGTACTCAAACTGATGCTGTATTTGTGTAATTTGCAAGTGAAATGCATGATGCTAAAACATACCTTCTTAGGGAAAAAGCTCTAAAGACTTACCAGAGATTTCAATGTCAGTTGATTATTAATTTTTTTATTAGTTGCTCTTTAAAGTACAGCATATTTTTGTTTTCTATTTCAGAAACGCTCTTTGAAGGCTAAAGAATTTGAATATGCATTGATTTTTTTTGTATCTGAAATTTGGGTTCCAATATATTACAACTGTAAAAGAAACAGATGTTGAAAGTGTAAATTAATAACTGTGCTGGGCAGATGACTTCAGCCTGTTCAAGCCAGAACTGAGACAATTAGTGCTGCTGATACGATGCCGTTTATTGCTTAGTTGCTGTATGTGTGTATAAAAATAGTGGTAGTGAAAAGTTCCCCTATAATGATTTGCAGCTTGTCTTCCTGTGAACTGCAGTGTATCAGTTAGCCACTTGTTTGCAGGTAACTAAGTGAAAAAAAATTACCCTGTTTGCTTCCCCCCGTCTTAATTCTATTTTGCAAATATATGAGTGAATTTGCAAGAGAAAAGAAATGTAAAAGTTTCCTTCTTGACTATAATCGTGGCTCTTCATCAGTCATCACTCTTCCTGCATTTTGTTCAAGAGGCTCTAATTGTCTGCATTTGGCAGGTTTAACACTTCCTGACAGAGAGGCTATTAAGGGGAAGTATTCTCACATAACTGTCACAGGCAGGAACAAAGAACCTTCAAACTCAATGTGTGGAAACCACTAACATTCTTAAATGACCCTTTTCATGCATTTTATCCCTTTAAGCTAAAATTTGGAGGGTACAGGGTCATGGAAAGCAGCAAGGTGTAATAAAACAGTAAACCCTGATTTTTTTTTTTTTTTTTGGGGGGGGGGGAGAAGAGGTTTTTTGCTAGATTTATCTCTTGACTTAAAAACAATTGTTATTTGGAAAAATCTCATTAACAGATGTGACTGGAGTAAAAAGACTTAAAACTGATGTTGCTTTCAGGACTGCTTTGAACTTAACAAGCACCGATTTGTGGAGCAGACTAGCTAATGAAAGGAAATTAAATTTTCTGACAACTTCCCCTGCCAGCCCCCTTATTCTTCATGGGGCTGTTACTAGGTACTGAAGACTTTTAAAGAGGATTTTGTTTTATTATCGGACATAAATGAACCAGGTATGAACATTTCTTATGTATTTTTTTTTTAAAGTTCTGACCTGGGTGCTTTTAAAATGGATTGCCTTGAAAGCTTTAAAAATATCAGGTTTCATTTTAATGTTCATAAGTCAGCCCCCATAGTTTCAGACACACTTAGCAGCTGGTGGTTTCCAGACATTACTGCCTTCCATACAAATTTTTTAATGCATGTCATGGAATAGTATAAATATTAGCAAATTTGCATGAAATTTTCAAACTTAATCTATGCTACTGTATTTTAACCCTTTTTCTTTCTAGTAGTATATAATGGAAAAATACTGTTATCAGTAGAAGAAATCAGAATTAACTACTGCAGGAGAAGAGATTTGGTTATTAAAAAGCAAAGCAATTCAAGCATTTTGGTCTTTATTCTCTGGGTTTTCTAGTACTTTTTTCTCTAGCATGCTATACTAGTATGAGTCAGCTGAAGCAATAGGTGGCATCAACAAAAGGATTTTTCTAATTGTCATACGTGAGTAATGTGCGGACTCTTAAATGGAAACAATTATGTGAATCTTCTCATTTCAAATACAGTTTAAAATTATGCATTTGAGGTTTACTCTGTCTTTAGAATGAAAAATTTATAAAAGTAAAATGCTTGTGTTCTTTTTTCGTTAGACAAATATTTGTCTTTAAGGAAGTTCTGCAAGATTTTTTTCTGAACCTGAATCACTCCCAAACAATAGAGAATCTACTCCCCCTACTGACAAGAACCAGGAAAACACAAGAAATACCTGTGAGGACAGAAATAAGCTGGCAGTGGGCAAACTTTAACGATCTGATTTATGGTCCATTATTGATTGTAAACTTCTAAATTCTAGCATTAAATTCCTACAACTGCAGAAAATCATTTTGCGATCCTGGTTGTGTTTCCTGTCAGCTGATTCCTCGTTGCTTTGAGTTTCTCAGTGTACTAATGATGAGGTAGAATTTACATTCCACTTATGGTATTAATTTTACATTCCTCTGGCTGAAAAGGGTCAGAAGGTTGTAAAATCAAACATTAAATGAATCAGAGGAGACAGTAGTGCAATATATGACTGCCCTCAGGACATAGTGCAATGGCTGATGGGATTAACGTTGGGTCTCATTTCCTGCTTTTACAGGATGCAGATGAAGCTGTCAGAATTGCAAGGGAAATTGGTAAGTTTTTAAATTAGCTATGGTGGGATTTGTGTGCCTCTCAGCAGACATGGTTGACTAAATTGAATGTGTAATAAGTAATCCCTATAGAACAAATAATGTTTTAATAGTTTTTAAGTTCCCTGTTGCCTATGGGGCTGGAAGAATCTAGGCGTTAATGCCTTGTCTCTTAAACCATCACATTTTAGCTTTACAAACTGGACTTTACAGAACAAGTGTAGCCATGATTTGTGTAATGCATATGATATGCAGTAGTGAGTAGCTTGCTAAAGAAGTTATTTCAAGGTATATCTGCAGTCGGACATGATAGTCAGAAGTTAGAAATAGTACATTTCTCTTTATATGGAGGCTGACACCAGTGGTGGTATGATCTTCATCACTATGTTGGACTGTAGTTAGCTTGAATATTATCCAGAGCACCAGCCTTTCTTCTGTGCTTTCTGGAATAAAGTCACTATTTGGCTTCTGAATTTCTTACAGAATGGTGAAAAGAGCAACCAGCAAAGTGTCTGGGGCTCATTTTGATGAAGGTTAAGTGTAATATGTGTTTAATGAGTTTTGGCTTTTATTTACTAAAGCTTAATATTAGGGAAAATATTAAACCATATGCTTGAAATTACACATGTTCTTATATGCTTTCTAGAAGAAGAATCTAAAGCAATAAGATTTTTTTGGTGTGTGGGTTTTTTTTTTCCATTTTAAGAGGCAGTAGCCACAAAAAGCTATTTAGGTTCATCACAGGTACATAATTCAAAGGATGTGTCTGCATTTGAAGCTTCTCTTACTCATCTAGGTACAAATACATCTCACCTGTGTCAAAAGCTATGGCTGTGTCTTATGTGCCAAATAGAAATTGGGACTTGCACTGCTGCAGTTGACTTTTCATCAGTGTAACACCTTTCCACTTTTGAGTTTAAGTTGGGGCTTTTACCCTTCACTGGTTAACTGCTCTGAAACCCTTCAGTGTAGGCTTGGCTGGCTTTTAGGGTGACACAATTGAAGTCCGCATTTCTGTGGGTCAGACTTTATGTCCCTGTTGGGAAATGAAGTGATTACTGATCACTGTCGTGGGAGCAGAAACAAAAGGAAGAGGTTATCAACCATATTGGAACATTTGGAGGACAACTGTAAATAAAATTGGTTTTAGTCCTTAAAAAAGGCATAGTGACTTTATTTCAGTTCAGTTTCATTTCAATAGTCTTTCTTGCAGGAAATCTTTGAGAAATAAGCATAAGTATTGTTAAGGCAGTTTTGATTCATGTAAGTCAGAAGGCATTGAGTGGCTTCCTAGATATCCTTTAAAATGTATTCTTGCTTAATTTTCTTCTTTCTGGTGTTCTGTTGACTGGTTCCTGTCTTTGATATCAGTAGCACTTTGGAGGTCATTGTATCAAAGCAGTTTTAAATCTGTAAATATTAAAGTCAATTAGAGACATCTGAGTGGTGCTTTATCTAGATGGTAAACCCTTAAACCATTTTGATACAAAAAAGGTTTGTGCTATGATGCCATGCAGTGAAAGAAAAACGTCCTTTCTGGCTTTTCCCCCACTTGTGTTTCAAGCAGTTGATCAGTTTGGTTAAGCTGTCTAGTCATGACCACTGATTGGAATAAAACCCAATGATTTGTAATTTCAAAGGATCTAAAATAGTATGAAATTAAGGTCTCATGCATTTGTCCTCTTATATAAGGTACTTGATACACAGTTGAATACTTTCAGAGTATTTTTAATTTTGCTTATCCAGTCTTCCAAGAATTTAAGTAATTTTAAAAAAATAATTCTTCATGGGCCAGCACTTAAAACTCTAAACCATTGTGTAACATCCTCTTGCTGCCTGTGTGTTCTCCGGCTTATCCCTCTATGTTCTGGCTGAAGATCTTGTAATAGTGGAGCATGGCACTTCAGGGTTGAGACACTGCTTTTAGCTGTTTCAGTGCCTCTTATTTATGGATTCAAACTTTCTAAGTATCGGAGTAAAACATACCTGTTGCCCCTCTTTTGAGATGTGCTCTCCTGAGTTGTCAAGAGGTAATGTGACGGAGATACTAGGCTAAATCAGGAGCTGGAAGAAGTTCAGGCACAAATTGCTGTATAGGCTTATGTCTATAGTCTTTATTTGTCTGTGTGGTCTGTTTTTCTCTTGTGGTCCTTTCTGTGGTACTTAATCACATTGGCTCTTTTCCCATGCTACTTTTAAGTCTGTCTGTAAGATGTCCATTAAGTGCTGGCTTCTTGATTTCTGAAGCATTGATGAAAGTTTTACTCTTCAGTTTGAAAGGATTGACCAACTACTAAGTGCAGTCAGTTAAACTAAGGTAAAGTCCATACAAAGCTGAAGAGGTGAAAAACATGCTTTTGTCAAGTTTCATTTGACATGGGTTTAGTTAGTACTAGCTTTTCACTAATAGAGATGGAGAAGGATCTGGTGTTGCCACATGTAATATTGCTCAAACTGATACTGCACAATGCATTCTGTGCTCTACTTACCTGCAACCCTATAAAAATGGTTGAATGATATCTAAACCCATGGTGGCAAAGGGTGGGAATTAACAGCTGTGGGATACCAGAAGTCTGTTTACTCCTTTTTACCATTCTGATTCTCAGAATAGTAACTGCCCTGGAAACAAAGTGTTCCTAACTTAATAGTACCTATTTAACAGCAAAAGTATGCCCAATGGTCCTCAAATTTGACAGCTTTTTATCTTCTTGCCTCTAAGATCTCTTTCTACCCATCCTTCAGATGCGTTGAAAGAATGTAGAATTGTAGAACAAGAGTAGCTTTTATTCTTACATGCAATTTTAATGTCCTGTAAATTAGTATCTAATTTGAGGAAAGGGTTGAAAACCTAACATCTACTCAAATGTGCCTGCTTTGTGAGACTCTACATTGCTGTTGTCATGGGTCCTTATAAACGTCATTAGAAATTGTTTGCATGCCTCTCCCTTCCTACAACTAATCCATTCAGTCCACATGGGCATAATTAAGCAATTTCAATTGCTGCCAAATAGTGCAAAAGTGGTTAGGAGAACGATGAGTAATGCATCCTGATCCCAGAATCCTGTACCCCATATGTACGCAAAACTTTGATTCTACAAAGCCTTCCTTGCCTTAGCACACATTGGTCTGGTATTGGCCGAAGAACTGCTATTTAGCTTAATTCAGTGCCCCAGAGAGCAAGTAGTGTGTAAATATTTGAGCATATTTGAGCAAAAGTTCAAGTGCCCTTATTTTCAGTGAACTGGTTAACTTGTAGAGGTCTGTTACAAAGAATTTTTCCTTGTCAACCTAAAAAGCTGTATGTATCTTTTCTAAATAGGTCTGCCTTTGATTTTTTTAATTTTTTTTTTTTTTTAAAAACTATATTGTAGCTCTCTGGAGCCTTTAACTGCCTTGCATACAAGTGTGATTGATCTGTAATCAGTATACATGAAAGGTGAGGGTGGGGTGGAGTTGGGGGAAGCAGAGTGGTCCTACACTTGGTGACTGATACCAGTAACCTGTGTATCCTGCCTGATAATTTAACCATGTGAGTTGTGATATATGAACTTTTATCTTCTGTAGCATATAAAGACCCACTAAGGCTCACTGCCAACATGCCTATTTTGCTGTTGAAATGAAAGAACAGTAAATTAGGACTAGATTCTGCTTACAGAATTAAAATCAGCAAGCCATTCAAGAGACTGGCTTTGTCTGAAATTGTTAGCATAATTGATGATGATTTTTTTCAAGTACTTGTACCACTGAATAAGATAGATTAGGTGATGGAAATTGCCATAGTGAGTTTGCCACAATAAGGCTTAAAACAATGCTTATTTCAGAATCAGACTTGCAGCCTCTTGAGTTGGAGAGCATCTCCAGCTGGCGATAGTGTTGCCAGAGATGTAAGTTTGCTACTATTACTGGGTTAAATCTCATTTCTTGCATGAAAATCTTACAAGATGTGCTCTTTGCTTTATTTCCAGGTAGCCAGTGACTTGTCTAGGAACCTGGCAGTTGCCAGGGGATCTGGAAAAACATCTACAGCATAGATACAAAGTACAAGTATAGTTGTACTTGTGTAGATATTGCATATACTGCATTTCATGAAAATGAGTTGAACTTCATGGTTTGCTGCATGCAATGTAGAGTTATTTTGCACATGCCCTTTTACCTCTGGGATTGTAGAGGCCTTGAAAATACTTAGTATAGTTCTGGATCGAGCCCAATGTTACTCTGACTTATCCCATACCCCTCTGTGGGCAGCATCATATACTTCATGGGAAAACAAAGTAAAGCTTATTGCATGGCTCTGTTTGGTCTTACCCTTATACCTAGTAACTAGAGATTACTTTAGACTATAAAGCAAGATGATTTATAGCCTTCTGATCATCCCTGCCTATAGGAACTTGATTTGTGTTCTACGTATGCTTGTCCATTACCTTTCTACAGCTTTCAGCCACACGAATGCTCTGTAGCATGGGGTTTCACAGTCTAATAACATGTTGGAAACTTTTACTCATTTTTACTGTTTCTTTGTTAATGTTCTCTTTCCTGCCTTCCAATCAACACTACTCTGTTTCTTACGATTGTGTCGTGCCTCTTTCTTTTTTATGTCCACTTTAGTCTTTTTAAGCAAAAGGTTTTCCAGATCTTGCTGGTTTTAATTAGCCTCTCCTGAACCTTCTTTAAGTTAAATGACTTTGGAGAGAAGGTGGATGTACTGTATCGCTGTCACTTGACAGAGCAAGAGTAGATCTACATTCCAGAAAGAAACTGTAAACATTAGTTACACATATGATAGCAGACTTGACAATTTCTACTGGGAACCATATTCAAATGTCCCTTTCTTTCCCCAGATCAAAGGCTTTTATAGAATGTATCTTCAGTTTGCAAGGACTGATGGACGACTCTTGCCAGACAGTATCAGCTGGTCTGATACGTGGCTTAATGTTATGATTTTCATTAAACATACTGGAGACCAAGGCTTGAAGAATTTTCCACCGTCCTAGAAACATCAAAAACTTTCTAATCCGATCCTTAATTTTCAATTGGCAGTACATTAATGTGGGCAAAAAATTAGGCATGCTAATATGAATAAGAAATTGTTTTAGGAAGTTGCTTTGAATTAAAATACTGTACTACAAGATAAACAATCATTACTAAACCAGCTTTTAAATGGCATACTCTGTTACTGTACTTTTCTAGCTTCTTGAAAACTAATGTCAGAACAAGATACCTTAATATGGGGTAGGAGAGTACAATATTACCAGTTATACACAATGCTTTCAGATTTATGCTGCTCATTTTTTCTTACTACTTGTCAGTTTGGGGGAATTTTTTTTTTATTGTAAAAAAAAAAGTTGTAATAATCTGTTTTCTGTGATACTTACTATTAAATAATATCTGAGCAGCACAGCTTGAGGTGCTCTGTTATTTAAAATGTACTGCACCAGAAGTGTTGATAAAATACAGGTTTGCTTACTAAATCTCTTGACGAGTGGTTTATGAAGATCTGCTTATTTTCACAATTTTTTGAAAAATTTTGTCACAGCTATAGCTTATTTCAGCAGTAACAGAGGAACAAAATTTTGTTCTTAAAGAAATGTGAGCTTAAAAAGGTCAAATGCCTTTATTCATAAATCACTTTGTTACTTAGGAATAATTCATTCAGTGCTTTTTTGGTATAAATGAAATGGAGAAGACAACCTTCTTGGCTTAAGAAATTATTGCATTGACAGCTAAGTCTTGAAAAGAAAAATTTCTCCTCTCCCTCCAAACAAAGTGTTCTAATAAACGAAGTTATTGTCTACTGGCATTATTGGACATGTGGTCAGTTGTCATGTTCCTCTGACCAACTGAACAAAGTTTGAACTTCTGTCTAATTGTTCCCCGCTGTTAGGCTACCCTGTCATGATCAAGGCCTCAGCAGGTGGTGGTGGGAAAGGCATGAGAATCGCTTGGGATGATGAAGAGACCAGGTGAGATGCTGTCCAAAAGCTTGCCTTGATGAATGCTGCAGTTACCAAAGTCCCATTAAGCCACTGTGAGCTGACAGTTGAGCAGATATGAAATGTTAGACAGAGAAATTGGATATTATTTGGTTTTCTCCCTTTTGTATAGTGAGTGGTATACTTTGGGAGTTTGCATGCGCCTGTTAAAAAATTAATTTCTGCATAAACCTTACAAAATATGGTCCATTAATTTGAGTAAAAAACTGACACAACTGTCTTTAGTCAAATGATAGACTGTAAATCTAGACTGTAAAGAACATTTTGCTGTATTTCCTTTCAGAATGCTGATGTATTAATTGTCTGTGTGTTAGGTAGAATATTTATTGGCCCTGATTCTCAAACATTAATGCATGCCATTAGTTCTGTTAAAGTTGATGAGAATGTTTATTCATGTGTGGAAACACATACTGTGTTTCCAGAATGTGCTCTAATAAATTGCATACTTCTGTGTTTAAAATATTTGTCTCAGCAAACTATTGTGCTTTTGCCGGTTTGAAACAATGTTTGTTTAAACGCACAGACATTTTCATGTCTCTTAATGGTTGTTCGAATCCTAAACACTTCACAATGCTTTGTTACTGACTCAAAGTTTTACAATTCGTTCTCCGCTGATACTCTAGCAGCGAGGAGCCTGGTTTCAGTCCCATGTGCCACAAATGTTATAGAAAAATGTGGTTCTGGATTTTTCAAAGACTTGTTACAAAAAGCCTGGTTTATCCAAAATTAGATAACCTTCTAAATGTTTTCCTTTCCACTTGGAGAGAGTAGCAGTACATATGCTGGAATCAACTCAAAGTATAACTCAGATTTTTGTTAAATTTAGTTACCTGCATGATTTCCCTGTCATATTCTTGTTTCCTATTACATTTTTGTTTGTCAAAACCTAAAATCTGGAAAAAAGAAAAATTAATGGCTAGCAGTTAAGTTTCAGATTTAAAGAAAATATGGGTTTTTTTTGTACCTTGCTACCTCTAGCCCATTTATATTCAAATCTAAATAGGAAAATAAGGTTTTGTGCATTGGAATGAAGAGCTAGAATAACCTGCTTTCTTACAAGGATGCTTTGTTCCCACTGCTTTAGAATCCAAAATTACTGCCTTGATCTTGTTCAGGCAGCAATTGCATCTGTTGAACTTGAAAGGAAAGCATTCATTTCTTGTTTTACTCAGAAAGGAGCAAAGGAGCTCGATTAAAGTAACTGTTTAAAAATCAAAAACTAGATCTAAAATCAGGGTTGCTAATTTGTTTTGGAGAAAAGTTGTGTTTAACTGTTTAGAAAATTACCTGATAGAGCTGATTGGTATCAACGAAAACTTGCTAGGGATATTCTTTTTTGTTCATTTGCATACAAAATTAATTTAGTGATAGTACTTTGGTGCAGTGATGTTTAATTATAATAATTTGAGATGCTTGCCTTGTTTATGGAAAGCCTTTGAAGTACCATTCAGCTCTTTATTATTTGCTAGTAGTGTCCTTATAATAATCCTTTGGTTGGTTATGCAAGCCTTGTCTTTACAGTGTAATTTTACAGAGTGATATCTATAAGGTGCTAAGAGAAAGAATACCTCGACTGAGCCACAGATCAACACTAGTTACTGATCCTATATCAAGGAGAAATGCTTATTTTAACATTTATGGATATGCAGTAATGAACACAAAATTAAGTTGGCAAAATACTTGTTGCAGGAAGATAAAAGTGAGATTAAGAGAACTGAAGAAAGAAATAGATTTACTTCGCGTTTACATATGAAGTAGAGCATTTGGATTTCTCTTATAGTCTGTCTTGAAGAAATATCTATGAGGTTGTAAAATATTTGTTGTACATATCCGTTATTTGTGTTACGGAGCTGAGATTGTTCCTTTTTATGTGTCTGAAGAACATCTCAGGTGACTCAACTTGTTACTGACAAAACAATGTATCTGATAATTTTGATATCACATAAAAAGTTGTTGACCTCATCTATTGTCTTGCTGCATCCACATCCATGTAAAGCTGAAAATAAACTAATTTTGAGCTATTGGCAGACTCTGACATGCAAGTATCTGAATGTCCTTTTGTATTTCAGAGTTCGTAAATGTAAGAGGAGTGTGAAGAATTGTTGATAATATTTTGATTTGTAAACTTGCTTTGGCTTCGTCATGTGGGATTAATTCCAAATGTATTAAAAAAAAAAGACCTTATATAAACGAATTGTGTTTGAAACATACTTTTGGATTTTCAGGATAGTTGAAAATTTTTTTGGTCTCAATTGCAATGCAAACTATTAAAAGAAGGCTTAAATGTATTGTGTGGTGTCATATGGAAATAGCCACTGGAAATGGGAAAGACGTGTCTGAACAATGTAATTGCTACTGTTGCAGAATTACTTGCTGTGGTAACTTACTGGTGCTTCATCTTTCACATCTCCTAAATATCCTCAATGATGAAAATTTTGTTAGATCCTCTAAATATTATGATATTATTCCTGCTATAGTTAAGACTTCTGTAACTTCCAGCTACTATTTCTAACTAGATATACTAGAATAGTTTTACTGCTGTTAGAATTTTTTTTTAAATTGAAATAGCTCTTCATGTGCATGTGACTGTGAAAGGCTGCCATGTTGCCCCCTTGCTTTTTATCTGGGTAGGGCTGTTAAATTTCTTCAGATATGAGTCCCTCCTAAATCTCACTGCTATTGCTTTTTTCCAAATTTTGGTCAAGTTCTAGTGTGGATTTTTGTGTAGAGTTCAACCCACTAACCCCCATCAGAAATGAAAATAACCTTATCTTCACTCTAATGTAATCCCAGTCAGTTGTCTTGATTTGGATAAGTAGAATTTAGGATGCCCTTTCTTCATGTAAGAGGTACTTGAAATTATCCTGAAAATGAAGATTTCTGAAAAGCAGTTTACAGGGTTGTAGGTTTTTCAAAACCTGAGAAAGTTTTGTACATATCTAAGAATATTTCTACCTTAGTGTAGTTGATCATCCCAGCTCTGGTCTTGTATATGAAGAGCCTCTGTGCTTGTGTCCCAGAGAGCCTGATCTGAAAGTGCTTTCCAAATATAGGCAATGTGAAGTTCGTTATGAAGTAGAACAGAACATGACTAGGGTAGGTATCTGAATATCTAAAAATTTTCTATATCATTTTTTCTTTGACTGTGGAGAAACTGAAGGCTCTCTTGCTTTCAGTATGCTTGTAACAAATAACTAAGTTTTTAGGGTTCATGGCTTCAAATGATCTGCTGGCAACTCTGAAAAGGAATCAACTTGAGAACCCTATCCTCTCCAAAGAACAGATATAAATTTTCTGGCAGAGATTGTGATGGATCTTTGCCCACAAAGATACTTATTGGCATGTACATTCAGCATCAGAGGTCCTGGTACAGGAACCTACTGACTTTTGTTTTAAACTCTGTGGATTTGCAGATAAAAATTAGTTTCTCTAGTAGTTTCAGATGCAAATTAACGAAAGTTTTCAACCAAGGGAGCTTCTGGCAACAGTTTAGTGAGATGAAAGATTTTTGCCTTTTAACTTACAGTAAAAGGAAGATTTAAATTGTCCCGTTACTTAAATTCTTTCTTGGTGCTTATGCCAATTTTATGAACTTAAGTCAAACATCTGCTCTCAAATTCCAAGAACCCCTTATAATTTCTCTTCTGTGGTCCTATGGTACCATGCTGTGTTTATTTCCACTGTTCCACAGTTGTTGCTCTTCATTGGGTTGGTCCAAAAGAAGACCTTCTGTGGGAGAACTACTAGCAAATTTGTTTTTGTAGTCTGCAATCATTTTCCCACCTTCCTTTAGAAACATCTGTTGGTGTTATTTTTTCCCTGATGTTGTAATCTTCCAGTGGCTCTGAAGGAATGAGCAGTGGAACTGGAAGAAGTTAAAGTGGAATAATATGTAACAAACCATTTTGAATCCCCCATCTCCCAAGGCAAAGGAAATACAAAGTGTGTAGCATGAGAGGACAATGCTTTAGAAAACTGAAGAGCATTCCTTATTACAAGCCTTTACATTGAGTTTTATTACCTTCCTAAAGTAGTGCATTTGGCCTTCAGACTATTCTGCAAAAATGGGAGTGTGGGTTTGGCATTCTTGGTCTGTCCTGCACAGGTATGTCCTGTAATAGTGTTCAGCTGAGGGAAAGGAGTCAGTTGGATGAATGAACAGTATTTCCTAAAATACTTTTTTAAAAATTCAGATATTCATGTCAGCTATATTTGTAAATGTATGTAAAATGCTGTGACTAGATCATTTCAGTTTTTTAAAATTTGGAGTCAAACTGAAGCAATGGATATTGGGTTTGTGTTTAAAATCAAACAACATTTGAGTATTTATTGGTTACTTAACTTACCAGTCATAGTTTTAGAGGGAATCTACTGTACTAATAGTTATCAAACATCTGTTTCTAACTAGATGGCCTTTCTGATTCTGGCCTTGACAAGAAAAGACTTTTTCCTTTACTATTTCCTGATACTGGAAACTGAAATATTACATAATGACTGCAGTTAGTGTCTGGCTGCCTCCAAAGAAAGTGGTTGTTTTAATTAAAGCATCAATGCTGATCTCGGAGCTGGAGGCAGAAAGTTGGCAAGGGCCGTCTCACTTCGGAAAACCACAAGAAAGATTGTGGCAAGATCAATAAATACTTTTGTACAACTTACACTACAGTGTGAATGAATGTACTGTAGGGAGAGAGGGGAACCTTTTAAAGACATCCTGTTCTCCCCCTTATAGAATCATGCATGTTTAAAGGGACCTAGGGACATCATTTCATCCAGCTTCATCCTTGGAATAGGATCAGCACTCAATTTGAAGCTGCTTGCTTAGAGCTTTACCCAGTTGCGTCTTGCTTTAAGATTCCTCAGCCTCTATAAACAGCCTTTCCTGTTTCTCAGTTCTTTCCAGTAATTTTCTTTTTTAAACTGACATCCAGTTGGAAAACTCCCCACTTCAGTTTATGGCCACAGTCTCATTTTTCTGCTGTGCAGTGCAATAAGGAGCTTGGCTCCATTGTCTTAGTAAACTCCTCTTTAAGTACTGGAAGGCTGCTATTAGATGTCCACTAAAGCCTTGTTGTCTTTCAGGTTCAACAAGCCTAGCTGTGTTGATCTTGGTGTGCTCTGACTATCTTTCTTGAGTTTTCAAAGTTGGGTGCAATGTTTGTCTTCCTCCAGTCATCAGGAGTCTTTCCTGACCTCCAAAGCCTTTCAGAGATGACAGAGCAGTCTCGCAATGACATAGGCTACCTCTCAGCATCCCATCTGGTCTTACTGACTTGTCTGGGTTGATTTCTCAAGAGATCCTTGATTCCATCTTCTTCTGCTACTGGTAGTTCCTCTTCTTTAGCCTATCTAATGTCTGTGGTGAGAAGTTGTCCCCAACATCCATCAGAAACTTCCTAGATTGCTTGTGGTCATCTGTGTTGCTTTTCCAACAGGTGTTGGGGAGGTTAGTTTCCTGTTTTAAAACAACAGACCAAGCCTCCAAACAACTAACAAACCAGAAAACCACCCCTCCCCTTCCCAAACAACCCCCAGCCCAGAAAACCCAAAACAAACCCGCACAAACACTCAGTATCTTGGAGATTTTGAGTTGTTTAAAGAAGAATTTTGTCCACTTTGTCAACTTGAGTGGATGAACTGTTAATACATTTTCACTGCAGTATTACCCTTACTGGACTCTTGTTCCACACCTTCCAGCTCTTACCCTATTGCCTTTTCCTAAGAAGAGATCCATGATTGATCTGCCCTTTCATAAAAAGGGCAAGCCTGTCCTACCACTTGTCTTAAAGATTGGGTAGCCATTCATTGCACTGCTCTACTTGTGTGTCCTGTCCCACCATGTCAGCTCTTCTAAGGGTGTTGCAGTTCTGTGTTTGCATGCAGGCTCCAGTTCCTGTTTGTTTCCTTGGCCACATGCCTTTATGTACAGCTGCTTGAGATGGATCTCTTGTGGCTGGGGTTTCTTGGGGGGGGATTTGTTTTGTTCCCCCTGCCCCCTATGCCTACAGGCTTTGACTAGTGTGGACCTTCTACCAGCATGACCCATGCTGTCCATGAGGAGAGGCAGTGGTGTTCACTGTCTGCCTTAGGTATGGGCTGTGGTGGCCTTTCAGCCCCTCTGCTCCAAGCCCAACTTGTGTCAAGGCATTTGATGTGTGATGGGCGCTCCTGCAGCTGGGGCGGTGAAGTCACTGTGGGGCCATGCTATTAGCGCTCCAGCTTATGAGCTCCATGGCAGTGTGTGTCTCCAGGTTTGCTGACCTGGGGTGTGAGTCATCCTCACAGCAGGCACCTGTGGGCCCCTTTTCATCATGAACTAGTCTATCAGTCTATGAGCTGGGAAACAACTAGAAGCTGATGAAAGCGCCTAAAAGCAGCGAATCTGTATATAGGCACACCCCCCCCCCCCCCCCCAACTGCCACTAAAGTTACTGAGAACCTAAGAAAAAACTAACTGAACAGAAAATCTTACCTGAATAAATAACTTGCAACCAAAATGCCAGCCCCTCCCAGCCACAAACCCTGCTGTCAGAATTACCCCTACCACCAACTCTTCCTTATGAGAAACTACAAAAAGTATCTCCTGACGAAGCCTCTCTTAGCTGCTTCTGGTTGCTGTCCTCCTTGCATATTAGCTTAGTTCATGGTCCCTGTAGTGTGGTGGTCCAATGCTGTCCAATGGACAGTTAGACAATAATTGTCCTCCACACTCGTTGCCCCTTGGTCTAGTGCACGTGATTGGCACTGTAAAACTGTGATGGTGGCTGTGTTAATAGATGGTTAGTGACTTGAATGTGGGTGTGTGCAGAGCCCCTGCTCAGGAATCTTCTGACCAGTGTGCCTCTACTTTGAGTCATAGTGTAGGGGTATCAGTGATGCCCTTTGTATAGATGAGGTGCATCAGCCTGAATGATTGTGTCTTGTTAAACATCAGGGCTTGATTAGGCTGCAGACAGCATGTTGCTTGTATGGTAAACTGTACCTGGGCCTAGACAGGGGCAGTAAGCTCAGTTTTCTCTGTCCCAAATTCCCCTGGACTTCTCTTTGGGGGTTAGTGTGGATGGGAAAGTTTTGGGCTTGGTTGCACATACCAGCACAGTTGTGCTGCATGGGGAGCATCTTCCTTACAGTGAGGCTCTATAGGGCTGTTGCTTGGTGAAAGGCTAATACACATTCCCTTCTAGCCTAAAAAACTGCCTTTATTTTTTTTTTTTTTAAATATAAAAAGACTGACCCATTTCCCTTTGGTTAGTATGATCTCTTTAAGGAAGGTGAAGTGTATTTATGGTAATTTTTATCACTGAACAAATGCAATTGCACAGTTTTGTAAGATACAAACAAGGTCAGAGTACCTGACCGAGATAGTGATTCCTGTTACATATAATTTAAAAAGATTTACAGATATATGGATTAGATAATTAAGCACCTAACTTTTTTTTTTTTTAACAAGCATTGCAGTTTAGATTTCTAATTAGCACATACTTTAATGAAGGAAAAATAGTCAATTGTGCATAAAACTGTATGATAAAATGTTTACAAAAGGAAACAAAGCCTTTGATATAGGAGTTAAAATAGCTCTAAATCTTTCCGTAAGAAACACTGTGTATGGCTGTTAGTTACCTCACTTTGTTTTTTTGTACAGATCAGGTACTGTACAGAATCACAAATTTTGATATCCCTTTTCCTCTTTATTAAGTAATTCAATATACTGAAGTTAAATATGAATTTAGGAAAGGTTATACACTGAGTATAATCTCTCACTTAATAGCATATTATTCTACAATCTTGAAAAAAGGTGAAGAAACACCTTAAACTATACACGTATCTATACTGTAAATATACCCATCTCATAGTTTTATTGGCTAGGTTTAGTTTGTGGAATTGAGCTAAATACAAGAGCCGGAAAACATGAAAGCTTCAACTAATTTGTGCTGTAGTTCTTATTCTGGGCACGTTTTAAGTATCAGGGCTGCTGCATCTCAGTAGTCAATCCCACAGAAATTTACCCCAATCTTTCCATATGCGTCAACATATGTGGGACTGATATGGCAGGTAAAGAGCCTGTAGAAAACTTCTGTGGAGCCCTTGGGTCCCTGCATGATGATACATTTAACCCTGAGAAAGCTGTACATGAAGTTTGTCAGCAGTTATGCCCCATAGAAGTAATTTTCCTGCCATGAAAAATAAAGTCAATAGATAAAGTATCTTACAACCTTTATTTGTTTGAATAATTACATATGTAAAAGAGGAAACAGGGAAGTACACAGGATGTGCAGTATAATGCTCAATTATACTTTAATGCAGGGAAAAAATAGTACAGCTGGTATGCTCTATAAAGTATTGCATCTTCATGTTATGTGTTCAGTGCTTGAATTTACAAGGTCTGTAATATTATATCTGCAGTTCTTTCATCTAATTAATGTGCAACTAACTTATACTATTCTTGAGTATTAAGGGGACTGCATACCTTAAACAGTGATAAGCTTTACCTTCTATATAACAAGTACTTGGTAATTAATGGTTTTAAAAATTTGATTGCTTCATTAATTTTGCAGAAGAAAATGCCAACAAAGAAAAATAATACAAATAATTGTTGTAAATGTTCAGACTTTTTAAACAGTGAAATTCCTTGTGCCTTGAGGACATAATTTTTTCATCTTTATAAGAAAAAAAGAAAAGGATAAAGACTTGAGTGCAAATGGTAAAACTTGACTTTTGGATGTGTGTGTTGCCAGATGACTGGAATGAACAAGTGTTCTTTCTCCTTGTGTACCTCAGAACTTAACTTTTAAAATACAGTTCTTTTTTGTTGTTGTTTTCATTATTTAAGGGAAGGTTTTAGGTTTTCATCTCAAGAAGCTGCTTCAAGTTTTGGTGATGATCGTTTACTGATAGAAAAATTCATTGATAACCCTCGTCACATAGAAATCCAGGTTGGTGGTATTATTATTACTCCTACTGTTACTGTTTGTCTATTTAATAAGATTCGGACTAATAAATTAAATCAAAGTTCAAAACGTTTCAAACACTCTGCTAAAAAAGGCCTATGAGTCTTGTGCTTTCCTGTGTCTTGGGCCATTGCTCAAAACTGCATGGCTGTCGTGCACAATACAGCCTTCCTGTTTTTACTCTCTAGCCTTTCTTTAGCAGGAAGACAATGAACCGTGTTCAATTCTTTGGGGGGAGGGGGGGTGGGGGGAAAGGTTGTAGGCATCTGTCTTGAGGGCTGGAGCTTGAACTCTGGATCCTGATTGCAGTGCTTGAGTGCAGCAGAGGATGTAGGAGTTCGTGGTTTTCTTGCAGGCTCTAGGTGGTTTTGTCACTGTTTTGGATTCTGTTCTGAAGTATCTAATGCTCCCTGGGAACTCAGAAGGATTTGTGTCCCATTTGGGGCAGTTTGTGGTTCAAAATCAGGTGTATTCTCCTTAACTTCTGGATAGTGACCATTTATATCTTTCATTGGATCTAGTGCTAAGCCAGATGTGCTGATGCAGAGCAAGACTCATTTGTTTCAGACAGACTCTTAACAAAATTATGTTTTTAAATTTGTGATGTGTTTGATCTTATGCAGGCAGTTAAATTGGGTTTGTCAATAGCCTTGAAATAATCTTTTATGATCAGAGATCTATATGGAGTATGTTCATTTTCTCAAAAAAAGAGTGTCATTTATTTTTGTCCAAAATACAAACTCTTTCTAAGTTGTTGCATGTTTTCTTTTATGGTGAGAGCCTGAAGTATTTTGATAGTAGCTTAATAACTGAATGAAACAACAACAGTACGTTTGGTAGTGTGGAATGATTTGTAAGAGAGAAATACTTAACATTTTTTCTCTGCCGGATATGTGCACACAACCTGATACTTCCTATGTTTGTATTTATTTTATGTGCACAGACTAACTTATTGCATATGTGAAATGAACAAACAGTCTGTAAAAATGAAATTTAAACCCCAACATCTTCTCTTTTGAAGGGTCGCAAAAAGGTATTTAGCAAAGGTTTAGTTTCAGCATTAATCTTAGGTTACAAAAGAGGTCAGATTGCTTGAACATCTTCCTATATTCTCTTGCCATGGTTAATAATTTTTGGCTACCTATGTCTTTGTTTCTTTCTCTTTTTTTATGCAAATCAGTATACCTTAAAGATCTATTCCTTTCAGTGCTTGCAGGTTTGTGAGCTTCAGCAGGTTCCTACTGACTGACTAAATTTAGATGAGATTGATCAGTCCATACTTTCACGAGTTAGGGGCAGTTTTTACATTGTCTTGATTCCTTTAGGTTTAAAAAAAAGTTACCTCAAAAAAATTAGGCAGTACTGTATTTAAGAACAGTCAATTTCACCTAGATTAAACAAAATAGCTTTTCTATTAATAATTCATAGTTTTATTTCTAATAAGTGTATAGTGAACGTTGTTTTCCTTACACAAACACTTTGATGATACCTTTTAACAATAGCATATCACTTTAACTTCATGTTCTAATCAGCTTTAGGACGTTGACCTTGGTTCATTTTCAGACTGTTAAATATACAAACAATTTGAGACCAGATGCCAAATATTTATTAATTTAGCAGTAACTTTTAAATAGAACTTTTTTCCAACATTCTCATATATCTCCAAAGCATTGGTACTTAAAATTGTTATATAAGGGGTTTCCTGTGTCTAGCTATAAAACAATCACTTTGTAAAACATGAGAAAAGACTAAAACAATTGACAGGAAAATAGAGTCCAAATAGACTTTATGCTTGAACTGATTTGAAGCCTTGTTCTCCTGAAATGTCTTATATAAAGGACCTGAGTCTAAAGTAAGAGTACATGGAATGTCTAACTATTGCTTGGCTAAATAGCAATTTTACAGCTGGAAGTAGAATTTAGCTGAATCTTGTGAGAGAGGTTGCAATACATTAATTATTTTGGAATCTAGATGTATATAGCACATACTAATATCACAGTCATCTAATCCCACAAAACAGGATATTTTCTTTGAGGAATATTTAGATATTTAGAAAAAAGCTGTAGCTGTGACATGCATTTTTAGTGAGATGTGTATTGGAATCTCACATCATTTCAGAGATGATGATTTCAATATTCTGTAAATGTTTTCTGAAATATAATTGTTTTATGAAGTAAGTATCTTCTTTAGTTTCCGATAATGAAAACTTTGGACTCAAAATGAATGTAAAAACCTAACGCTAGATGTTGTTTGGCTTATTCAGTTTATAATTATGTTTTCATGGTAAATATTCATGTGTATCTCTTCAAGCCATATTAACTGATAATGGAAAAATATTCAGGTAGCAGAAATTAAGTAGGATACAAGAAATGTCCTGAAGTGAAAGAAAATATTTCCTAGTTGGCTTGAAAAATATTTTATTATCCCTTTCAGGAAAATACAGTGAGAGAGGAGAGAGAAGCACAGGAACTCATTTTTATTGAAATATCCCAGGACTTTTTGGTTTGTTTATTTTGGTGAGGCCAAATTCTGTGGAAGGTTGTAGGCTTTCTAACAGTGAAACAGAAGTGCTCACAAGGAATCATTCTACTTACAAGACGGTGATTTTTCTATCAAGTACTGTGCTGTGCCCTAGAGGTACTGTTTTAAGATTAAAAATACCCCCTAAATATATTTTGTCCTCCCAAATGAGTTTCTAAAGAGCTCTGTGATGTTTAGTCCTGGATTGGATGAGTTAGGACTCGGATAGAAGTTGCTTTAGATGCTGCTGGGGTTTTTTTTGGCTTTGTACTGAGCTGCCTGTTACAGAATCTAGCAGTTGGCTGAAGTACCTGTGTGCTGCTGCTGCTAAACCTCCCCCTGGGCAGAGAATAACGTTCTGGGACAAGCTCTAGCTTAGGAACAACCATAGTCATCAATCTTGTAGAACTCTTTGGAGTGGATTTTTCCCCTAGAAAGCACCATAAATTTATGGGAGTGCAACAGAATTTCTGGGGAAAAGGTAAGTCTGATCCTATAGGGTGCTGAGCACTCTGGGTCTCGTGCTGCACAGTGCATGCGAGTTGTCTTCATGAGATCAGTGCCTCGTTTTCAGTCACATCTACTCAGATTATTCACGCATCAGCAAACATTGGTGTCATTGATGCAAGAATTCATCTTGCTTAGTGCCATACTCTCTCTGTAGTACTAAAAGGAATAATAAATAATACAGATTCGTTGTCACAAATGTGAGTAGATATGGTTGAATTCACGCAGTTTGAGGAAGATTGTCTCCTTTTTTTATCTTGTCTGTTTTCAGTGTAAAACTGCACTATTAAAGAATGAAGCATGAATATTGGCACAGGTTCCTGCAGATCAGAGCAGGAAGATGGAAAAAAATGGATTAGAGGGAAAATTTTATAAGGAAGAAAGGGAGCAGATGTGGTCTGCAATGAAAGAAATTATTCCAAGAATAAATGTAGAATATAACAATGTATTGTTTATCTTGTAAGATTGGAAGACGTCTGCTTGAATCTTCAAATCTACTAACCTGCTATTGGAAATGGTTTCACTGTACAGTTGATTTCGTAAAGGGATAGAGTTCCTTGTCTTACTTTTCTTTCCAGTTTGAAGTTGCAGAATCAGTTGAGAGTTCTCTTACACTGGACTTGGTTTCTTTTCAGTATGTAATTTAGGCAGTTGGATTTACATGCTTGACTGTTAATTTCCATTGAAAGAAGTGAGAACGTAGCAAATTTTATTCTTAATAAAAGATTGCAAAGTTTCTGAAGACTTCTTTATTAAAGAGAGAGTGCTGTGGTTCTCCCACTGAGAAAGCTCTGTTAAGCATTGTTTCTGAAAACTATGGTGTGTAATTCAGGAGCAAAGTTTTGGCATCCTTTGAGATGTTTCTCTTCTTCATTGACACAAGATATTGCTTAACAATATGCTTGTGAGTAATTTAATTATGCAATACAATTTTAAATGCCTGAAAACATAGTTTTAATCTTATTTCAGTCTTTTGATTTCTGAACTTTTGGGGGTTTCTCACAAATTTTGGAATGAGTGGATTTTTGCCATGTGTAGACTCTCTATAGAGTCTTTAAAAATAATCCTGTTCAGAATTTGAAGGAGCATTCAATTAGTATTTCATATACAATTAATTTTCTACACTAGCATTTTTTCCAGCCTTTATTTCTAAATTGGAAAGAAATTATTTTTAAATTAAACTAACTCAATGATACATACTAGTATAATGTGTAAAGGCCATATACGTACATCTGTTTGTTAATGGCAGCATGTTATTGTTTCAGGTTTTGGCAGATAAACATGGTAATGCCTTGTGGTTGAATGAAAGAGAGTGCTCCATTCAAAGGAGAAACCAAAAAGTTGTGGAGGAAGCCCCAAGGTATGTATACTAGACTCTTGATGCAGCTTCAGTTATTGAAAGAACTTTTGGAAAAAATGCTGGTTTTATTTACTGTACAAGTGCATGCAAATTTTATTCTGTTAAAACCTACAAAAATGTTTAAGTTATAGTCATTTAACTATAATGCAATTTTGATGTTGTACTTGGGGATGTTCTGATTTTGCTTCGTGATGTCTTTCTGTAAGAAGAAAACAGGTGCTGTGCTGTTTCATTTTTTTCATGATTTTGTATAAAATTGATATAAATTTTTACCAATCAAATATATGTGGTATATGAGATGGCTTTCTTAATGTATCTGAGATTTATTTTTCCTTTTTCTTTGCCATGCAGCTTTTGGAGTTAAGAACAAAATAAAGTATGGAATAAGTATTCATTTTACTACAGATACAGATATTTGACTATGTTACAGTAATTGTGGGAAGGCCAGATAATACTGTTTACTTCTATTTAAAATAGCACATGGAGTACTAAATACTCTGTGTCACTTCTAGTACCAACTATAGATGTAGGTGTCCAGTAACTCAAAGGTACTAAATGATCTTAATTCCACTGATTTCAAATGGAGATGAAATACATTGCTGCTGTGCAAGGTATGGTCTTGCTGTTTTCTGTTGCATTTTATTTATTGGAGAAAATATGTAGAAAAAAGGACATAAAGAAGTTCTGGATTCAGCAAATCAGACAGAGGTGTATCACTAGCCATGGGAATTCCCAGTGTAATGTGTTCACCAGCTGGGATGGGTTTTCCATTATTTTGTAGCACAGACCTATGTGATGCAGCAGTTTAGGATGTGAGGAAAAAGCACATAATTCAAGTGATGTTTATTTATAGGCAGCATATAAATTAATGTTGGATCATAATCATGGGACTGGCACTGTTTACAACCTAGATTTTAAATTTAAAAATAAAGTTTAAATCTAAGGATACACATCCACTAGTAAATGCTTAAATACCTGTGTTGCTTCCTGTAGTGCTTGCAGATTTCTTAGAAGCCTTATGCCTAAAGATTTTACTATGTTTTTGTTTGTGAAATGTGAAGGCTTCAGGTCCTGATAAAATGTGAGTGTGGATATATGTCTGCTTAAGCACTTAGGAGAGTCTTCTGGCTCAGAAGTACCTGTAAGGTGCTGCCTGCCTCATCTGTCTGATCATTCTCCATGCCTGTAGTCAATTAAAGGAAATGATATGTCTTTCTCTCACCAGCCAACTGTAATCAGAGTGTTTTCTTTCATCAGAAATAACAGCCTTTTAACTTTCTTGGGCTTCTATGTTGGAGTTGCCAGTAATTTTTCTCATCCTTTCCTATAACTCTACAAAAGAGTCTGGGCAAGTCAGCAGCTTTCAAAACTTGGTGTGAAAACTCTTCTTCCTTCTTGTCGTTGAATGTTTTACACTCTCCAGACTTTACTGACAGCTTTGGAAACCTTATCTTATCTGCATTACAGCCACTTGCAGTTTGCTGCAGAATGCATTTATTTACAAAGGATTACAAGACTGGTGCAGATAAGCAGGGCACTAATTTCTGTGAGACACTGTAGAGACCCTAAAGCCTGAAGTTAGTCCTCGTGAATGCTGTTTCAGTTAGTCTCAATGATTAATGACTCCTGGAAACACCTTTTCTTGTATGGCTGGGTGAAGAAATAAGAAGTCCTAAGTAGTCCTTTTTTTCCTTCTTTTTTTAAATAGTAGCTGCCTTTAAGAGCTCTGAGATAAGTTGAACTTTTTTTTTTTTCCCGCCCCCCCCTGAAGCCCAGGAGATAGGATGCTTTGGGCTAAAATGTTTATTTGTCTTTTGTACAATTTAGGGCTTTTGACTCTGACCTCTTCTCAGGCCTCTTTTGATTTACTTTTTTCCTATGATGATGTTTTTCTAAGTATCTAGTTTAAGAGACTGATTGTTGAAGTCCTTTTGGCTGTGAGAATATGATTTTCGGAAAGTTAAGCCTGCAGCTGTTGAACTTACCCGTATGGGATCATTATGTGTTTGAATGTTGAGTTTTCCTAGGGAAGTTCAGTCTCTTGTAAAAAAAAACCCCAAAACAACAAACAAACCAGCAAAAACCAAACCAAGCCTCTTTCTTGAGGAGAGAAAACTTCATTTTACACCCTGATGAGGTTACAGTATTCAAGGGAGCCCTGGTGTGTGTTCACAGTGGTCAATCCTCCAGTTTCAAATAGGAGACCAACAGACGTTGCTTATACCCTTTTAACATGTAGTCAGCAGTCCTACTCTGTTCGGGGAAGCACAAATAAGACACATCTGATCATTGCTAGTTTTGGACAAAGTTGGTGCTACACAAAACTCCTAGTGATTTGTAGTAATTTTCTTTGCTTCTAGATTCACACCTTTCTGGAAGATGCTGTTGACTTCTAATTTCACCACAGAGGCTGAAATTTAAATGGATGAGTATCATTTAATAGTCTGTTGTTCCTTAGTTCAGTTTTTGTTCCCCTGGTGCCCAAACTCTTTAGTAATTTTCAGAGAAGTTGCTATGGGACAGTGTACTTTGGCAAGCAAAAATGTGAGAGTGTGGTTGTATTTTCCTGTATTCTAGAGTGATTAATAAAGTGTTCTTTCTTGTGGAGAAATAAGGCTCATAAGCTTATCAGAACATCCATTGATCCTTTAGGATCAATCTAAAGTAAATGGATCAATAGAAAGTAAATATACAAGTGTCTTACCTGACTTCCTGTTCAATAACTGGAGCTGAAAAGTCTGCTCTTAAACTTCACTTGAGTGTGAGCAGGTGTCCTATCTAATAATTTCAGAATGTGTTGGAAGCTTTTTAAAGCACTTTAACTTTTGCCTCACCACTTGGGTGAAGGAATGTCCAGCTGTTTGGAGGCACTTGGCTATTTGTACTATTTGATGCTCAAAGTTAAGATTTTGGAATGTTGTCATGGAGAAGTGCCATGCAAAGGCCCTTCCACTCACCATGATCATCCAGCACTGTCCTTTGCTGTAGCAGTCAAAGAGATCAAATGTTTGATTCTCCATGGAATGCCGTTTAGAATCACAGAATCATTTAGGTTGAAAAAGACTTTTAAGATCATTGAGTCCAACTGTAAACCTAACACTGCCAAGTTCACCATTAAACGACATCCCTAAGTGCCACGTCTGCATGTCTTTTAAATACCTCCGGGAATGGTGACTCAACCACTCCCCTGGGCAGCCTGTTCTAGAGCTTGACAACCCTTTTGGTGAAGAATTTTTACTAATATCCAGTCTAGACCTCTCCTGGTACAACTTGAGGCCATTTCCTCTCATCCTATCACTTGTTACTTGGGAGAAGAGACTGGCACTCACCTTGCTACAGCCTCCTTTCAGGTAGATGTAGAGAGCGATAAGGTCTCCCCTCAGCCTCATTTTCTGCAGACTAAATAACCCCCGTTCCCTTAGCTGCTCCTCATAAGACTTGTTCTCTAGACTCTTCATGAGCTTTGTTGCTCTTTGGGCGTCCTCCAGCACCTCAGTGTCTTTCTTGTAAGGGGTCCAAAACTGAACACGGTATTCGAGGTATGGTCTCTATCATATCTCAAAATGCTGAGCTTCAGAACAATGGGTGTTAAACCTTCTTTCTATGTTTTCAGACCTTTCCTGGACAAGTAATGATGGAACCAGTGCCCTGCTACTGTATTCTGTACTGGCATGCAGGATCTGTATTAGCATATACAGTGAGTGAGTCCTTAGAACTTGCTAGCTGCCTGCTTATTCTCCTTTGTTGTCTCTAATTTTCAACAGTGATTCCATATACTTTGGATTAAATCTTAGCACCCCAGACTTTAAGAATAAGGTGATTCTTAGGACAGTCTGTCAGCAATTTCCCAAAATTTTCCTGAGTTCCATGTCATGCAGGAAATAATTTATTATGCTTTTTTTTCCTAACTGCATACATTCAGAGTTGAGATTGCCTTATCTATGCTAGATGTTAGTTTTGTGGTGTCTTTTTAAATTGAGAGATGTTCTTTCAGTTCAAAGGACAAAAATGTTTCTTTCTATTTCTGCCTGTGACAAAGATCTAAGAGGCAGGAGATTTAAAAGGGAGGCTAGTTTACCAGTAAGTAACTGCATTAGAATGCAAGTGAAACAGTTAAACTATTTTTGTGACATTTTTTTTGCATGCTCCATTGTTAGTTTCTCTCAGGAATGCTTCTATCCTTGGAAGGTGCACAGACAGCAACTTCTTTCACTTTCTCCAAGAACTCAGCTCTCTCTGAAAGATCTCAGTATGATGCAAAGTACTTCAGCATCATATTCCAGATTAACTGCCAAGGTGCTACTTGAAGCCAGCGACAATTTGAATAAATGTATGTAGGCAAGAATTTAGCAGAAAGTTGTATTATTGATCTACTGTCTATGCACAAGTTCTCCTTAGAGTTGTGCATGTGTATATATCAGATTGTACATTTCCTATCACTTTGTCTGTAAATCCTTGAAGGGTTGGGGATAAGAGAAACAGTGAGCCTGTTCTTGTGGCTATGTACATGATTCATAGGTGGGCACAGTTTAGATGTGGGGGCAAAACTGTGTTCTCAAACTCTTTAGCATATTTATGCCCATGGTATGGTAGTATAGTACATAATAGGTATCTTAAAGGAGACTGTTTTTTGTAGGTAAGTAATTTTTTTAAACAAACAGTATGCCTAACTATTTTCTAAGAGCAGGAAAGGTGACCCTCCCAGTGTTGTGATATCTTCAGAGGAAGGGTAAATGTTATGGATGGTTTGGGGTTTTTTTGGTCTAAGCTGAGCAGTAAATTTCCACTGATGGTGTAACTGTCTGTACTTTTCAAAATCTCAACCTTATCTGTGAGTGAAGGTGGTGGAGATATTTTGGGAAACATTATTGGATGAACTAGAAGTGGAGAGGTAACATCTTGCCCGTGTGGTTCATCTCTCTGGCTGTAGAAACAATGACACAAACCAATTGTATTGTCTTTGATCAACTTTACAACAGCTTGAAGAAGGTCTTATCAGTGAAATATATCAGGTCTGATCTTATTTTTACTTTCTAGTGCTTTTATCTTGTGAATCCTTTTTACTTTTCAGCCTTCATGCTGCCATAGGAGCTATTTAGTCGAAAGAATAACAGATATATGTGTGAGAAAAAGATTTGAAGTCAGGTTTAAAATGCCGTGTTTTTGAGTGATGCCCAATTAGATTGGAGAAGAGTTATTTCAGTTGTAAGAGGTGCATTGTTAAAGAAGGGAGAAACAGTGTATACGAAAGGTAAAGTGGCAGAGAGAAATAAGAAAACTTTGGTTAATTAACCTACATGATTGCAGGGATGATCCAGTCATTTTAGAGCATAAAGCTTAACCACGCAGCAGAGATCAAGTTTAGCAGTGTGACACCTCTGTTCCATTCTTTGGCTACAGCAGGAGGTGAACAGAGAGATCTCAGACCTACATTTAACAAATATAGGTAAGACATCACTGTAATAAAGGGGAGTAACTGTCTTTCATCCATATGAGATGGTTATTCTAGCAATAGAGTATGAAGCTGATACTGAAAAGGTTCTGTTCTTCGTAAGCTACTCATTGACCTTTCATGATCGAATCTGTCCAAAAACCCCAAATTGAATTATAGATGGTTGATTTTGTGTACTGTATTATCCTCTTATTGAATCAAAATAAGAAATATTATGAGGTGCCTATTTTGATAGGTTTGACACAGTTTTGCACATCTTCTGTTTTTTTTTTTTTGTTTTTTTTTTTCCCCCTTTGATCTGATATAGGATCTGAGAGCTTTCTTGGGATCAAACTTCCTTTTCCTGTTGATCCTGTTGTTTGCCAAGAAAGAAATTTTTCCCTAAATTCTGAAAATGCCTGCCCTCCCATCCATCAGAATCTGCCCATGTAGGCACAGAAAGGACGGAGGTATTAAATAGCACTTTTCCCATAAAGAAAAGGTTTCCATTGTCTCCTGGTTTTCCTAGATATTTCCTCACATTTTGTGTTGTGTCAAATATAGTTTGTTGTGGCAGAAGTCTCTAACTCTTCTGTGAGTTCAGGTCTCAGTGAAAAACTCCCATAGTAAGTCCTGAAAGTTAAGTCCTGACTGGGCACTGGCTTCTGTCTGAGTGCAGTCCTGGGCCCCAGGTGGACCTTCACTGACTTTGATGGGGCCACTTCAGATACATGGAGGCTTCTGATTGCTCCTTTACAGAATTCTGACTCTCTCTTGAGGGACATCTCAAGAAATATGTAACATTTGGTATTTTTGTTTTAAACAGTAACTTAGAGGTAAGGTAGAAATGACTTCCTCTTCCCTTTTAGTACTTTTAAAATGATAGCTGAGTTATGTAACTAATGTAAGTCACTTCAGAAATAGAATAAGCATATTTGTAAGCTTATATAAGATGAAACAGCTACATGTTGCCTTTCACAGAAGGTCAGTATGTCAGGGTGAGGGGCAACCAGTTTCACAGCTTTGATGGAAGTTTCTCTACCTCTAAGTTAACAATCTGCATAGGTTAATCTAAATCTGAATTTACAGTAGAGAGGGGAATAGCAAGCAGAATATGTACATTCCCAAATCTTTTAATTCACTGGACCAGTGGAACTGGCATGTTGCTCTCCTAGAATGAGAAGGCTTGGCATTTGGGCTGTGTTCACAGTGGCTTCCAAGATGGTAGCTGAGCTGCACTTCTGGTGCCCTGGAGTGAGTCCAGGATTTGTGGAAAGGAATGAATTGCAGTTAACAAACACAGATAACTAGTCTTCAGCTTACAAGTAAAGCTGAGAGAGGAAATACAGGATATGAAGGTTTAAGTCATGATACTGTTGATGGTGTGCTAGTTAAGTATTAAGAATGCCCAGATTTTCTTCATTGTAATCTTACATAAGAAGCCCAGATAACTATTTGATGAAACTCCAAAACTTATTTATTGTACAGAATATCAATGAAACAGCCATGTTGTTTTAATTCAGAGTCAGAAAACAAATTCCCCTTAGACCTCTTGACTTGTGTTTTGTCATTCTTACTTCCACTGGATGGATTTTTTAGTTACATTTTTTTTTTTTTGTAAATAGATACACCTTCTAAAGTATCATGAATTTGTATGTTCTTATTTTTAACTTACGTTATTATAGATCTCACTGTTCTAAAAGTGTTGTGTTCTGTTATATTTTAGAGAATACTGTTATCTATCCTGAATTTCCTATGTATTAGCAGTAATTGCAAAGCATGCAGTATATCTGTTTAGGAGCAATCTAAATGTAAAGGCATACATTTGACAGTCTTGACATGTTTTCATAACTTAAATAATTATGCTGTCCTCTTTTGGTAGTAGTTTAAGCAGAAGATGAAATTATTTAATTATTACTGTTTTTTTAACTAAAGAAGGGCATTGTTTCTGTATTGTAGCACTTTTCTAGACCCTGAAACTCGAAGAGCCATGGGAGAACAAGCAGTAGCTCTTGCCAAAGCAGTAAAGTATTCCTCTGCTGGAACAGTAGAATTCCTTGTGGACTCCAGTAAGAATTTCTACTTCTTGGAAATGAATACTAGACTTCAGGTAAGAAAAACAGCTCTACAGATTCAGAAAAGTGTTATTTAAAAAAACAGAACATAACCTCCTTCCATACTTAGGGGTCTGCTCCTGCAAAGACTTGCACATAAATAACTTGACGCATGTGAGCACTTCCTACTGAACTTAAAAGATCTACTCACTTAAAGAAGCCTGCATATACAAGACTTTGCAGTAGTGAGCCCTTGCACAGCACTCAAGCAAGCGTTCAGAGCTTTTGCTCTTTGTTACACTTGACCTAAAGACCTTGCAAGAGGTCACTGTTAAGTACCACTGTGAGTTCACAGTAAGTGTCTAGCCACTGTGCTCTGATGCTTTTCCCCACTGGTCCCTGAAGTTTCTTCTTTATTATTTTATACTTTGATGATTGCTTGCTGAGTTTCTCTAGGAGGGTGATTAAAACTATATGTGTATATCAGCAATAAAAAACTCTAGCAATCTGCATAGGATTGAAATTGTGACTGGAATGCAACTGTGTAAAAAGCATGCTGACATGGTGCAGGATTTTTGGAACATCTTATGGTCAGTAGTAGATGTTACAATATACACTGCAAATGAATGGACAAACTTTTATGGAAAACCCCATCTACCTCCTATTTGACTAATGCATTTCTGATAATAATTAAGAAAACAGTCATATAGCTTGAAGTCTGGATATCATTCTTGAAGATGGGAACAAAATTCAATTTGTAATCAAGTAAATTCCATTGGTTTTGTTCTCCTTTTCTCATTTTGTTAAATAACACCAGAAAGACTGAAATGTGGAATCAAGCAACAGAGTGATTAGTTTCTTATACTGTTTTCACTACATTTCGTTAGGGTTGTGTCCTGCCTGCAGCTTGTACATGTGGGCAGTGATAGAGCTTAGAGAGATCCTCGTAATTCTGACATCGTTGCGTGACTTGTATAATGGCTGGGTGAATTTATGTTAGGGTAAAGAAGTGAGAGAGGATTTGGGGTACAAAGGGGGAATTTGCCTTGCCTTGCAGGGCAGCGGTGTTTTTGGAATTAGTCATGACAGTTATGCTTCACACATTTTTGGTAGGAGTTTGCTAGACACGGTCTGGTCTACCTTAGATTCAGTTAGAGAGGGTGGTGGTTAATGGTAATGTATAGTTCATTAAAAAATTATGAAGAATTTCTGTTTCTTTGGTCATATTCATTACACTTTTCCCAATCTTGCAGTTTTTGAGAGAACATTTTTTTAGTGACTTTCCATGTTCTTGTTTACATAGAAGAAAATTAATTTGTGGTTTTCTGCATAACAGAACACTTCTGCATAACAGAAGTTCAAAACCATTTCCTTGCTGTGGTATATTATTTTCCATAAATTCCTAAATGGAATTAGTTATGGAATATTCCTGGATTTGATTCTTTTTGCGATTTGCTTTTAAGATGTTATCTTTGCTGTGTTGTGGTGTCTTCCCCCTGCAATGCATAGTGGTAAGTGTTCAAAGTCCCAAACCCCAAACTTGCTTAATTGTAGACGTCTCCACATATGCAGTAAGAAAGCTTTCACAAGTCCATCTTTAAAGACTTTAAAGACTCCTTTTGAAATATAGCCTAAGCAGTTTGACAATCCCCTATAATAGCAGACTCATTCTTTCCAACTCTTAAAGAAGTTTACTAATCTTAAATTACAGTACTTGTGTAGATATTCTCTAATTCCTCTATCCTGCCTGTGTATTGTCTCTAATTAGCATTTCAGTTTGAGGCTGGAGAGTAGTAATTTTCTCTGATTCTTCCACAGGCTTACTTGATTGATTTGTCACTTCTCCCAGGTCTCAAGCTTTACTTTCTGTTCAACTAACAGTTATGCAACTAACATCTTGTTCTTGCTCCCTTCTATTAAGAGCCAAACATAGAAACTCTAATGAAGCTTGTCCAGATTTAACTTCAGAACCAGGAGAGTCTCCAGATGTCCCTGTATTGCTGCAACCTTTTTCTTTTGCGTCTCCCAGCAGTGAACAGTGGCTAACAGGCTCACTTGCCTTGTTTTTGCTGAACACTCAACAGTTGGAAGAACTCTCCTAAATGATGGACATGTCATCCATAAATGATGCTCCTAAGGTCTTTGTCAGTGTGCATTATAGACACAGCTATCTGTCAGAACATTTCTACTAAATTATGCAATTTCCTGTGTCTGTTTTAACATTTCAGCAATCTCTAATCAGATCACTGTGGCCTTTTTACTTTAGATACAGACTTCAGAATATACTTGCATAAAGCTAACTAAACTCTGCCCAATACTTTGCACTGCCTGCTGATTTCTCCCCTCTCTCCCTTTGGTGTATCTGCCAGATGTCTTCCAGTGTTTTTCATAAATTATTTTGCAGTAATTGAGAGTTGTATTATTATTTGGCTGCCTTTTTGGGGAACTCTTTGGGAATATACTTTTTCTGCTGTATAGTTCTGCTCAAAAGTGTAAGAAGCACCTTACAGGAAGTTTATATTTTATTTAATTTTTGTGTTAAGTGTTGCTGCAATACAATATGAGGTTGGAAAGTGAAAAAAGTTGGTGAATCAGCTCCATTGTGTCTCTTGTATGCTACACAAATCTGTTACAGATGTTTCACTCCCTCCAAGTGATTCAGCTTTAATGATTTATTCTTTGCTGTTGGCAATGTACTTTTTGTAGTAGCTGCTGCTCTGCCGTTTTTCAGAGGCTAGCTGATAAGTATGAGACGGGAGATTGGATGATTGCATAGCAAAACTAGTTATTCTTGCTTTTCACAAGAAAACTTAGAAATATCTACCCTAGCAGCTACAAGAGAACTTCTGTACATTGTCATTTAGGGCACTTCTGGAGTGGTTTTCAGGCAACTACCACTGTTAAGATTGTTGAGGCAGACCAGATGTTGAATATCTGATTCTTTATAGCTTCTCACGCCGCACGGTGCTTTGTGTTACCGTGTTGTCATCAGCCTAATCAAAGTCAGTCATAGTCCAAACCAGCCAAACAAGAGCTTTAAAAATATAAAAAGTTTCTGACCTCTTAGACTGATAGCCTTTTTAACTTCCAAATTGTGTCAAAAATCTCCTTACCACATTACCACCAGAAATGCTGACTAGGAAAGTCTCTTCTACTTTTCACTGGAGGACTAGAAATGGTCCTCTTTGACTATATGAATAGAGTCTATAGTCTGTAAATAAAGAATATCTGTTAATGTACAGGTGTGCGGTGTGGCTAAGCTTCTTACATGTGAATCAATTGGTGACAGCAAAGGGAAAATATCACATAATCTAGAAGTTTCTAGTACCTTGAAACAAGAAGCATCTCTTGTTGGCTTGAGAACTGAGAAAAGTACAAGCAGCAGGTGAAGAGAGTACTTAACCTGAATACAGTTGTACGTCTGTGTCTCAGGTCTGCTCCTAACCTTCTGCCTCCCTCATGCACTCTGTGATTTAAATAACAAGTGAGCACTCCCTTCCTCCTCAAAACATGACCAAATTTGCTTAGAGTAATCTGATTGAAAAGATCATTTGTATGGACTGTGTTCAGCATGGTGTATTTGAAAAATATGGTAATTTGAATATCAGTGTGTGTTCTCCTCATGTGACAGTTTTGACTGTTTTTGTCATAACTTCGTAGGGCATAAAAGATAATTTTGTAGAATACTCTTATGTGTTTGTAAGAGATTTATTGAAAGCAAAGGGTATATCTGTTTTTATTTTACAGTTAATTGGTAGTGAGAGTATGTATTTTATGTAAATGTTTTCAAGTTCTTTTAAAGTAACTTGATTCAAAGGCATAAGGCAAATGTAAATAAACTTCCATACACCCATAAAATATTTCCCACTGTTAAGATTTTTGTTCATCACTTTAGTGTTTTCATCAGATTTTTACTAACCTCTGGGAAATGTTGTGTTCCAGAGCTTTGTATTTGTACAGAACGGGCTGTCCCTGGTGTAAAAGGCAGAGGAAGAATTTTTATATGCAACATGTCTCTTTCTATGTCCCTTTTCACCTGTTTGTCCACTCACAAAGGTATAAAAAGCATGGTTGAGAGATGTCTAGAAGTATGTTGAAATCCTGTTGGTGATTGTCTGGAGCTCTACTGCTTATGTAGACTTCTAACAGTCTCTTAATGGTATCTGTATTCTGTTGCACATCATTAGGCAGCACCTGCTATGTGTTTGCTCAGTGATGGAGGGAAGTGCTGCAAAATATTGCAGCTGCACTACATACAAAGTAACAACAAAATATAAATCGCAAAGTGATGAGCTGAGTCTGGATTGACAGCCTAAACCACGGGAGAGGTGGTGACTTTGGTATCCGTAGCAGACCCATGGGATGGCAAGAGGTGGTTTTGTTGTCCTGGTGTGTGTAGCTGCCTGGAGGATGAATTGTGATAGGTGGGCAGGAGCACTGAAAGGGGCTGTCAGGAGTTAGTGGAGTAGATGTCTACAGAGTCTGAATGGTGGGATTTCAAAGTAAAGTCTCAAGCGACCGTTTCTGCTGTTTACTGAGACTTCATATTTCTTAATACTCGAATCTTGTTTTACTGTGACACTTTGCTTCAGTCATTTTAAATAGGCTAACGAACAGTGTCAGATGGTAAAGACTTTCAATTGCTGCTAACCTGGGCTGAATTTGAACTACTGACCTAAAGGTGAAAGGTCTCTTATCCCATTACCAATCCCCTAAGCCCACCAGAATCCATTCTGCACACAGTTTATACCAGCTGTTCATGGCCATTTTTAGAACCGAAAGAAAAGGTGATTTTGCTGCCAAACAACACTTCTTCACACAAGAGGGTCAGCCGACAACAGTTAACCAGATTTTTGCCACATTCTTGCCTCCTAATGCAACTTCCATTATGTAGCTACTGGTTGTCTGCTTTTCAGGCTTCCCAAAAGAACTACAGAAAAGCATTGCTAATTGTTGTTGACAGAAGAGAACGACATTGTTTGTGTAAGTCATTGAATCTGAAAGATGCCATTAACAGTGCTGCCAGGGCATGGAGTGATATCTTAGAGACATCATTACTACATAACTATCATAGAATACTATTAAAAAAGTAGAGAGAAAGGAGGCTCCTCTCCATTTTTAATAAGTAGAGAAATAAAAGATCATTCTTCATAGGGTACATTAGTTTCTTTCTTTTGGTGAATTTGATGTAAAGAAAACCCAAGAATGGCTGCAGTGTGACCAGAGCCACCTTGAACGAAGTACTCTGAGCAGGCTTTGATAGTGTTGCCGAATATAGTGAAAGCAGGAATTGCATCTTTAGAAAAGCAAGTGTAGTTTTTGTGGGTGCAAGTTTATTCTCTCATGCAGAGGACAGTGGAAAGGAAATTGTGTAGAATTACTGAATTGTAAATTTTTTTTTTGAAGTATAGGATGCTAATTGAGAAAGTTATGTTAAAATTGTGAGCTAAATAACTTGTTGATATAAACTGTGTGCTGTTTGTTTAAGACACGGAAAAGACAGATTCAGTATTCATAGGCTACACAAGTGATTTATTACTCATGTCTGTCCAGTACAATAATGAAACAAATCCTTGCAAAGAAAAATGAGAGAACTGAATAAATTATTATTGGAAGATAACTTTCTATGAGAAAGTAGATTAAATATTGTTTCAAAATCATTCTATGCTATGATTAGAAAATCAGTTGGCACCGAATGTCTGTGCATTAGTTTTTATTTCTGCAACATCTTCCTTAGGAAACAATACAAGAAGTCTACCTGAGAATCTTAGTTGATGGAAATTTTTGTAGTTCTCGTTGCACTTAGTTCTTCAATCACATATTAATAAATCAGAAAATAAACAGCATGTTATTATATGTCTACAGAGAAGGACAACATAGGAGATTGCCTGTTATGTATTCCTGTGTGCTTTCCATTCATTCTGTACATATACCCAAACATTGTCTGTTTTCCAGCAGCCTTTCTGCTCCCAAACCCGATGTACATGTGAACTATTTTGCAGAAAGATGATGTGACCCCAGAGTGCTCCTGCTTATAGTAGTCAGGAAGCTGGCATGCCTGAAGAGCAGAACATGTGTGCACCGTGGTTGCTGTTCAGTGCTCCGAAATAGAAACCAGGCTTGCTGAAATAAAGAGGATTGAGGAGCATCTGTAAGTTGGTGGGTTTGAGTCAATTGATACTGGATTTGGCTGCAGCAGAAAAAGCCTGTGGGACTCCAGGTGAATCATGTTTCCTGGAAACTGAGGTGTATGTTGAAAGTTAGTTTTGAGATTATTTATCTGAATGTAAAGGAGTATATGACACCAACTAGGGACTTACAGTAGTAGGGGTGACATAGTCTGTAGTTTTACGTCTACTGAAATTTAGATTTTCTTGACTGCTGTGGTCTGCCTGAATGCTCCAAGTGGTGTGTGAGTAACTTGATGCCTTATGCACACAGGGGCAAGAGAGCAATCTGTGAGAGTATCCAGAAGTGTTTGCTATTAGACCTGAGTACCTTGATGGCCTTGAGAAAAATGTGTTCTGGAATTATTCCCCTGAATATAAGGGGAGCAGTCACTGCTAGTTTAGCCTCAACTCTTCATAAAAACCACACAACTGTTTTTGTAGCTGTGGATGAACTCCAGTGTGGTAAAGCTCTAAGATTGTTGACAGTCACAGGACAGGAGGGAAATTATCAGCCTTTCTGTACTGCTCTGGGGACAGATGCTAACTGGACTGCGATGCTGGCAGGTTCCCCTAGCTCTTTTGTACCTGCTTCACCATCTATAAACTGGGACTTAGTTATTATTTTCTTACAGGCTTTGCCACTGCTGTTTCTTGCTGTATAAACTGGAAGAAGCGTAGGGAAGCAAAAACACTTGTAATACTCACAGGGAATCTGCTTGCTGTGAGATATCTGAAGAAGAGCAGATCCAGTGTGAAGGGGAAGCACTTTCCCTTTACCCTGTATTAATAGGCCACAACAGGTGGACTATATGGACTTGAAAGCAGGAATATTAGTGGCATTTTTCAGAGAAAAAAGTGTGTGTGGATTCCAGAACATGGGGAGTAAGACTTTTTAAAAGAGGTATGTATCGTACTTAAGCGCACTGAAATGATGACTTGTTATAAATTGTTTATGACCAGGCTTGGTGTAAGTAAAAGAATCAGTAATAAAAGTGATATTTTTGGCAGCTAGCTAATTGAGAGTTATTGCTGATCAATTTTTCTGCTTGTCTTGTTAGAATAGCTTACAGCTGCCTTGATACAGCTATGATCTGTAGATTGCTTCCTGCAGACATGTCTGGTTTTGCCCTTTGTGTTAAGGATGGAGGTAATGTGTGAATTTACCCACTATGATATGACCATACCACCATTGGCTCTTACCTTATTGACTGGAGTTTCACTGGCAAGATCTTGGATCAGCTCACTACAAAATTGAGTATGGCCCAAAGCTAAATCAATTGGGTGTGATTCAGCTCTGTTTGTGAGCATACTTGCATTCATCTCTTTAAAAATTTAGTCCTTGACTTAGTGACCATAAAATGGCAAGTAGAGGCTGTTGATGGAGATGGGCTATAGCATAAAATTAATAGAAGAAATTACAACAGGCAGGCAAAACAAGTGTGACATGAAGTAGGAGGCTGGAAAGTAAAAAGGGAAAGCATTTAAAGCCTAGCTTTTAATAGTGATTTAAAAATAGATACAACAATTACCCTACTCAGATGTCTGTAACAGTTATTGTAGAGTTTTCATAAGTAGGGAATGATGATGCCTCTGTTTTCTTTTTTGGGAGGGGAGGGAGAAGACGGCTCTAATTTCGTCACTTCTCCTACCCCTGTCCTTTCTTGCTTTGTGGAAGTTTAGAGCTTTAATTTCAAATCTTGCATGTGTCTCTGTAGGTGGATTCTTGCACCCCCAAAACCTCCTTTCGGCTCCTTGTTGAGCCAGGACATGGCATTACTGCTTTTTTAGTGTACTGTATGCTCAAGGATATCCCATATAATGCTAAAAATATACTGACCCTCCCCTGCCAAAAGAAAACTACAGATGCTTAAACAAGTACACTTTGAGCTGAGTGCCTCACTGAGGAATGGTAAAACTTAGAAATAAGTCAGCTGGATTTCAAGGTTAAAATTTTTTTCTACCCCATTTTGGTCATCTAATTGTCTTCATGTATACTAAAATGCATTTTAAATGTATTTGGTACCCCAGAATTAGCGATATGATTGGCACTGTCAACATTATGCATTAACAGCACTAGTTGAAGCACAGACCTAAAAGAAAGCAGAACAACTTCTCACCCCCCAAAAAACTGAAAAAAATTTCCTTGTCATATTTTCTGAATGCTGTTTTGTGTGGAGGCACAAAGGGAGTATTTTGAAGAAACAGAAGAAAATATTGACCAAGTCAAAGATCTGTATTGAAGAATGGATTAAATAAATGTTTGTGAGTCGTAAGAACTGAACAACAAAAATATTTTTCTTTCCAGAAACATTCCATCCTATTTTGATCATCAACAATAAAGCTGAAAACAACAATGAAGCTATTCAATCTGGAATGCCAATAGCTATCCAAGAAAAATGACAGTATAACTAAATAATGCACATGTCTTTGTAAAAAAAAAAAAATATTATTTGTATTTTGGTTATCTGGAATGTTAGAATTCCAAGTGTGTTCTGAACTCAAAGATCATTTTTTAAAACTTAAATTCCAAACCAAGAGAGTAAGTTCTGTTGTTCGAATATGAATGTAAGATAAGTAACTTTCTATTAAAACTTAGGAAGTTTTAATAGAAACTTCAAGTCTTAATAGAAATTGAATTGCTTCAATTTAACACTGCAGGATAGACACTGAGATTCTCCAAATACTGTTATTAAGCTTGACATGCTGGAGAATATCATGTGTTAGGTAGAATCAAGATTGAATCTCAAAGGTATATCCTTAAACTGTGTAATCAGATTCCCATTTCAATGTCACTTTTATCCTTCAAAGAATAGGTGCTTGTTTCAGTGATGATTTGTCATTAAAATTATGTCAAAATGTCTTAAAATGTTGTTGAAACTCTAAACAAACTCACAGCACACACGGGGCTAATTATGGATGCCATCTGTTTATTTTTACAAAGCTTTTTTCTTAAAGACCGAAGCATCTTCTTTTTCTGATAAGCCACAACATTGTAATAATCACTAAATGTTTTTCTTAATACTAGTGTACTTGAAGTAAGAAAAACATGTAGTTTGGTCGCTGACCTTTTCCTGTGTCACAATGTACGTGGTATGACATCTCATGATAGAGAAACATTGTAAGTGCTTTTTCTTGAGGTATTTTTGCCCTTGGAACACAAACATTTTAGAATAAAAATGGCAGTTCTGCCATAATTTCTATATATGGAAAGTCTTATAGCTTTCCTTGTGTGAGAACATGTTTTTAGCATGTCTGTCTTTTACTTCATCTATATGGTGTGCCCTCCTGTCTTCAGGTGCTTTCTTCCTATACTATGTCTAGCTGAAGATTTTTTAAAGTTACTAAGTGTGTCCATTTATATCCCCATTTCAAAGAAAGAACGTGTGTGTGTATGTGCATATGCGCGCACATGTGTGCATGCTTGTACGCACATGCCGGGGTTAGTGTGAACGACGGGTATTCCCATGGCAGCATCATCCGAAGCCGTTAGCAGCAATTTGCTGAGAGCGCAGAGTGACTCTACTGGTCCAGCCCAGCTATTGTGCATGCTAAGCACTAAACAGCTAAGTCTGGAGGGGGAAAAAAAATTGAAGGATCCATCTGCTCATTTCTGCTACACTGCACTGATGCAAGATTACGCTAATCTGGTTGCTTGTCAGGACAGGTTAGTGAAAGCAGGCGAACGGGTGAGATTTAGGGTAGGCTAGTTCTATGGAAAATTGTAAGCGCCTCCCGTATGTGCCATGTTAAGTGTAGCAGAATGGGTTGAGTATCAGCTACTTTTTTTCAGTTAAAATATATTTATGGATATGGCATGAGTTTCTTCAAAGCAGAATGCAATGGGAAAAGCTTCTGAACAAAGAAAAAGTAACTAATTGTCACCAGGTGCATTTCAATTTGTGAAATACATGGGGAAAAACCCCACCCCACAAAACCCCAAACACTCTTAGGTGTTCTCTATAGTTTTCCTTTTGTATGCTGCTCCTAGTTATTGCAGTCTGCTAATTATTTTGGTTTTGGGATTTCCTTGCAAAGAAGGTGATTGCTGGAGTTTGTCAAGTAGAAATTTTTTGGAGAAAAAGACCAGGAAGGAACATGTTCTTTGTCTGTTCTTTGACTGGTCTAATTTCTTGTTCATCTGTGTTTGTTTATGGAGAGGGATTTTTTTGTTGTTGTTTTTGTTACCTACTGACTGACAGTTCTTGACCTTGCAGGTTGAACATCCCGTCACAGAATGCATTACTGGCCTGGACTTAGTCCAAGAAATGATCCGTGTTGCTAAGGGTTACCCTCTCAGGCACAAACAGGCTGATATTCCCATCAATGGCTGGGCGGTTGAATGTCGAGTTTATGCTGAGGTAAATGAATGGTAATGGGGAGGAGGGTAGGTGGTTGAATTGTGGAGTAATAGTACCCAGGTGTGGATAGATGCCAAGGTGAAGTCAAGGAATATGATGTGAAAGTCATGATTTAGAGTATGAAACACAAGCGATTAATGAGCTTTTATAGAATTTTAGAATTTTATTTTTTAATTTAAAATACAGTAAGTATTTCAACGTAACTTTTTTCCAAAAATCAAAATTGAAAATGGTGAAAGAAATAACTAAGGTTTATTTCTAAGGAAACGTTTAATGATGCAGTGGTGGAGTTATTTGCTACAGTTAACTAGTGTTTCCAGGTTTCTTAACTTGTGTACTTGAAACTTGTTGACTTAAGGAGACAGCTGAAATTCAATGGCCTACAGACTTTTTGTTGTTGTACTAAAACATTTTAATAGGTTGTTGAAAAAGCAAGTTACATGTCTTCTGAAACTATAGTTTATAGACAAACTTTCAAAGTGTATTCCAAGACAGTAACTTTATGATATGATGCTCTACCTCACCTTAGAAAAGCTTACTAAAATACAAAACTCATTTACAAGCATGTTTAGGACATGTCAAGGTAATGTCTTTTGCTGTCATTTTTGATGCATGAAAACCAAGATTTATTAATTAAAAAATGATGCCCAGTTTCCTTCATTTTGTTTTAGGAATGTTTTAGGTAACTGCTTTTAAAAAAATAATTCAACGCCTTCAGGTATTTTTTCCCTCACTTAATTTATTGCAGCTTTTGTGACCCAGGGCATTTTACTTTATGTTGTCTTTTCTCTATCTCTTTGTGACATGCACATAATCTTCATCTTGTTCTACTGATTACAAGTTATATGAACTATTTTGATAAAGGATAAATATTTGCCCTGTGAGACATGTAAGCTATTCTGAGTATGAGTTACCCTGGAGAAACTGATGATTTTTTTTTTTTCTGTTCAACTTAGTTTCCCTCATACTTAAAAGTAATGGATCTAGCTACTTCTTCATGGATTTGGTTGTTCTGTAGGCCATGTATTTATTTGCTGTTCTATTAAGTTTTATATTGGTATTGCATTATGTAGGTTTCCAAAAAATAAAGGTCAGTTTGATTTCTTAAGATAATCAAATTTCTAACTGCCCTTTTTATCTCTGCAATTTTTTTTCCTTGTACTCTTTTCTCAACTCCACCCTTCTGAATACTTTCCTATCTTTCATCTGAGGCACAGTGTAGCAAATGAAAATGTCATCTTTGTCACTTCTTTCCTGCTTTTTGACTGTGATGCAAGAGAATGTATATGTTTCCAGTTCTTTATTTGGAGTTGCAGGGGTAGGTTGGATGAAGAAATGTACTTCAACACAAGTAATTCTGGGGAAGAAAGCAGTTATTCTGGCAGTGGTTTCTGTTAGACTTCAAGCTTTTTAATATTCTCATCTGTAAAAGCTTAATGCTTTCTCATGTTGAATTTCATTTCAGGACCCCTACAAATCTTTTGGCCTGCCATCCATTGGTAAACTGTCTCAATATCAGGAACCATTGCACGTGCCAAGTGTAAGTAACTTCATCCTGGTTTTCATAGGTGCTGAGTGTCTCTTCTATAGACGGAGACTATAAGTACACAGCAACTTTGTAAATGGGGCCTTTTTTCCAGCTTTGTGCTGAGGGGGACACACAAACACACACACACACGACACGACACAGGACATAGCAGTACTTATTTGTGCAACCTGAAAAACTGCTTAAAAACATACAGTTCCAAACTGGGTTTAAAACGTTCAAATTGGGTATAACAGGAAACCATTATATACAGAAGTATTTTCTTACATTCTGTAACTTTCAGCTTAAGTTTTTCAAACACAACTTTAGTAAAAGTACTGTGGTCGTTAGAAAGGACAGCGAAATGTTTAGTCAGCTCTTTAAGCACAGAGAACTGGGCACACCAGTGAGAAACTGTCAGTGCTTTATGTTTAGCTTTGTAGACTTTGAAGAGGAAGTTTGGTACAGCAATTATTACATGTTTCAGGATACATTCTAACTATATGGAAAGGCTGTAACAAACAGTGTTTTCTGCTACATGTAAAGAACAAGGACACAGCCTTTCTGTAAAATGAAGGTAGTTGGAATCATAAGTGCACATATACATGACACTATGTCAGTTAGTGGAGTGATGAGGCTGTACCATCTGTGAATACGATTATTCAGTCTGATTGCTTGCACGGAAAATAGTGAAAGATTACAGGAGGAATCTTAAATGTGGAGATGTTATTGGATATATGATTTATTTTGCTTCTTAGATTGTTTTTGCCCGTGTACTTTCCGAAGGGACCTGACCCTTTCTGGTCTTTAAGGCTTCATGCTGTGTTCAAAGCCTGAAAGCAGAAAAAAAAAGTGAAGATCTAAAAGGCATTATGTGATCTTAAAGAGGAGATGAGGGAAAAAGGTATCATAGGATGTATCTAAACTTTTTTTTAATGAAACAGAGTGTATTTAATAAGAATTTATAATGAATACTCCAGTGGTTGTTAGAAGTTTTCACCATGTTGTAATAGCTAACAGGATGTCAAACATTTTGCCCTTGCAAGTTTTTGCAATTTGCAATTTTCCAAACGTGAGACCTGTTGAAAGTACAAGTGATAATGGACAAACTATACCCCCTACAGTCTTTGTCCCACCAAATCTTTCTTCAATTAATGCTGCAGCAGGAGTTTTATGTAATAACATTTGCGCTTGTGAGCCATCCATACAAAGAAAAAACAATTAAAATGCCTTAAATGTTCTGCTTACTGCTGTTATTTGCTTGTGTGAATGTTGCATGTCAGCTAAATGGACCACGGAATAGATAAAGTGATTGGGTGCAGGAGAGTGCACACTAAGCTTTGTCTATCATTATTGCTGGGAGCAATCAAATTGATGCCAGCAGGACAGTAGACGCGTTGACAGCTGTAATTATGTATCTCCATGGTGATCACTTTTGGCCTGTCATGGAGGCCCATGAGTCCCCTCCCTTGCAAGCATTTAATCAGATTGGGCTGTCACTTGTCAGGTAGACGGGGTGGGCTGGGAGTTGTGCTTAGGGGGAGAGGTGAATTGAAAATGAAGGGTGGGAGATGCCTGATTGCTTCACGTGGTCCATTGTGGTACCAAAGAAAGAAATTTTAATTACGCTGGAGGCTTCAGAGCAATGGTTTGAGGAGCTCATATGGAGTCTCTAGGCTGTTCTCTTTCTGTTTACTTCTATTGTCATATTAAAAATGGAACAGCTATTTTTATGTAGACATTCATGGTTTGGTGTCTTAATACATATTTTCTGCCACTGTGAAACTAATTTATCTCCTGAGAATGTCATGCCGCTAAGAACAAAATTAATATGACTAAAAAAGTTCAGCATTACAGGCCCATTGTGCCACAGTGTTTGTTTTCTGCATTTTAGATTTTAGAATTGCCAGCACATTGGCTTAAAAAAAATTAGCAGAGGCTTGTAGCGTGTTGCAGAGTTTGGCTTATGAGTAGTGCCAAATTGCCAAATGCATTTTCAATTAATTTCTTCTGTGTCTCAAGTTAGCTCTGATTGTCTACCTGTGCCTGTGTGTCAGCTGCTCACGTTGATGAAACTGGTGTGCATGGCTGTGTGAGGATGTTTTTCTTAGCCATAGATAGGAATATACTGGTTATTTTTTTTATCATGTAATCTGTAATTTCCTTAGAACGTGGTACTCGTACCAAATTTTTTTCATCTTTGATAATGAAGCTTAAGATAGGTAACCACAAAACCCTGTGTTATGATAGTGACCATTTATGTTTAATGGTCTTACAAAAGATAGCAAATGTACTGCCATATCTGAAGGGCTCCAGCATTGCTCTTTGCCAGTATGATCAGCAGTCTGGTCTTTTAATGACTCTTACCAGAAAGAGAAAACTCTTAGACTTTGATACGGCAAAGAATTGAGAAATATTAGAACCTCTATGTGTTGGTAAGTTGAATTTGATGCACTAAATAGTTCATTGCAGGACCGGGACATAGATTGTGCTTTTTTTCCCTCTTAAGACTTTTTTATCTTTCAGTTTACTGTTCTAGTGTAATAACACATAGTGGTAGTAACAACAGTAATAGAAGTGTTGAGTACAGTAGGCTCTTAAACACTAGCCTTTCTTTGTTTTTTTAAATATGGTGTAAAAGAAAAGCAGTATGTTAAGCAGAAGTAAATGCTGGAGGTCCAGTAAGCATTGCTTCTATTTATCAAGTTAAGCACATTGTAGCAAGTGTCTGTTGAATTAGGGTTTCTTTTTCATCCAATATTCATTAAGTTCTGTCACACCATATAGTTTATAAAATCACCTACTGTTACCAGGCTCCGAAAAATGTGAGCACCACAGGAAGAATTGAAGATGGTAAATGTATTTGTTTTCTACTGTCATTTCTTTGGTCATCTCCAGTTTATTTTATGAAAATTAAGCTTCTACAGAGGACTCCAGATTTTTTTAAAAAGGAATTCTGCAGTAGTTTTAAAAGAATTTCAAATTCTCACTATAACTTTTTTTTTCTGATATTGTACTTGGGGGGAAAAGTGTAAATGGTATGGTGGTATGTATGAAACTAGAAACACAGAGCAGGCAGAGCATGTAGTCAGTAGCCTCAGATGCCTTACATTAACTTTGAGGTCTGACTAACCTGCTTACTGTGGGACTGAAATATGCACCTTTCATATTCATATTTCAAAATATGGTATACATGTAAAGTACCCTTGCTCTCTTGCATGTAATCACTTTATAGGTGCTACTTTAGAGACAAAAGTCACAGTATAATTCAAGTATGTGCAGAGTATGTATGTCATACCATCATGTCTTATATATGTATGTACTGAGTATTAAAAAAAAATGTCATGGGCAAGGGATTTATCTGGGACTGAGTAGGTAAGTTAATTCTTTCTGATTTGAATGTGGGAATGTGTGCATTGACTTTATGCACAGGTAGACATCCTGGGAGGAAGGATGGTTTAGCACTTACAAGAAGGGGAGCTGGGAAATATGCTGCACGTTTTTTTCTCTAACCATGACATATCTGAACTACCTTCTCATTGGCAGCTAATGTTAAGTGTACCTGATATGGGTAGTGGGGGGGGCCTAGTTAAGCATAGATAAAGCACATATGGGTAAGATGTGATAAAAACGCCACAGAAGTGCTACTGCCTTTACATATGAACAAATATGACATAAAAATAAACATATAAGAAATAATGTATAGATATATTTGTATTTACATATTTATACTTACGTATGAGTAAGTACATTTAAAAAAAATAAATAGAATATAACATAATAAAAACTAGTTAGACCGTCTTCCTTGCTGAAGAAAGTGAATATACCTGCTAGGGTATCTTTTTATGTCATTTGGATAATAAAGTCATCATCATGCCCTCATGTGGATTCTGTAGACAAGAGGTTCTACATGTGGTCCCTTGATAATTGCCTAAATTAAAATATTAAAGGCCTAACAGCCGTTGCGTTGACCTTTTTCTGCCTTGCTGCAGACAGATGAGCTGCTGTTTATTACAAAGGTTCCTTCCCACAGGTGAAGATTTAAGTGAGATTCCAGGACCCTCTTTCCCACCCCCTTTACAATGCAGTATATTGGAGCCCTGCTGCTCCAGCAGCTTTGATTAGAGCCCTCCATCTTTACGATCCCCAGAATGCGTTTATCACTCTCAAGTTGTTTTGTTTAGTTTTTAAAAAATATTTCAGATTCCAGTGCTCAAAAGCAGCAATTTAATAAATATTTATTCCCCAGAAATTGCTCATTTGAAAAGTTTTATATGGCTAACCTCATTGCTACAGTGATGAAATCAAACTGAGAGATGAAAACAAGAATCAGCAATATACTAACTAACTTGCTGGCTGGTTAACAGCAATCAGCCTCTTCAAAAGAAATTTTTGAACTTGTGTTATTTTTTTCCATGAATATTGCAGAATCAGAGCTTTAGTTGGGGCTGTGTCCTTACAAAGCAAAGCCATGAAAAAAGCTGTGTAAACATTAAAGCCTCAGAGGAGCAGCAGCAACAGAAAAAAAATGTTTTACAGTTGAGAGGGTGAGGCAGAGAAGGAAAGTGTTACAGACATGAAAACCACAGGATCAGTATTCCTATGGAGCTGATAAGCAGAGCTCCAAAGTTCCTGCTGAAAGCTCCCTACTTGTATTCCTCCTGGAGCCCTCGGAAGGGCTATAGTGGAACATGGGGGACATGATTACATATAGATGCAGAAAGGATGTGATTATAAGGGGCATCCTTCATGCCAGCTGTCAGTCAGAAAAATAATTACAACTGTATTTTATTACAGGAATTATATCAGAATTGGGTATGTTCAGAGTGGAAGTTTAGAGTGTGTAATACAACCTCAGTTGTTAGATCAAATTTAATGTCTTTACTGTGCTTTCTAGGAGAACAAAAGAGAATTTTGACTCTCAACAAAAAGAGAGAATAACTTGCAAGTATTTTTCCTAGTGGAGGAAAAAGCTCCCTTTCCCTCCACCCAACTTCTCTGGTAAACAAATAATTCTTTCAGTTTTTCAAGATGAAAAAAATGAATGCTGTAAGCTTCATGGGTGTTATGTTTTAAGCCTGTCAGGTAGATTTGATCCTTGTGTTGAAATACTTTTTTTTTTTTCCAATATATAATTATTTTTACCTCTGATTTTTTTGAAGGTACGTGTTGACAGTGGCATACAACAAGGAAGTGATATTAGCATTTATTATGATCCTATGATCTCAAAAGTGAGTTGATGATTATTTTTCAATATTTTAAAGGTATGAAACACTGATTTTATACACAGATCTTTTAAATGACAGAGAGTATGTTAAAGGATTGGTAAATCAGTATTTTAAAGGTGCTAAGCATAACATGCCTTAAGGGAATGTGAAAGAATTGAAGGAAAATGTGGAATAGAGGAAATCTAGTGTCACTTGTAAACAAAATTTTAAAAATCTTTTGACATTGTAATTATTTGTCTTGCAGTTTCTGATTACTAAAAGGATTCTGATTTAAACAGAAGCCATTACTTTGAGACTTAGCTGCTGCCATTCTATCTTTTTAAACATAATGTAGCCAGAACTAAAATTTCAATAATTCTGACTTCCAGAAAAAGTCAGTGAAAGAAATGGTTGCTAATGTCTCTTAGTATTAGTTCTTATTCATCAGTAACATGCTGGTAAAATTAAAATATGACATTATAGTCAGAGTTCAGTTGTCAAAAAAATTGACACTTAAATCTTAGAAGTTGGTTGGTCATTAAAAGTCAGGAGAGTCAAATAGATGTTGAACGTCTGCTCATATTTTCTGTGCACCTGAACAAGAAGAGAGCTGGTTTAGATGCCTTAAGTTTTATAAGCAAAAGTGATTGACCTTCTTTCATTGAATGGGTTAAGAGATCTTAGGTTTCGCTTGATGTTTTAGAGAGCCTCTGAAGCACAGATACAGCAATGTGAGATGTTTTTGTGACTGCAGAAGTTCTACAAACCATTTTCATTTTAAATGCTATTCAGATTCTAGAGACAAACATTATCTAATTTCTAGGTAACTTAAATACCTTTTTTTCCCTGTTTTTTAGCTGATTACCTATGGCTCTAATAGAGCTGAAGCACTGAAAAGAATGGAAGAGGCTTTGGACAATTACGTAATTCGAGGTAAATACAGAAATTTGGGTTCCTAGTGTGATAGGCTGCCATCTATTTCAAGAAAACAGCTTGAAAATGTAGTAATTAGCAAATTGAGTAAAGTTCCCGCTTCTTAAGTGCAAATTAAACCAGGAAAAGCTTGTGTTAATTAAGCTGAGAAGATACATCAAATCTAAGGAGACTTCATTTTTTTCTCTGTTGTTTTTGCTTGAATATTATGAGATAAATATTTTAAAAATTTCCTTAAACTCATAAAGAGTTTTCACTAAATGATAGCATATAATTCATTTATTATGTTGTAAGGGGCAAAAAAAGGCCACTGCACTGTAAGAAATTTCAAGTAGTTGCCATTTTATAGTGGTTTAATACATTGATCGTGGTCAAATAATATCACAATACAGTATTTGATTCTCTCTATATGTTTTTCTTAGATCCAAGGTAATTGTTTAGGTTTGGGCAAATACAGATGTAGGCTGATGATCAAAACGTGTTTCAGCTCTTGCTGACCGACAGCCTAGAAGGAGCCGTTCTCCCAGCCTTTCCAAGCAGCAGGGGTGAATTGGCCATGACCGCTTTAACTCCTTTTACGTTTTAGAGAGGGATGTTGTGGTTTGTGTGGGGGAAATCTTTTGATCTTCCTCTGTATCTTATGGAAAATAGGAAGGACAACTCAGGATAGGAGAGGGGAAAATGGGATTTTTTTCAAATTTTTTTTTTTAAATCTTTTCATAAAGGTGATTAGAGAAGGGAGCTGTAATGTGGCAAAACCATCTTCATTTTACCCCTTAACGGTGTGGGTATTTGGGGGAGCTGTTTTTTTCATTACTAGTCAGTATCCTTGAAGGACCAGGATAGGTGGGAAGGCTCCTGGAGGATTTGCTGTCTTTGTTCCTTGTTTTGGTTGCTGGACAGGTTGTTCCATGGTTTCTGATGGGAGAAAGACTTGGAACACTTATTTTAATTCCTCCCCTGAATGGCTGGGAGAAAGAGCAGCAGAGACCCCATATAGTAGACAATCGTCTGAGTGTTTCTGTAAAACTTGGTTTGGCTTTAATGCTGTCTGCTGAATACTACAGATACCATGTCAGTCTGGAAAGATTTATCTACCTAGGAGAAAATGAGCATCCCTCTGCTACAGTGGAGCTAGATAGGTGGTAGGATTAGCCATTGTAAATGACCTGCTAACTCTGAAGAGGGTTTATGCTGGTGCAACTTGAGCCATTAGACTATTACAGTACAGCGTGCTGATGTAAACCCCTGCTGTATAACAGCAGAGTAAATTTATATGAGAGGGAAATTTATACCGCTGTTGCTAGACTGATGTGAGGTGGGATTTGGGTTTTTGTTTGTTTGTTTGTTTTTTTTAATGGAGACTCTGGATTCAGACTCAGTTGTATTAATAGCAAATGGTGCTTGAAGGATTATTTAATAAGAATATTGGAATTGTGTATGGAGGATCATCTTTTATTGTGTGCTACAACATGGGATAGAACCTCACTGTTTGTTCTTAGGTGTTTTACACAGATGTGTATGTACCTAACAACAGCTCCACAGATACGTAAATACCTACAAAGGATATAGCACCTTCCATCTGAAAATTACTAATTTTAATTCTTGATTTTCTTTACAGCCTTTTATTAGTATGTATTTATGCATTTAAGTGTTTATACCTGATATCTCCATAGTATTTCTATCTGTGAAAAGGCTCTTAATCTATTAAAAACGTTGAAAGAAGTAATAAATGAACTACAGGAATAATGCATTTTTTTCTTAAGTATTACAAATGACAAATTTTAATTTACTACAGGTTTCAAAGGTAGACGAATTTCCATAACACATTTTTAGTTGTGGTGGCCAGTGGTTTCCATTTGAAAGCCAACGGGATTTTTATGTAGTTTCTTCCCAGGGTTTATTAAAAATGAAACATTCATGGATATAAAAGTATCTCTTCACTTGCTTAGCGTGAATGATGCCTGATAGGGCAGCTTGTAGAAACTGGCCTATCTGTAATGTTCTGAACTGCTTTGACACATGCAGAACTCTTCCTTGTTCAGAGGAATTGTCTCTAATAAGTTCAGGTAAGCTTAACAGGTGATGAGGAAGTAGTAATATATTGGAGAAAAAGAATAAAACATCTGAAAAGTAAAAGCAATTTCATGCATTTTTTTCTAAAATAATTGTGTATATATTTGCTTGAAAATGTTGGATGCTATGTAAAACAATATTAAACCACCTTGATCTTGTGTGAAAGTGACTCACGTGAAGTCTTCTCCATAACAGTAGAAGAGTTTTTTCCTAGTTTTGAAGTTACTTAGTTTTTTATTTGAATAGCGAGCCTGTACATAACTATTTAGAGATCACCGTAGTTTTCCTGAATAGCGTGCTCCATATTCCTATTTCTGAACACAGTCCTGTCCCGCCCCACCCCCCAGATTCTTTGAAAATTTCCAGCTTTTATGTTTGCTTTCTGTTTTAGAGACAGTGGGGTTTTTTTCCCATAACAAGTCTCTTTTGAGTTACAAAACATTTTAGCTAAGCAATACCAGCTGAAGTCAGCGTGAATTGTACTGATAATATATACTCTGAGAATTTAGATTTAAATTCCCAAGAATTGCAACATTTCTGTAAACAGAAATGCTGGTTCACTCACATAGGGTGGGAATGAGATGGGGTGACTGGGTAACAGTTCAAGGACCATCTAATGGGTAGCTTAGGGACTTCTAATGGAAGATGAAGTCTTTCCCATCACTTCTGTGTCACCAGTTCAAAGCAGACAAAAGTTGGTGAGGACTTTTAGTCACTAATATTTTGATGGTTGCTTACTGACCTGCACAAAACCAGTGGTCTCTGTCTAGTTCCTAGAAGGTTGTTTGAACAGATGCCACCATATAATGTCATTCATGACAGTTCTGGCAGAGAATCCAGGGACTGAAGTGCCATAGTGACCCTCTAGGAGGTGACTCATCCAGGCTGAGTTGGACAGTGTGAAGTGCAAGGACTTCGCTGCTCCTTGTCTACTGGCTGTATGAGCTGACATTCAGTTTCCACTCTGGTGCTTTAGGATATCCAAGAGATATCCTAAGATACCCCATTCCCTCTTAACTCCATTCTACTTACAGGGAACAAGTCCTCAGACTACAGTCTTTATTGACTTGTTTTCTAGGACCAGATAGTGCCTGGCCTTGAATCCATGGTTCAGCTGTCCCTCTCAGTTAAATCTGCCTGACAACATCACGAAGGAAATTAATTTAATTAAATTTCCAAAAATAATATTTACAAAGAAAGCAGACTTACGCAGACCTTGAGTAAATAATATTTTAAGCAACCAAGACTGCATGATATAGTGCCTGTAATAGCAGTAGCTTGATTATAAATGCTGAATAAATCAAATTGTGATATTATATTTGCAACAATGCTATGCTCTGAAAATGCCTATTGCCTTAACATTTTATTACAGTTTGGGCTGGTACAACTTGCACGCACTGAAATAGAAATTCTACAGTCTGTTCATTGGTAAATGCTAACAGTGTGACTAACTGAAGATACATGGTGGTCATGGGAATGTAATTTACATCTTATTTCCTGTGTAATATCTGTTATTAATGGGAGCAGTTGAAAGTCCAGGATAGCACTTCTTTGAGAACTGATCTGAATTCAAAATCTCAGTTGATACTTCTGAATGGGGAAGGGTCTAATTAACATTTTTATCCATGGGTTTTCTGGTATAGCTCAGGATCTAACTCAGACTTGTATCAAGCAAGTACTTTTTGTTTTATCTAGTGGCTACTGGAGAATTTGTGAATACTGAAAAGTTTAAGATGTTGGTCAAGCATAGAGGCACTGTTCTCATTGGGATGGGACATGAGTGGTTGTTAATAGTTCATCTGTCTCTTGTTTTATGCCACTTTTCTTCAGAAACTTAAGGTTTTGTTTCTAGTTTTTAATTTGAATAACAAAAATAGAGTATTGGAAGGATGCCTTTTGGTGTGTCTACTGTATGTGTAAATATGATGTGCGATTTCCCTCTTCTCAGTTTCTCCAAGATTTTAGCATGTGTTTGTCATGTCATTTTTGATGCAGGATAATCTGTTCATTTTTTGAAGACATATAAAACCCAGTGTGAAGTTCTGGAAAGTTTACATATGAAAATTGTATGTATTTCAATAAAAAAAAAATGGACATGCAGCAAGTAGAACTGATAATCAGTTCGCCAGAGGTATGATTGGGCAGATAGCTCATATGCTTGACTGCAGAGATTCCTGTAATATCTTGCCTTTGACCTCTGCTTTTTATCTTCCCTGCTGATTCAAATATAAAGCAGTAACATGAAATTAGCAGTCTTTGTGTAAAGTCAACTGTTCTCTGTTGAGATCCTGCTTGCTGTGAGGAGAGAGGAATGTAGTAGACCATTTGGGAGAAAAGAGTGGAAAAAGGTTGGGGAAAAGAGTAAGCAGCAGATAGAGCTAGGAGTAGAAATGAGGGGGAAGTGAAGGAGCCACCAGCTGTGGGCTGGTGGAGTCAGGGGGATATTCCAGCATGTGGTAAAAGAGTGAGCATACAAAGGAAAATGGAAACATGGTAAATAACTGTGGTGAATATTTGAGGGGAATGGGAATAGAGAAGTGAACCTCTGATGTGAATAGAGATGTGCCAGAACAGTGGCAGCAGAAACTGTTGTCTGAGTTTTTGCAGCTGTAAACACACTAATTGGGAGGGAAAAGAGTACTGTCCTTAGAGTTGTGGAGAAGGCCTTGGCTTTGCAGGAAAAAGCACCCAACAAAAAATCCCCACTTTAATTTCATATATTGCAAATAAATTAATTTTCAGGTACAAAGATTTTCACAGTAAACTTTAATTAAACCCAAATGTCGTCAATTACGGAATGATTTTGTCTTTTATATATTAACTTAAAAGATAATTCTCAATGGCAGTGTAACTTGTAAGTTTTATACTCTTCTGTATTCTGATCCCATGCAGGTATGCCAGTGCACGCATTTGTATTGCAGACAAAACAATTCTATGTGTAAACCAGTTTTCCTGCAAAACCACCACATAGTATCTGTTCTTAAAAAAGAATGAAACAGGCCTTGTTTTCCTGGTTGTACTTCAAAAAAGTGCTGCAACAGATTGTACAACCAAACTGTGGATTCTCCCCTTTGCGTAGCAGAGGGAACAGGGGCTGGAAGTTCTGCAAGTCTCTGTGCTCTCTGTCCCTTTGCAGCGGGGACTAGCTGATTCCCAAGTGTGTCAGCGTGGAAACTGAAATTGGAGAAGGGAAAGCAACAAACTTAGTTCGAAACCACAAGAAGGGACCATTGCAGGATGCTTGGAAACATCAACTTGGAGCACAGATGCTGGCATGAGGGAGGATGCTCCTGTTTCTCCTCTGCTTTTTTTCTTAAGCCATTGCAGGGGAGGGAATGGGAATGGCAGCTTGTCAGTGGTACATTATGGCATGTAGTTTAGGAAGGATTACAGTCAACTGCACTCTGAAGGGGAAAGAAGGAAGGGTAGTTGTAGTACAGGCTGATCAGGTAAAAGAGGAAGGTAATGTTAGTGATGCAGTAGAAGGGAAATAAGGTTTGTGTGGTTGGTTTTTGTTTTTGTTTGTCAGAGGAGTTTTGGCTTTTTTAGTTAAGAAAAAATGAGTTGTGACAGTGAAGAACTACATAAAATGCAGTGTGCCAGATTGAGGAGGCATTGAAGGACAAGTGCTGTTATCTGTAGTTATGCCCCTTAGATATAATGTTGTCCTGCTGTTCCATTCCCCTTCAGAGTGGAGGGGTGGCAGAGGAAATGGTGATGGCAGGATGGCCATCCATTTTATTTCACTTGTTTTTAGCAAAGCCTGGTTAACTTCTGCTTCCAATTATTGTGCTGATTCAAGCATTTGTATGTGTTTGCTAACACCATAAATAATGGACTGAGTAATCTTACTAAGAGGTTCAGAATTGCATCAGTACAGAATTTAGTTTCAGTTTGAATTAATGATTTTTACAGTAGGAATTTACCATATATACTTTTTCCCCCCTTTATTCAGGTCTATGAGTCTGTGAGCTCAAGACTTTTGTATCAAGAAGAATTAATATTTTAGCTGAAATACATGTTCAGCTCTGAGGGTCAGTGGTGTACTTGATCCTGTATGAGAACTTTATGTGGATGTTTGTGTATTGAAATTACAAAGCTAAAAAAGCCTTTCTTCTCACTTTTAGATGGGACTTTTTATGCAGATAGCCTGCTCTGAAGTGAATTGGAGCAAAACACAAGCTTTGAAAGACAATTAAACAGTTGAATGTTGAGAGTTTTAGGGAATATTATGACAACTTTGGAATTGCAAACATGGAGGCTAGCTGGGTAGCAATCATGAACTTTGTAAAGTTCATGTGTTGAAAGTGATATTTTCATAGTCTGTGCAAATCTATGATAATGTTCTTGTTTTAAGTGGAGAGTAACATAATCAGTGTTTCATAATGCTCAGTGCAGAGCTTCATTAATATTTTATTATTTTTTGGTTTGAGAAATCAACTGGGATGCCTCCTAAACTTCATAGCATTTATTCTTATTCAGCATTTATATTGATTGGTGATAATTTAGCTTTGCTATTTTTTTAAAAAGAGAAACCTCTAGTACTGTACTCCACACGTTTTCGCCATCAGTAAGTATGCAGATAAAATTCTTTCTATTCCACTTAACACAATTTGAAATTATCAGCAAGTGAAGTATATTCAACTGCTTATCTACAGAGAGGCATGTAGGACTCCAATTAAGTTAACATGGATAAATGCAGATTTGTTTGCAGACGTCAAGATGACAGAAGCTTAATACTGTAAAAAGGCTAATCAACACTGAATATGTTTAGTGTCAGTAAATATTTATAGTGAAATCATTGCCTATGGTTTTGTGCCTTGGCATTCCAAGTTCTGATTTTTAGTGAGTAAAAATGTGGTGTGTTATCCTGTTCATAAGCCTGCTATAAAATTTTTGTTTTCTATAAAATTAATTTTATTACCTTTTTTCTTCTTTGTGTTTTCTTGGGAAGACAGGTTAGGAGTTAGGCTATGGTTTGTAAGTTAATAAGAAGTCTGCTGTATTTAGCAAGGTTTTAAGACAGATGTAGTCCAGAGAATGAAGAAGGGAAGGGAGGAAAGACAGAGACAGGCAGTATGGGGTGTAATTTCTCTGCTTATAATTTTATTTTTTTTAATGAGGGTTTCTTCAAATAGTGGTTACTAATCAGCTCTGGTCAACAATGTGATTATTTAGTGTGCTCATGGATTCATTAGGTAATAACTACAATTTAACTGGGAAATTAATTGAACCTTAGGAATACATGTTTGTTATATATAAAACACACAAATACATAAATATTTTAATTTTATTAGCTCTCCGGAAGTTAATTGCTAGTTCACTCTCTTTTACAAATGTATTTTGGAAAAAAGTGTGTCAAAATCGAAATCCAAGAATACATCTTAAATTGAACTACTACTCATGTAATATTGTATGAAGAATACAGCCAAGTGAAATAAAAAATAGAGGTGCAAGAAACATTGATTATTATTTTTTAGTATGTTTTGACTTAGAGAGAAGAAGAATAACTGTAACGGCAGTTCTGCATCAGTCTTTAACAGTGTAAAAAGGTGATGCTAAAATGAAGTTTTGTTTTCTGGATGGGAAATAAATTGCTATAGTTTAGGATTTTGTTTGTTTGTTGGAAATGTTATGGCTTGTCAGGTTAACAAATGTGATTTTGTTCCTGGCAGACTGCAGACCTGGTCAAGAAAAAGAAAAATTCCCTGAAAACCATTGCAACATAAATACAATATACTTCAGTTTAGTGTCTAACTTTGCATGAAATAAGCGCTGCCTGTTAGCCTCTGTTTGATCCTGTGAGAGTGTGGGGCTAATGTCTGGCCAGTGTTTTGGAAGCAGCAGGTAGTCAGGAGCAAGCTGCTCTAGGGGTCCATATTTCTGTAGCTTAGCAGTTACTCACACACAGATGGAGACCTTATGAACTTTGACAGAGGTCACGCTAAATTGCAAATCTAAAACTTCTAGACTTCTGAAGGATTACACTGGTACTTTTTTTTTTTAAAGCCATACAACTGGGAACATCACTAAAGTTATCAACTCAGTTTTGAGATTTAGATCAACCACGCAGTCTTGCTCACATAATGATCATGGAGACTGATAAAGATAGCCTTTTATGATACTTTAAAGGGAAACTGTTGCATATTAAAATTATAATTTACATATGTAAACCACATTTGTTATATTGCTTCCCAAACACCTAGGCTTGTCCGCTCTACTGAACTTGTTAAAGGAATTTTGGAGCTTAAAGCACTGCAGAGTCCTCTGATTTTTTTGATGCTTATGAGTTAGAAAGAATTAAGATATCCATAGTATTTTTTTGATTTCAAGTCTTTTGGGGCAGGCAGTTGAGACACCAAGCTCTCTTTCAGCTGTCATCAGCCATCATCTCACCAGGGATCTTAGAGCAGTTTAGGAAAGAAAAACATGAGATGATATGGTTACACATTGTAGTGTGTTTCAATGCTCCCAGACTTTGAATCCAGGATTTAAGAGGTCCTCTTTTGTCTTTTAATTATAGTGCTGAAGCTGTACTTAATAGATGAAAATCTCTGTGATACGTACTATTCAAATGAAAAAAACTTGGAGAGGTTTTGTAGCAGCCAAAGCAAGACACTATTTGTTTCCCAGTTATAGTAATTTAGCGTAAGATTTCTTTTTAAATTTTTTGTTTAGTGGAGATGCAATTTGAGTTTCATTCAGTGTTTATGAAATCAGGGTCCATGAATGACTATCTAGGTCACAGACAGCAAGGAGACTGATCCTCTTTTAATCTAATGGTCAATTTTTTATCTTGTCAACATTGAACTGGTTGTGTAATGTGCTACTTAATGGCTCATGAACTAGTCTTTAAAGCTATGACTTCATGATTCAGTGAGGCTGAGTCTGACTCACTCCATGTACTGAAAGTGGTTTCAGTGATGGCCACACATAGAGCTTGAAAATTCACACCAGCAACAAACTGTAGGGGAAAAAAAGCTTTAAAACTGTTTAAACTGGTCTGCACATAAAATAACAAGAATGTTATTTATGCTTCTAAACTGGAAGAACGCAAAGTAGGAGAGCAAAAGAATCTTGTTCTGTAGCCCCAGCAATTTGTAGTCACTGTACTGCTAGTGTCCTTGCTTTGAGGAGATCTTGATTGGGAAAAAAATTCCAGATAGCTTAATTTGCCGTTAAGAGACGTGAGTTTGCAATTAATTCTTATTCATGTTACTTTAAACTAGAGCTATTAGACAAAAATGTGCATATAACTTTTGAATCATGTCATTACTATATTAATAATAATAACTTTTAAGTAAACATATCTAAATTTAAAGTTCAGAATCTTTACAAGAGTTATGGGTGCACAGACAAGTTTTACAAGATAAAAACTAGTCTGTGATGTGCTCTGTGTTTTAGACTTCATGGTGTGCACCTAACACCAAAGTTCATATGACCTGGCAAATGCAATGTGACTTGGAGTTGCCTGCCCCTGTGACACTGAGAGGAAAGAATGTGAATCACTTTCTATTTCCTGAAGGGCAAGAATGTGCACACTGACAGCTGAGGTTGGATAACCTCTTTCCTATAGCAGCTTCCTCATTTATCCATACCTGGAATGGATGAGGCAGCTGCATAAACTTACAGTTTATGCTCCTGTATTGCGTGTCTATTTCAGCTTCTCTTATGAAGTATTAATGTTTTTGAGGCAGTGTTATTCTCTAGTCATGCTGAGACTGAACTGTTGTGGCTCTTCAAATTTTATGTACAATCTCTTACCAAAATTGAGAAGAGAGTTGAGATAAAGACGGTATTTTTCTTTTACCTGCGTAATTTTAAACTTTCTTTTCCACAGGTGACCTGTGCTACTCTCAAAAGTATCTACTCTGAAAATTTTTTAGAATGCAGTAGGCAGAAGATAATTTAAATTATCTGGGTATTTTTTTCTTAGGGTTTTTTTGCGCTTCCTTTCCTCTCCCACCTCCTACAAGTATTTCTATTCAGTGGAATGAGATTTAATGACTGTCATATTCAGTGTTAAAGTGCAAATACTTCTGGCAAAGTGCAGTTTAGCATTAAGTTACTAAGTAAGTTACACAACCATGTTAAATTCAAAGGAAAATAAAGCTTGAAGGATTTAAGAAAATCGTCTAGTTCCACTGCCTGAACTAAGGTACGCCAACTGTATCTTCATCCTGACAGGTGTTTCTTTAATGTGTTTTTAAAGGTTTTCACTGACTCCAGAATTTTTCCCTAGGCAATCTTTTTCCAGTATTAACTATCCTAAGTACATATCTTGTACTGACATTTACTCCTGATTAGGTTTTTTCCAGCCTACGTTAGAAATGGGATATGGTTTATTCGTTAAAGGAAGGGGCAGAGGACTTACGGTTTTCTTTGTGGGTACCAGACTGATACAGGCAGCATCCTTTGAGCTGTGTGGCTTTGGATTTCATTTGTCAGAAGTTGTCTTTCTTTGTTGGCACAAAAAGCAGGGGAAAAGAAGGAAGAGAAAAATATGAAAAAAAGAGAGAGGAGACAGGCTGAGAAGTGGAATGAAAGGAGATAAAGTAAATTAGAGAAAAAGAAAAAAGAGGTATAATATTCAGACAAATTAAAGGACAAAGGTGGCTGTAAGAACTCTATGATAAGTAATTTTATAATTAAAGATTATTTTTTTTTCTGTGGGGGTGAGGCTACATGCCTAGCAGGGTCATGCTAGGGGGAATATGGGGCATTCGATAAAAGAATTGGCCAGACAAGGTTGGATAAAGGTATATATGGAGTGAGCAGTAGATTTCTTTGTTTTGTAAGTTCCACGGGAGTCTCTTACAGATGGGAAAAAATGTTTTAAAATTACATACAGCTGATAAAACTTTTTACTGTCTTTCATTTCTGTGATTGGAGTGTAACATGGCCAATATCTTCCACAGGAGTGTGAGTATATAAGGTGGCAGGGTGGCAAGGTGGACCAGAGTTCACTGAAATGGGATTGATGCTTATAGTCATGACTAATGTGTCATTTCAAGGACCTGGCTCTGGTCTTACCTACGTATCTGCTAGGACTGAACCAAAAGTTTCTTGCTTGTGCATGCTGGTGTTCGAAATTAGATGTTTGAATTAGACTCGATGAGGTGAAAAATTGTAAAGTTTACTTCTTAATTAGACCGAGTGTTTAAGGAGGCTATCTTGAGGCAGGAGTGGAACAAAATTGGTATATCTGCTTTGATTACATCAGTCCTGTGGTCTCTGAGTTGTGAACAAGTATTTATTCTACCAAGGTAAGAGCTCATACTTTCACAAGTTGTTTCCTGCTGTAATTTGTGATGAATATGTTTACTTGATTCTGTATTGATTTTTTGTTTTCAGGTGTGGCTCACAATATTTCTTTACTGCGAGAAGTGATTGTTCATCCACGTTTTGTTCAAGGAGACATCAGCACTAAATTCCTTCCTGAAGTCTATCCTGATGGTTTTAAAGGTTTGTTCCATTTGGGATTGTTTCTTTTTTTTTTCCTTTGAGAGGTGTTGTTTCTGATTGTTATTCCTTTATAGACTAACATGTCCCCCAATTAGTCTTTTTTTTTTTTTTTTCCCTTAAATGTATCTGTGCATCCATGCAATTAAGAGTTTTTAAATAATGCATAATATAATTGAAACAGTTATTTCCCTTTACTTTCACAAAGGCAAAATACATATTTTTAGTGACAAAATAGTAAATGAAGTATATCCCAAGTCAAGAAAAACTATTTGTAGGTGATACGAAATATGTAAAATAAAGATCAGTTCGACTCTACCATGGTATTGTGCTTCATTACAGACAGTGCTCCTACTGTTAACTGAAGATAAGATTGTTTTTTACTCAAGATTATTGCTTCTCCAGTGAGTTTTTGCAGCATCTTTAGAATTGCCTTTTGGCACCCTTCGTATTCACTGTAGCACTGGCTTGAAGGATCTGGCGTTTTGTCAGAGTAGTTAAGTAACGTGGTCTTACTGCTCATTACACTCAGCAATGGGTATCACCTGGAAATTATTAACCCATACACTAGGTTAACTTAAACACAAATGTAAATGTTTCTTTACAACATCCCAAACAGCTCAGCTGCAGTCATGTGTAACAACAGTTGGTAGAGAAACGTAAGTAAACAAATAGATTGGTTTCCTTTTCACAGGGATCAAATTTTAAAAGGTTGTCTCTCTCAACTAATCTGCTGTAGGTGCTTTCTTAACCTGTGTAGTCAGAGACTCAGTCTTGCTATACAGGCCTTACACCTCAGCTGATACTCATCAGGCTGAATCTCTTATTTAAAAAAAAAAAAAAAAGGCAGTGTTTATAGCTCATCATTCATGGGTCCTTTATGAATCCCATGGAGATTCTTTTCTCTCCCATTCATCATTAATCCAATGTGGCAGAATCCTCATCCCAGTTTGGAGACAACACTGCCAGATTGGCAGTCCTTGGACATGACTGGCACCTTGCCAAATTCTGGTCTTGTTAAGGAGCAGAACAGATTTTTCTTACCTCAGGACTCAGTGTGTAAGTTTGGTGCAAAGAATATTCATCCACAGAACTACTGTATATCATGATGTAATTGGCAACTCTGTGTGATACAATCGTACGTGTGGGATTAATGCATCCAGCTTGTTATTGGCTCCTGACTGTGACCAAAGCAATAGGAGTTAGTCACCTTAGGTGGCAGTAAGCTTGTGATGGTTGAAGCTCAAATGGACTTTTGTCATCTTTGCTAAGGTGTACTTAGCTAATCTTCAGGCAACTCAGCTGTCTTTCATCCAGTACAGACCTGAGGTTACTCTGATATGCTCTAAAGGCTCAGTGCTGCTGAGGGTCTGTGTCCCTTCTCTGACACTTTAATACAGAATCCCATGTCCTGTGTCTTTGATGATTCTGGGACTTTTCAGTCCTTTTCCTCAGTGGATTCCGTTCCCGTAAACCAGCATAAAACTCCTTTTTTTTTTTTTTTATTGTTGCTGCTTTTGTTGGGGTAGTTTTTGAGAGTTCTTGGGTTAAATCTGGTGAACTTGAGCAGATGTGCAAAGGGAGTGGCAAGCTAGGAATGGGGAGAAGGGAATAGAGAAGAAGGATAAGGATGTAAGATGTTAAATAGGTTTATAACATTTTGTGAAAAGGCAGCCTTACCTCACAAAACTGGGAACAATAAAAACCTAAACCATTCCACCCTTCTTTGGGATAATGTGTCTGTTGGAGCCCTTAGTCACTTGTAAGAATCTGGGACAGGTTTTGCTGACCCAGGAGGAGGCTCCTTGCTCTGTATTTTTGACTACAGAAAGGCACTCTTGTCTTTTGTTGTTCTATTCTTGTTTTAATATTTTATATAGCAATGTTAACTGGTATATAATCAGTTAATTACTTGTTGGTCCACAAATTGCAGGATGACAAGAAATTTATTTTGGGGTCATCTGACTTGAACTGTATATGCATGTATTTACACAATACACACTGATGCAAATGGCTGATAGTGTCGCAGTCTGAGGTAAACAGTAATATTATATTAACAGAGCCTTAAAGGTAAGCTTTTGCTCTGGACACCAGAAGACACAAGAAGAGAGATTGTAACAGTTCATAATAGAAACTAATGAATGGCACGCCTGAAATAACTAGATTTTGTTCCTGCTGTATGAAAAGTCTCGCTCTTCTTCCATGTATCAAATACAAGCATACATTAGCTGCCTTAATGATAAAAAAATGCAGATATCATTATTACAAAATATTTGTATTTTAAGAGTACTGATTCAAAGCTCATTGAAGTAATTGATAGCCCTTTTAATGATGTAGTTTGTTCTGGATTGGACCCTTCTGTCTTAAAAAAAATAAGTGAGCTGAATTAGAGGATTTTTTTAAAGTACATATTGAGAAATATTTCTGCAAATGCAAAGACTTTAATGGGAACTGTTGAAGGCAAGCAAGGGTGGTGGGCAGGTGGCAGAAGCTCAGCAAAAGAAACAAAGGCAAATTAACTTACGCAGTATAAGTCCTCTACTTACTTCAACTAACATTTTAATGTAAATATTGAAGGTATACTTTTCTAGGATGGTTTGAAAATGAAGTAGCTTCATTTATCTTAATATTGTTTATAAAAGACATGGCTGTAAGAAAGATCTGGGATAATCTGAAAAATTAGAGCAACGAGTAGCCAAAGTGGATTCGGAAATACCTAGAAATACGTACTGTTGTTAGCAGTAGGAATCTATACCAGAAGAAATTTGTAAATTTTGAAAATTTAAATGAAAAAAATTTCAATGATGTGTGCTATATTAATGCTCGAGCACATCCTATGTGTTTCTTTTGCAAACTACGCAATTACCACTGTTGGTCTGCATTGATGGTAAGTAATGAATGTCAGCTGTGTTCTTTCTGGTGACTGCAGGAAGTACTGGCCCATTTCTTATGTGCATTTTTCTTCAAATATAAATATTAACTTTAGTCTTAAGAGTAAAATAAGAGATGCTTTGTTTCCCAGTCTCATTTTCAAGTGTTTCATTATAAATCCTTTATTAGAAAGCTTTTACTATAAGTTAAGAAAAAAATTAATTATTAGAAATATCTTGGCAGCTTTTCCATTAACCTGTGATGCCCACTTCAAATTACATCTAGAACGGAATGCTTCGTAATTTTCGTTATTACAGTTTAACTCTTTTTCTTCCTTTCTTTAAATAAGCATTCATTAACAAAATCAGTTTGTTTATTGCAAGTTATTTTAAAATATTGTTGTGCTGAAACTAACCTTGCTTAGGATATGGTTAGTGTGGGAAAACAGCTGCTGTCATACCCTTTTATTGTCTGTGAGGGATGGATGGCTAGAATGCCGGCTGGCAGTGGGTCAGCTGGAGTGGGTTATTGCTCTAAGCACACATGCATGTTTTGGGGGCAGTGAAGATCTGAGGGTGGGTGCAGCAACACTGATTAGGTCAGGTGACACAAATATATCTGTCTTACAGTGGCTTCCAAGCACTCTGCACAAAGCAAAAATGTTTGCCAGATGTGCAGGAGTAGCCTATACTACTAGATAGAGTATTGTCAAATGAGCTTCTGCAGCTTCCAAGCAGCCTGGGATGCCTCTGCTTCCTAAACTGTCTGGTGAGAAATATACCATTATCCCTATTTTATAGGCACAGAAAGTATCTCTGTTTTCACAAAGATCCAAGAGGAGTCTTTGACAAAGAACAAGTTAAACTCAAGGATCATTCTTTGTGGTTCATTTTGTTTCACACTTAATCTTTTCCTGGATATCTGTTTTAATACTGAGGTGGGGGTTTTTTTAATAGTCCACTCTTCCTCGTTATTAAATGGTGTCTTAATGTTTGGTCAGTCTCTTTGGGAGAGACATCCTGTGGAAATGAAAAATGAGGCATTTTCCAGGAGTTCATCATGAAAGTCATATCAAAACTCGGGATGGGGGTCGTGGTGGGGAGGATGGAGAAGGGAAAAGGAATACTTTACTTCCCTTCTCCTAGCATATTCTCCACCTCATTTGGGTGGAGAGGAAGAGCAGAAGTTCTGATGGATGATTCTTTATATTAACTGGTTTCTAATACACAAAGCAAGAAAGAGGAAGCACCTCTCTCTCAGAATCATCTAGGTTGGAAAAGACCTTGAAGGTCATCCAGTCCAACCATTAACCTAACACTGACAGTTCCCAACTACACCAGATCCCTCAGCGCTGTGTCAACCTGACTCTTCAACACCTCCAGGGATGGGGACTCCACCACCTCCCTGGGCAGCCCATTCCAACGCCTTACAACCTGTTCTGTAAAGAAATACTTCCTAATATCTAGTTCTAAATTTAAGTCTGGAGACTTTTATTATTAGTTGAAAAGGGTAATGCAGCTTCCCCTGGCTGTTACTGTTAGAAGGGAGAGGACACTTGCTGTTATATCCATTCATCTTCTCCACGCTGGAATCTAATATTTGTCTTAATTTTATGAAACTACTGGATTATAAAAACTGGCTTAACAGTTTACTTGACTTTCTTCTTTCTGGCAGGTGAAGCCAAGAGACATTTCTTGGTTTGTCACTAATCCCTTTATAATTCAGAATAGTAAGAGGTTTCCTTTCTGTATGCTACGGCATCCATCTTACAAATGATCACGAGCTCTCTGAGAGACATACTTCTTCACTGTTCTGAATGGTTTGAGATTTCATACGCAGACAATATTGTCTGTCTTTGACCATTTGGGTGGAGTAAAGCTCTGGTGGACTCCAGAAGAAATTAAGCTCTTTAATAACATCCAACTTTGTTTTCTGCTTCAGCCTACTTGGTATACATATTATCTGTAATGGTCAACTTCAAAATCCATTGGGGGAAAACCTGAACCAAGACAGACCCTAGGAGTGATATAAACATTACCTGCCTGGGTATGGATCTGAATTATGCATTGCACTTTCCATCTTACTGATTTTGCTTTTAATTTTTATTCTTCCCAATCAAAACCCAGTCACTTTTCAAATATTAAGTAACAGACTGGGGGACATAACCAGGGCTTGTTTGTTTTCTTTTTTTTTTTTTTTTTCCCTCCTGTAATTGATAGTAGGAAACACATTTCTAGGACAAAATGCAAATGAGACTGTTATGGGAAAAATGACCTTTTATGTAATTTAATTTGAAGTTGGTTATGTAAAGTAATTGCATGAACCTTTTTGACTCAGCTTGGGGGATAGTGGGATAATATTGATTTAAGCAATCATAACATCAGGGAAATGAGAGAGAAAAATACTTTCTCCTTGTTCTCCTTCCGATGAGGGTTCTGTCATTTAGTGGTAATAGATGCGTGTGGTCTAGTTTTAAATAAGAACAACAGTGCTTCCACTCCTTTAGTTGTGACCGAATTTTATAGTCATTAATCCTGTTTTATGTTCATCTTATATAATTCATCTCAGTGACGATAGTGATAATGTAGATGTATATCCCAGGTTGAGCAGAGAGATTTGGGAGCTGGTTTACATTTTATGGTGGAGGTGAAATCTCCCTGTAGCCCAGGAGTCTGCAGTAATTAGAGTAGAAAAGAGCAGTGGCAGTACTTCCCATGTTGGAAGCTGGGGAACCTTTGCTACTTATTTCACTCCCTGTCAAGGCAGCACGTGGACAAATGCCCCAATTTTTCAGATTGATCTTCTGTATGATGAATGTGAAAGACTGCATTGTTATAACTTTATTGATGGTGAATATTAACTTATACCTCAAGACATCCAATTGGAATCCTGAGGGGTGACTTCTAAAGTAAAATAATACTTGAAAGTGAAACAAAGGTATCACTATCTGGAACATTTAGTGTATTTCTAAATATAGTAATGTAATTGAAATTTTAACTTCAAAATGGTTTAAAATTCTGTTGAGCATAGCAGCAGAGTAAGAGCAGAAGGCAGGGGAAATGGGACTGGAGTTCAGAGAACTAAAGCAGTACTGACAGCAGTTTGTCTTGTCTAATAAAGGTAGATTGCCATCCTTAGGAAGCAGCTTTTAATCAAGCTTCCGAGGTATGCCTCCAAAGTTATGCTAAGGACATTCTGTGGTAGGACTGTATCTTTATTGCCAAAGACCAAAACATAATTTTGATATGTCGTTATTAACAGTTTATATTATCTCCCAGAAATCCCACATTGGATACTACAGTCATGACCAGTTTCTGCTTGCCACATCTGTGCCACAACTAATGCAAATAGCAACAAATAGAGAAAGTGGATAAATATTTTTTTCATGTTTGTGATAATGAAGCGGTGAATGTGACTCTTGATCAGTTGTTAACCTGTTTCAAATTATTGACCTTTGTTCACTGTTTGGAGTTTGATTTCTATTGAAGATACAGGGAGAAAATAGTTTTTGCAGCACAGCAAGCGCAAAAGCAATTATTGATTTAATCCAAGATGAAGGTCATGCAATAAAACCTTCAAATTGGGATCTTTCTAGTTTTACCTTGTTCCTTTATATGAGTTGATACTACCAGTGAGTGTTGGAGCAGGTGGGAACATGCAGTTTTGATCACATGGACTTGTCATGGGTGTTAAGGTGACTGAAAAGCAAAGGTTTTAGAATGGATTCCTGATGTATCTTTAGTTGAGACATGTAAACAGATCATCAATTTTAAATACAGTGTTTTGGAAAAATTACCTCAGAGCTTCTTTACTGTGTGTGTAAACAGTTGGAAAACTGGAACATTTCAGAGCCAAATAGTTGATGTTTCTGCATTGTATAATTATATAAGGCTTATATATACATGTATATGTGCGTATATATATACATAAATAGTACAAAATTTCAGTGTTTTTTGACATTTCACTTTGCAAACAGTTTTTCTAGTAACTGGCAAAGGAAAGATCCAAGTTTGTTTTTCAAGTCAGTTCTTCAACCTTTCAGCATTTGTATTTCTGCATGCATTTGTTAAAGTGAGGACAGTTTCCATTTCAAGGCAGTTAAAAAATAATAAACACTGAGCAATGAAGTTGCAGTAATCTTTAGCCAGAATATGTTAATTTGGACTAAATTAAAAATAGATTGATGCAGATCTGTTGGCTTTTGTTATTTTTAAATTTACTTTTTTTTTTTTTTTTTTTGCCTGTGACAGCTCCTTTGTGCTGTTAGCTGGAACTGTAATGAGTGTGTTTCCATCACTATGACATGATTGCATTGCTGAGGTGGACTCTATGCAGTCTTTTTACCTATCTGTATTTAATGTGCCCAGTGGAATGATGGGTCCTGTGCAGAAGATGTCCTGCTTTGAAATTGTGCACTTGCTACTGTAAAGTCTGCTCCAGTCCTTTTCAGAGGCCTCCATTCTGGGTTTTCTTGAGGATCATTTGCTAGTGACCACTACTGGGGAATGTGAACTAATGTTACATGCAGTAGTACTGAGGTGATGGGAGAATGGAGATGTATAAGGGAGCTGTGTAACTGTTTTCTGCTGCAAGACTGGAAGTAAACATGCCCCCCTGGGCAGAGTTGCTCAGGGAGATGCAGCCTTCTGAACCCCTTCCCCCTCCTCTTCCCCCATCCCTTCAGATGAAAACTATACTTGCCATGGACGATGGCATTTGCTGTGATACGTACGTATAAAGCACTTTTGAGAGCTGTGTTGTAACTGAGTTCAGCCAAGTCTTTCAGTCTTAACCTTTATTTTTTTAAACTTTATTTATTGTGTTATCCTCTCCTCTGACTTTTGAAACATTCTTGCTTTCATCTGTGTGAAATTTCTCTCTTGAGGATAAAATTTGCCTCTTTCTCCATGACAATTCAGCTTTGCTCTTCTTGTCCTGTTCTATGTCAACTTTAACTTCCTGCCACTGTCTTATGGACTGAGTGCTTTACTTGTCATTTTGCTCCATTTCATATTGGTTTTGACTGTTCTGCTTTTCTGATACCAGTCTTGGCCACCTAATTGCCAACTTTTCATACCAAATCTGTGTTGTGCGCTTTCTAACTGAAGATGGGGAGGTCAAAGTTCTGTCACTGTGCTCTGTCTTTTAGTCTGCTGAATGGACGATTGAATTTCTAGTTAACCTTTGCTTTCTGGAACAAGATCGGGTTGGGAGAAAACCCCTTTCCAATCACCCTGGTTTGCACTTTTTTGTCCAAACCTCTATTAGCTTGCCTGCCTTCAGACTGTAGGCTGCTTTGAGCCGTTTACTGCTTATGGAGTGTCAAACATGACTTCGACTTCATTAGTCACAAACTAATAATTACACAAAATGACACTAAGTGACCCAGGACTGACAGTTCTATCCCCGTTTATTTCTGGGGTTTATACTGTTGCATTATCACTCTTGCTTGGAAGATCTATATCCTTTGCAAGGTGAAGTACTGAGAAGGAATGCTGTATATTTTGAATAAGTTCTAATGTACAGATGGATTTCTTACCAGCATGAGGCACAATATGTCAACCAGTGACATTTCAGTAACGAAAACAAGATGCTGCAGCATCGTTCAGTTTTTTTTTCTTTCAGTTGTCAAATTGTTTTTAACAGGGATACCAGTGTTAGCAGTAGGGCTGATCTGTATGAAAACATGCAATTTAAACTCTGAAACTTGGAGCGTCTGCTATGCTAATCCTCATCTTAATTTAGAGGGGAAAAAACCATAAGTTTAATGTGTAAGGACTAAGCAGTGTCTTCACTAGTAGTTGTTACTTTTTGTGTCTATGTTGGTCTGTGGTATCTAACTCTTTTTTGTTAAACTTCTTTCTGAAAACTAGGACACAAGTTGACAGATCTTGAAAGAAGAGAACTACTGGCAACAGCAGCGTCTTTGTATGTGGCTGAACAACTGAGATCACAGAGATTTCTAGGGACTCCAAGGTGAGTTCATTTCTAGGAACTCAGATGTGCTGATGCATTTTGTTAGTGGCATCTTCTCATGCATGAGAGAGACTGGTGAGAAACTGCATGGTTTCTTGATATAGTCTGTTTTTTCTAAATTCAAATGAGCTGTGACTTAAATTTCTCTACTCACACAAGTCATACGTGATTATTTTTATTCTACATATTAGCAATCTAACAGGCACAAAAATGTGTTACAAGCCAGTACAGTAATTAATGCACATCAGGAGTTTCATTAATGCAAAATGTTGCTGCATTAGTAACTAACCACAAATTGAGCATCGCAAATTTCCCATGTGCCCATTTGAAGTGATCTAAGCACTTTGGGATAATATGAATATTCAGCTACAGTGCTTTAAAATATTGTGGATTCATGAGTAATTTGCTGCCTTGATGAAGAAGCTTAATAGTTTAGGGTCTAATTCTGAAAATACTTTCTGCCTGGTAAATGCTGGAAGAGTCAGCACCTTGCTTAAGTATGGTTTTTTGGTGCTTTTGTTCCCCAACTCATTCTTTTGGGTAGTAGCTGCTAGTAACCTAGGTAGTACTTTAATTGGCCAGCCGTTGCAGTAGCTTCTGTCAAAATACTAATTCACTTCTTTGGCTTTTTGGAACTGTGTGCTTTTTTCCTCTAGGATATTTCTAGCTTTTGTTGTGCTCTGTCCCATCATTGTTATTGCCTTGAGACCTTCTATTAGAACAATTGAATCTGTGAAACTTGCTTGGGTAGTTGGTGTTCGCAACCACTGCATACAGTGAATCCTAACTTCACCATGACTTTCTTCTTGCCTCACATTCTTTAATGTAGTTGCGTGTGTGTTTGTGTGAGAGGGAAAGCAGAATGCAGGATAGACATTATTCACATTCCATGCCAGTGGTTTGACAGTGTATTCTATTACTGATTTTACAGTGGTCAGGAATAAATCAAATGTGGTTTCAAGAAGTCTTTATTTTTATTTGTACTCACAAAGATAAATAGTACCATATGGTGTTAAAAAAAAAAAAAAAGGACACTTAGGGCAAGCATAACGGTTTTGTAATATATAGCATATGTAGGGCCAGGTCATTGCTTGCCTTATGCACCTATAGGGGAAAGTAAAGCACCTTTTTTATTTCCTTCCACGAGTTATATCCTCCATAGCAAATGGTATAAGGGGAACAACAGACACTTGAAGGCCACTGTTCCCTAAATAAAAGATGAATGAGGGAAAATGAGGAGGAAGCTTGATTATAGTTTTTACTGGCCCGCCTAGGAAGTTAAGTAGTCTGGTACTGCTATAGAGAAGTAAGGGATTACTTTGTACTTAGGGTAAGGATAGGAATTGTTGATTTAAGTAGCGATTCTCAAACTGCTATTGCATTCCTTGCTCTGTTTTTGAGTTGTTTTTTCTCTGGCCTGTAAAGTGTTCTTACCTGCTGAAAAGAAAAGGAGTCTAATTTTTGAAGAATCTTCTAACATTTTCTTTCTATTGCAAGTAATTTTCTTTCAGTACTAGGTCTCTGTGTATCTTAATAGAAAAGACATACACAACTACTTTTACTGAGATATCAGATACATAAACCAAGTATTACATTGAGCAGTCAGGCATGGTCATTAATTTCTTTTTGTGCTACATCAGGGAAACAAATATATCCCTGCTTGGAAAAAAATCAGCTTGTTTTTGGAATCCTAGACTAACTCCCTCACATATTTTCTTCTACTGTGACCGGAGAAAGCAGCAGAGTCTAACCACATGAAGTTTGTAAGACTAGATTGAGGTCTGATTTTTCAGTTTTTAAATGGTGAAGCTAACAATTTTTTTCAGTACAGGGAAGATCACTTTGTCTTGCCATGATGGAGTGTACTTATGTTCAGCTCAGCTTTCAAAGGATGGACTTCTCTGTTGAGACATATGCAGATCTGAAATTAAACCTTCAGAAGTTGAGCCTTAAAATTTTCTCTTGGTGGCTGAGTGTGGTTCTTATTGAATAGGTTATGGTTTCAATTCACATATACTGTTAGATCTACTTGTTTTAATGATAGTAAAGCTGCCTATTTGAGGCCAAGTTAAGATAATGCAAAAAGGCTTAGTGGTAAGTAACTTCTGAAGAAAACCAAACCAGATAATGATACCCTTTCCCACAAATCACGGAGCTCCTTCAGAAGAAAAGTCAAAGAAACAAAGGCAGAATGAGGTCAAAGGATTGTGTAGTGTCCTGGACAGTGTTCTCCATTTCTTAGAGCAGCTAGTGGACTCCCTCTAGAGGGGACTGAGGACTGTGAAGCATACATGTTACTGCAGTCCCATCGAGGATCCTTTATGGCATGTCTTTATTAATTTACCTAGACTGCATCTGACTTGTTTTTGAAGGTGTTCCATGTCATGGGTACTTTTTTAGGAAGCAGGATTGTGGCCACAGAAAGCACATCTTTCTTGGTCTGGCTGCAATCTGTTTGACAAGTATTAGTAAACAAAAAATGCAGAGTAGGAACCTGTGCTGCTGGCAACAAATCAAAAAGGCCAGTTGTAATCTTGGATGTGGTTCACTGTCAGAATCGGGTGTTTGGAGTCTGTGTGAATTTTAAGTCCATGTTAGAGGATGTAAGTGGATTAGACAGACTGCAAGCTCCAAAATTGATCCGTATCATTCTCCTAATGGCTTGGAAAAGTACATTGACGTGATGATCATCATCTTCAAAATTTCAGCTCTTTGGCACTATTTATGTTGACAGCATTTTTCTCTTTTGCATGCACTGAAAGCACTTGAGGAATTTTTGTGTAAGGAATTACACTGAAAGTAGTATTTTGAAATCATGCATTATTTCTTCTAAACTTGTCACAGCTGCCAAATAGACAGTTTTCTGCTGAACTTGAGTTATATGCTTATCTTTGGTTTTGGTTTGTTTTCTTTTCCCTTTTGGGAGCCATATTTATAATATGCATTCTTTTCACAACTGCAGTGGTATTTTGGGTTCCCTTTTTTTCCTCCATGATTTATTCAGCCCAGGCTCAGGTTTGTTATTCTAGTCAGATAGATAGAAAGAACCATGCTTGGAAGTCTTCACAGAAGCTCCACCCTTCTCTATCAGAGCTACTGAGACTGTAATCAGATGAAATGCAGCTGAGCCAGATTAAGGAATAGTTGTCCTATCCTGCTCCTCCCTTGGTTTCTGGGTTTCTTCCTCCTCCCCAAGGTATGCAGGCATGATTTTGTGTGTAGTTGCTTTCTACTCTGGTTCTGCTAAAATGACTTGTATTAGTGTAGAAACAGATAAATAATACTTCCGATCATTCTGACAGAACCAGGTTAAGTAATGACAAGTGAAATTATTCTGGAAGAGCTACAAGAGTGGGAATGTGCAGCAAGGAGGAAGAGGAGAGCAGAGGATGGCTCATAAATGAGGTGCAGAGGTGGGCCTTAGCTCTCTGCCACAGATCAGACTAATAGCAGTCTCATGAGGAGTGTTCTCCTCTACAGTTGATGATACTTGCAGGGATGTGACTGGAAAATAGGTATTTTGCAATCCCCTGGGTGACTGAATCATAAACTGTAAGGTTCTTGCTGGAATGTGCTCAGATATCAGCGAACTATTGCCTCATTAGGATCAAACACTAAACTTTCTTCAGCTAGTTTCAGTTAGACATGACCCCTGTAATGGGGTTTTTTGTTGCAGTAGTTCGTGTGGTGTTGAGGTTAATACAGGCCACAAGCCGAAGGCTGTTTTGCCTTTCCTGTGTTAAAATGGATTGTATTATGATTTGGGTGGAGCACCCACAGGTGAGTTTCCACTCTCTGCATTGCTGTGTGCCCCTGGCCTCACCAACAGTCTCCTAGGATTACTTTGCCAACCATTAGCTAGAACAGCTGCTGGAGACCTGTGGATGCTCAGAGTTATAGGAATGTAGACATTTACTTTTGTTATACAATTGGATATTTAGAACATTCTCTCTGTTTGGGTTATGTGTGTTTTTTTGTTTGGTTTTTTTTTTTTTTTTTTTTTTTTTGTTTGTTTGTTTGTTTGGGGTTTTTTTAATTTATCTGGTTATTTAACCAGTGTTCTTGGGAAATAGGTTGTTATGTGGGGCGGTTTGGTTTTTTGGGCTGTGGGTTTTTTTTTTGGTTTTTTTTTGTTTTTTTTTTAAAAGATGATTAGCTAATGAAAATGCTTGCTATTTTGTGAGCCAGATACTAATGTGTATATTTCACTGTGATATCCAGATAATAGGGGCACATGTTTCCTATAGGAAAAAGCCATGAATGATTAATGATTCTTTCATTGTTCAGCTTTCAGTTATTTTACCTAGGACTTTTCCTACTTATTCCATAGTCCAGTTTATTGTGAAACTGGTGCCACCCACAGCTGCTGAACAGATTTACAGCATCTAATAAAATCTCAAGGTCTTCTCAACAGAACTCGGTCTTGTTTCAAGTGGAAACATATTTTGGCTGAAGTGATTCCAGCTTATTTTATGTCTATTTGATGTAGTTAGCCTTTGAGACCAAAAATGATGTTGTACAGTTGAATCTTCACGTTTTGGCTCCAGACTTGTTTTCATTAGTGGGTTGGGAGGGGAATAGGAGAGTGACTCTCCAGGTGTGGCTACATCATGCTATCTCATGGGTCTACTAATGTGATGTTTATACTTCTAAACCCAATTGCCTACAGCACTTCCTATGCGTTGCTTGTGTTGGCTGCTCAGTGTATTTTCCTAATTTTTCTATGGGTTTTACCCTTTCATCATTTATGACTTGGAAAAAAACAGTGAGGCTGTATGCCCATATTACCTGATACTACATGCAAGAAGACCGTAACACATTGGAAAATGTTTTATATTGCTAGCAAAAAAACCTAAAGGTTTTTCTTGCTCATGTGTTTAATATAGCAGACTGGGATTAGGGAGCCTTGAGTTAAACTCCTGACTGTTCTTGTGGGACCTTAGAGAAGCCAGTTAGATTGGGCATCAGTTTACAAAATGACAAAATGGCCTTAATAATTTTACTGCATTACTGAGCTTTTGTAAATATTTATTTATCAGCATGTATAACATATTTTGAGATTTAAAATGGACAATGCTTTCTAAGCATAAAATAATACTTTTACAGGAGGGATAAGTGTATAGTGAGAAATTATAGATAAAATACAAGCAGGTTTTTGTCAAGTTTTGAAATAGTTGAGCTGAATTTTTGTATGTTTTAAAATTCTGAAAATCCAGAGTTCCAGTTCTGTGTACATAACTTGATTGGTGAACTGCAAGAACAGAAATGGATTTATTTAGCTTTTTATTTAATGAATTATTGTAGGTTTGTGTCTAGGTTGATACGGTACAGATATATTGATGTAAATCCTCAGGTGTACTTAGTAATGATGGTTCAGATGCCTGCTTTGCCTTGCCATGGCATGATTAGGGCAGCAAAGGAGCTCCGCCACCTCTCAGGCATGCTTGCTTTCACATACGTTACACCTATTAGCCTGCTGGAGTCTGGGTCAGAGCCAGCTCTTTGCCAGCCTAGGGCTTCCCCATATGGAAGGATGGTCAGCTGCCCAATAGGAGAGCTTTCTGGCTCTCCTGCACTGCTGGAGCAGCGCAAGATAAGGTTATGTTACACTGATTTTAAAAAGAAGGAAGGTGACGTCAGGAAAACTCACTGGAGTCATTCGAACTGGCCTATTGGAAAGTGGGGAAGTTCTTGCTTGCAGCACAGTCACAGGCGCTGCTGAATTGTATCAACTGCGTTATGTGATTTTTGTTCTCCTTCTCCCAACTGCAGTAGTAACATGAAGAGTTATTGCAAGTACAGCTAAATATTTATACTCTGCCTTACCCTACAAATATCCTCTAGTGTGATATAAAGATAAAACACTTTAATTTGGTAAGGGTGACTAAGTCCAGCCCACTTGCGGCTTTCTTCATTTGCTCACTTTGGAGTTATGCAGTCATCCTTAGCTTCTGAAAATAACACTGTTTCATCCTTACTGTTCTGGTACCCTGGTCAACAAGTCAAGCATTCTTTTAATGATTTACTGTTAGGCCTTCTGAAAGTCTTAAATATGTTTATGTAACTACTGCAGCTTCAGACCATTATTCCACTGTGTTTTGTTTTTTTTTTTTTTTTTTTTTCTATAGACTAGCAAAGTACTAAGACTCTGTTCTCCCTTTTTTCATGTAATATCCTTGTTTATAATGGGCTCTTCAGATTGTGACAACCCTCTGTTGTCTCTTTAGGTGTTACTTATTGTTGTTCTTTTGATCTCTCATAATTTTTTTTTTTTTTTTTGTAATCTTGCTTAATCACTGCTCAACCAGCTGCCCTATATAATATTCTTGCTGTCTTTTAAAATCTGGTATTATTTACCCTTCTACATTGTTCAGTTGCTTATCACAGAAAGAGGATTATATGTGCTAGAGACAAACAAGTAGATGCACGTGTAAGAAACAGGTGGTTTTGGCCAGTGAAGACGAATTTTTGTATAAAATATAAAAGTAGAAATGGGACATTTCAAGGTAGCATTTGTAACTGTTGCTACAGAATGTATGTATCCTATTTTTTTCTTTGATTGGATTAAATTAATGGAACCACAATTGATAACATAATATAATTTATTTATGTAGTTGTTTGAAAGCAGAGTCATTGTTCCATATAATTTGTGAACATATATTCCAGAAACAGAATGATCTGTTACAGGCAGTTTTCATAGCCTGTCATCCCAATGTCATTTGCAGGGAAAAAGGTGTCCTGGACGCTCAGGAATCCACACTTTCTCGATCTTTAGAGCTGATAACCATTATGAAATTATTATAAAGATAATAATTATGAAAAGTTTGAACCTTGCTGAGCATCTCTTGGGAAAATACTTGAAGCAATGGCATGCATCTTGCTGATGGAAAAGCCATTCACCAAAGTAAAAGGACCTGGCTAAGTCTGGTGCTTATTTTTTGTTTTCACCATGTCTGCTGGGAAAACAGCAGCTGCTGTAGGAGCTTTATAGCTTCTGTGGCTACTGTCCACTTAATGTTCAAACTTGAATCTATGTAGTATACACATGTGAGTGTTTTCTGTTTTTCTGCCATATTCCTGGCCCTTTTTAGTTGTGAATCTGGCCCTTTTCTCATCCAAGCTTTGCCTGTGACCTCCTGTTCTGCAAGATACTCTCTTTACCACAAGACCCCTCTCTCTTTCCTTTACTTTGGTCCCTTTTATAAGCCCAACAATTCTTTCCTTTCATGCAGGTTTACACATTCTAAACCTGTTCTTTAATATTTGTCTGTTTGTATAAGTGTATGCATGAAACCATAGAACTAACAAGATTAATTGTTACGTGCTCCCTGGTCATTTTACAGTTATTTTTAACACAGTTTTTCCTTTCCTTCTTATATTTTATTTGGAGTTTCAAAGGGTAGAAATGAAGTTGTGTTGGAGGTATTTAGAGAAGGGCAAAATTTTTCTTGACTTTGGAGGGCTCTAAGCTCAGTAAAGGCCCGTGTAACTGCAGTCACGTGAGAAGTTTTACTGATGTTTTTTTCCTAGGATTATTAACATAAAGATAATCATGAACTTCAGCACTTTACCTTGTGAAGTTCCTTGAGACTCTGGTGGTGTCCTGCTGTTTGTTTGTGTAGTATATAGCTTATTCTGGATGCTGTTGCAGTAGAAATGTTGTCAACAAAATAGATGGGAAGAAAAAGTCTCTCATTCAATGTTGTCTGCATACTTTTACATGTATGTGTCTTGACTTGTCCATTCTTTAGCATGCTTGCTTCATTCATAGTTCACAAAGACTGTAGTTAAATATAAGATATTGATTGAAGGGATAGATAATTCATTTATACCTTTGTTATTGAGTATTACAATTTTCAACCGTTTCTTTTTCCTTTGATTCAACTGCAAAAGTGGGATGGGACACAGAATGGCCTCATTATTGTAGGAGTATTTCTCTGTTCCCTGCAATGATTCCAAAAGCTCTTGCACACTTCATCAGTATTATTGTAATTCTTTGGCTGCAGGATATTTGGCAGCTGTTGCACCCCACTGGCAAATCCTATTCAGACTTCACTTCCATTCACCATTGCCATTGGAGAATTGATTTCTCTCTCCTCTGCTCTAACCTTTCCCAATTCATTTTGGATTGTTCAATGTGAAACATTTTAATTTCATATCATACAGCCATTCAGCTCACAATCCTTTTTTAACCTGTCACCAGGGTAACAGCATAGCATGCTTTCTTTAGGCAATCAAGTTTTTATTTCACATGCTTAATGTTGCATTAAATGTTTGCATTTTGTTTAACCCTCTTAAAGACTTTGAACTGTGGATATATTTTGCAGGGTAATGAAGTCTCTGATTTCAGTGTCAAGTCTTCACAGAAATTGCCTTACTTAAAATAAAAAATAAGAAATCAGAAGATGAATACAGTAATGAGAAGATTAATAATAAAATCCCAAATGGCTGAATGAGGCAAGCATCCATAAAACGGCAAAAATATTTTTCTTCTGGAAAAACCCTTCAGAAGCCTATATTACAGTCTTTAGACCTACACTTTAGGATTACTTTTACCTGTAAGTGCTTGTAATCAAATTAATGCAAATATAGGATTAGCCATGCAATAACATGACTTTAAGAAGTGAAATGTCTGGCCTATACCTGTCAACCTGCCTCAAACCATTTGCCAGATATGTGTGTTGAACTGTAAGCTGAATAGCAAGTGATTTATATACATAAAAATTAGAATTTAATGGGATGATGCAATTGATTAAAGAAGTACAGAATTTTAAAGTGTCTGTTTTTCCTGTACATGCAAACCATCATGACATGAACAACAGGCTATATCCATTTTATTGGAAATGATAATAATAATTAGAGTATGTTATAATAGATGATTACAAAAATAAAATGAATTGGACATTTTTATTTATGAAAAAGCATTGACTTCTTATAACTGTGACCTTAGAGCAAGTCTAGGTCCAGCTAGGTTCACTCCCACCTGTTTAGCTGGAATTTAAAAGTCTATAATAGATGTCCTTAAAATACCCAGAATTGTTATATTCTGTGTCTATAATTATAATTATAGGTGTAGTGTTAAAAGGTTTTTATCTGTCATGTTCTAGTCTCAATTATGTAGGTATAAAAGATGTGTGTGGGGAAAAAGGTATTTAACATATGTGAAACTTAAGAACATGGTATTGCAGATAAGCCCAGACTTTCCTCATTTATAGTGAAATCAACCCACTATAATGAAAGCACTAAAAATATGCATGTTTAACACTTAGGAATACTAATTTTACAAAGGTTCTCACTTAAAAAATAGATCATACATATCTGTTAAAAAAAAAACGCAAATGCAGAATATTTGCATTACTGAACTAGCTGGAGTGTTTGAGTTCGCATTTGATACCACTCCTTCTGAGGAGACAGCTGCTTGTTACAGATCAGACCCATAGAATTGACTGTATTAGAATTTTTCCTTCAACAGCATATAGCTAACTATATAAGTTTAGAAATGCAGTTTCTTCTATTAATTTCCAAGCTTTCTGTCCCGTTTCCTTTTTTCCCAAGTTGTACTATAAGCTACCAAATATTACTACCTGCCAAAAGAGGTTTGGCAGTGTTTTGTTACTGAATTTTGCCAAAAGGAGCCAAACATATGGTAGCAGTTAATTTATTGGTTCTTCTAACCTCAAGGGAACTCTTACAGAGAGCATATTACCTTTTTATCTAACATTTTAAATAAAAGAGCTGTTGGCTTGAAATTTGATATGCCAGTGTAGAAGCTGACCTTCAGTGCGGTTATGCTCAATTCAGTCTTGTTTAAGGGTAAGATTAAAAGTGTAAACATACAAGATCGAGCTAAGACTTCTTTCTTTTCAGCTTTTATAGAGGCAGGTCACTTCTGCATAGTTTTAATGTGTGTGTGTGTAAGTGAAAATATTGAAGAAGTATTTTCATGACAAAAATTAGTCTTGAAGAGCTCTTTCTTCTTTTTCTTGGTATTTCCTGGTATGTGCATTACCAAGTGATGATAAAAAAGAACATTTTTCATTTCTTTATATGTAAGACCACAGGCCCATTTGTTGCTTTGTGGCTATATGGATTTGTGTAATTCTAATGGGAGAAGTGTTTGAGAAGTAACCTTGCTAATTGTGCTGCTATTTGCTATCTTTGAGCTGAATCTCGTGCCTGAGATTTGCACCACTCAGAATCAGTGATCTGTTACCTGCATTTGAGGTAGCCCCCTTTGTTCTGCCTTAGATGATCTGTATTTTTCCTTGGTGTGGTGGTGTTGTGAATCTTAGAAGGAAAAACTACATGGATATGTCATCATATTTCATATGGGATACTTGGGATAGATGGTGCCTTAAATCAAAAATATCCTGATTTCTTTTGGCTCATAGCAAGTATTCAGAGGCCCGGATATTTTTCTGTGGATCGGTGTTGAGACTGCTCAGATGACTTTTCCTTTTGTGATTATGGATAATTCTTTAATATCTTTCACAGGCCATTCTTTAGTGGTTTACTTCTCCATGTAATTAGATGTGCTTGGAGTTTGTTTTGGCTGTGGCTTCCCTTTAACATGTATCTTCAAAGCCTGTAGTGTGAGAGAGACTGGGCAGGAAAGAACAGCGCAGGACCCCGTTCTTTTGAAACCAGGGATGTTTACCCATTGACTTAGAAAGGAGATGATGGCAGGTCTTTATCCTGTCTCTCTGTGATGGTTAGTAAAACTAGTCTTGTCGCAGTTAGTATGAGATGTACCAAATAATTTAGTTGCCTATTGAATTCCAGATTTAAAAAGCACTTCAAAAAAAATCTGGGGTATTTGTTAAATCTTATCTTTCCTAGGATTTAAGCTCTGTATTTACCCCAGTGTTGTGGTGTGTTTTGAGGCTGCTCTCTCTGCCATGGGTGGTGATCTGATACACCTTGGTCACACAGTAATCATCTTCTCCAGGACCTGCTCTCCATTTTTCTACGAGATACATGGAAGTTTAAAGCAGGTCCTCATCTGGCTGCACCCAGCCCTTAATGTCCTTAGATGAGGGAGATGCCATAAGCCAACAGCTTTTCTCTGTTCGTTGCCTTCAACTAGTGAGAGCACTTCTCTTCTAAATCCTACATTTTCCCTGCAGCCTCCTGCGGCAAGTCCTTTTTTCTTGTTACTCATATCCTCAGGCAAATCGCGATCATTTTAAGATGTTTACTAACATTAAGTCCACTTTATTCCTCTTTTAGCTGTGACTTTTTTTTTTTCCACTCTTTGATCTCAGATGTTGCATGTCTGCCTCTACTACAGGCTTCCTTTTCCCAAGTCTTAACAGCTATTTTAAGTAAATCCTTCTGAGTGAATAGAGTGATCTCTATTCCAGTGATTTCCAAAATCCTGGTAGTCTTACGGCCATTTAAGGATCAGTCTCCTTACAATGGGCATTGCAGCACCATTCCACAACTCTCTTCAACTTCCTCAGCTTTCAGTCATTCATCTGTGTCAGAAGCAAGGGTTAGTGAGAACTGATAGCATTTTGCTGCTTCACAGTTTAAAACAGTTGGATTGCCATGAGAAATTGTTGTATTCACAGCATGTAAAGGTTGGAGCACAGCTCTTCAGAGACAACTCCAGTCTCACATAGGAGGGCCCAGAAGGGACTGCAGTCATTTGCATTTTAGAGAAATTACACTGAATATGGACGAGGAGACTTTGGGCTTAGAGAGAACATGGCTGTCATGTATGGATTCCCACAGCAGGAGTGGGAGAGCACAAAGGGGTTGGGGTTGAAGGCAAAGTTGTGAGAACTGTTTCTGAACATCTTCCTTAAGGTATCCTCTCTCAGCTGCCATACACTACTTCTGAAGGCATATTTTGAAAATACTTCGGCTCTTGCCTTGCTATTTGTTTGTTTCTTCACTGGTAGTTTTCCATCTAAATTTTCAGGAGATACCAGTGGGCATAGTTGCAGACACTGGATCAAAATCAGTTAGATAATGTATGTCATGTCATGCTCGTGCAACAGTTTTACTTTACATTTTCTGTTCAAAATGAGTCTTTTTTTTCTGTGTCAGTAAAAATAGTGTTGATGTTCTTTTTGCACATACTTTTGACCACAGACAAGTTGTTTGCTTATGGTTGCTTATAAAATAGGAACATTCACAGAAAAATAGTTTTACATATTAGCTTACTAAGAAAGAGGAACAGTACCATCTTTTAAAATACTATGTGTAATCATACTCATTAAATAATAATTGGATGTGTAAGAAATAATGTTTAAAGAAAAATGTTTTCTAGAGCATCAAAAAATGTACCTATATAGCACATATTATATATGGGTCATGTTATTTATATATATTTTGTGTGTGAAAAATGTTTTATACTTAGGAAATGTATTTCTTTGTGTATTATTGAACTACTTTGATTAGTGCTAATTGTCTTTGTGAAAGGCAAGGAAGGAGAAGGAACTTCTAGTTAAGTACACTGTAGAAGTGTGACTACATTCTTGTACTGTTCTTATACCTTATTTAACTATCTCGTGTTGATCACTGAATATTGGACTAGATGGATATTTGGGCCAACCAATATGGTCATTTTTATGTTCCCATACTGTATTGATCATGATTGTCCCCAAATAAGCAGAAGGAAATCTAAGCAGAAGACCCACTTTATGTTAAACTTTATGTACAGTTGTGTTACTTCCGCTCCTTGGGTCCATTCGACCTACATAACCTGGCTTCTCTACCTCAAGTCAGCAGAAAGTCTAGTGGGCAAAAGTATCTTTTATTAATACTGATCATGAGGCACTAGCTGTTACAAATTTTTTGTTCTTCAGAATCAACCCTAGTTAAATAATTGATTCTGAAATTCATTCACATCTGATGTGTATAACGTCAGCTAAGTAGGAAACCTATAAGCATTTTTTTTCTTGCTTTCTTGTGAGGCCATTATATGAACAATGGCAGGAGTGCTATTAAAAGGATGAAAATATACGGAGGGCAATAGAGATTTGTCTTCTTTTGAATACTTATTGACTTTGTTAAATAACAATTTGAGCTAGGGTTTCTGCGTCCCAGATTCATAGTGTCTAAGTAATGTAATAAATATGGGTAAGCGTCACCTAAAGGTAGTTCAGCCTATCTAATGTCTTACTCATTGTGGGGAAGTACCTTTCTCTTTCTGTTATTGTAAAGGGAAAAGATGGTTAATATCAGGGGGTGAAAGCTCAGTGATGTGAACTCTGGATGTAAGCTGAAAGTGCAGTAGAAGATCTATTGAAGGTAATGGGACTGAAGCTGTGCTATATGCTGTAATTGTCTAGATGTGGAGAATTAGTACTTATTGAAGTTAGGCATGTTTTATGTTATCTAATATAATTTTTAATGAGCTCTTGGGGTTTTTCTCATCTGCTGTTTTTGTCTCTTAACAGAATTAGTGGCATTAATTTGTTCATATGAATCTAGTGCAGAAGAAATAGCAAAGCTTTAGAATCCATGAAACATGCCACGTTTTCTACATGTTAGGGAGAGGAAATAGCAGTCATATTGCATGTCAGAAACTGGCTTGAGTACCTCTAGCTGAACGTGCTAATTACATTTGTCTGTGGTTTGGTAGTTACGTTACTGGTATTTGTGCCGATATCCAGCACTAGTTCTTGTGTGTACAGTAAAGAACCATCTTCTTGAAAAGCTAGCCACTCTGTAGAAAAATGTATTGTTGCAAATTAATTACTGTTCTTAGCTTCTGTTTCTTACACTATGGCATATAGGATGGCTAGTAAGGGAAGATCTGCCCATCCTTTCCTGGGACTGTGCCACCCTGAATGTGCATTCTGTGTATTTCCTGAATTAAGCCTCCTATAGAGGATAAATGACAACAGAACAAACATGATCAGTACAGCTGTGTTACAAAACTGATTTCATTGGCATGAGATGGTTAAGCTTTTGGACGTACTCTTTTGGTTCTGCTGCAACCAAATTTGCAGGAGGTGGTAAGCAATGTGTGATGGGTGAGCTCTTCCAATTCTCTGGAACCCTTCTGAAATCTGGTGCAAGCATTGTGTTTCCCAGGATACACAAAAAAATGAGTAGAGTTCTGTTTTAAATAATGACCTTTGGGATACTCTGTATGTCACAGGCCTTGGAGAGACCCAAGTCAAATCCTTGGTACTACAAAGTGTGGCAGAAATGCCGTACTTCTGGAAATATAAGCTGGTTTAGTTGTGACAGGGCTGACAGATCAAAAGGAGACTGTAGTAAGGCTTGGGTAAGAGACTGAAATGAAACTATTAAACACAAGAAAGACAGCATTCAATATATAGTTTCTTAACAATAACCTTGAGAAGATAGTTTGAGGTGGTGTTCTATAAGGTATTTTCAGTTTGACTCTAAGTTTGTTGGAGTTTTTTTGTTATCTTAATATACTTTATAATTTTTCATTTGTTTGCATATTGTGTTCCCTGTGGCCTTGAAGCAGGCCAATGTTTTTACTCCTAGTGCTGTTGCCGAATTTCCTCAGAGGTGACCTTATTCTGATGTCCTTCCTTTTCCCTTCATTGTAGTATTGTCTCTCACTCCTGGTCTGGTGCTTCATTTAGTAAGTTGAGCAGGTTGCTGTCAGGTTTCACTGTATTGGGTCTTATAAACTTTATTCTTTAAAGAAATGCTGTATTTCAGTCAGATGTTACTGACTTTAATGGTGGATATAACAGTCTATGCGTGCAGATGTATATCTCTGAATAAGAAAGAGATAGGTTAATGTTTTTTGGGGGGACTAACCTTGTAAATTACTGATAGTTAAAGAAATGGTGATGTGTTCAAGAGGTATTATATAATAGGATAGAGGCAGCACTGGAATGTCAGGCCAAGATTTTATTTAAAATGGAAGTTTTAATTTTGATTCTAATGTGTGTATTTGCCTTCCAAATTGGCAGAATGATTTTTCAAATGTGCTGCACTGTGCAGTATATTCATTGCTTTCAAGTGAGAGATGCTGGCAAGTGCCACATGCTTCTTAGCATAACTTTTACTGGGACAACTAAATAAGGGGTTTTGAGCCTGAATTTAAGTAATATTTTTGTTTACTTTTTAACGGTGGCCCAATATCTAAACTAAATACTGAATTTATGGTTTTCAGGGAGTGGAATTGCAGAAATTGTCATTAAGATCAAAATCTCTTTATGTGAATAAAGGATTCTCCAATATTTAATCTAGCTGTCATTAGAGTGTGTACCAGTACAAGTGTATTTCTTGTTCGTGATGAAGAACTGATACTCTCACTTTATGTATTTGACTTCTGATTAATTCTAATCTAGTCCTGTGAACTGAATGCCCATTTGTGGCTGGAGTGTGCGCTGGGTGCAGTTCTGGAGCCTGGCTTCTGTCTGTCTTGAATGAAACGGGAATCTGGTTCCCATGTCCAGAGACTGTTCTGCAATGTGATTTAAAGCATCGTAAGTGCAGATGATTGGGATAACTCACTTTGAGAACTACTCCTGACCTGAACTAAAACACTGATGTTCTCACACTCACTGTATTTTGTCTTGATTAGTTCTGAGATATCATACTCTCCAGAACTTCTGCTGAAAAAGTGGGTGAATAACTGAAATTCTGAATTCTGACAAAAGGGATGATGGATTAAAGCAGCAAATGTGTTTTGAATTCAGTGGTTAGTGGCAATTTAGTTCGAAATTAGTAGGCTACAAGTCAGGCAGATTTCACTACTGGGAGGAGTACAGCGAGCCTCACATGGAGTTTGCCTGATGTTTCAAAAAATAATTGAGTATGGAAAGTAAACTTATGTGTAGATGTAGAATAGAATGATTGTTACCTTATCAAACTTATCAGTAGGTAATCTCTTAATCATTTCACCTCCATTTTCATATTAGTACTTTAGAGATTGCTTGCTGCCTGTTTTTAACAAGTACAGGAAACCTGTAATGTTCTAAACCTAATATGAAGTGCACAGTAGCACGTTATTATTGGGCACAGCCATTGTTTGAATGAAGGTGAAGGAAGCAGGCTTCCCAACAAACAGCTGCATCCCAATACCATCATGTTATATGGAAGGATGTAACTGCTACTGAATGATGCTAACAGAAGAGCTGTAGTCCTCCCTACTGCATCACAGTGATTTGTTCTGAAGCTCTTTGAGCATTAAAAGAGAGTGAGATAATTATTGTAAGACTATTCTTAAATACCCGTAAAAGAAGAGAAGTTTCCTTCTTCAAGGAAATACAGGAAAGTCTGTACAGGAAAAGAAGCTTGTCATTTCCCTTTTGTGGAGTGTATTATTATTTTTTTCAACTGCGCAAAGTAAACTATTAAAAATAAAGGGTGTTAGAGAGAAACAAAGCTGTGAAATTAAATACTTTAATGGAGGAGAAATAGCCCAAAGTTGGGTTTTTTTTTTTTATGATGAACAGATTTTCAGATTTTTCTCTATAACAATTGTCAGCATGCACAAGTCAATATTGTTGACTGATCTGATTAAAAACACCTGCTTTGCAAGTAGTTTGTTCTTTGGTAAATAGTTTTGCTGATTTAGGACAGATGGTTTGAAAGAACAGATCAGAAGCACAGACTTGTAAATTATATGGAAAATAAATGTCTTTTCTCTGTACTTGGGAACACAAGATTTGAATCTTCCTTGCTTCTCATCTCACAAATGCTTGCAACGGGACATGGAGTAACATCTCTTATCGAGTATTAACGCTTGTGATGTTTCCTTTTTCTAAGAGAAAGCAAATGCTAAAGTAGGCCCTCACGTGTCCTAAGAGAGGAAATAAGTTTCAGATATCAAGTTTTACATTTATTTATTTGTAACTTTCAAGGTATGCTGGCATCTGCTGAAGGAGTGGGCAGTCTGACGCTCGCCTGAAATTGAGAGGTCCTGGGTTGTACTTGCAGCTCCCAGAATTGCTTTGTGTTTCATCCAGTTTGTTAAATGCAAAGTGTGTACAAATTTCCTGGCGTAGGATCAAATGCCAAAACTCTTTGTCCTGGAGGATGCATCATCAAGCTACAGAGCTGCATTCTGTGACTCTCCATGAATCTCTCAGTCCTTCCTGCCATAAGCAGGGTAGGATGGTGAGTGCCCTAATGCCTACCTGGGTCCTGGCTCTTTATTTTGAAAGATGGGAGGTAGATGTGAACCCTCAGAAACTGAAGGAGACTGGTAAACCCAGATGTTTCATTCTCTGGACATACATGGTGCAAGCATGAATTTATTATAGCAGGATGGGCAATATCAGCAATCCTGCTTCCTTTGCCTGATAGATTTAAAGCTGAAAGAGCCATAAAAGATTTTTCAAGAGACTTAGAATTGTTGATGTTTGCCTGCGTGCTTGGAGCACATGTTCTCCTTAAGGCTGTGGAGACAGCTTTGGCAGAAGAGCCTCTAACTCCTACCCCCCTGCCAGAGTGCTGAGGAACCTAGCTGCAAAGCAGTCAGGTTAGGGTTGACTCCCTTTGCAGGACCCAACCTCTGCGTGCTTAGAGACCTTCAGAGTGGAAGAGGAAGAGCCAGAGTGAGCTCAGGTTGTCTGGAGAGTTACTTACCAGTTAAATGAAGATGAAAGGGGTTGAGTCACACACTTGGATCTGGGTAGCTAAATTCACGCTAGATTTATAAGATCTAGCTTTAACTGTTTCTTTATTTAGCCTTGATCTGAGGTTCACTGATGAAGGCACTGGAGATTTTCATTGGGCACTGAATTGCAGGCCCTTATGTCAATGCAAATCACCCAAAGGCTTCTGTTAAAGGAAAATGAAGCATCCAGATGTATGCCGTTTTGAATCAAAGCATGCGCTCCATAGCATCCTTACAAAGCAGTGCTTTTTTATTTTATAGTTTACCTTCCATGTAATTTAATTTTTTCCTGTGGTCACTATTCAGATAGAGTACGTGGCTATGCATATTTGTTATTGATCTAAATGTAATATGTAAGAAAATGTAATGTAAAACCATTTTGACATAACCGTTGAGTAATTCTGTCAGCCTTTGTCTGATCAGCTGGCACATGGGCTAGTGGAGGTTATTATTTTGTATGACATTTGCAGAACTATAATTTACTCTAATGATGGTATATTTTCATACTCTTGGTGAAAGGGGTATATGTATACATATGCACACAGAAAGCAGAAAGAAGGAAAACCCATTTTGATGTAAAAGTGTATGTGATATGTATAGATGGATCAGTCTGAATATATGTAGAAAATGTGTGTGAATAGATGTAGAAAATACTTCAAATTGCTGAATAAAATATTCCCAGATTCTTAGGTTCCTTTCACATAATTTTTAGTTCTTAAAATAATCCTGTGAAAGTGGTGCTTTTATCTTTTCTGTGCAACGATGAACTTTTATGTTGGAAAGTGTTGAAAGTACTCAGATAGTAAAGCTTAGATTTTTGTTTTGTTTGGCAGTACACTTCTGTTTAGAATTCTTTTAATCTATCCATTCCCTGCTTTTATATTCATCTGATAGTTGAAGGTTCTGTGAAGGATATTTCTTTGTATATGAACTTATTAAACCAATAATGCTCAAAAGTGTGAGATTTACTTCCTTTTTTCCTTTTTTTTTTTTTTTTTTTTTTACATCATAAGATAGGCTCTTGTTTGAGTTTTTAAATCTCTATTTGCCTTTCTTGAGTTTTTTTTGGGGGGAGGGCAGAGAAAATAAGAAACAATTTATATGGTAGATCTAAAGTTTCATTAAAATTGCTTATGCCCTGTCCCAGGCATTTTAAGTGGGCCATCTGTCTAAACATCTCTCCATTTTTTTTCTGATCATTTCCTCGACTTATTCATGAGCCATGGGAGGGCTCCTTTGTAGTCTCCATGTAGCTGGTTCAGTCTACCCCCACTGAATACATCTATGTGCTTGCATAACATATCTTTTCACAGTGCTGGAAATTCTCTGAACTTGGTTCAGATGAATGGCCCACTTTCTGAAGGTCTTTTTTTCTCCCCCTGCAAAGATTTGTATGCAGAAACTGACCTTGGTGGCTACAGAATCCAGCACATTATTCTTGATCATTTTACAGGCCACCTGCTGTGAAAGTTATGATGAAGGATTTCTTAATGATTCTTTGACCATTAACATTGTTTTAAGTCAATATTTCACTTTTATTTAACTGCTGAATAGGTAATTGCACAATTGAAAAACAGCTTTACGGAGTGTCATATAATGTGGTTTTCAAAAGCTTATAATCTTTCATAACGGGAGAATTTGTTATGATAGTTTGGGATTTCTCTGTGTTTACGTAAAGTATTATGCAGCAAAAATATCAGAAGAGAAATTGTAAGTTTCCCCCCCTCCCACCCCAGTGTTAGAAATCGCATTTTGAAGTGCAAGTAAAAAAAAATCTATACTCAATTTCCTGACCCTTTAGGAGCTGGTGACATTTATCATAGCTCATTACATCATCAACAGTAATCAGGAGAGGGGAGTTTATTTGCCACAAACTGCAGAAAATTGTAGTTTTATTGAGTTCCTTCTATCTGATTGGTTGATGACAATCAAAATGGACAGGCCAGGGCAGAGTTATTACTTGACTTACTCTTGTGAATGTCTGTTTTCTTTCGTTATTTGTTTTTGACTAGAACAGATAATAGTTTAACTAGTGTCTGTTTTCCATGAGCACAGTAAGTGTGCGTCCAGCTAAAATTTTTAGCGGTTTTCTGCTTTCCTCACTGAAAACTTGCAAAGAAAGCAGGAGCTACAATTGCTGCATTATTATAAAGTATCTTCCTCTCTCTCGTGGCAGTTGGGGGTAAAAAGGACATAATACACTGTGCAATGTATGAAATAAATGATGGGACCATGACATCATCTATAGTTGAACAAGCAGAAACAGAGGTTGAAAATAAATAAATAACTGAGCAGGGAAACGCTGGTTTTCTTCTTGCACCATTTACATGTTTTTGTAACTTCAGTGCTTTAAAGTAATGCCTTTATGACTTAGAGCAAGGACTATCACTGTACTCTTCGTCTGTGCCCCTGTTGCTCGTGATACTTCTCTTTAGAAGGCAGTATGGAATAGAAAGGTTCAAAACTGCCCATTTCTGTATGGACAGAGTTTGTAACACACTTCTCCACCCACCTTCTGTTGTTGCAGCCATGGCGCTGCCTTTGCTCTCTCCTTCTCTTTATGTGTAATACTCCTGGCAAGGGACAATAGCACACAGTGCTTTGTGGCCCTGCTTCCCATTCACCTGGCACTCATTTTGTTGCTAAAGTTGTGTTTTTTCCTTCAGCTGGTGATCTTTATATGTAAAGAAAGTAATTTTTTAATGATATATCATTTGCCAAAACTGGGAGAAGGGAGGGCATGTTAAACCCTATGAAAGACATATTGTGTGGATTTTGAATCTAGAGTTGGAGGGGAAGTGCCTTAAGTTTTCTGTGTCTTATGATGGTAAAATTTACTCTTTTTTTCTTTCATTTCTTTTTCTGTAAATAGAATATGTCAGATTTCAGCCCAGTAGCATTTAAAAAGTTATAAAATTTTGAAAATAGCCAGAAGTTTGGGGAGTTTTTGGTGAACTATTGGAAAATATATTCAGATGTTTTCCCTTTGGAGGACTTAGAAGAGTTCTCAGCTAAGGAAGCAGCCTTGGCCAAGAACAAAGAGATTATTTGCCATGCACTGGGACTTCTCAGATATTATGCCGCACCCTTCCCCCCCCCAACAACAACAACAACACAACCTACCAAAAAGCCCCTTTCTTTGCCTTATAGAAACTTTTGCATTTTTAAAGTAGTTCACAGACTTGAGTGACTTTCTTTTACATATCCAAAAAATTTGGACTTTGATCTTTATTTTTGGACTTGTGATCTTACTAATATGAAAAAAAACATCCCTCTGAATCGCATAAGAATAGAGACTAGTGCAAGATAATTTATTTGAAATCAATTTGATTTAATGAAGAAAAAGTAGGATTCTCATGAGCTAATGGAAGTATCTGTCTAAGCCAGTGTTAAGTGTAGGTTAAAGTTACAAAGCCACAGGCATTTGATTAGCAAAGCTGAAAAATGGCCCTGTGCAAATGGATCTAGCAGTTCCAGGAGGGAAGTACAACTTGCCATGTACTTGGTATTAGATGCAGCTTTGGACCTTGCCCTCCTGACCACCAGTGTTGCAGAGAGAGGAATTACATGCCTGTGTGGCTGTTTGAAACCCAGGCAAAGCAGTGATCATAGTCATGCCTTTCAAGAGGCGTGCATCCTGTTTGGAGATACACTTGACAAAGCTCAGCAAGACAGGACCGAACAAAAATAATCCCTGCTGGAGAACAAGGCTGTCTTTCCTTTGATGGCCAGCAGCCAGATTCATGAGGTCACTTCCAGTCAAAGGCAATATGAAGCAAAGCTGTGCCAGCAAGGTTATAAGGAATTTCATGCCACCAGTGAAGTGGATCTACTAAGCTGTGTTTGAGATGAGGTCTTACCTCTTATACAAGAAATATGAAGTTGCTATAAACCACTAAATCCTGTTGGTTATTGCAGTGGACTACCATGGAGAATTTAGCTAGGCTGTGCCAACCCCCTGCTACATTTCTCCTGACTGATGCTCTGATACCAGGAAGTGCAATGCAAACACCTCTCAGCTTGCTGCCTGCTACCTGTGCAGGAAATCCCTGTTCCTCTTCTTCAGGAACTCCTGTGTCTGTCGCGTTTCCTATCGGCCAGTCTAAATGTTTTGGTGACATGCAGGAATTTCAAGACGAGGTGCTGAGAAATGTCAAGGCACCCAATAAACCATAGATATTTCCTCAGATTTGTTGTTTTGACAGTTGTCACTGTATATTAAATGAAGAAGGTAACACGTGGCACCATTAGTATGGGAACAGGTTATTTTCAATATCTGTTTTTATGAACTTTGTGGGTAGTGATAGAGGTGAGCTAAGATGGTGAAATCTGGTGTAGGCCTTACTTGGCTTAGATCCAGAATTAACTAATGATAGGTATGTATCTATTTGTCAAGCTAATAGATTTAGTGTTTCCATTTCCCCTTTTCAGGCACGTTGCAAGGCACAATTTTTGGAAACTCCTTGCCTAATTAGGTACCTGAACTTGTACTTGCTTAGATTTCAGGTGTCTAAAAACCCAACCTTACTAAAACAGTTGTCAAAATCCTTTGTAAGTCAGTGTGTTATCCTTAGTTTAGGCAGATAATTTCTCCTCCTGTGGCCTCTGGAGGCCTCACAGGTGCTTTTTTCCCTTTTGATTCCACAGGGAACCTAACCAATCCCTTTCAGGAGATGTGGTTCACAAGTCAGTGTGGAAGAAAGGCTATACCAAAATGATGTGTCTTTGTTTAATGGAGTTTAAACTCCACTTCTGCACCTTCTTTTTAGGCTACCTGGTGCTTCCTGGTGCTAATATATGGCAACCACTCATCAGAAAAGTTGCAGCATACCTTTGGACACCAGTTGTAACAACAAAGTAGAAGAGACTTGAGAAGTTAGGATGAGGAAACTGGAATCGAATATACATTTAAGTAAAATAGCTGAAGATTACTTGTTTCACTCTCAACTTCCAAGAACGAAGACTCAGGTCTCATTCATTAGCTTTAAGCAAAAGTTGAAAAGATTCAGGTTTCTTGTGTTACCCAGTTACTGGTGTAGTCACTGAATGCTGCAGGAATAGGTATAATCCTGCATGCGGGCTGTGATGATGTATCATTATTTTTTTGGTTTGCTGGAAGGGCTCTATGCATGAGATACTCTAAAATGTAGATTAATGATAAAAATACTTTTATTACTTGTTTGGCTGAATCTTTTGTCTGTAATTGGCCTTTGATTAAGGTTTACTGAAAATGAGATGAAAGAATAGTGATTATATTTTGCCCTTAGAAAGTATGCTACAGCTATCACTGTTGCTATTCCCCTGCCAACCCACTTTCTCATCTGCTTTTCATCCTGTTTGAGCTAATTCTGCAGCAAGCGCTGGCTGTATTCAAGAGCCTCCTATAACTTTATCAGCGTACCCAGTGTGTCAAGGCAAATCTAGAAAGAAAGTATAGTGTATTTGCTCCTTATATGCCATTTGACAGAAAAATGTATTTAGGTTTTTTTTCAAGTATGCTTTCCAACTGTGTCTATAGATTAATGATATTTTATATCCTTCATGACCATCCTATGAGGCAAGTGCTTCTGGTTAAAATGGGAAAAGCATGAAATATCTGTTAAAAATTCTTCTCCTGTCTGTTTCTTTTTTAGAATTCCTATTGCTAAATCAAAGAGAAGTAGCTGGGAGCTCTCTGTGCGTCTAGGAGATGGAAATTACCCCATTGCAGTTTCAAAGGATGGCTCATCATTTTCTGTAAGTTCTGCTCATTTTCAAAGAATTTCAGTGTATTGAGTCAATGTATATTATCCTTGACACCTACTAAAATTCTCTGTTCAGTGACCAAACATAGATGTTTTGTCTTTAGGCATCGCTATGAATTGCAAAACAAGGCTCTCTATGTTAATTAAGTAGTGTTAGTGTACAAAGATTTTTCTCTGCTCATGTCTGTGGAACATTTTTGTATCTATTGTACTTGTTAGTTTTCTGGTTAACAACTCTGTTTAGCGTCTTGTTTAGAAGTAAGGTCTTATGCTCCATTGTAGATATATGAGAGCAAGAAAATGAGTGCAATGTCAACAAAAATTACATTATCTTAATTTAGTGATTAAAAAAACAAATCAAAGAACCAAGCAAGTTGAATACGTAATCACACTGGATTGGAATTATTCAGTAGTAAAACTGTATGTGGTCACAGTAAAATGCCAGTGTTTCAAGATGTGCCTAGGTCACTTCAGATGAATGTGTATAAACTATTGCTTTTACAAATATTCTAAGATAATTAGTTAAGCACTGAATGTTGTCAGAATGAAAAGCAGAAAGATAGATCATGACAGTGAATGAAAGGTAATGCAGTGTTCGATTGTTCAGCGGGATAAAGCCAAAGTGCAAGTTGGTTGAATTGGAGTATTGAGAAGGTAGATGTACAGAGAGAACTACTTCTTAAGTCTGTTAATTCCACAACCAAACTGAGATTTTTTTAATTATTTTTTTTTAAATAAACAGTTGACTTGAGGAGTGTCTGTTGACTCTTAGGCAAAAGTTTTCAAAGAGATGTAAAGTCGGTTTTTCTTAGAATCATGGAAAACCAGGACTATGAGGAATCCCAGAAGTCCTCTAGTTTGCCTCTGACAGCTGTTTATTCTTCTTGTGTGTCTTTATTGAAGAAACTTCTGCAACATCTACTCCATGACATTTTTATAGTTATGATGGTCACACCCATGTTGCATTCAGAATCATGAGATTTCTCTGGAAAAGGACATTTAAATTAACTTTTCATATAATGAAGACAGTATTATCTCAGTGATTCACTTCTGCTCTAGTGAAATTTCAGTGTAAAAGACACGATTTTTAGTTGAAACTGGTCATCTTTTTATGTGATTATTTTCACTTATGAGATAATGAAAACCTAGCTTTTTAAAAATCTTTTTGTTGGCCTAGCTGGGGCAAGCCTAACCAAAATTCTTTTTAATACTGCCTTTACTTTTGTCACACTGTATTTTACATATACTCATGATGAATGGGAAAATATGAATAGAGTGCAAGGATACTTTCTGTTCCATGTGGATGATAGGTGCACTGTAAAAAGGATATGGAGAAGATCAGTCATTGTGGTCAGCACCTTTAAAAATTTTCTCTTGCAAGTGTACTACTTAAAGTGTGATATAAGGCAGTTGTTGTAGTGTTTCTTTTAGAAAGCCAGGAAGTCTTGAACAACTGTTTACTCAGTACTTAATATATAGTGTTGCTCCATGGCAATGACATTCATCCATCCTACTTGGGGAATGGTGCATCAGTAGAGAAGGCCATGCATCTTTTTACTGAACTAAATTTATATAATGGCTTTAACAGGCATCTTGTGAACTTGAATACAACCCATTGTTCAAACAACAAAACATCTCTGCCAGATTTCAGCCAAATTTAGAGTTGGACTGGCACTGATTTGTATGGCAGAGATAGCCTTCCCAGGAATAGTCATTGCCCCCAGCCTTTCTACCTTTTTGTTGCAATGTCACTATCTTAACAGCGGTCAGCCTGGAGCTGCCTGCTGCTGTGAGGAAGATACGGGGTGGCTGCTGGTTGCTGTGGGTGTTGCATAGGCCCTTTCTGCTGTGAGCTCAGCAATCTAATTCCCATAGCCGGACCTTCCTGAACTAGGAGTTTTGTTTAACACAACTAATTACACAGGCATGCATATGTACACAGGTATTTTTTGAGATATATGCTTCAGTTTCATTTAGACACCTAGGCTCTTGCTTATACTTAATTACATAATTCAATAGATATATCTTAAATTGGGAAAAGTTTACAGACAGAGGAGGCCTAAGCATCCTTTTATGCTTCTGTCTCTATCGAGTGTGAAGGTAACTGAAAGTACAAGCTTGTATATGAGTTGGTCCTAAATTCCACTTGCAGCGGAGCAGCTGAGTTGTAAACTGCACTGTGTTTCTCCAGGAGGTATGAACTCTGAGAAAGGATGCCGAACGTGTAAAGTTATTACTGCTAGTTTTATCATTTTGACGTGCAGAATATCATTCTGACCTATATCATAGTCCAAACCTGTGTCTTGGTTTAAATGAGACTGCCAACAGCTCTGATGTCTTGCAGCAGTATGAGCATTACAGCTAGTATAAGCCCAGTTTTACAAGGCATATATGTAGTCTGATTTCTAGTCCTTCGGTTTGTTGTTCAAACAATAACAAATGTGGAGATTCCTGCTCATGTCCTTGCGTCCTTGCAGTATCCTACTGCTGTTACCTTTCCCTGCTAGGTAAGGAGGCAGGAGCTTCCCTGGGGAGCTGAGCACCCCTCAGTGTTACTGGTCAAGGGATGCCTAAGCAGTAGGGAGGAAGTAGGGGTGCCGAGTAGGACAGGCGGTGTGCCCCAAAGGTTGGGCAGGAGGGTCTAGTTGACAGAAGCATTTGCATTCTGATTCTACCCTAACCAAGTCTGTATACTTGGGGAGAGAGAATTCCTTATTTATTTCTATGTGGAAAATTCCTTAGCTGTTGAAATAAATCACAGTAGGTGGATTTTACTGTGACCACTTAAAGCTTAAGGTATAGTGTATTAAAATGAACTCCCGAGCTTGGGTTTGTAAAAAGCATGTAAGTGTTTTTGAGTACCAGAGTTGTTTTGAGTTACACTTATTTTTCATTGTAACTGGATAAATAGCAGAGGAAATGCAGTTGGGTTTTTTGTTTGTTTGGTTGGGGGTTTTTTTGTTTGTTTGTTGGTTTTTTGTTTGGTTGTTTTTTTTTTTTTGGGGGGGGGCCTCTGTGATTTGGCTGCAGACGAGAATATAGTAAATACAGCACAGTATTTACTTCTGAATTATTATTCAAAAGTCTTCTGAATTGTTTTTCAAAGCTTTACAATGGAAAAACAATTGCCATAAAACTACAAAGAAGAGAATTCAAAGACTAGAAACAAGAAATTTTGTTTCTGATCAGGAGGTATAACATAGCATCAGAAAAAAAAAAAAAAAAAGGAGAAATCCAAAGCTTGCTTTGTTAACTTTGCTGTCAGAAACACCAGCCTCACGTTTTGAACTTCTGCATTTACTTTTTGCTATTAAGTTGGTGTTGACATGGGCTCCTAACTTTGTGGCTTGTGTCCCCTTGTGGCTTGTGACAAAGATAACTGAATCTGTGGTGCAGTTAAATAGCCCAGTGGGAGGGCCACCTTCACATTTCCTTCAGAAGTTTACTCCTGCTGCAAACTGTGCATTGCAGCAGCAGTGTTTGCATCCTGATTTACTTTTTTTACCACTAGGACTCTTCCAACAGTGACTCTTTTCTTTCTTCCTTAACTCTTCTACTCTGGCCACCCAAAACCTCACCATGTCACAGTGTGCGGAGCATTGCTCTCTGTGCAGGGAGCGTGAGCAGCAGGCTCCTCCATGGTTCCCGCTGTTTGCGAGCAGATCATTCATCAGCATCTCAGTCTATGGGCCATCTGTGGTTTTCTTCCTTTATCACAAGAATCTGAATGAATTGTACAGTATTAATTGCTCTTTGCTGCTCTTTATTTTTCAGGATTTTGAGTTTTGTAACAATCTGGTTGTAACCACTTTATTTGTAACAGAGGTCCTTGGTGCAAACTGGCTCTAGGCTACTGTGGAGGTCTTGCTTCCCTGAACTGAAGGATTTTAAAGATAAGTGGTCAAGAGTGAGCAGTACTGTTTGCCCAAAGCAGTGCAAACAGAAATATTAGTTTTCTTGCTTCCAGTAGAGATTAAAAACTTTTGTGAATACTAATTTGATTTTTTTTTTCTTAAATTTAAAATAGAAGTAACTCTGTTGTTATTCTGAAGCCAGCAACATAGACACCAATACTTAAGTTTGTATAAAATCAGAGTACTGGAATTTTCAGTATCAGACAGTTGTTTCTCATGATACCCTATCAACATAACAACAAACACTTTATCAATTAAAAGATTCTAATGACCTGATTTGAAAATTAAAATTTAACAACTTTGAGGTTGGCTGTCTGGTGGAGCAAGAACTCGCCAACTAAATTCATGCAGATGTCATTTGTTCTTTTTCTGTGTTCTTTGTCCTATATATATTAATTGCTAGAAGAATCTTTAAGCTAATTGTTTGTCATATATATACATTTAGTTCTTTGGAGGACAGGGTCAGATTCTGGGCTTTGATTAATATCCTTCTCATGCTTAAAATTTTTCCTCTCATCAATGGAGTTAAAGATCTTACAATGAAGATTACTGCTAAAATAGAATTTGAAGGAAGAATACCCTCCTTTACATAAGACTAATGTATAACAGCAACAAACAGCCCAGAAGCATCCTGCCACCAAATTCTGGAATCTTTTTTTTTAGTTCAGTTTCAGACGGGAATCTTTCTCAACTTGCCATTTTTGAGTGCTAGTCTGTCTATGAAATGTGTTTATTTTATAATTTCATTGATACAAAGACTTGATCCAGTTTTGCTTGTGAAGGTTGGAGTCTGTCCTTTCTTTACAAAGCTTGAGTGTTTTCAAACAAAGGGCAGGAGAGACAAAAGCAAATGGGAACTTACATATATTGAGCAAACCTGATAGCTGTGTGGTTTCCCTGCACCGTACTCAATTGACCCTTCGAAGTCAAATGTCAACCATCAAGGATGCTCTAGATCCATGTGACGGTGGCTTTGTTGCCTGTTTTCAGCCTTTCACTCATGTCTGTTCACAGCCAGTGTGAAGTCCTCTTGCTAATGGTATGCTGGAGGGGAGCTGCCCTCCCCAGCCATGGGAAGGATTCATGGACAGCCATGAATCGACCTTCTCCAATGTGGATGGGTTTCATGTAGGTAACACACTTAAAATGTATAATAAAAATAATAGCAAAAAATGTATGTGGCCTAGGCAAGGGAGAACATAAATACATTGGATCAGGTATCCAATAATAAAGTTCAGTTTATTGGATCTACCACTGTATAATTTCCATTCAACAAAAGAATGAAAGAGTAGTTTTTATGTGACTGTAGTGCAGTCTTCCCTGATATAACCCACTCTTCTTACTTCCTTCGGTGTTCTTTAGTTTTATTTTTTGGTTATGAATATCACTTGAAATAGACAACTAAAGAACAGTTTGTATTCATATCTTTGTGGTGAAGAAGGTGGTAGAAAAGGGATGGGTTAACTTGATTTTTGTCTACACCTCTGCTTTCACACAAACGATGGATGAATTCAAAGGCTCAAATGATGAATACCAGCAGTATGTAATTTCAGTTTAGGAGATACAGTCATGTTTCTTTTTGTTTGAAGTTCGTTGCTCTGTGCATGGGTTGAGGACCTAATTTTAGTTCAAGGAATTTGTAGCTGTATTTTATACAATAAACTGCATTCTTGAAAACCTCTTAGGCATAATCAATTTTCTGATTCTTTGCTATAGTATAGGAATCCTCTGTCTTGAGAATTCTTTATTACTGATTTGTGTGGTTTCTGTGTATTTGTTGTTGTTCTCCTTTTTCATGTTTAAAAACAGCCTTTTCTGTTAGGGTTCTTCACCTCTGTAGTAGATGCATACCTTCCCAGACCACTTAGTCTCATCTTCTCATCTGTTCAGTTGACAAAGAATTTCCAGATGTTTTCAGTTATAAAGTAGCTTCTTATCATTGAAGTTGTGGTGAATGAAAGTTGTTTGTTTGTTTTTTTGTTTTTTTTTAAAAGTGTAAGGTGAAATAGTTCAGAGGTTACTTTGAGCAAATGGAAATTTGATCTATTTCCAGAGGGACGTGTATAGGTCAAACGCTGCATAAGAGGAGTAGAGAATGTTTCATTACTTTTTTCAGATTGCTACTAGAATGGATTACCATTTTCACAAAACATTGTATCACTTCCTAAATTCAAATTTAAGAACAGACAAATATAGTACAGACACGAAATCTGTGAAAAATTTCTAAAGCTTGTTCAGCCCAATGAGAGATTGATTAACGAATCCTTTTAATAATTTTTAGGAAAAAGCAATGCTTTTCCTGTATATTTTTCATGAGAAGTAAGGACTTTTTTAGATATCTGTGTAGGTGGAAAATTGGCCTGTGTACATTTTAATATTTGTAAGAGAAAACCTATTGTATAATACATAAATGAGCGCATAAAAATACAAATCTAAGGCATGACTGTCATGGTTATTTGAATACATCCTGTATCATCATCATCATGGAGCAGATAAGTAGTTATCTGTATTCTTTAATTTAGTTAGTGAATTCATGTATATCTAGTTATGATTAAGCTTTGACTTCAAATTAAACTGTAATAAACATTTAATTAGGAGAACTCTGCTATATTCATTTGATGTGTATTTTGAGACTGAGGGGTAAGTTGATTTTAAAATTACTTCGGGAAATATTTTCTTTGTTTTGTAAATTCTCTTCAGGGGAAGGAAAAAATGCTTAAGAAGTGTCACCCCAAAATCAAACTAGATGCAGCTGAAGTATACAAAACATCAAGTGTAAAAAGGAATAGCATAATGTAGAATCAGAACAATGCTACAGAAAGTTGCTGTAAGCAAACTTAGTCCATGTTTAATTCCTGAAACACAAATATGAATGGAGCAGGATCATAATTCAGTGCATAAATTCTGTTTTTCTAGTAGTCCATGTAGAAGAATAACATTGCCCAGCCCTATCAATATAAAATTAATAATCTTGTTAAAAAGAATCAATAAAATACCAGAATTATTATTACTAGTAGTTTAGATTTCTGGTATGCTTCAGGCACATAATAATATATAACTAATTGGTCATATAAAAGAAATATGAGGGCTGTATTAATAGGGATGAAAAGCAAATACCTGTAGGAATTAAAACAATAAGGGGGTAGCCAGCAGAGATGCAGATTAACATATATCCCCAGGAGCAGTAAATGAAGATTTTCTGCTTAATCTAGTTCTAAATGCATATTGTTATATATCAAAACGTTATATATATAGTATACTTTCATATGTATGGAATAAAATATACTGTTATTCCGATGTTGTATAGTATTTCTAATGAAGGAAAAGTGCATGTCTAAAGGTATAAGTGGAAGGGACAGATGAGGTTAGATAATCCTTACAGCTAGAAAACTTTTCCTGCCTTTTTCCAAGTGGTTTATACCGTACTTGCAGAGTAGTGCACAAATTCTGTTGTAGTTGTGCGAACAAAACTCTTCATTACCAAGGTATACCTATAGAATGTGTCATTCTAGAGATTGTGTCCCTGTTTTTACTCTTTTAATTCAGGTTCAAATCCAGAGCATTTTCTGTTTGTAAAACTTAGGTGTTTTGTATAATGGTATCTTAATGTGGTATTCATAAGTTAGCCCTGTAGTGAGAGCAGAACCAACGATTTCCACCCCTGTAAAACATTACCTTTGTCACTGGCCTATAATAATGCTCCTGCTTGTTGGACTGACTCTGTAGCTTTACAAATCCTGCATTCCCTTCTGTACAGTGACAGAGTAGAGGCTGCCCCATCCTATCCTGATGGGGTGGGGACAGTTTCTCTGGGAAGCAAACACTGTGCGCTTGAATCATTGAGTCTGAGGAGGGCATTGATCCTTGTGTTCTGACTGTGGGCAAATGCTTTAATTGCTACGTTTTTGTGGCTGCTGACTTTGAAAGTGGCCTTGGCCTCAGTATCTTGTGAACTCATTGTTTCTGGTTTGCATTTCCATTCTGCTGCCTTGAGCCTCTCAGAGAATTTAGATGCTGGGACGTGATAGATGAGTTAGAAGTAAAAATACTTAGGTAAATATTAAATATATAATATTTGTATGTACTTGTATTAGATGTGCTTGTGTACTAAGCAAAAAGAGAAGCAGAATGTATCTGGATTGCATGCTTTTTTTAATTAACACACCAGTTTAGCAGTAAGTTTGTGTAAGGGACTGGTACAATAGGTGCATGTTTGCTTCATAGAGGTTGTTGGTGTGGGTTTGTATATCTTGGATTAGTTTATTCACACAGTACTCCATAAGCATATAGAGAAAATATCTACAAGGTTAAGAACTAAAAATGACATGAAAAGTAATTAATTAATTGTGTAGTTTTAAATATGCTCTCCCCTCTGTGTCAGGGCGGTGTAATAGCTTGTTTATAGTCGTTTTTGGAGATTTGTAGTTCTGCTACAAAACTCATAGTAACATATGGTCTGGCACTGGTATGTAGCCTAAAAGAAACATTTAAAAAGGAAATGCAAAGAGAGGTCTGAAATGCTAAAATAGAAAATGTTTTAAAAGCAAGCGCGGTAAGTTTTGATATTTATTTTCTTTGTGTTAGAATCAGACTTCTCTTAATTGTTTCAAAGCATGGTTCTTGAAAGGCAAAGAAGGAGCTAAGTTTTTACAATGATTAATTCTAAATTACCTAATGAAGAGTTTCACCCACACAGGTGGCTTCATAAGGATGAATTCCTGTGGTGTGAAAATGGACACTATGCTCTGCCATGGGGCATGATCCAATGATTCCAGGAATTCCAGTGAACAATAAACTGAAATATAAATCAAATATCCGTAATGATACAGAGCAATAACATACCATTGTCTTTCTTCAGGAAATCTTGTTTAATGTGTCCTGCCACCCTTCCAGTCCTTCTGTGATCTTTTGGTGTAAGACTGAAAGTTTCTTGGGGCATGCGTGTTGTCTTCATTTGTGTGCCATGCACACTTCAGATCCTGAACAACAGTATTCATATCATTTTCTAACTTCTAAAATCAATGCTTGCATGAGCATCATTTGGATGCTTTTCTTTACCATTGATTTTGCATCCAACAAAACTGGAAAGAAAAAGCCCGAACAACTCCTCCCTGCCCTCAAAAACCCCTCCAACTTTCCAACCCTCCTCCCCAAATTTTGTAGGATGAATAGATTAAAAAATGTTGTGAGCTCCTCCTGCTGGTTCAGCAGTAGCAATAGTTAGGTTTAAAAGCATGCTAATGTAATGTTAAGAGCCTGGCTTATTACCACAGAAGCTATAGTTAGCTCTGCAGCTCCTGGATGGTGTTTCATCTTTAATTCTGTTCTCTGAGCAAATCTCAGTACATTTAATATTCAGTATGACACTCTACTTTGGGATCTCTTGATGCTTTGGCATAGGGGGGAACTATAAGGTCATTGGTGCTTTGAGTTGCTTTCTTAGCTCTAAATTTCTTTGCTGCTTTTTTCCCCCCTTTAATTTAATTTTTAAGTAAGCAAGACTATTAACATTACTTTAATGTAGCTTTTATGGCTTATGAAAAATAATGCTGCTGTAGTGGATAGATGTGCGTCAGCTGTGACTAAATGTTTTGATGTAGTCTTCTCAAAAGATAGACTAGAAGAGCTTTCCTTTGAAATATGTGAAGCAGTTTTAGACACAGCTTCTCAGATGGATCTAATTAGTCTTTCATACAGACTGGATGTCCGTTTGTTGCAGCTGAATTCTCATTTCATTCACCCATAACTAGAAACACCTCGCTTCAAACATGTTTCTTCAAAGAAAGAAAGGTTTAGGGTTCCATGTTTTACTGCTTTTTGATGTTGGTTTCCCTTTAACTGAGAAGACCTTATGTTTATACAACTGTTATTATTAAGAAAACATAGCTTTGTTTGTGAGAGTTCATTTGGTATCAGTGTTGGCTATTGGTAGAAGTCGGAGATCTGTGGAATAGATCTTGCTATATGAGACTAGTGGGACAGCTGTATGTCTGTCTATTAAGCTCATTGTAAGGAAGATTTGAATGCAATCAGGATGTTCTTGTAAAATCAGGGAACCTGGGTTGTGGGAGGGTGAAAAGTAAGATCAGAGGTACAAATGATCAGGTTCATCAATGGATAGCAGTCCTATTTATTGTTTCTATGCAGCAGTCGCCAAAGAGGTGTCCTCTGTACTGTTCCCCATTTAAGATATGTTTACATGGCACAGTTTAGTACAATGCAAAGAAACCTATCCTGACTAACTAGTTTGTGCAGTGCTGCATTAATGCAGCTATACTGCTTCTAGTTGAACTAACTTGTTTAGAGCTGGCACACACAACTCCAAGTGATGCTGTGCTGTTGCCATGTCATGACACCTCTGCAACAAAGAATATCACAAAAGCTGTAGTAATAAGTGTCTGATTGATCAGTGTAAAATATTCAGTGAATGATACTTGGATACTTCTATGGTTGGGTTGATGCTTAAGGAAAATGAGTGGAAGGCAAGGTGACAGATGCTCTGCCTGTGTCTATTCCCCACTGACTGCTTTGTGATCATGACACCCTTTAGTCTAAGGGGAGTTAGTTTGCAGAAACAGGCTGATGGTGCTGGCTTTACTTCTCTGCTTCCTAGCCACATAGCTGAACTGATTTTGCCTCTGGAGATTGCCATTCACCTCTTCTCTTCCTTGTCAAAGAAAGGGCAGTCCAGCCCAACTGCCTCAGATGGTGACACCTAGGGACACACTGATAAGAGAGTGTGATGTGGTGGGCTGTGCGCAGTCTGGCATTAGTGGAACTGGCCAGTCTGCAGGGTTGTCTCTCTCGGGTCCATGTCAATGTGTCCACATCAGTTACTCCAGCAAACTTGTGTGTCTGGTAGGAAACTCTCACTGCAATACTTGTTCCTGCCCCTAGCCTCACCCAGTTGTTTCCTCCATTTGCCTCTCACCTGCTTTGTTCAGTCCTCTGCTTGTCCACAGGTAGCTTCATGTTCCCCATTTGTCCTGCCATAAAGCAGGTCTGGGTCTGCTGTGTGGCCACTCACAGGTTGGCCAGCCCAGCTGCTGGGTGACAACAACAAGTTGTCCTTGTCTGTCCAAGAACTGAATGGGGGCACTCATTTTGTACTCTGTGCAGCTTCTCATTCTTGTAAAACTTAAAGGGGTTTTAGTATGTTTGGTTAATACTCACCAGTCAGTGTGTTCAGAAGTTGAGTGTGTGGTGGGGATTTAGAGGAGGGACTCACAAATAGATACTGCATTTCGTTAACCTCTTTTTCCTTTCAAGATCAGGCTAAAGGTACTTTTATTGAAAGGGTTAAGAAAGAGAACAAGGTTCTGAATGCAGGAGAAGGGAAATGATTTTAAATATTAAAAATTAATTGCATCACTGTCCATGGCTCATATAGAGAATAAAAAAAGAACCTGATTTAAGTAGTCATAATCTACTGCCAATGGTGTATTTCATTTTCCAGAGGAAAATCTACAGATCTCAAGGACATACCATAAATTGAAATCAACTGGAAACAAAAATAGACCTATAGCTCCATAATTCTAGAATTATTTTGGGTAATATTGTATGCAGCAGTCTTTATTTCAAAGGTTGTTGTTGCAGTTCCAAAATCAGGTTTAAGGAATGCCAGATGTCAGGTGTGCATTTTTCGATATTGTTAACTATGTGACTGAATGCAGAATACCTTCGCTGTTCAGTGTGTTATATAGGCCAGCTCTGGGCTTTTCCCATAGTTTGTGTAGTGATGGGGACTGTTGTCTAAAGACCTTTGTTTCATTTGTTATGGAAATGTAAAGAGAGGCAATGTACTAGGGGAGGATAGGAAGAGAAGAGTCAGTCTTGTGGTTAAAGGGGGCTGTGTGCTGACTTCTATCCCTGCCTCTGCCAAAGTCTTTCAGAGGTGCTAGCCAAATCTTTGAAACCATACTTTCTAAATGCAGTCAGTTCTGTATGGTCTTCATTCTCTGGGCCTCAGACTTCACACTAGAATCAGTCATGGAAATGCTGAATACTTACAGCTGCTGGGGAGATCACTGCTATCAGAATATTCAAAGTTACAAAGCAAAGTACTCTGCAGTATCAGGTTTCACGTACATCATCTATTTAGCATGGTCTTTTTAAACTGTAGTCTGTTATGTCTCACCTCTAGTAGATGTGTGAGGTGGTAGGAATGTGGTGAAAACAAAAGGATGTTTCTCTAATCTGAAAGAGTGAAATACTATGTGCTAAGGGAGACATGAAAAGTAAGATGAAGAAAACAGTACTTCTATCTGTAGACTAAGACTTGAGTAGCATTGCAGTAAGCCTGTCTGAACAATTAGGAGACTAGTTTCAATTAATTTAATATCATTCAGTAATGTGTCCATGGCATTTGAATCTGTTCAAAATATGTATGCAAAGGAGATCAACCCAGGTAATGCTTCATATCTCAAATTTTATCAGTTCATGGTATTCACAATCACATAAAGTTGTGTCTGAATTTAGCAACCCTGTGTGTGAGAGAGAGAGAGAGTAAACTCCCTATGTTCTTACGTAATAGTTCTTACTCTTCACCTCCTTGTTTGCTTTATAATGTGATGCTGATACTATGAGGGTTTGTTGGCTGGGTTGTATCCATTAAGGTCATTGCATGGACCTCTGCAGTGAGCTGAGAGTGTAATTGCTGGTGAGTCTGCCATTTTCTCCACAGCATAGTAATAACAATGACCAATAAAGGTCAGGAATTTGAGTTTTATTCCAGACTCCATTTCTAAAGGGTGGTCAGAGTCTTGCCTCTTCCCAGCTTGTCTCTTTGTTCTAGTTTCATTCTTCTGGCTCGTCCTACCCCTCAGTCTTCTTGCCTGGTCCATGCTCATTGTCTGGTCAGTCTGATTCTCCCCTTTGGACTCCCATATCACTTAGCAATTAGTCTTGGTTCTTCTCTACAGGACCTTCTATGTAGTTGTGTCCTGCTCCACAGACGTCGAGGCTTTCATCCATGCATCGGTCCTCATTTCCATTCTCCTTTCCCAGGGCCTCAGCACTGGTTTTGCTTATCCCATTTCTTCTACCTTACTATTTGTCTGGCTAGGCCTTTTTCTAAGATCACCTCTCACTCCTTAGATCATTCTCTCTTTTCCTTCATCTTATACTTCTAGTCCCTTCTTCCTTGCACAATCAGTGCATGCTTCCATCTCTTTTATTCTCTGAATTAGGTTTTGTGTGTTTCTGTTACCACTTCCGTTTCCTTTCTCCATTTTTACTCTTCTTGCTCGGTGGGTCCCCCACACTTCTTGCTCCAAATTTTCCTCTCCATCTTTTCAGCACCTCTTTCAGTGACACTTCCAATCTTTTTTTGAGTTTGATTTCTCCAGTCACAGAGCCCTCAGTGTACAGTTTTTCTTGATTGTGGGTTGTTTATACTTCTTCCTTTGGTGCTCAGCCCTAGCAGGAGCAATCATGGAAACTACAGAGGTGGCAGTCATACTAGGTTTATACTTGACCTGCTATTCTGCAATCCAAAAATACAATTGCAGGGGAAGCAGTGTTCAGCCCTGGGCTGGTATGTGTTAACTACAAGAAAGTGTCTTCTAGAAATGTAGCTATGAAGTGTGGTGATCAATAGATACAGATAGGATTTTGTTTCTTGAAATGCATAGAATTTGTTCCAAGTTAGGCAGTTTGCAGGAGGATGGTAGAGGTGCATTCCAACAGTTTAACTTCCCAGGCAGATTTTCAAGCCTCTGTTCCAAATCATAAAAGAGATGTAGCAGCCTTTTATAGAAAAGTCAATAGAATTTAGTAATGTGGCCAAAAATGTATTCTTGTTTTGTGTCAGAAATGGTTGTATATTTCTTTCTGAAACTTCCCCTTTCTGAGATCACTTCTAAATGACTGTTCAGCCTAAACAGAGTTCATCTGAGTGTTAAGAAAGTGAAAATACAGTGTGATGATGGGAAGAGTTGGACAACTTTGATACTAACGCTCTTCCCTTCCCCCTCATGCTGTACCTCTGTGTCCCAGACCCATGTCTTTTGTCAGGCTCTTCCTCTGCTCCTTCTGTCTTCATTCCAGCCTTGCCTTTCTGTTGTGGCTGCCCTCTTGTTTCCACCATCTAACCTCTATCAGCTGTTTCCTTTATTGCTGTAATCGCTGTGTATTTTCACACACTGACCTCTTTGTCACTGTTGCAGTGGCCCAGCTGTTTGACGGTAACAGACTAGTTTGCATGCACAGTTTATCCTGTTTTAATTTAATATTTTCTCCTAGCTGATAGGGGACAAGAGAAATAATTTAATGAAAAGAGTGTATGGTTAAACTGGATCTTTATTTTGATGATGGTAAGCTTTGCATATTGTTAATTTATAATGAACATACTTTTGAATAATTTAGGGACTTTTATGTTCGTTTTATCATCTAAACTCTCAAAGGAAAGCTACACTGATGGCCAATCAGTATAATAGGAACACAGAATAGTTTGAGTCGGAAAGGCTCTTTAAAGATCATCTAGTCCAACCACCCTGCCATGGGCAGGCACATCTTTCACTAGATCAGGTTATTCAAAGCTGCATCCAACCTGGCCTTGAACACTTAATAGGCGATAAGCAAGAATAAAGACCAATTTTGTTGTTTAAAGATAACAGCAACAAATGAAGAGAAGGATAGAGATGGAGAGTATGCCCAGATCTCGAGAAACTGAGAGCCTGGGCCTCCTTTGTTTTTAACAGTAAGACAGACTAAGAACAAAACCAGTGCTTGAACAAGACAGTAGCAACTCTTAAGCTAAACCAGAGAGAATTAGACCCTCTCCCTTACACAGCTAATGTATTTTTCCTGGCCTTGTCAATGGAAAACTTTCTGAAATAGGTGAGTTAATGGGAACGAAGGGGAAAGGTCCAAGGGATGGTCGTTGTCAGTCACAATCCATCTGTCTGTCAATCTACCCAGCCAAAATCTGTGGTGAGATCAAATCATGTTTGGCCCATTATGTGGGCTACATCTACAATCCAAAGTGAACTAAAGGTGATTTAAAGTTGTTCAGGCTGGCCCTGCAGAGTACGAATACTTGTAATTTGTTTTATTCTAATTTATGTTATAAATCCCAAATCACAATATGTGATTTTACTTTGTAAAGATTTGCTTGAAACAACTGAAGTGCTAGATGGCCTTAAGAATAAATGCTTTTAGGAGCATTACTGAGTGGGATCTTTTGAATCTCTTGAACAATTCACATTCCCAATAGAAACTATTTCAACAGCTAAGGGTGTGCCCCAGAAAGTTCAACATTAGTAATGCTTTCCAGAATAGGTGGGAAATTATTTTGAAAATGGCAGTAGGAAGTATGTTTGATGTTACATAACTCTGACATTTTTCAGTCATTTGGAACTATTAATCTGCTTTATTAGATCTACCTAGCTCTTTCTCTAGATATGTGCCGGTTTTATTCTTCAGCTGGAATTTTTTAATGATCTCTATTAGTTTATCATTTTAGCAAGTTTACTTCTGGTACAGTTAGCTGGAGTGATTAACAGCTGAAATGACTTCAGAGTGTAAGTTCTCATTTGGTCTTCTAGGTTATATTTCATCTCTGTTGTATGCCTTCCTAATTACCAGCATATTTCAGTACTTAAAATCAAAATTTTAAAACACGTATTATTCATCTTCATTCATTAGAAAGAATGAAAGCAAATATTATTCATCAGAACTAAAAACAACATGGGCTGACATGTAACATTATTTCACTAAAATCTGATAAGGTTGTATCTTTTAAAAATATTAAATCAATAATTGTTTTAATCCACGTGACATAGTTTGGTGAATTTTTCAATTAAACGATCATTGGTTATTAGTGGGGTTTTTTTGTTGCTTTTCTTTTTGTTTGATTTTTGGGGGTGTGTGTGTTTGTTTGTTTGTTTGTTTTTTCCTTTTTAAAACACCAGTGTGTGTTGTGTTTGAACTGGAACATAGCAGTCCAGCTCTGAACCTGTATCAGTGGTGCCTGTCATTGGCACCAGTACTGAAGAAAGCTCAATGCAAATTGTGCAGTTTGGTCTTTTCCCTAAGAAGTGTCTGAAAAGTAAATAAAAAGCACAGGTGACTTAGGAAAAATAAGATTTAGATACAGCTTCATGACTTGGGATAATCTCTGAGTATACTTACTATGTTAAATTTTTTTCTTGTTAAGTAATGGCATTAAAAACCAATCTGTGCAAAGCACGTAGAAGATTAATTAACACTGGGAAGAAGAGAGATGTCTGAGACTTTCACCTGTAAGGTACCCTTTATCTCCAGCTGAGTTTGCCAGCCTTTAATGCTATTTGTCATCTTCCCCAACAGGTATCTTGATAGTTTTTTCCACACTGCCCTTTATACTTTGATTGACTCCTGTAATGCCAATATCATGTATTAGTCTGTTATCCTCTTTCACTTAAGGCTTTAAATATTTGTTTGGCTTAAGCAAAAAAATAAAGACACATTCATTTAACTGGTGTAGACTTCCTTTTAGAAACAAATAATTTAAGGGAATATTAATGCAGATAAAACATCCTGAGTTTAAGGACGTTGTAAATACAGAGTTAAGGCCTATCTAGTATATGTTTTTCATACAGCTGTTAGTAATGAAGAGGGTATTAATTATTTTCTGCTAAAGCAAGCACCCACAAGGAGAGTTCTGCGTGCAGCTTTGATACAGCTTTATGGTGCACATCTGTGGGTGGTCTTTACCTATGCAAGTAGCCATCTTGGTTTGTGCTGTTTGATTTGAAGAAATGAAATGCATTATGTAGACAAGGACTCTTTTAATTAATAGTTTCCTATGTGGTGATCCTTAGGGCATGATGGAACTGTCTGGCTTTTCAATGTGAAGTAATTTAGTTTTCTGCTGATGATAAAGATATGACTTGGAAGAAAGGAATGTCAGGGATCATTCTGTTTGTGGCTATACTGTACACTGATGCTTCTTGTATGATTTTTTACATGGATATTCACACTTGTGTTTTTATCTATACATTTTTGACATATGTGTTTAAGTGCACACTTTTATAAATGTATGCATCCTATTCAAATTTTAGCACATCATTGAAAAAGCATAGCATTATTACTGTTTCATAGTATCTGAAATCTCTCAATCAGGGAGAACTGTGAGTTTTTGCATTCTTAACTTTCTTCTTTCCCTGGTTGCACTTTTTGGCCTTTCTAGGAAACTGTTCTGTGTAAACAGTCTATTTGGTTTAGGATAACTTGAGCTTCAGTGCTGTAGGAATTCTGCCCTGAGTTGCATGTTGTCCTTTACCTTACATGGAAGCCTTATCATTAGCAGTCTACTGTGGAGAACTAGGATGTTTTTTCTTCTTGTTCTACTGTAAGGCATCTGTATTTAAAATAGTAGGAATAATCTCCGTTTTGCTTACATGCGTCCAAGGCTAAGAAATATTTGTTGGACTAACGGTGGTTGGAGTATTAAAAGAAGTGATTTTTGCAACACTAGGGATAAGACAAATATTTTTATTGTTCTGTGCTTCAGGTTTTTGTTTCTGTAAATTTAAGGATAATACAGTTTTGTTAAATGGTTCTGCATTATGTTGCACGACAGAAGAAATGGGGCTTTTACAGATGTGGACTGTTGACAGTTTAGGTATCAGATGAAATGGCTTATTAGGATCATGGAAAGCGCTAAAATTCATGTGTTGTTACTGAAACTTCACGGTACATGCAGCTTTATAACTTTGTTATCCATTTAACTGGAAATAGGTGATCAGTGGTTTTAACCACATGAGAAATTATTTAAATGTTCTTTTAATTGGTCATTGGTTGCTGATTGGTAAAAGGTTTCTAGTGATACCAAAGACTTTCTCACCTCACTGAACAACTGCTGGTTACTTGTTACTTCATGGATCAAAAGTGTGCTTGTCTTGTAAGAAAAGCCTGCCCAAGGTTTCTTTTCACAAAACCAAACTGTTTTTTTCCCTAAAGTGCTTCAGTGTCCAAGGTGTTGTAGGAAATGTACAATTCCATATTGAAAAGTATATACAATGCCTACCTTAGTTAAAGCATGCCTGAGTTACCACCTTTTTCAGTTCTCCCCAGATTCCTGAGTGACAATGGAAAGAAAATCCATTATAATATTTTAAATTGCTTGTAGGTAGTGTACATGCTGTCTCCATGCCAAAGTTAAGATCTATCCTCATCACTGAAAGAGCTCTTCTGGTGTCTGTCTGCATCCATACATCACTCTGCATGTATAAAAGTAAAGACCCTGTTGAGTGTGGAGAGCACAGTGCACTCAACGCCCCTTACTCTAGTCTGGCTTGAGTCCAGGAACAGGAAGACATAGGTTCTGTCAGAGTAGGTGTAATTGAAAACTACTCTTTTTCCTCTTCTATATTTCTTTGTAGTGAGTTTATTGGAGATTCTTTTTGTCATCTAGGGCTGAAACCGTAGTGAATGTGTAACAAGAGTTGACAGTTTTTTGTGTCAGGGAGCCTGCCAGCAGGCAGCCCTATGTGGAAAGCATGGTTCATGCCGGATCAGAAAAGGGAGCTTTACCTGATTTGGGTTGAAGGATACCACACTGTTATTATCAAGTCTCAGAAACTTTTTTGAGGAAAAGTATGCTCTTAATGCGATGGACAACATAGCATTATCTATGTAAATGGCACAGTCATGTAATTTCAAGGAAGGACAAATGGTACCTTCTCATGGAGAAGAATCTTTGTCTATGAACTATTCACACCAGAAGCAAGCAGATCTCCCAGGCAAATGGACTCTGCACTAAGAAGCTGGATTAAGGGGACTGGAACAGTGTTAGGCCTGCATTCAGGAAAATCGTAAACCTTTGGAAGCTTGTCAAGAGAGTGAGTGCTTTGTTTCCAGGGGCATGAAGGGCTGGCAGACTCCTTCACTGCAAGTGGTATCGTAACGGTGAAAGTTACTATTACAGCATTTGCTGTCAAGATAAAAGAAATCTATTTCTAATAGGAGATCTGGGAAATGGAGTAAAAATTTACTCTTGATGGTAGGGGCACTGTCTTTTGCTATCCCTGTAATTCTGGCAACAACTCATAAGACCCACAGATATTTTTCTCTGAAGACTACTAATGTAGTTTTGTGACTGCCTAAACTTAAAGTGGAACTAACCTACTCTAGCTTATGTCCTAGCAGGGACCTGTTGATGCAAGTCTCAGTTCAGCTGTGTTTGACTGTGCAGGTCCTACAATGAGCAAACTGAATAAAACTGATTTATTTTTAGGGCTATAATAAAAACACAATGTACCTCAAGAAAAAAACTTCAGTAAATAGGTGTGTGGTTTGACATACATACTTTGGAATTACATAAAAGGATTGATTAATTCCAAATAGTGCCCATTTCCTCACATGTTAAAGTCACAGCAACAAAGTAATAGCAGTTAAACCAGAGTTCCTATTGATATGGCTCCATCTTAACGTTCTTCTAACTGACAACTAGGTTAACTAGGTGAGTAAAGTACTTCAAACCTCTATTTTCTGCCTAATTGAGCTGCTTTAGTCAGTATTTCTCTGCTTCTGAAGACGTAAGGTTCTTTTCTACATAACATAACGGTAAGGAGGATTTGGGGAGTTTGAGCTTTAACTGAACTAACGCCTTCATCAAGAGTACAGATACAGAATATGTGTCTGTAGAAAGTATTTTCAATTTTTATCACTTATAAGACAGTTCTGCTGTCTTTTGTCTGGAAACAAAATGTGTGAAGAAATAAAAATTGGCACATATTTGGTATGAAATTTAATACTAATGTATCTATATTGTGATTTTTTTCTAAGTAGCAAGTAGTGTAATGGCTTGATACCTTGAGAGAACTGAAGAATTTGAAAAGAGAGATCCCTCTTTGTTTTACATTATTTGGCTGTGCAGAGAGAGAGAAAAAAAGAAAAGTTTCCATTATGAGGTGGCTGAAATTCTTTATATCAGAAAATACCAATACCCAGGGCCTCATTCTTAATGTCATCAAAGATAATTCAGCCCGAACAATCCCCACCTTGTGTGCAGGAAGATACTAGATTCCTGTAAAGAGATGTGCAAAGCTACAAAGTGATCAGATGTTGCAATTATTAACAAACAGAAGACCTGTAAACTTCATGCAGTAACTGGCAGTTTCTTGGATCGAAAGTTCGTCAAGCTCCAGGGGTTTTCTGAGTTTCTTTTCATTAATCATATAATTCTGAATATTCATTTTTCCCAGTCCTACTTGTCATTACTATCATTAGACACCACCTTTGTTGTGGTTATAACAAGGAAACTCCCCACAGTGAAGATCAATGCACAGCTAGGTAATTACATTTTATATGTATGTTAACAAGCTTTGATTATTTTTGTAGTGAATGGGTGCTGCAATGCAAAATAGAGGGCCTCCTTAACTTTTAAAAAAATCTCAGATTTAAAACTCTTTCTATGGAAAAAGTGGAGACTGTTCATTTTAGAGAACAGGAGTTAAGAGTAAATCTGAATGATGGGTGCTCTAGCTCATGGGGTTTGTTGTTGCAGAATGAGCCTGTCTGAATTCAGTTTTCATAGAATTATTCAGGAATGTGCCAAAATTTTTTGGAGACTGATGAGAAAACCAATACATAAAATAGATCTGTTTTCCTTTATTGTGTTATCATTTTGTAGTTATAAAAATTCAGTGTTAGAATTTTAGCATTTCATTTTGCATTTATGGCTCTGACAGCTGGTCTTGTTGATTGTTCTAGGTATTTTGACCTTTCCTAAATACTTCACCTGTGAACTGTCAAAGGTGTGTATGTGTGTCAAACTTCATAGCTGGCAGTAATGTGTATGATTGCTTTGAAAATTGGTGTAGATAGGTAGACAGAAAGGTTTTGTTCCCTGTGTTTTCTTAAGAGCAGAAAAATTAGGCTTTTTGAGAACTTCAGTTGTCTGTGCTGAAGGATTTTTACTGTTGTTGTTCCTTAAGTATTCCTGAGCTTATTGATTCATATTAAGTTTTCCATGCTGCCGTCTACTGACTAGAGAGACAACAGACATTGTTTCAATTTAGCCAGTACAAGTTACCCTCTTCTGCTTCTCCAGTCCTTCCCCAGAACTTTCCTGTTAGGATGCCTGCAAAACGCTGAGCCAGAGGTTGGGCGATAACTGTGCTGTGGCCAGTGTTCATCATACCAAATGGTGCCCCTGCCAAGTCATCGTCTTGTACAGGTAGACACAAAATGTTCGTATTATGGGAGGAGCTCAGTTTGTGGACTAGGAGTGGTGATGAGTATGGCCAAGTGCAAAAGCTCTGTTTTCATGAAAGTAACCCTAGCAGGTAAAAGAAAAGGTGAGATCTAAACCCTGTATTTTGGATCTCTTTCCCTTAATGAAGTGTTTTTCAGTTTTCCTTAAAGAAAGAGCATTTGACTTGTGCCCAGCCAGTAGTTGGGCTGGCGTGAGGATGATTGAGCTTAGTTCTCTAAACTTGTCCAGTATTGCCTTAATCTTAAGTGACTGTGTAATGATGAACATGACAAATGATTCACTGTGCATACCAAAGAACCAGCCTTGGTCTGTAGAAGAACTCAGTGTTGTATGCAGGTGGTACGCTGATCTTTAATTCCTGGGGTGCCTTCATCAAAATCCTGGATTAACCTTTAATGTATCTGAAATACTTAAGGTGCTGAATTTTTTTTTTTTTTTCCCCAGTAAAACTGTGTAGAGGGTTGGTACATGCACATGCCTGGAGTTTCCAGGATCTTGACTGGGCTGAAGCAGTGGCATCCCTTTCCTACCTATTGCTGCTGACACACGGTGGATTGGGTATTTCTGCACCTGCCTCCTTTGAAGGCCGTACACTGGCACTGCCACCTGTGGAGTAACAAACATGGCTAGTGTTGAGTTCAGCCTGGGAGCTAGCAGCCACTGTCCCTTCTGCCAGTCTCGTGTAGTGTGGAGCGATTAAAGCCCTTCTTTTGTTGAAGCTCTACTGGTGCAGCAAGGAATACAAGATTCATGAGGCCAGAGACTGTATGCCTGAGGAGGAACATAGCTGCAGACTGGCTGTGGGACTGTGAGGCTGGAAGAAAGGGAACGAACCTTGGCCCTGGCTTCTACTTCTGGGACTGCTCAGAGATTTTATCTAGTGACTGGTTTTGACACAACTGAGTAAACATAAAATTTAGCTTAGGTTATATGATCTTGCAGTAAGTATAGTATTGTATGGTAAATAAAGCCATTTTTGAGGGATTTATATATTTGAGTATTGCTGTTAATTTATGAACATAAAATTTGTACTTGTTCAGCATTAAGTTTTAAGAATTGCCTGAACTAAAAGCCTTCTTTTTTCTTAAAAATTAAATATAGCATCTATTTAAAATATAACCTCGGGTTTATATCAGCTAAAATCAGCTGCTCTACTTCTTGAAATCTTTCCAGTTCTGAAAGGACCATCCTTTCTTCAGGGGGGGTAAATAATGTAGGTTAGCTTGTTGCTGTGGGCATTTATTACAGCCACACAGAACAATTCCTGGAGAAGTTTTCTATTTCTTATTTAGCAGCAGTGAAAGTTGCAATTATTCTATTTACTTGGCTTTCCACTATGGCACAGAGTAATTCTTTGGACTGTGAGGAGGAAATGTTTGTTTTCTCTGGCTGTTCCTTGCATATGCTGCTCCAATTATAACTAAATATGAATATTTACTGATAAAATGGAGCATTTTTCAAGTTCAGTTAGATTGATTTTTAAGATCCAAGATATAGGCATAGGCAACCCATCTTGTGTTTTGTATAATGCTATTTATTATACAGAACGAATAGAGTAGCAGATCAATAAAATATCACCATGCATGTCAGATGAACATTATGGCTGTAAATTCTTCATCAGGAAGAATCTGTAGGGGAAAAAAGGAAACAAAAAGCTAGATCAAAAGCAATGTGAGGAATTAATGTGGAGAAGATGAAAGGGAAGGAAGCGAACAATAGGGTTGATGTAAGTGGAGGATTAAGTAAAGTAGAAGCAATCATTTTTTATGGGACAGATGAAAAGAAATTGAGAATAATTGTTGCGGGAGGTGCAAGTAGTGGCAAGTTGAAAATGACACTTATTTAATGGTCGTATGAAAACTAGGGCTTGTCCATGATTTGTGCTATCATTCATTTCCAAGAAGTAGCTTCCTAATAGCTCTTGTAGTATCATGTGCCGTTCTGTCAATGGCATTCACAAAGCTTATTGAATTCTTTTAGAAGTTAAAATACCATGCTAGCATATTCAAGATTGTTTAGCTCTGGATAACAATTTTATTTGAAACATTTGAAGCCAGCCAAATCATCCATCCACATCTGCTGACCCTTTGTACATGCAACACTAGGTTAACTAGCTTGCTTAAAAGAGTGTTTACAGACACAGCTCATTACTTGGTACAGCTGATAACATGCAATGGGAAGTTCTGCAAGCTACTCTGAAAGTTCCTAAAATACAAGATAAAATGAGATTATTGTTAGGGCAAAATTATATCTGTTTTTAAGCATGCTAAATGCTGTTAATAATGTTTTAGGATTAAGGAAAGCTTATCTTCCAAAACTATATGTAAGGCTGATGCATAGCTCCATTGTGAGGAGCAATTTGGGAAGAATTAGGACTGGGGTGTTGCTGTGTTTCCTGACTCTTCTTTGCTGCATCCCACCTCATGCAGAGGGTAAAGGACCCTAAACCCTGGCTCTTGGATCTCAGGGTCATCCCAGTCCCTCACAGAGTAGCAGTATTGCTGCAAAATACCTGTATCCTTGTGCTTTGGAAAGACAGTAGAGAAAAAACAGCTAGTAGGGGAAGCCCTGACCAGTGAAGCAGAGGTGACGTTTGTTCCAAGGAAAGTTTCTTGTTCATTTGCTTAAAAGATTCTTCCTCACTCATCCTAATTTTTTTCCTGAATTATACTCAATTACTCACACCAGTCAAGAGCTATGACAATTACGTCTGTAGGAGATTTAAAAATTGATGTTATTTCTGCCTGTCCTCTGTTTTCCAAAGTTTATCTGTAAGTCAAAGAATTGGACATGGTGGTGTTGAGAGGGAAGCACATGTGATGGTCTATTATGTAGGTCTATTGCTAATAATTTGAATGCCGGCCCTTTCAACTTTTTGCTGTTTTTCATAACAGTATATTCAAGTCCACCTTCAGTCCTTCTTGCTCTTTCTGTGCTGTCCTTGATTCATTACCACCTTTTGAATAATGAGGTCTTGAATTATGGATACATGATTGTACCAGGCTCTTCATAGTCCTCTCCCTACCACTTATGTTTGATTTTTAATGTGTCAAGTTAAGCTTTGTTAATGGGGTTTTCTAGGTAAGGCCCCTCTATAGACAGGTACTATATTTCCCTGCTCTGAGACCACGTCCTTTGCCTTTTTGAACTGGGGTTACACTAGCTATTTTGGCTTTTCATTGAATCCCAAAGTAATTATTTGTTTGGTGTTTTCTTTAACTTTACTGGGGTTTTTCCCTGATGTTTCTAACTTGCTTTTGGAATTTTTTGGAAAATGTTCTTCAGCTTTTAAACACTTTCTGTTTACTACTTCATTTTTCATTTTACCTACTTTTGCACTGGTACTGTATTACATTTCCTGTTGATATACTTGCATAGAACATCTCCCTTTAAAGATATAGGAAAGTCTTAACATTTTTGTTTTGGCTTTGCTTTGTTTCATTGACCATCTCCTAAATTTCCCACATGAGCTATATTGATACTTCGGATTTTAGGTGCAGTCTGCTCAAAGCCCTGGTTCTCCAAAGAATGCCTTGCACAGTTATATTTTCCTCTTATTTTCTAAATTAAAGCTTGTACAGAGCAAAACCTTTAATGCGATCCTTTGGTACCTTCCAGTCTCTGTGATCTTCCAGCTAGTTCTTGCTGTTATTGTCAAAATTAAATCTTGCTTCTCAGTGAAGAGAGAATGAATTTCACACTTCTTAAAAGAAAGTAAGATTTTTAGCTCATTGCTCCCCCATATCATGTCACTGGAAGTAAACTCCAGTTGTTTCTACACTGTATACGTATATTGTCTTTGTAGTATCTGGTCGAATGATTTAGACTGACTTATTTCTTTAAGAGCAGGGATGTCCCTGACAGAGAGTTTACTGTGAAAACAGGAGCAGAATTAGTTTAGAGGCATTGCATTCCTTGCATTGAGCTTTTCTGTCTCTTAAGAGGAGAAGGAATTTCTCTTACGGAGATTTTCCTGTTCTATGATCACTGTCTGGAGCATCTCTTTGTGTTCTGGCATGGAGACCATTTTAAGTGACTGGGATAGTGGAATCTTTATATGAGTGTATGAGGGTCCTTGTCTGCTATGTAGGATGTTTTCTGCAATGCATGTTAGACAGAGCCTAGTGGTTTACTGGGCTCAGGAACTGGGCCCTTGTTTAAAAGCGTTAGGGAAAAGTAGGAAAATGTTAGTATGTCTGGGGACTGCTAGGACTTTGAATATGGAAGTGTTACAATCCAGTTAAACTTCCTGCATTTTCCCATCTTTGTAATTTCACTGGTGTTTTGTGGCTACATTGGAGAAAATGAAATGATGGCTATTAGACTGAAAGATTGTCTTCTGAAAAAGGTGATTAAAAAAATAGGTTATGAAATATTAATGAGAGTTTCTGAAAGGTCCCAAAATGTGTTTAGAAATGGCACCATAATACAATTCTATGAAAGATGAGCCTTTTGTCACAAAACCTTCAATAAAAGAAGTCTATAAAAGGCAATAAAAACTGTAGTGTCAGGATGCCCCTTTTGTTGCTGCCTGACAAGCAGATCTAGTGATTGTTTTGTATTCTTGGTGTGTTTTCTTCTTATCTACTATCTAACTGATATCTAATTTGTATGTCCAGAATTTCAGTGTTGTAGTAAATATGCAGCTTAATGTGTGGCAATTGCATGTTTTATTTAGGACAGTCTAAAACTTGTTCTGTTCTCGTTGACAACTGTTACAAAGATGTATATTTTTGATTTGCCTGAAGTCTGAATATTTATAGGTGATTAAAATAAAGAGGTTGTTTAGCAGGTGCTGACTGCAATTTTGTAGTTACCGTATTGTAATTACTTCATGACGTTTCTCTGCTGAGGAAATTCTTTGTTTAATACTAAAGGATGTAGGTAATCTGTCTCTAATGCCAAATTATTTCAGGGTGTGCACTGCACTTTTTCCCCTACATTTACGTAGATTGGAAAACTGAATGTTCCAAACAACTTGTGCAAGTTTCCATATCAACTTTTATGTGCTAAAAATGTAATTAAGATTGTTCAACTCAAAGCCTAAAGAACTTGAATTTAATTTGTGTGGCATTTTTGAAGGGAATATTGTTTCTTATTTAACTGGTTCTATTAGCACTGTGAATTTGAGTTTACCCTGGTAAAAGTCAGTAGTAAGCCGCTGTCGCCTATTTAAATGTGAGTAGCTGGAACCATGAGGAAATAGTGAATTCGAAGAGGTGTCTATTCACAAACAGTACTGTTATGTCTTTTGAGTGAATTAATGGTAGTCAGTTTGTTAACATAAACAATGCGGTCCCATTAGCTGCTAAGGCAAATAGAGTTAGACGTAAACATTTTTTTGCATTGCTACCTAACTTGATTTGTTCTGCTTATGGAAATGCTTCACAACATTTTATCATTTCCTCTTTTGCGTAAGTGGCTTATGACTCTGCTGATATCTCATCTTCTCCCTGCTGCCTCAGCTTTGCATCCTTACGCCTCGTGCACTGGCCTGTGTACTTCCCTTTTCTATTTATCACTGCCACCCCAGGAGGAGTCACATTCTTACTCCCTTTTCTGGGTTTATTTTAAAAGCTAGAGGCGGGGTTTCTAAAGAGGGAATATGCCCACTATTACTCCTGGTAATTCTTTATGGTTCTTTCTTTTCCTTGAAAGATGACTGTTGTGTTTTGATAGAAATGAGTATTGTTGTCTTGGTGCTGGTCTAACATGCCCAAGAGAGATGATTCAAGTATGTGGTTGGGAAGCAGGGAATGATGGAAGGGATTTGGTAATCATCTGATGATGCTATTACTTCTGACCAACTTCTTGAAAGATATCAGTTACACTTGCTTTGATTTTAAAGTGATTAAACTTGGAAACTAACCAAACAATGGGAATAGGTTTACAGGGTGGGCTTTTTATATATTGTGTCTTGTCTTCTCTTCCTCAGTGCTTATTTTTATTTCAAAAATGAAGGTAGCTATTTTATCTTCTGGATGTAAGAAAGGTCCCCTACAACCACTATTTTTTTTATACTTGGGAAACCATATAGCTAGTCTAGCTGTTACCATTTCACTTTTTTCCTAAATCCAGTGGATTGATACAGTGTACAGAAGTGTTCCCTTTAGCTATTTGATTGAAGGGCATACATTGGATTGCAGATATCACAATAGGTTTGGCTTTAAAAAGAATCAGGTTTTATTCTGTGATATGCTTATTGTCCTGGAGCATCTGGGGCAGTTTGGAGAAGATATGTAACAGTAGGTATTTTGCATGTAAAGCTTTTAGTTTAAGTGGTGAATAACCTTGGACTGGGGATATCCAGAGGACTAGTGTTGACCTATATCCTGTTGTGACAGCTGAGAGCAGCAGGTTGGAACTGCTGGATGAAATCCATACCCAGTTGCCCACTGTACTTTCTTCTTGTCACTACACAATGTCAAATCAAAGACACCTTTTTTTTTTTTTTTTTTTTTTTTTTTTAACTGTTGCTTATTCTAGCTGTTTACTAATTTGAAGAGAAGATAGCATTGCTGCCATGGTAGTACAATGGGAAAACTAATTGAAGTCAGTGGCAGAATGTCCAGTGTGAGCATCCAACCTGTAACTAGGCTGAGGTAGAGTACAACTTCCAAATATAATACAGTGATGCTTTTCTTTCTCATTAGCCATTTTGGAGCCTGCTGATTTTGTTGGATCTCCGTATCAAGTTGTAAATGGTGTGTGAAATAAAACACTTCTCAGTTGATGGATATAGTCCTCATGATTTCAGATGCTCTTCAAATTGCTGTAGTATGCTTTGTTTAGACCAGATGTGGAAGTCTACCTAGTGCATAATTCTCAGTTTAGAAAGGAGATAGAAAGGAAACCAGTAGAAACTTTTTTTTTTAATGTTGGGGATGTGTGTGCATGTGTTGGTCTGCCTGGCTCTTTTTTGTTTTTCTTTAAAAAAAAGTTTTATCTTAAAAATAATATTCCTAATTTATATTCTCTGATTATATTTTTCCAAATGGATATCTAGGTAGTGGTACTGGGATTTCCTTGATAGCCAGTATTAGTTCCCACTCCTCTTTCCCAGTTAAGAAGAATTAGACACTCGAGAGTTATGTGTGACTTGTCAGCAGTACATTGGCAGTCAAGGCAGGAATTAATTAATTCTTGACTGCAAGCTCGAGATCCAGCTTCTGGTTATATGGTCTCTCTATTTAAAAAAAAAAAAAAAAAAAAAAAATCTCATCTTAGCTTGTGTATCCTTATTGCATAAATTTCACTACATGAATGTATGTATTAGATGAATGCTTAAAAAAAACCCCACAACTATTCCAAAATGTGTTCTTTGTCTAAAATAGTAGTGTGAATTTTAGTCTGTCATGTTTTGTAGTGGCACTTCGGTATGATAATGTCATTCCCCTCTTTGAAAATTTATACTCTGAGGTGGGATGGGGCTTGGGATCCCTGTATACCTCTCAAGTGAAAGAATGGAAACTCTGCAGCTGAAAGTCATTTAGGAATCAGGTTTCCTTAGTGATTTCACTATATAGGTATGAATCATGGCTCAGAAGCTACTAAACCAGCAGTGTCTACCTTATCGCTATTTATTTTACTAATGTATTTTTTAACTCCCAGCATAATGCTCTTAGTGACCCAGATTTTGTCATTGGTCTCTGTGCTAGACCCCTTTTCAAGATAGAACATGAGGACATTGTAGAGAGGTTGGTGCTGGTCTCTTCTCACAGGTAATTAGTGGTAAGACAAGAGGGAATGGCTTTAAACTCCAACAGGGGAGGTTCAGACTGGACATTAGGAACAAATTTTTCACAGAAAGAGTGATCAGACAGTGGAATAGGCTGCCCAGGGAGGTGGTGGAGTCACCATCCCTGGATGTGTTTAAGGGTGGTTTAGATGTGATGTTGGGGAATATGGTGTAGGGGAGAACTTTGTAGAGTAGGGCTGGTGGTTGGTCTTTTCCAACCTGAATGATTCTGTGATATCCACAACACATTATCCTGTCGTCCAAGGAAAGTTGGAGTGCCATGCAGCTTTAAAAATGTCCTGTATGCACATGATAGTAGCAATACTGTTTGAACCACCTGAACCATTTTTCATCCATCTAGGAGCAATACCTGTAGCCAGACTGGAATGTATTTAGTTAGGTAGCCAGGGCGTTTGTCTCAGTAGAGCAACTGGAAAAAGAAAGGCATATCAGTTTTTTCTTCTCATCCACACTGACTCTATAACAATAGACACCCATATTTCCCAAACCAGCTGTGCTTTTTGAGTCTGAAGCTGTTGCCAGCAAATGCCAGTGATTTTTAATAGCTGATTTGTTTTCTTGGTTTATTTTTAACTTTATTTTTTCTTTCAGAAAACTTTAGTGGGCTCAGGCAGGTTACAGATATGAGATGCCATCTTCGTAATGACTCCACAAAGAAAACTGAAGCAGTAAAACAAAGCAACAAAGCATTTGCCACAGTGTTTTTGTTGTGTACAGCCTCTCTACTAGATTTTTACAGAGAGAATCACTTCCCTGGTGAATTCTTGAAGAAGGCCCTTACTGATTAGAGGTGACAAAGGCTATCACTTCTCTTGTTTTGTTCTGATTCTGATGTTAAAGCTGAGGAGCTGATATCTGTTGTGTGGTCCTCTCCTTGGTCTCTAGGTTGGCATGCTTCTTCTAAAGTAAGATATACCAAAGGAGCTTATGCTAATTTGCATCTATAAGTGCTACTTTAAAGAAAAGAGATAATTTGAATGTGTGCACATGTGTTTGCTTTATTCTAGTGGTTATGGGCTATTTGCTCTTCTTGTGACTAAGGACTGCCCATCCTATGAATGTGCTTAATACTTTGAAAACTTGAAAGAAATTATGGCACCCCACACAATGTCAAAATGTGCATTTGAAGTAAAAGCCCAGAAATTCAGATCATCTGGTCTTGTTCATAGCAGGTAAAAGGCTGCCTTGATGACACTTAGAGCAAATGAATTTCTCTCCTGCAGTCATGCACTGAATAAATTGCTTGATCTAGTTTGGTACAAAAGGACATGATCTATAAATAGTTAACAGAGCTTTCTGCAGGACAAGTGATCTATAGACTAGAACTCTCTCTTGGGGTCTTTTAAAAAAAGTAAGTGCTGATATGAACAAAAGGAAAGTTTGTTTAAAAAAAGAAAAAAAAAAAGAGGCCTTTTTAATGAGATTGAAACTCACATACTTTAACTTCCTTTTGAAAGCATCTGGCCAACCACTTCAAAAGTCTTAAAAAGCTAACCTTACAGTCACTTGAAGAAAAGAAGAAAAAAGGTCAGTCCATTAATCTGATGTGAATATATTGTCAATAACTACAAACTGAAAATGCAAGCTAAAACAACTGGTTAATTTGAATCAAAGAAGTTGCTGTCATATAACTATCAGTGAATTCAGTTTTTATTTGAAAGCCACTGTTTCAGGCTTACAGGAACTTCTCTTTATGACATTTTTATGAGTTTGTCGATACACTGCACTGTTGGCCACAGGGTCTCTCTGTCCTATTTGCGCTCTCATGCACTTTTTTGGCAGCTAATCTTCCAAGTTTTTGACCATTGCTAATTGTGATATGCAAAACTTTGAAGACATGTTAGTGTGCTAAAGGAAGCATCCATCTTCCAAGTTTCTTCATGTGACATTCTCAGAAAAAAGCACAAAAAAAAGGAAGAAGCCCCCCTTTTTATGGCATTTTCAACTTTGATTCTTTTTCAATGAGATGATGCCAGTTGTCTTGAAAGTAGTATCTATGTGGATTTCCCTGAAAAAGCCTGTATTAACTGTGCATGTAAAATTGGGGTTTTAGTGGAGTGTTATGTGCTGGCCAGGGCAGTGATGACAGCAAAGGGACTGACGTGTGTTGCTGGTGCAGGTGTTAATCCCGTCAGTGTCTTCAGATATGAGCTAGTATGTGCATGCACCACAACTAGCACAAGGACCAGCACCAGCAAGTATGTTGTGTTGCAGATATGACTGGGCAGAGCTTAAGCAGTAGATATGCCTGTGAGTGCTGGGGGCCAGGAGGATCCTTCACCAGAGTGCAGAGAAGATTGTCTGTGTTCATAGATTTGCCATGGGTTTTGGGAGAAGCTAAAAGCCGAGTATCCAGACTATGCAATCACTTGGGCAGGTGATGGCTACTGACTTGAACAATTTAAAAAAAAATTTAAAATAGCATGGTGGGAGTATGTTACAGACCCACTTGATCTAGGTGAGGAAGTAGACTGAGACTTCTTCAGAACAACTGGAGGAAATCTCCATGTCACAGAATGGGATCCTCATAGGGGACCCTGATATTTGCTGGAAGAGAAACATGATGAGATGCAAGGAGGAAGATTTCTGAAGGGTATCTGAGATAAGTGGTCGATACCAGTACTGGATGGGTGAACTGGTGTTGACCCAGCTGGATCTGCTGTTCAGTGTCAAGGAAGAACTGGTTGAAGATGTGGTAATCAGGGAAAGCTTTTGCTGTGACAACCATGACATAAATGGTTGGTGTTCAGGATCCTGAAGGGAGAGCAGAACAAGATTAGCAGGACTTCAGGCCAGAGGACTTCAGCTTACTCTTTATTTATTTAGCAGTTAAGGAGAGTTCTATGAGAGACAGCTCTGAAGGACAGAAGAGTTCAGAAACGGTGTCAGGTCTTTGTGGACAGCATCCTCTAAGTGCAAGAATACTCAGGAAAAGAAGCACCTTTGTCAGGAGAACAGTTTCTTTAAGAACAGATATAATTGCAGAACTCCAGTACAAAAAGGCAGTATTTGAGAAGTGGAAGCAGGAACAGGATACAAAGGAGGAATTTAGAAAAATTGTCTGAGCATGGAGGGTTGGTGTTAGGAAAGCCAAAGCTTACCTTGAGAGTTGCAAGCATTGCTAGGAGCAACAAGAAGGGCTTCTACCACTGCATTAGTAATAAATACCTGAAAAGGGGAAATGCTGCATCAGTAGAGGGGTCACAAGTGATTTGATAACAGCTGACAGAGATAAACCCATGACACGTAATGACTTCTTTGCTTCAGCCTTCACTGCAAAGACTCTCAGGACTCTGCTAAAGCAAGCCCTGTGAAACTATAACCTTGTCAGCCTCACTCCAGTCTCTGGGAAATTCATAAAGTGAGCCCTCTTGGAGCACATTTCTGGGCACATAAAGAAGGTGATAGGGAATAGTCAGCGTGGATTTACTGGGGACTGATCAGCCTGACAGCCTTCTATGATTTATGGACTAGGGGAGAACAGTGAATGTCATTTACCTTGACTACAGCAAGTGTTTTGGCATCATCTTGCACAACCACATGGATTCAGACTCAGTGGGTCATGGTTAATGGGTTGTACTCTACGCAGATGTCACCAAAGGTCTGTATTGTGACCAGTCCTGTTCAACAACCTTATCAATGACCTGAAGGAGGCAATGGGAGTTCATGGTCACAGAATTTACAGAAGACTTAGAATTGAGGAAACTGCTCAATACAGTCAAGGGCAATGCTGCCACCCAGTGGGACCTAGACAGGCAAGAGGAATGGGCTAATGGGAACTTTGTATAACTAAAGTCAATGTCTGTCTTGTAGATGCAGTATCTAGCTGTGGTCTGAGTTTTGAGTAAAAGGGCCTAATCACTTCCCTCTATCAATAGATTTTACTTTTGTCAACAGAGCACAGGACACTGTTAGCTGCTTTTGCTGCCAGCACATACTGCTGACTCATTCATGTCCATTTGACATATCTGCCTGCATCTTCAAGTCCTTTTCCACATAGCTACTCCCCAGCCAGTCACGTTCCAGCCTATATCATTGCAATGGGCTCTTACTTCCCACATGCTGGACATAACAATTTATCTTGAATTTCACAACGTTTCCATTAGCCCCTTCCTCTTTCCTGTCTAGGCCTCCCTGGAGGGCAGCCCTGCCCTAGAGTGTTTGCCCCAGTTTCGTACTGTCTGTAAACTTGACAAGAGTACACTCTGTCACCTCTTCCAGCACACGATACTGAAAAATGTCAAATGCTTTATGGGTAATCAGACCCTGGGTCACTGGCAAATACAGTCCAAAGAACAGGAGAAAAAGCATATATGAGAAGGACCTTAACTAATAAGAACTGTCTGTGTGGGATATCTTTATGGGTTTCTTTGCATTTGTGAATGACATGAGAAGTACTATTTGGTTAATACTGTTTCCTAATGTGGCGGATATGACTCCCTTTCTATTCAAAGTACTTAAAGACAATGTGGGGGAGTTGGAGAAAATCGTACAGCAAGACCCAATTATTGCCAAGACAACTCTGCAAATGACAAGTGCTTACATTCTCTGGGTGACTGATAATTTTCATGATAAGGAAGTGTGTTGTGATTATTAGTTTTGGGAATATACAGAGAGATGCAAGATAGTGTTTGAGATCTCCTGCTGACTGGGAAAGAGGGTTTTTTTATGTTGAGGACTAGCAAAGTATTTTACAAAATGCCTGGGATTTCGTGCATCATGCTTCTAAAGGAAGCCTTAGCCTCGTTAGCCCCATAAAGACTTTGCTTTCATTCCTAAGGATACATGAGACTGCAAAAGGCAAGGGATGATAGCTTTGGCACAGGACAGTTTTTACTTGCCTTTTCCATTCCATGTACTTCTCCATTAGCTGGACAGTGGATTAGATGAAAATTCCAGGAATTTTGTGAAAACTGTTTGGGAACCAAAAGCTGCTTTGTCCAAATCAATTTGGCTTAGTCTGAGATCACTGCAGACTAACGGTTACTGAATACTGCTGCCTATAGCTGGACCTTCTATTGCCACACTGCGCTGTAAGTCCTCTGCTTGCCTCCTCTTCTGCACAAGAAGCAATACCTATCCTTTACTTGACTCATAAAAATGAAAAGAATCTCCTTGCTATTTTGGCATGGGTGGTGATGTTTAACAGTAGTGGAGATGAAGAGGCTTCTGCCCAAGACAGTTACTTTTCTCAGAGAAGAGGACATCTTTACTTGGTGTAGGCTTGAGTAAAGTCCTCAGACATCTATGCTACCTCATGTTTACAACAGCGATTCTTGTTTCCATTGCCCCTTCCTTGCAGGATGATTTTAAGGTTTCAGTTTGTAGAGTCCTTGTGGCCCACTGGATGTGCCTTAGATTTACAGCTAAATAAATGCCAGTTGAAGGGATTGGAGTCCGTGACACTGAATATTTATAAATGACCTGTGAATAGTAATGTTTGTTTTCCTGAAAGGTAACATCTTATCTTCATGGGCAGCTGCCTTGATTTCAGGAAGGCAGGTCTGCAGAGGATGACTTTTCATTTGCTTGATCTGATTGACTAAGGCATGCCATCAGTTCTGCTATAACAAGAAGTAGAATTAAGGCATGTAAGGAATCGGGGTAGGGGTGGTATAACCCAGTGGTTAGGGCCAGGACTATATAGGCCAGGAGTTAAACCAAAAGCATCAAGTTAAAGTTGAGTTAAACACAGTGCTGGGAGGCAAAATTTGAACCGTGGGATTAAGTCAGCCGACTTAAATTAGTCAGACTGGCATGAGGAACTTCAGGCATAATGTTTTGAAGCATCAGGCAGGAAACAAATGCTTGAGCTGCCCTCCAGTCTCCTGGAAAACCACCTTCATTTCCAGGAGAAAAGAAGTGACATGTGCCAGATGTATGCGAGACTCTGCATTAGTAAATTAACAGGGCTGTAACACTCAGGCTTGTGCTGCCTCCTTTAATTGCCTGACATGCATATAGAATGCCAAATTATGTTCTCTAAAGGAAACTGAATGCAGATTATGCTTTGCAGCTCTTTGCACTATTGGTTAGCTGGTACCTATCATGCTGAACATCAGGAACTCAGTCCACAAGAGGTGAAGGGGCTGCTACTTATGTAGTTCAGGTGCCTGCCAGCGAAAGTCTGCAAAGTTGTGACAGTAGAGTAAGCTGTTGACCTTCTTCTAGCATCGTGTCTTGGACTTGTCATTCTTCTTTCTGAGACCTCATTTACAATAGCTTTTGAATTGGAAATAATTGTAAAGGAGGACCGTGTCTTCTTTTATCTTTTATGCCCTTACACAGGGACAAACAATCCTATTTAAAATAAAAACCCACCACCACCATGCCACACTGATGTAGTGTAGCAGTGGTTCAAACAACCATAGTTACTGTAGAGTAATTCCCCCACACAACACAACACAATGAATATATGCATGCATACATGCGCGTGCATACACGTGGAACCTGAGTAGTTCACGATAAAGCTAGGCTTTATAGCTGTGGTGCAAAACACAATGTGGTTCACTACGTGAGTGATTTCTTCTCCCACTTTAAGTGTTAGTACCCATTGAGTGATAATTTGTTCCTGGCTGTCTTATGAGCACAGAAACAAAATAAAACAGGAAAGAGTCAATGTAACTCTTAGTCGTCCCTGTGTCCCACTTCATCCCCCCCAGTATTTGTTAGGTTCTGTTATCATATCCGTTGCTGGAGGAGGAATGAAGGCAAAGGCAAACTTCTGACAGGTTCTTCTAATGTCTTATCTATTCCCCTACCTCCACCAGCTAACCTTGCTAGGCAGTTGGCTGCTGCGCTGCAGAAGGAAGACTTGCTTTATTAGTTAAAGCACTCATTTAATTTTAGCCACCATCTGGTTTTTGGTTTTCTGCTTTCCTCTCCTTTGTAGTGAAAGTAACATGCTTACTACATGGTATATGTCTTACCCTCAGTCCTTGTTCGTTTTCTCTGATGTCTTGACCTCCTGGCTTTGTCATCCTACCTGTTGGAGCAGACATAGCTGACTTCAATATGATCCTCGTGGCTTCACATCATCTTCCCCAATTGCACATATTGTGGTGAGCCCCAGGTGAAAGCAGCTAAGAGTCTGTAACTACACTCTGTGAGAAGACTGCTGCAGTTTACTGGGCTATGCTTTAGTTCAAATAACTCTTCCCCCCTACCCTGGCCCTTTATTCTTTCTTGAACAGGGAAAACATAGTAAGAGGCAACATGCTGTCTGCACTTCTTTCTATTTCACGTAAGCAACCATAGTGTTCCTAGAGTGCCATGATTTGTTTACACCTACCATCTGACTGCTTGCATCTCTTCGTCAGGGTCATTTCCACCAGAATTTTTTTAATACTAATGTAATCTGGAATTGATGATGGCTAGACTTGTATAGAACCTTGCAAGGGATTTTAAACAGGTCATTTAGCTCCGTGACACACTTGGTTTACCTTTCTTCTGTTCCTCTGTACTGTGACAAAAGAGCTAATGATTAAATTGAGTTTGTTGTGGAGGTATTGACTTGCATCTTGCCACTGGAACACCCTTCAGTAGGACTATAGATATCAGCTACAGATTTTTTGTGAGGCCACATGTAAATCCTACAGTGCAACAGTGTCCAGTTGAAGTTTTTTTGGTGGCCAGTGGCCTGATATGTTTTTATGCCATGTCTCCTCCTCTGGAGAAACATGGTAAATGACGTTTTCAGACCCAGATTCCAGTATAGACAGTCTTTCTTTGGTTATAGCGATAGTGACAGACAGCTTTTAAAATAATTGCCTTACCGAAGTTCAATTGGTAATCAAAGAAGGATGAGACAGAGCACTGGGTTTGCTTTTCTCCATTTGGAAAGTCTTTTTCAGATGTTTCTGCTTTTCTCAATAAAGACAGTATTTGCTGATTCAGGTTTGCTGAGAGCAGGCTAGGTTCACTGGCATGTTCCAGCTGCTTTGCAGTGCTCTGGCAATGCAAACCAGCTGCAGGTCTGGTTTAACTCAAGCCAGGTTTATGGCTGGTTTGCATCACTGAAGCAGTGTAAAGTACCTGAAGCATGCCAACTAATCTGGCCTATTGGTGAACCATTATAAATGACTTGTTTTTCTTCATGTTCTTTAGATGTAACTTTATTTATAGTTAAAGCCTGTAGAAATTGAGTAGATTGTATCACTAAAAGACAGGTTTTGTGGTTTAAACTAAAGTCTATAAATTAGAGGGTTTTTTAAGCCTGAGTTTTTTCTTCTTAACTGAAAAAAAATTATCAGTTTAGACATTGCTGCTCTGTACTTCTCTGTTAATGGATTTCTTTTAAGTTACACTGAGATTACAGTTGCCTGTTCTTATTATAAGATGAAATAATGATTAGTCTGAATTTCTAAAAGAGTAGGCTTTATAAGTTTTGTTTCACAAAATGTGGGGTCAGCTTTTATTCCAAATGCAGTAATTTTCTTCTAGTTTACTGAGAATGTATTCAATATTTGTGTCATTATCAATATTGTCTGATGGAAAATACTTTGGAGATTTTGAGAGAGGAAGGAAATCAGCCAACCATGATTTTTCATCTGTTTATAGTAAAATATATAACTGAAATCATATTTACCTACCTTGGATAGCATGATGAGTGTTCAAAACATGTCACAAATATTAATCATTAATTATATTAGTCCATGTACAGTAATTTACTTTTTTTCATAATCCAGCTCTTTCTCTGAGACCCTTAGTGTTGAAATGTGTGATGTGTGTTTTTAAACAGTATTATAGAACAGAAGAATGACAGAAGTGTCATTACAGCTACTCTGGTCTACACTCTCTTCAGAACTCAGAATTTTTGCTCTTCACCTAGAAATATTTTTGTGTAAAGATTATGGGATGATTTAAAAAAAAATATTTCTGGATAAACATATGGGCATTCAAGTCAGAAATTGTATTCCTCTGATCAGCTGCATATTGGAAGAAAACATGACAGAATTTGCAAAGTTTTTCTAGACTTTGAGGCAAAACACTGAAGAATTAATTACTGCCTCATATTAATTAAGATAACAATGCAAAACCTTCATTAGAAGCGTAGGAAAAGTTCTTCCTTGGTCCTTGGAGAGAATATTATATGCAAGCCCTGTTGTGTGGGTTGCAAGGTGTCACTGGAATTTATATGCATTACTTGTCTAATTGCAGTAAATGTAGCATGTCCAGATAGGTTTAAAAGTTGGATGGCTGTTTGTTACTTGCTGGAAATCACTTGAAACCTTGCTACTCAGAGGCAGCTGTTCACAGGTCCTTCACCTCTCCCCAGAGATAGCTGGAAGACTCTGTTGTTGGACCTTGTCTTTTATGGCAGAAGCAGTAAACATGACAGGTTGTTTGGGAGCCATCTGTTTTAAAATGGTTGCTGCTTTGTATGCAGTAATGAACTTGAGATCAGTTTTCTGTCTGTCTTCATAGTAACAGCCTTGTTTGGTGTCACAACAGGTGGAAGTTGATGGGATGAAACTAAACGTGACCAGCGAGTGGAACCTGGCTTCACCCTTATTGTCTGTCACCATTGATGGCACTCAGAGGACTATACAGGTAAACTCACCAATGCTTCATTTGTAGATCTGAGATAACCAGAAGCCTTTGGGTATACAAATAATACTGATACATGGGCTCTAAACTTGCTGCATCATAAAAATTACGTGATGTTGAGCAAATAACATAATCTTTCTACTTTGAATACATCCAGAGTGGAGTGAACTTGTCTCAGAGCTACTTATCTAGAGTTTTTAATCTTTCTTTTAAAGAAAAGTTGCTTATTTTAGGCAGAAATTTACTCTAGTTTCTAGGATCTCTTTACGTAATGGCTATAGGAGGTACAGTTTCTTAATCACTTAAGAAATAAAGAATGGATTACTGTAAAAAAAGCAAAACCTAAACCCAACCAAAACCCAGTAAAATGACTCTCTTCCTCATGTTTGAATCATGTCATTTTTCCAATTTTGGGCCTTTGCAGTCTGAAAATCACAGAACATTGCATCTCCCATGTAACATGGTTTTTTATATACTTCTATAAAATATTAGCTCATGATTTGAGAAGAAAAATGTAGAAAATATCACAAACTCGTGTGGCTCTAAGAAAAGAGAACTGAAAAGATTGAATGTAATTTATTCTTTAGTGTGTTATTCTTTCCTTCTGACCACTAATGTGTTTGAAACCAACTCTAAACAAAAGGGTGAGCATTTAACTGCCTTGTAAATTTTCTGAAGGTATTGTTAGTCAGCATATATATATATATATATATATATATTTGTTGATAAATATATTTATAAATATCTATTGATCCTGGTAATAGTGAAAAAAGAAAATAAAAACTTCTGGAGTTATTGAAAGTATTTTTCTATGTACAACATTATCTATTTCCTAGACATTTATCAGTGGTACAGTGGTCAGAGTTCTGATAATTTACAGTGTAATGTGTGAATTTATTTCTTCATTTTCATTCCTGGCAAATTACCTATCTAGAAATATTATTTTTGCTTTGACTGAATTTAAAAGACTGCAACTTAAAGGTTAATATTTAGTGAGAGTGAAATTTTCATTATGTGCCCAAGTAAATTCTGGAGTTAAGTTTTGTAGGTTTATTGGAAGGTTAATGCCAGCTTTGGGGCTTGTGTATATCTAAAATATTTTTTTATTTAAAACTGTATTTGTATATTTTAATGCTCATCCATTTTGGTGCTATTTTATAAAGTATGTTCCTAATTTTGAATAGGAAACAATATCGATGTATAGATATATAAAATCTGTCTAGAAGAAAAGCATTATGTTTAGAGTGGATAAGCATATTCAGAAGGCCTCACTGCAAACTATATAATAACTATATGACTGGATACAGATCTCAGAGTATAACTAATAGCTATAGTAAGACCAGTTAACTAGAAGTGTAATATTTGAACTGGCACATAAAATTAGTTTCAAAATTAACAATCGTGAGATCTGCACATGCGTTATTCTAGGAGCTGAGCCAGCAATAGTGTTACTTGCACTCCCCGAGTATGACCAAACTGTATGAAATACTGCAGGGCTAGCCACAGCAACAAGCAATGAGCTGGCTGCGTGGTATCTATCCAACAGAATGTGGAATAAGCACATATGTTGTTTCTTTCTCAGATTTTATCTGTAAGTCTTTGCTTTTAGCAAATAAACCCAGTAGCTTGAAAAGTTATTAATCTTCTAGTGTATCTATGTAAATTTATGGGAACCTTAAACTTGACCTCTGATATCCACTCACTGGAATCTAAATTGGTTTTTTGGTTATATATTTCTGTAGACTTGCCCCACTGCAAGAACCAAATTAGACAAGTGTATTTCTGTAGGTCAATTTGTCTTCAAAAGCAATTGACCCCTGAGTCTTGAAGTATCTTCTTTCAGCAAGACTTAGCCCTAGAGCCATTTAAGCAACAAATATGGATAAATCGAATAATTCCAGCTGTGCTTTATTAATTTTCAGCCAATCTAATTTCTCTTCATAGTTGGTTTCATTCTTCTAAATTTGCTCAACCATATACAGTCCTTGTGAACATTGTATTTCTTTGAAGGTTTGATTTATGCACCTTTGGTTCGATCCTGCAGTCTGGCCCCAATCCAGCAAAGCACTTAAGCATAGAAGCAGGAAATAAATAATTTTAAAATGTTTTGCTTTAAAATGTATTTATGTAAATTATAGTCTAGACATTGAAATTGTTGCATATCTGTCGCACATTTAAAAATAAGTAATTAAGCATGCCTCTTTTCTGCTGAAGGCTCAGTGTGTATTAGAGCAAAGCAGAGTGCCAACTCTGCCACAGAGTTAAGAAGGCCTATGAGCTTAAAAACGAGGTTTTCTAAGACTGTTTCTAGAGTATGGAACCTGAGAATACATCTGAGTGCCTGAGGAGAGGTATATGCCCTGGTCACAGTCTGTCTAGGGCATATCAGGGCACAACTAGGATGTGTGGCAGCCCCCTCCCTCCTGCTTTTGTTCTTTTGCGAGGAAGCCCATCTGTGTGCAGCAGATGGGCGCTGCAGAGTGCCTGGCCAGGTCCCCAGATGATAGAGGGACCAGAACCCTGGGGTATACTGCAGGTCCATTTGGCTGCAGCATAAGGGCTCTGAAGTCTTTGTGCTGCTTTGGATTACAGTGAAATCCATAGGATGCTGTACAAAGTGATGAACTGATGAAAACTAGGGATCATTTGAGCAAGAGATTTCCGAGATTGCAGTCTCAGTGTGGGCAGACCCCACAGCATTTCTTGAAGTAGACAGATTCCGTCATGGTTTTTTGTTGTTGATTTTTTTGATAGTTCCTCAGCTAATCCCAGTTTCTTGGCATTTTCTTCACTACACTCTACCTCTCATTTGGGAGGCTGAATTTAATGCATTGTGAAGTGTAGGATTTTGCTCACCAAGCAAATGGAAGTTTTGTGTGCAGAAATACTTTGGCAAAATGGTTTCCCCTACCTGTTTCCAAAGATGTTAGTGGCTCAGAATCTGAATTTACACCTAGGTGTTGTGAATTTTGACTCTGCCTTTGCTGAAAATCAGAGAAATAACTATAGGCATACAGTATATAACTATACTATAGGTTACAATGTCTTCTTGAGGATTCAGATTTGAAGGGATTGGCTGTTATTTAATTAAAAACACATATTTAACATACATTTATATATAAAACATGATTTGATTATCATATGGCCTTTCAGGCAATATTTAGAGTAAAAATAAGCAAATAAATGAGGTGCTTAACGAGTCCTGTGACGAGTGAGTGGAAAAGAGGAGGTTGATTGACTTGTGGAAAAGAACCATAAGAACTCCAGTGGAAACTGGAAGGGAGAATGGTGGTTCAGAATGGTATCCTGGAAAGTAATGACAGTTGGAAGAAGACAGCTGGCATATTTTGGGACAATGGGCATTTTTATCCCTCTGTCTCTGCTCCCATGTACAAGCAAGCTGTATTTCAGTGAGCCCTGTCCCTGCAGAAGTCATTGTCTGTGACCTCTTATCTCTCCCTGTGCATGTGAACTGGGGAGCAGGTAGAATGAGAGAAAGGAGGAATAAGTTGCCTTTTCCATAGAGCTGAACATCTCCTTTTATTCCCTCATGTGAACCAGAATCTAAGGGGACTTCAAGAAAAATCATTGAATCCATGAAGTCCAGTAGAGGGACTTGAACCTAGCTGCAAGTCTGCTCTTAATGCAAGGAGGTGCTTTCTACGGGGACACTGAGCAGGAAGATCAGGTATCTGCAGAGAGAGCAGGTTGCCCGAGAGAATAATGCATGTAGGAGGTCCTCAAACCCTCTCTGCTTTGGCACGACGTTGTGTTTGGGCAAATTCTCAAAAACCACTCCACCAGCCATTCAAATTCTGAGGCTGCTCGATGGCAACAATACATGGACAAATTTTACAACTCTTTAGTGCTGCTAAATGCTCCGCTTTCACTGATCCTGTCATCAGCGACCCGTCCTTATATATACCATTTACTTGCAGACAGTTCTCTATAGCAAAAGGATTCTGAGCCAGAATAAATTATTTGTCACCATCTTTTACCAAACTTTTGTACCTCTTCTTCATGTCATACGCACTCAGCCTTTCTACTGGCATATTGTCCACCCATGCTGGTCTCGCAGCTGTGCTAGCTTGCTGTAATGAAACCTCTCACCTCTAAAGGTAGTGCAGGTATTCTGCCTGGAGCCCGGTAAACTCTTGGTGACTTTTGACAGCTTCAGCAAAGCAGTTTTACAGTGGCACTGGTGATGCCTTCTCTTTGTATTTCCTGGCTTTCAGAGGATTGGTCTCTGCTGAACTGAAGCTCTGTAGGACATAGACAAAAAACTCAATTGGACGAGGTCCTGAGCAGCCCAGTATTACTTTGACATTAGCCTTGCTTTGAACAGGTAGATTTCCAGACATCCCTTGCAGCCTAACTTTTCTGTGACTCTGTTAGACATCCCAAATTCTACGGTAAAAAGGTCTTTATCAGTCACAGCAAGGTGTAATTAAGAGAGTAATGGAGTTACTAAACAAGAACATGATCCTGTAAAGCTGAAATCATCAATCTCAAGCTCAAGTGTTTTTGTGAATGAAATAGATGAAGATTTATCAGTGGTGTTTTCTCTTCTTACAGTGTTATGGGGAATTCAGTGATAGCATCTCTTATTTTTCATTTAATTTATTGCCTCAACAATTGCAGCAGGAGGAGCATGTTCTACATTCTGGGTTATGACAAATTGAAGTGCTTCTCTGATACAATGTTTCTTTTGATTATTATTTTGGTCTATAATAACAGAAAAAATAAAAATGCTGTAGGTTATGAAGCCTTTGTTCCTGGGAAACGTCTGACATTCTGGGAAATGTCTGACAGGAGAACAAAGCCTATGCCCAAGTATTCATTTCCTTCAACCCTGTGGAGACTTTTTTCAAACATATGTGTAATTTTTTTTTTTTTTAAATTACCTATATGTATTTTCTTTTTACTGTTTCGAGATCTCAGATGTAATCTGTGATAATGGTATATTATATAGGTTTCATGTCTAAAGTACCAATACTTAAGCACACTCATTTTCTTAAACTCTGAAAATGATTTTGGGGAGCTTTAGTGAGCAGTGTACAATTAAGACTGCTTGATAATCTGTTCTTTAGCGCTCTACAATTCCTGCACACATTCTGCTGTTGTCATTTCTCCATGCTTTCAGCATTGTTTTTGCTAGGTTGTCTCTAGAAGAAGGACACACAATGATTTGCTAACAGGGGCAGACACTTGGATATACAGTATCCAAAGAGCTGTACTATTGGGTAAAGAAAAGCCAGAGTGTAAGCCCCAGCATTGGATTCCTGATGGCCCGTACTGATTAACTGGTAGCTCTCTCCCTGGCGCTGTTTCAGCCTGTTCCAGTTATGGCTGACCGAGACAAGTCTGGTACAGGTTTATGCCATGCTGTATGGACCTAAGCAGTGGGACTGATATAGTCATTGCCACTTGGCTTTGGGACCAGGCATCAGTCCATGGCCTCCTTTATTTAGCGGTATAGAAACACAGGCTACTTGTGTTTTCCTGTTTGCTCATCCAGCCACAGTCATCTGAGAAAATGGATCTCAGCCTTGAAACTCCAGAAATGATCAGTGGATATAATTACAGGGAAACTGATCTTTATCACCTCTCTTGACATTCTCTTAGCATTTGAGACAAGTACAAACAAGCTCTCAAATATCCCAGGTAAAAGACAAATACAAAAAGACAAATACTGCGATATGCAGTGTAGTATGTCTTGCTGTGTTTCAGGCCTTTAAACTTTTTTGGAAAGTATTAATATGTGTTGGTCAGGGCACTGTTATTGTTGTTACTTTTTTCCCTGCATTTGCACTGAGAATGATAGATTTGTGCACGTTGCTTATTGCAGCCTGATCATTGCCTAATAATTGCTGTGGCAGTGTCCTTTAGCTTCATTCGAATTCCTCCTACTCCCTGTATTGGAATAGACAGTGAGCAGTTGATCCCTACCCACTGTGCCCATGCTGCTTGTATCCTCACCCTCACTCACTCGCCTCTTTTCAGTGCTGTAGAGTTGTTCCTTGCAGAGAAGCCTGTCTTTATGTCTGTGTGGCTCTCTGAACATCTTCCATTTCTGTTATCTCCGTTCTGAGCTGTGGGGACTAGAACTGTGCTCAGTGTTAAAAGCATGGGCAAGACCTTAACTTAATAGTACCATAACTTAATAGTGTTCACTGATTTGTTATCTGTTCTCATTACTAATTTCAAATATTTCCTTTGGCTTTTTTAACCAAAAGCAAACACGGAGCTGATGTTCTTACTGAATTATCACTTCTGGTTGGTAGCAGCTGGGGTGGACAAGGAAAGAAAGATAAACGCTTGGCAAGTAGCAAGGAGATCTTGCCAAGAAACTTTGAAGCTGTGCAGCATTCTAGAACACAGATAGTGATGTCCTGGTGTCACCCTTGGCAAAAAATGTAGCTATTCTTGTGTGTGTGTGTGTGTATCCTTCCCAAAGTTTCAGACACAGAAGCAAAGAAGAGTCATGGAAGAAATTCTGAAATGTCATCAGCGTGCATGATTCAATGCATATCTCCTAGGTTTACTTGGAAGGACCTGAGTGATCTGCTATAGATAATTATTAGGTAATTGAACTTGTTGAGTTTGTGAGATTCTGTACAGGAGAACTAGTAATTGTGCCACTTAGGTTTCCTTGTTTGATCATGGGTGATCTAAGGAAGGACTGAGACTTCCTTTATTTCCAAAGGTTGTAGGGAAAGGGAAGGTTTATTAAAACTAGCCTTTTTGGTGCTGTTTGCTGTAATTGTCAATGATGCATATTAAAACAAACATTACTGTTATGGCTTCATTGACATGGGTGTTTGCTAAAATTGTTAAAATGATTACTTTTTAAAATTAATCCTAAGTATACTTACACCCTATACAACAGCAGTATGGCCAGCTCCTGAGTCATGAAGCCTTTAAAAATATCAGATATCCTTTACTGTCGTACCAGTATTTGTATTAATGTCTACTTTAAATAGCAAGTACCCGAATCTCATGAACGATCTGCAGTTTGTGTGAAATCAGTTTAACTGAAGGCTGACTCTGCACTCTTGTCCATGGTTCAAATGAAGAGGGTGTGAAGGGAAGGGGAGAATACAAGGAAATAAAAGATCATGAAATTACAGATTACTACCGTCTTTTTTTTTTTTTTTTTTTTTTTTAATTGAGCAGCAGAATCAAAAAGCACACACCACCACTCTTACTGATTCTTTCATGACAAATAATTTTTTTTTTCTCATCCGGGAAGGAAATGAGTGATCAGCTGCTTTGCCCAATCAATCCCTCTGGAATTTATTGTTCGCTTTTCAGAGAGAGGTCTCCCACAATAAAGCTCTATCTACAAACAACAAACTTCTCCCCTTCTTTAACCTAATGGGATTAGTTATATCCTGTGCTGCTCAATGGGTTAATCAAATAGCGTTAGTTGTCACATATCTTATGCCATATTTTTTTCCAAAGGAACTATAAATGTTATTGATAGACAATATTCAGGATGAATAAGGATTCTGTATGTGTCCAAAGACCAAAGCATTGTATTCAGTTGTTGACAGACACTGTAGTTTTATGATATCTAAACATTGAAATACAAAGAATGGTTCTCCTGAACATGGTAACACATTCAGAGAGCAAAGGGGAAGGAAGAGGAGGGGCATCAAAGAGTGAGAAAGGACTATGGATCCTGCAAAGAACCTGTCTCAGGGCAGTCATAAACATCATTAGACCTAGAACCACATGGCAGTATATTACCTGTACACGGTCTCTCTATAGGAGCAAAACATACTACAGCATCTCAAAACAAGGGTAAAGTTTCTAAAACTTTTTGTGATATAATGTCGTAACAGCAAAATTTAGAAGTTCACAGAGAGAACTAAACTCTTCATTATTGTAAATAATTTTAAATAGCTGGAAATGTTGGGCTGGAGTAAACGTCCTTTAGGTTCATTCTTTACCAACACCAAATAAACAGTCTTTCCTGTGGGGTTTTTTTGGTGGTTGGTTTGTTTGCTTGTTTTAAAGCCTCTCATGCACTGCTTTATAACACCTATCTACCTCAGAGTTAAAGGAGCACATGGGCATGCTTGAAAGGCACTCTATGTATATGTAATAGCAATACTGCAGTGGTATTAATATTAAATATTTGCATGTCTAAACCTTGGCAAAAAGAAGTAACAAGTGACGTTAACATTGTCTATCACCTGAAGAAATATTGGGAAGGATCTGTGTTTCCATTTTTCTGCTCATGGGAGGACAAAAATTCTTAAGCCACCTACTGTAATTAAATCCCAGGCATTAAGAGAACAGTTCTTTTAAAAGTAGTAATATGGTGCCTCAACCTCTTAGAAACTGCACCTGCACCTTTATCTGTGTGGATTGATGTCCTGAAAGCCATTCATGCTGTGTTTAACATCTGGATTTGTACTGTTTGGGAATAGGTTCCATTTAGTCCCTGAGAAAGGACTGAGGTAGCTTGCAACAGGTGCCAGGAGGGACCAGTATTTCCACATCCTTGCAGGATTCTTTTTAAAGGGAAAGACTACTTCAGTGTAGTACCATTTATGCCAGTCTTAGACATCTTTCACTTGTCAAAACGCTTCATGTGCAGCTGGACTTGATGATCTTGTTCCCCACTTGGGTGACTGCTGCCCTTGTAAGAACCTGGAGAATGTGGACATGCCTGAGGAAGAACAGCTAACTGAGGCTTCACTTACTATAGTGTGACCTAAAATGGGTAATAGCTAAGGGTAGAGCAGTGCACAAAATTGAGCTAAGTTTCCATCTGTATTTTAATGCACCAAGGGGAGGAAATCATAGCACCACCATTGGTGAACACTGAATTGTGACAAAAGTTGAGTGATCCCCTAAGTGAAAAGGCTTGTGAAGCTGCATGAGTCTGAACATATAGTGCAATGTAAACAGTCTCCAACATACAAGAAGGCTTGGTGACATTGCTAGTTTGGGCTTACATCACTAGACAGGGATTTTGCACTTTTTTTTTTCACATGCTGAAATGGAAGTTTTGCTTTTTGCAAAGGTTCTAGGAGGAGAGGGGAAAGGAGTTTGTTAAAGCCAAACCAATCCTCACATTTTGACAAGAAGATGACTTCATGTTTTGCAGCTACTTCTGCAGCTTTCTCCTCCTCTCTGACTCAACCATGGGACTCCAAAGATGGGATTGACATAAGTGAATGATGGAGCTTTCTAGATGTCTGAGTGCCCTCACATACACAAAATTTCATAGATGAGGTACTAGCAGATGATTCTGCTATAACTTTACAAGGTAAAATACTGTGGGGTTTTGCCCTGACTTCTCTGTTGTGGGAATACTTTTTTTTTTTTTTCTAATTAAACCTGTCTGGAGGTGATTTTGGCCTGTAATTTGCTAAGTTGAATTTTCAGATATTTACAAATACTGGCCAAAAAGTGGATAGCATTCTCCATTTGACATTCATGGCATAAGATGTTCAGAATTTCTAATAGTGAGCAGTTGAAGTAAAGCAATAGGGGCTGCAAGACTTTCTGCATTCTGAAAAACAGCACTATGCTGGGAAACCAATGTTTCACTCAAAATTTTATCTATAATCTATCTATAGGTTATTTCTTCTTTGTTCTGCATAGTCTGATACATGTTGTCAGACTGTTAATGTAGTCGTGCCATGGTTTGAAAAAGTTTCAAAAAATGTTGGCCAAATTACAATCTGTACATTTTCTGTAACAAATGGTCACCAGCTTTATGTTCAACAAATAAAGGTGGTATATAGTAGCTCAAAATAAATGTGTTTGAGAAACTTATATATATGATTTCGTTTGCCAGTTCACATTCATTTTCACTTGACACAGTATTTTTTCATTTGTAAGAAAAGCAAAAAAAATTGGTTTTGGTCTGTTGGACCAAAGACCAACTGATTTTGGTCTTTGTTTTGGTATCATTCCTTCCCTGCAGCTGCTCCCCTCCAGTAGTTTGGAGAGCCCAAGACACCAGCAGATTTATGGAAAATACTCTAAGATCATCTTGTTGTCTAATAACGTCTATGTCAGTTTAGACTCTCTTTCAATAATATATATTTTATATTTGGCTGAGCTTCTTTATCCGTCTTCATATAAAGGTTGTTATCATTTTTATCTGCAAGTGTTCATCCACTGCAGGCTTAAGGCAAAGCTGATTGTAATCCTGCTGCATCTCTTACAATGAATAGATCATTGATACCCAACTAAGTGGAAATAATTTTCCATGGCAAAGCAGAAGAATTTAAAGTCATATCACACTAACCTCTGGTAATTTACTGGGATTTACAGATTAAAATGATTGTTTGTGAAATGACTGTGGTATAGCATACATTTAAGATAGAGGAGAAAAATCAAACACATTTTGTATGATGATATTATATACACTTGTCTATTTTTACATGTGTGCATAAGCATTTTGTTTGCATATACATAGCATATGCAGTATAGCATACTGTAACCTGTGTAAAAATACATATAATGTTTATTTAACACACCCGTTTGACAGCTTTAAGACTGCAGATGGATTTTTCGAAGTTGTGATGTTTTATTTTTCAGATTTGATTTAGCTTGTTACTTTCTCATAGGGAAAAAATATATACTCTTAAGTCATGCTAATTAAGTTTATCAGTTGAATCAACCGAAGAGCATTGGTTATGTCTAGGATCATGTAATTGATGCCAACAATGTAATCTTACTGCCTTGGCAGGTAAACATGCAGTGTTGTTTTGTCTTTGTTCAAATAGTAGACCTTCCTTGCTTTTCGGTGTAAACCTCCTTGTAAATAATTTGCAATTTATTAGGAAAACAATGTCAATGCATATAATTAGCCATTCTCTTTTGTTACTTCTATTTGATTACTTTCCTGCTATCACATGCAATATGAAACCATCTATTATGAGGTATAGAATATGTAAATATCTAACTTTACAAGAGAAACCGGAGACCGGTCCTTTTTCTAAAGAGGTGGAAAATAAAAGAATAATTGTTAACCATGTCCTTTCATTTTCTTGAAAACATCAATTACATTTACAAATCCCAGAAACACAAGCCCACCAGTGGAACAGAAATAACTCCTTTCAATATGCTTCAAAAAATCTAATCACATCTAACAGCTGAAATTTATTTACAACTGTAATTTGAAACATTAATTATGATAATGTGCTGACTTCTTTTGTAACATGGTTCTCAAAAGCCTGGCAGTTCTCTTTTTGGTCTTGATGTAACATATGTTTTGTGACTTGGAGAATTTCTCTACCTTTCTTTCTTGTTTTTGTTTTTTGAAATATACCCAGAAGAGGAGTTTCTTTTTCTCCTGTGTTTGTTAACTATTTTCCTCATCTTCCCTATTATTTCCACCCCCCGCCCCACCACTGGCTGTTAATTTAAGAGATGGATTTTAGTGACTGACTCTTAATGCTGTCAACGACTGAATGTAATGCTTAGTATTTTGGACACAGCAAACAGTAGACATGAAGATTTACTATACTGTGATATCAGTGCACTTCAACAGCATCAGAGCAGGAAAAAGCTGCTTGTATCTTTGTCTTGCATTGAGACTATGGCTTTAGAAGGTGTCTTCTTGATATACATATATATTTGGCCTTATTAAATTGGTTATTAAATTATTTTTGAAAGGGCTTGGTTACTGCTATGCTAGCTTATTTGATTGTGAGTAAAGAGAATCTGTGTGAGGAAATACTTTAATGATTTGGTTTTCGTTTGTGAAAAATAAGTCAAGTTGTCAAGAATACCTGGCTTTACTTTGAAAGCCTTTAAAGAAAATGACAAAAGGGCTCTATTTTTCTTTTTTGTGTGTGTGTGTGTTTTGTTTTGTTTTTTAAGTTGTGTTTTTCTGTGTGACAGGGAGATTAGCCAAAAAAATGGAATTTTTATTAGGACATGAAAAGGTCTCCAATGACCCTTGAAAGCGGACAAAAGGGTAGCACAATAAGTGACAGAACTCTAACGAGGGTGGAGGGCATTCCAGGAAAAAAAGAAATTAAATCCTTTAATTTTTTTCGGCTTGCCATTTTCTGACAGCTTATCAAGTGGTTGGGACTTGTTTGTTTTGGCATGCGGTTCATTCATTGTAGGCAGCCGGTACTTTGTTCTTCTTTGTGGTTTCCAAAACCTGATTGTGTTTATCCTAGACTGTGGGAAAAGTGTATATTCCTGTTTCCTTTATAAAAGTAAACGTCAGGTTTTGTATGAAATTTTATTTCCCATATTTTCCATTCCATTAATCATTATTGTTGAAATATGTCAGGCTTTGGCACATCATCCTTTGTTTTCATATGATTGTACAGATTGCAATGTCAGTGTGTGACCTGTTAAGTCAAAAAATAAGCATATTTGGGCTGTAGTAATTATTACTTCATAAAGTGTAGCTGAGGAACATGCACCATTATTGAAAAGGGACCAGGATTTAATTTATCGCTATTAAAATTTTTTGAGGGATATCTAGCTATTGTTATATGAAACTTTATCACTTAGTCTAGAGAAGACAAGACTAAAGGGAGCCATGGTAATGCCTCTTCACATACGTGTAGGTAAAAAGGAGGAGAATAATCTGTGTTTCCTGTCTTATGAAAAAGAGGAGAATTAATGTGCTGCAGTTGCAATAAGGTTTATTTTACTCAGATATTAGGAAAAACTTCCTAATGGCAAGGTTGCTGAACACTGAGATAAATTAATTAGGGAGACTGTGAAATCTCTGCAATTGAAAGATTTTAAGAATGGATTAGACACACATTGTTTGCGAGTGACACAGGTGTGTTTTGATTCTGCTTGGCATACTAGACTAGAAGATATCTCAAGATGATTTGTAGCCCTGTTCCTGGGATTCATTGTCTTTAAAATGCTGCAGGTCTCCATGGAGCTCTTTGAATTTTATATTCACTTTCTCAAATCTGTGCTCCTGTATTTGTATGGATGCCTGGCATCATGTAAGTATTAGGGCTGTGTTCCATGACTAGGGCCCTGATTTTGGGTCTGTATGTGTTGTAATTTAACAGGAGGAAGAAGAAGGGAGAAAAAACTTTTCATACTGAAGGAGGAGACAATTCACAAGAAGAAAGAATTCTTTGTGTTTTGCATATTTAGATTATGGATAATACTGTGTTAAATCAATAACATATTTTCTTTTGCATTGTCTTGTGGCTTACTGACAATGTAATATTTGAAGACTGTTTAATAACTTCAATCAACTCCTGAACCACAGTAGGTGACCAGACATTTCATAAGGTCATTTTTTTTTTTTCTGTTTTCAAAGTAGCATCGTTGGAGGTTTGCATTTTTAAAAAAAATTTAAATGTCTCTCATTAGGAGAGAATAAAGATAATACTAAATGTGAGTAACAGGAATACAGAATCACAGATGTTTAGAGATGGCAGAAGCCTCATTATTCATGACATTCATCTTTCTGCAAGCCCAAGGTTGTTCTGTGTTGTACTTGGCCATATTTGTTTTCATTGTTTTTCAAAAATAGATTTTACTGAGTTGACTGAAACAAAACCATAATCTGAGCTGCAGTATGAATTAGACTTCTAGTACTGAAACTGTTGAAGGAAATGGTTTTATTTTATCTGTTTTATGTATAGATCTGTGTACTCAATTAGTTTTGATTACTTTACAGTGATGTGACACACAGAAAATGGAATGATTTCAAATTCTGGAGACACTTCTAATCATTTTTTACATCTTTTTTTTCAGCGGCTTTCTCGGAATGCCTCTGGAGACACGCACATTCAGTTTCTAGGCACAGTGGTAAGTATGTATAAATGTTGTCAAGAGTTGTTGGTAGAAGAATATGATGTAAACAAAGTAAATTACACTGGCAGCACATTTATGCTTGTATTATGTGTAAATATTCTGAGCTTAACAGGTGAATTTAGGCAGATTTCTGAAGCTCACTTCCAAGGCGTGGTGCACAATATCTTCATTCCACACTTCAGCTGATTCAGGTCTGTCTGTGTTTCATTTACAAGAGATTTAAGAGTAACTGGTTGTAGACTTGTAAGCGTATTGCAACATACTGAGGTTTGATCTACATCAGGATCAAACCCACTCTTCCTCACCACCTCAACTTTCTGATCTCTGTTGCTTCACTGTACTGCGTACTCTCACATCCCAGAGGTGAGTCAGTAACTGTCTTATGAAAAGACTATTTAGTAACGCAAAGTGTTCTGTCCTTTTCTCGCTCTAACCAAATGTGGTAGCTCTGTAGTTATCCCAGATTTTGTTTGCTGGAGAGAAGTATGCTTAAAATCCTAATCAGATTTTATACCGTTACACAGAATTTACTCAATAAAATAGATGTTTTTTCATCTGCTGTTATCTGGAGCAGTCACGTATAATATAGAAACTAGTTTTGTGTTAGGTGACGGATGCTTATAAACATATATGTGATTGAAGCAGCTTCCAATTCTATGATTTACATGATTAAAATGCAGTCATTGATTTTTTCCGAGTTCCTTATGCAGCTTAAAATAGTTCTGAAAATGAAACAACATTGAAGTATCCTTTAAAATAAGTTGTCCTGAGTGCTGCCAACAGGTTTCCCAGTAGCAACATTAGCAGTGAAAAGCCTAGGAATGATATATTCTCTTTAGAATTTAGTCCGAACAATTCTGTGCACCATATGTTTTGAACACAAAGTAGATTAAGATTGCCTATGATAATGCTTTCATTCTACTTACTCGTGGTTAGTTCTTCTACAAGTCCTATGAAGCCATTTTTTGGGAGGTATACAAGAATACCTGTATACTTGCATGTTGTTCTTTAGAGGTGAAAAGTGCCCCAGTTTTTTTGCTTCTATAAATATATCTCTATATATTCATATATATTTATTTGTCTCATTCAATATCAAGCAGAGCAGCAGTTACAAATAAGACATAAAAATTTTGTTCTGCACTGTTGTGTTTGTAATGATGCTTCAACTCTGGAGTTGCATCCTGCATATGTGAGATTGCTGCTAGCTAACTGATCTGATAATCTTTGTGTGAGAAGAAAATAATTACTCCAAGTAGATAAGATATAAACAGAGATGCAACTTGATAAGAAAATACTGAAAAGATTTTAATTGATCCCCTGTAAGTGGGTGCTGTAACAGAGAAAATTCTGATTAAGCATTTATTTAGTGGCATTGAAAATTAAATTTGTTAAGTTATATATGAAAACATTTTCTATTCGTATGTTAGAAGTGCTCCAGAGTCTCACAGACTAGAACTCTTGTGCTGGGCCTTGTGCAACAGCAAAAGAAGACAAAAGAGGATACAGTATTGATGTGCGTTTAGCTTTGAAAAATTGACGATGAAACAGCTAATGGATTGTAATATATATGAGATGTTCCGAACTAGCTCATGGGTGTTTATTGGATCCTAGTTATTTTGGGAAATCAGTATGTGATTATAGCTAAAATTCTCCAGAGGACTAAACAGAAAAGCCTGTAGTACTCTATCCATGATTTTTTACTTACTATAAATTATGCACATATCTTGCTGATCAAAACCAGAGAGAGAACTTCAGCGAGCAGGGTGGAGAAGCAGTAATGATGTCTTCTTCCCAGGGTTTGCTCCAGTACCAGTTTTTCCACAGAATCCAAGCTAGAGTCTGCACCTGTGTTCCTATCAGTTCCTCTAGCCTACTGTGCTTCTCTTTTCCCTAAGTCCCTTTATTTCATCTGTCCTTTGCTCCTTTAACATCCTTGTACTCTTCTGATTTCAACTTAATACGCTCATCTTAGGTAATGGAGGGGAAGGGTGATACGACTTACAAATTATCTACACCTATAGATACCCAGTCTATATGTGTGTAACTGTATGTGTATGTGTACACATAGACAAGTGTCAACATCCAGAGAAAAGAGTATCATCTTAATGAAGGTCCTAGAAATACGTTTTGGGCTCACCGTTGCATATCTCTTACTAAACCTTTGCTAACATAGAAGTGCAGTCAAGATAGTGTTTGAAAAGAATATTTAGCAGCAAGAAACTCCTGATTGCTTGTTGTTATTATTATAATGTATTGTTATCAATGTAATAAACAGCTTGTGAAAGTATTGCACTGCTCTTTTTTTCATAGTAGAAAACATTAGGGATGATAGCTTTGGGCATTCTGTGTTACTTTTGACAAGGGGCAAATGTTGATGGCACTTCAGTGGTGGCAGGCAGTGTGGTGCTACCAAGTGTACACACTGCTAACCTGTCTATCAGAACGTATTTTTAGAAACAGCTGATCAGGAGCACAGCTCCCTGGCCTGTCAGGAGGACATCAGCTTCAATAAATGGCTTCACTTGATTTTCTGGCATTGAACTGTAGAAACAATTCTGCTACTGTTTTTTGATAAAACACAAGCCCCTGCTTCAGGAAGCCAGCTGACACTGAGAAGTGAAAGGTATGCTTCTTTATTAGAAACATCCCTGCTGTCCCAGTTAGCTGGGTGGAGGGCAGAAAAAACTACATTGCAGCAGAAAAGCAACAGTTTAATATGAATTCTGCTGTGTAACATATGGTAAACATGTGGACAGTAAGACCAATGTTTCTGTTAGTGTAGCAGCATATTTCTGTTATTTGAGAGGAGAATGGGAAAAATAATTTTGCTTTCCTCATTGAAATCATAGCCTTGAGTGCCCACTGTTAGCATCATTTGGGGATCTACATAGATTTGTAATAATATTTTTATTTGTTTCTGATCATGAGTAGAAATTCTTTGGTACTTGAACATTTGTCTTCAAATTGTAGTGGCATTAGATAACTTGTTTTCTTCAAATTGTTTTTTTGGTGGAGGGTTATGAGTCTCAGATCTGATATAGAACTCATGCTATCGGAGGATGTACAGGGATGTTTCTGCCTGAGGAGCAAGCAACTTTTAGCTGTAAGAAATAGTTGTTGAATAGGAAGCTGTGCATGCTTGACAACTGATTTGGTTTCACTTTCTTGGGATGATAACATTTTGAGTCCTGATTCAATTATTTCAGAGCAGATTATGGGTTATTGCCATAATAGAGATTTTACATGAGTTTTTACTTATTTTTCCTTTCTGAACGTGAGTAGATATTATGTGCTGATGGAGTCCTGCTATTCTGATGCTTTATGCTAGAATTATTCAAATAATGTATTTATTAATAGTATTACTGTAACACCAAGGAATCTTATTGTGCTATATATTGTACCAAAAAAAAGGAAACAAGATAATACATGCTTCAGATTTATGTCCAAAACAATGCCTGAAAGCAAGAGTACCAGGAAACAAGGAGGCGGTCCTTTATGGGTTGTCTCCCCTGTGTAGGCAGCTCACAGAAGTAGATTTGTAACAAACAGAGAATCACAGAATCATTTTAGGTTGGAAAAGAACTTTAAGATCATTGAGTAAACATAACACTGCCAAGTCCACCACTAAACCACGTCCCTAAGCACCACATCTACACATTTTAAAATCCCTCCAGGGATGGTGATTCAACCACTTCCCTGGGCAGCCTGTTCCAATGCTTGACAAACCTTTTGGTGAAGAATTTTTCCCTGATATCCAATCTGACCCTCCCCTGGTGCAACTTGAGGCCATTTCCTCTCATCCTATCACTTGTTACTTGGGAGAAGAGACCCACACCCACCTTACTACAGCCTCCTTTCAGGTAGTTGTAGTGAGTGAGGTCTCCCCTGAGCCTCTTTTTCTCCAGGCTAAGCAACCTCAGCTGCTCCTCATAATACTTGTTCTGTAGACAGAAGCACAGAGCTTCTGCTTCAGACTCTGCAGTCCAAAAGCCCATATGTTTGAGTAGTCTGTTCAGAGGACCATGGTGTACCCTGCATACTTCTTTTTCTAGTTTGCCTCTAGTTTCTGTCTTGTCTCTTCGTTCTACCTTCTGTTCTCTTCTGTGAGAGGAATGTTTTTTGCTGGCCCACTGATGGCCCCGATCATTTGCTGGTTATTCATGCCTCTGTCAGCTGGATTTCAGCAATTAAATACATCTGGGAAGGCAGCTCAGCTGCAAGTATATAGAGAACTACAGATTATTACAGAAACAATAAACTTATTCTAGACTGTGTAATGGCCTCTGTGTAGAGTCTTGAATAAAGAAATACTGTCCGTATGCTTAGATAGTGGCCTGGCTCCATCGCATCCATAATGTCATTGTCAGCTTTGGGCTGCAGGCCATGCTTGAGAGCGATGCTCTGTTGGCCTGATGGAGCACTTTCCTCAAAAGAGACAGTCCTAGACAGTGAAGAGTCGCCAACCACAGTGGAAAATTTAATTGTCCTCTGCTTATCATTTGTGCCATTTCTTTGATCTTCTCTAACATCAGAGCAGCAATATAGAGAAAAACAGCTACTTCTTTCATCTGAGGAAAGATGAGGGAACATACATGTTAGTCATGTTGCTCAGTATATTACTTGACAACGTTCCTTCAGTGATGAACACAATATAGGAAACCACATGGAACGGAATGAAATTGCTCTGGTCTAAGAATCAAGCCATCTTTAGGTGCTTCTGAGTTTTCTAGCACTGTTTCCTTGATGCAGCCTTCTCACTGGAGGTTTTGCCATTGATTCAGTCTCATCCCTGATGGAGTGCTTTTTTCCACCTTTGATTTACAAAACATTTGAAGTTTTGCTGTGGAGGCTTATGCTCTGTTATGATTTCTATTAGCCTATTGATGCTATGCTTGCTGTTCTTCAGCCTTTTTGCAGACCCATTTAAAATAGTCCAGAGACCCACCGCCATGACCAGATCTGCAAACTACCGGTTGAGAACACTGGATTTAGGAAAACTAGTCTCTGTCAAGCCCTGGCCATGATTTTTAGCATAGTTGACATACGTCCTAGTACAGTAGTGATCACTCAATGACTTTTGGATTGTTCTTGAACTACTTCCAGGCAGATTGGCAAAAGAATGTTTCATACACAGTCAGGGTTATTAGTTATGTATGTTGTTCATGAAGTTAGTCAGAAATGGAGAGCTTTACATAGAGACGTTACTCAAAATCTTTGTCTTTGCTTCCTAGCTTATTGCATAGTCATTATTTATGTATCAAACGTAATCCTAGGACCTACAGATCAGTATGCGAACTTTATGTCTCACTGCTGATTCCCCTTTCTGTTCCCTCCTGCCATGACTTGTCTGCTTTTGCTTCAACAGCAAAATTCCAAATTTCTGCCCCATTACTGAGGCTTACAAATTGTCCTGGAACTTTTCAGTCTGTATATAATCTTATCAGCTTCCAGACAGCTTCTTTTTTTCTTTCTCCCTGCATTCTTACAAAGACCAATTAAATAACAATAAAGATGGAAGCTTTGACTGTATGAGTCTGATATAGCTCACAGTGACAAATGTTTAACAACCTGCTTCTTTCACCCTTACAAATCATTGCAGTTCTTAACAGGTTTTCTTTCTTTCTGCTTTCCTTTCTCTATGTGACACTTCTGAAACTAGATACTGAAGATTTATGCAGACTTTGAAGCATTGGTTGAAAACCTGCAGAGGTTACAAAGGTTGTATTTATTGGAATATGTAGAGTATTAACCACAAGAAAACAAATATAGTCCAGTAGGTGTTTATTTTGCAAGTTGATGGTTTTTTTAAATTTTTTTTTTTTACTCTTCCTTTTCACAAGCTTTAAGATTAGGGTCCCTGCTGATCTAAAGGGAATTCTACTGTTGTATAGCATTTTTTCTTTTCACCCAGTTTCAGAGGCACTGTGAACTACAGTGCTTCTAGTAGTAGAGCTATCATCAGTGGCATTTCACTAGTGCAGAAGGTGTCACTGGGAAAAAACATGCAATTGCTTCTGAAAGCATTAACTTCTGCAAGTCCCTTTTGAACATGAGCAGTGAGAATCCTGAGGCTGGCTAGCTGGCTACAAGCTGCTGCAGTATTCTGCAGAAAGTGGGTAATTCATGTAACAAGGATTTAACTTGTGACAATAGTGATGCTTTGTCCCATCATTAGAACTTGGCAATGAGAATTGCTCCAGCTAATGTGATGTGGGCTATCAGGTACACTCACACAGCTACATATGCTGTTCTCATTTCAATTCTGTTATATATTTATATGTTTTAAAGCAGAAGGTATTGAGAGTATATTAAAGTTGTCCACTGGGGGCAAAGTCAAAAGCACCTGAGAGATTTAGAAATACTGGTTTTACCAAAAGCCATGTCCTAAATCACTTAGATTATTTTGGGCATCTTGCTTAGGGTTTCTTTGCAAAGAGAAACAAGAAAGCGCTTGGAGTTCTTCCTGAATTTTGATTCTATGACTTAAAAGAAACTAGAACTGCTACGTTTCCGCAGAACAACATCTTGTAGTCTTTGCCTGAGACCTCCTGAGCAAGAGGTGGTGTTGTCAAGGTGATCTATGCTGAACCTGCATATATGCTTGCTGGATGGCCAGTGTGAACATGCTGGATGGCCAACTGGTTGCTGCCAAACTTCCCTCAGCTGGAGTATGGATTTAGGTCTCCTGTTTCCTTGGCACAACCAGTGCTCTTCAGAAGATTTGTGGAAAGGTAGTTATGGTTCCTACAGTACTTATTGGTAGTTGGATTTACCTACCTTTTTCTTCAAATTTAGTTGAAATTGATGCAGGTTAAAATTGTGTGTGTGTGTGTGCGCGCAAATGGGATTATTAGATGGAATGAGTTGGGGGTGGTGATTGAGAGGTGGAAATCTTTGCTTTCTTGCAAAACCGGACTGGAAATGGGTTTTTAGTTTCTAATTTAGACATTTAGATGCTGATGTTTTGCTTTTTATTTGTTCATTTTTAATCTTGGCTGTTTATTTTTCTTCAATTGAAGTTTTAATTTGCAGAGGGAAAAAAGTGAGATAATATCATAAGCAGGTCAGAATTCCCATGAACATCCTTAATGTTGGTGAATTCTGCAGTGCGTCTGCTATTTGTAATGTAGTAGTCTTTGCTTATAGTAAATTATGCTCCTTATCCCTTGGAAATAAGCAAATGGAAAAATACGGATTTCTGATTTTTCCATACTTCATTTGACAAGTTTCTTTCTTATTGAACTCAGTAATGCTTTAAGGAGTTCTGACTGAACTTGGTTGGTTAGACTATTACTTCTCGGAACACAAGTGGACAGATTACCCAAAGATAACTCAAATTATTTCCTTTGGTAGACTAAGATTTAGCAGTGTTATAGTAATTATTAGTTGCTTTCTTTGGCCAAAGAAGTATTGGTTTGGGTTTTTTTAACTGTATCAAGACTGTTACCTCATAGTGAAGATCTAGTGTTTTCTTCTGAACATGTCTACTGCCAAGTAATAAACATAGGTGTAGCCCGTGTTTTTAAACAGCTTTTTGATGACTGCAACTTTGACATGTAGCCAAGAACTGTTTAGGAGGTATTAATTTATATGGCTTTTAAGCTTAACCAGGAATCTTAATGAAACAAAGGCACGATGAAGTTAGAGAAGCTAATTTAAGTCTTTGAACGTAAATTTTAAATGAAGTTTTTATTGATAATAAATATACTTTGTTCCTCATTAGTCTTCTAGGCTTCAGTGGTAATATCAGTAAAATAAACATGTTTTACAAAGATTTAACATTAAAAATGCTATTAATATGACCCTTGGTATCACCAGCACAATTAGATTTCAAAGTGAGCATTTAGGATGTAACAGCGATTAATGACAACCATCGAAAACAATTTTGAACTCCATCAGTTTAACTCAGGAGGGTAAACTTAATATGATAATTTATCTAGTTGAATTGTATCAGCTTAGCAGGAAAGTATGCAAATATGTGACCCTTACCTAGAATCTAAATGGATGCTGTGCTGATAGATTTATCAGTTCCATTAAAGAACTTTAGGGAACTTTGGAATTTCAGCAATTGTTCCCTTGGAGGCTGAAAACCAAACCTGATCTCATACTGGGACCATTCTGGTCTGCATATTTCCATAATTTGCCTTTGCTACTAATATGACAGCAAGACGCAAATAACTGTTTCTAATAATATCAAATGGAGTTGTGGAGGACAGCATTTTAATGTAGTAAAAGACCTCCCCGTGGGGTTGTTATTGCCACTATAGAACAGCAGTTACACAGTTGCAACAATAGTCTCTTAATTGATTCGTTTAATTAGCAAGAGATGAAGCTTGTGCTGCATCTTGTCATCTGTTATCATGGGGGCGGCTACAGAGAGAATCTTTGCATTTGTCACTCTCTACAGTCGGGTTTGAGTAGAGTAAAAGGAAGCTTCCAAATGCATTTCAGCTATAGAGGTTGAGCGTGCGTAAGAATGTTTTGCGAGCATGCTTCCACTCAAGTTTTCAGTGTGTGGACACGTCTGGTTTAAGAATCAGCATAGTCCCTGGAGTACAATTTATGACAAAGCATTGTTTTACTGGGGGAAAATCTTAATCCAGTGATGCTGGGCATTTCTAACCTAAATATGCAAATCTAAGTATTATAGGAATGGTGGATTATTTGGGGCATCACTACTGTAGAATAGATTTACTTGGAAGAAACAGGGTCAGATTAGTGAAACCAGCCATCTGCCTTGTGATTGCTTTTTCATGGCATTTTTGTTTCCAGACTGGATAAACAATGAGTTACATGAGCACATGGTCCATGGTAGGAAGCATGTGTAAAAGAGGGACTTTCTTTGTGGTTGGTTTCCCCGGAGTAGTTATGAATACAGATACAGTGCTGTGCTTGCTTCTGGGAGATGAAGTCATTTTTTTACTCAGATCTATTTTATTTACATTTTAAGGGTATGTAAATAAATATATTTTAAAGGCATGTAAATATATCAGGAGCTTCAGTTTCATTTTTCTCCTCTCCTTGGCTTAGTTTTGTCTTCTGTTCAAGGTTATCCTTCCTTATGGAAGGAAATATTTCTAGAGGAGGACAAACTTCTTGTTAAATGCTAATTAAGAAAATGAAGGTTACATTGGCATGCTTCCATTGTCATAGCTCTGACCTAAAATAAGGGATCTCTTACTAATCTGAAATAAATTAAACAGAGGGGGAAGCAAGTAATTCTGTGCATGTGAAACACTTGAGATGTCTATGCCTGGTCTATTTTTTTAATGACTGTGCTTTGTTGTTTGGTGGTTTTGTTTGTTTGTTTTTCCACTTGTGTGCTGTAGTGTTGGACATGCCATCTAATTTTGCAATATGATGGGGCTGTCAATTCATGTAGCAAAGGGACAATGTGCTGTTAGAGAAGGCATATTTTTTAGGACAATTTAAACAAAGATTTAGCCCACTTATCATTAAAGATCCCATGGTAATTTCCACAGGGTTCTGAGATCGCTTCATATTCTGAGAGTCTTGGCCAAAGTCCACTTTGTGTAATTACCTTCTGTTTGCACAAATCCCTAATGCAATTTTAGATGTTTGGTATTTTTCACTTCCTATCCTAAATAGTGAAAATATTGCCACACACTGCTCATAATTACTATGGGTTATATCCTAACTTCAAATAAAGAGATTCCTGTAAATTACCTTATTGATTTTTGTTTTCCCATTTTTAAAGCACCAGAATATGTGACAAAATATTAGTAAACAATAGGATACGTAATTAAATTCACAAACTAATGAAATAACTCTAGTTTTCTGACTTTTCAATTTCGTTGCATTTTGGCTGTCTATGAGCTAAAATATCTCTACAGATAAGACTATCACTGAGGAAAGGCCAACTCTCAGACCATGTCAGAGGTCAAACAACACACTGAACAGTGCTCTGAAGCAGGTAGGAAGCCAGTGTGAGGCTCTAAGTGTTGTCATCATGTACTCAGTTGGATTTTACTTCTGTTCCATACTTTCTTGTTTCCACAACTGAAATCCTTGCCTGTGTATCTGTCTAACTAAAACTGGTTTCAGTTCCTCTTTCCAATGCTTTTCATGGACTCCAGAATATGTGTTCAACCATGCTGTCTTTAAAATGGTCTGCTTCTGTGTTGTCCCTTTTGATAAAAATTTACTTGTACTTGAAGTTCAGTCCTCCTGTCTTCATCAACAAAGCCTTATATGACTGTAGTATGCCACGTCATATCTTTTTTCCTGATACTTCATTTCTTCTTTCTAGTCATCCCTTCTTTGATTTTTTTTTTGGCCATATTTATCTTATCCATCTTTTCTCAGATTGCTTCTCTTGTGTGTTTCCTGTGTCAGGTTTTTTTAGACATGCTTGGGGTTTTTTGCTAGAAAGATACATGGGTCGAGAACAGAGGTATTACTATTAATCTGACATTAACTTTCATGTTTTTCTGTAACTAGCATTTAGGAGAAGAATGAGGGTAAGAATAAACTGTAGAAAAATTGCTATGCATCAGCAAGTCATACAGCTATTGGAGTTAACATATAAGTATTACAGACAGGGAACACCAGGGACTCTTGTAAGATAAAAGTCTTTCCTTTGCCCCCATTGTGTATGTTACAGTATCTGAGTCCAGTTTATTCATTGCATGTAAAATCTAATATTAACCTTCAATCAGTATTTTGAAGCTCTGCAAATTTTTCCCAGTGTTCATTTAAGGCTCTGTGCAAATAAATTTACCGTACAGGAGCAGACAGTTTATTTCACTTTTATGAAACTAAAGTTTCACATAAATTATCTTCTGTGTAAAGTACATTGAAAATTACATTAATGACATTTTAACAAAGATCTTGTGTATCCCTGCTTCTCTGGAGAACAGCAATCCACACTGCTGCACACTTGCATACTGGTACAAATAGGCAGCCTCCATCTTCGTTTCATTCATGCCATTTGATATTTATAGCCCTTGCCCATAGTAAGACGAAGGAAGGTGAAGGGCAGAGCAGTTGTAGTAGGAAGTATCATGCTTGTGTGACCATCTCCCAAACCCCAGTCTTATGTCTTGGAGAGATGCCATGTTGGCAGGGTGCACAGGAAGTATTCACATAGCAAATTGTGTTATGAGCAGCAGAACCACAACAAGGTTCTTCCTGCATCTGATAATAATTGTTTGATTGGGGGAAGGGAGGGAGAAAAGGGAGAGCTGGGCAATGCGGCTGAAAAGGAAAGGACTGAACTATTGTAAGGACAGTGAAAACAAACTGCCCCTGTGCCAAAGGGCTTCTGTGTTATGACACAGCAGCACTGAGCAGGAATATTCCATCGAGGCCAAAAAGCCCTGTGAGTAGCAAAGCCATGGTGATGTTCTGTCTTTCCAGTATTACGTCCTTCTCCTCCCTATTTCAGAGTAATTTCTCCTCACATGCCCTGAGAACCGACTCTCGATTACTGCTTCCTTTGATGTCAGTCTTCATACGAGGAAAAACAAAGATGTTTGAGTTTTAAAATACTTACATTAGTGTTCTGTTACAAGTCTTTGGGCGTTCCTTGTTTTTTTGTGAGGGTTTTGTGTTATTTTGTTTTTTTCTCCCTAGGTTTATCTTTTAGTTATAAAAGAGCTACAGGGAAGCCCTCCCTAAGCCCTGTAAGTTCCAAACCCACTGTTAACATTTAACAAATACTCAGCAAGCAGAACAATCCAATGTGGTCGCTGTACCTAGGCCAGATCTGGACACTGCATCAAGGAGATCACAGCTACATCCTGAAAGACATCTGTCCCACAGCCTGTTTTTGACACATTGACTTAAAAAAAGAGTATGTAATAATGGAAATATCCTTGTTTATGGCGTCGAGTGGTGGCTTTCACAAGGCACAAACTGTACTCTTCTTTCCTGTAAAGCAGAAGATACTTTCAAGAAGTTAGGAAGTATCCCAAGATGCAAGAGAAGGAGTGAGTTTCTCCTCCCTTAAAATGTTTTCCTCCATGCTGCAGGCAAGATGAAAACCCAGAACGTTACATGTGAAGTAACTGTAAACATGCTCACTCTCTCGGAGAGGCCAGAGAAGACTCATCGTCACAGAATATTTGAGGTTGGAAGCAACCCCTCCCCTGCTCCACCCTCCACCACCCACCCTTCCACACCAACCCCCCCCCCCCAATGCCCCTTCAAAGCAGGGTCAGTTAGAACAGGCTGATCAGGGCTGTGTCCATTTGGCTTTTGAATATCTCTACAGACTCCACAACTCCACATCTTGACAATGTATTCAGTGATTTTGCAAATTCTTGCATGTCCCTGAAGGCTTTACAGGGCAGTGACACAGAAGTAATATAGATGGAGAAAATCGGGACAAGCAATTTCAGGTCTATGGTAATGCTGAGTGTAGAAGGGAATAATCATTCTTCATCAGAGCTTGTATGACTGCACTGAGAAGTATCCAGTTGAGGAGAGGTCAGATGCTCCGTTTCTAATCCGGAAAAAGCGGGATGCTTGTGGTGGAGACACAGGCATGTAGCAGAATGCACTGGTGGTGTTTTAGAGGTTTGAAGATCAAGAGAGCTCTGGCAGGTTGATGCCTCTTAACCTGTCAAAACCTGTCTAGAAGGTGATGATGGAAGCTGTAGAGAAGGTTAAGAAGAGGTTATCACCAGAGATGATTTGAACTCTCAATCTACCATTAGTGCCCTGAAGGAATAAAGATTTTAATAGAAACATCTGTAGAATATGCAGGAAACAGAGTATCAGAGGCAGAGTGTCAAGCAAAGGAAATCTGTATACAAAAGAGAAGGCTGCTTCTTCCCGCACCCCCCCAGCCTCACTTTATAACCATGTCACTGTTAAATGTTAAAACACAGATGAATGGGTTTTTTAGATATAAGCTCACCACTTTTCTTTGGGATGGTAGATTAAATTATTAGAGGGAGAAAAAGTGCATGACTCGGAGAATCTGAGGTGCATGCCTCCATGACGTAAGGATTCACTGAGAAGGTAAGTAGTTGAAAAATGGTATCAAAGCTGACTAATTTCTCTCCATGATCTGAAGGGTCAGTGGTTTGTTCTTTGCCCCTTTAGTTATGGAGTTTTCCTTTATTATTAGAATTATGATTGCTGGCTCATTTCCATGCAGGTTTCCCTACATTGTTATTTACTGTGCTCCAAAAGAAACTCTACTTGTGGCAGTGTCTTTTACCCTTCTCCCTTTTCTTGTAACTCTAATCATAGAGCTCTTGTTGAGAGGCACAAGGAACCAAAAGTCAGTAAGTTCCCTGGAATTCAGGAAGGATTTTTCACAAGCACATCACTGAATGATCCATCCTCAGTGGTTTGTCTGCTGAGACCATGCATTAGCAATGGTGAATTTTGGGCTAGAGACCGACTCAGTTGTATCTTTTCAGGTGGAGAAGCTCCTCCAATATTGTGCCAGCTCTGGAAGCATTTTTCAAACCTATGTCAGGTTTCAGTTTTGGTCATGTTGCAGGTGGCACAAATTGGTTCCAAAATGACTTTCAGCGTTGTGAGACTGCTGGGAGGCCCCTCCAGCTGTAGATAAAACAAACTGCTATTCCACTTCTGATTTTCTTCTTTCTGACTTGGTTTATGGTTCATGAAGTCCACTCCTGCTCTGCTAGAATTACGTTTGAACCAGCATCAATAACATGAGAGATGTAACAACCTAACTATAATGTCCCATCTGAAAAAGCATTATTCTCACTGACAGATGATCTTGCATTGTTGTGAGGCTGCGGTTATGTGCCTGTGCTGAATTGAGTAATTAGTCTCAAATTACTGACAACACTGTTGAAACTGGGCACTGGCTGCCAAAGAATTTGGATGTGCTGGGGTTGGAGAATAGATGCTAGTTGTGTTGAGTGGAAGTAGGGGAGCCTGAGCCAAGCTCTCTTCCTTGGGCTTGAAGGAAGCAGTGTGGACTCCTGTTACCATAGGTGCCCTGCAGTGTCGTTGTGGGTAGCGAGGGAGGAAGGGACTGTGAGAAGACATTGAGGCAGCTATCTGAGGTTGTAGTGGAGATACCGCCTTGTTGGAACGCCTTTCCTTATGTAAATTTTGATGAGCAGAGTAAAAAAAAAACCATCTGAGATGGAAGTCAAGCTGGAGACTGATTTCCACCTATTTTCATGTATGACAGTGTGAGATGTCTAGCACGAGCAAGTCAGATGCTTAGTTTTATGCACAGACTGCAAACTGAATGATGTATATTAGTTCTTGGCTTCACGACAGACTGTCATATTCTCCAGGCCATTGTGGCCTCTCAGCAGCAGGAGATGAGCAGCAGAAAAGTTCCCCTGCAGAAAAGCTTTGTACAAACGCAGCTGCTTCCTAGGAAACTCACTGCCACAGGCGTGCGCAGTGTAAGGATGGAGCTGAAAGGCCTAGCAGCTACTGGAGTATACTTTGCTCTCTTGTGTCCAAACTAGAGCCACTTCTCAGGACCTAAAGGATTTGTCTGTGCCTGAGAGCTCAGAGCTAGACCTCCAGGGCAGAGTAACACAGCTCTGTGCAGCCCTCCTGAGCTCAGCCTGAAACTACTCTGTTTTGGTTCTGATACATTTTTCATTTAGCGTCAGGATTTCCTTATGTAATGTACAGCTAAAAGTGATTTTAAAGTACTTCGTCTTAATCGTGTTTTTGTTCCCCACCCCCATGCTTTTATGTTTGAAGGCTCCATTAGTGTCCATAACAAAGAGAGAGTAACACAGATGGTAAACATTTTTACCACAGAACACCAGCAGCGAACACCATATCACTGATTTAGGAGTCTCTGTGCTGTGCTTGCTCAGCTGTATATAATCACTCTCATTTCCTTCCCTTGGGTTTCTGGCTGGCTTAGGGAGACTTTACTGGCATGTTCAATGAAGTCTCCCTGGCATTGCTGAGCTGTTGCTCAGTTCTCGCGTACGCCACTTTGCGGAGCAAGAAGCTCCATATTGGAGCTGGTGTGAGCTTTTGTCTGGCGTGTTCTCTGATCTTCAGAAATGTATTTTCACCAAATGTGCCAGGCTGAAATTAAAACTCTTTTGGGTAAGGACAATATCTGCCTTAGCTGCCAGGCAGCCATAGATAGTACTTTTGAATGCCTCCCTGCTGTAAAAGACAATAAACCTAGGGAACTGTCATTAGCCTTGCCTGAGCTTTGTGAGATAGTTGCCCTAGTGGAAGCTACTGTGCGTTTGGTACAAAGCAATGATATTTTTATTTGTTTCAGTTTTCATTCAGGGAATGCTGATAGAAAGACAGGAATAAAGGTTGTTGGCTCTCTGTAGTAGTTCAGATAAAACTGTAAAAAAGTAATTCAGTTTGGTGCAGCATTTTACCAAGCCAACTAGCTGTGAGGTTCTTGTTTCATCTTCCTTTTTACTTTTCTTTGTACAAACAAAATAGCAAACTTAGGTTCTGTCTGTCAAAAATCCATGTAGCTCTTCTTTTGTACTCAGATGAGAGAGATAATCTCTAACTAAAATTTCACATTAGCATTCTGCTTGTAAAAGCAAAGTGTCCTTTGGGCCAAAGAACTTTTTTTAAAAAACAAGCATGCACTGCAGTCTGTGTAGTGGTGGCCCATTTTGGTGACTTGTTTACTGATGTGTCTTTCATATCCAAATTCTTGGCTACAGACAAAGCATTCAAATACTTTTCTCTTTGTCAAAAAAAGAAGATGAAAATTGTCTGAAATTGGAGCCAAGTTCACATTCTCTGGAGTACCGTTTCAGCCTTTGGAAGGACTATCTAGTACAGAGTAACTGAAAACTTGAACTAGGTTTGTTTGAACAATCTAAACTTAAAGAAGAGACAGCAAAACAAATACTTTTTAATTCTTGTGCTTTTTATATTTACACTGGCGGTGGTGTCTTCCTCAGATAAAACGTTTTGATATTAAGCAGTTCCTCTAATTTTACTGGGCTCTGTTTCTTTTTATGGTAACACACACTGTGCAGGAAGGTCATTATATGGGAGAAAAAAGCTGTCAGCATAAAAGAGAAAGTTAACATTGCACATGTTGTCTTTGTTTATGGGGTTCCTGGAATGTGTTGTGAATTGAGCCAAATGATGGCTTAAACTGTTCTTTTTAATATGCTGGACGGCCTCTCGATGCATTCTGCCAGTAACAGGTACTTCAACTTGCAAGTACAGGTTGTAAAAATATCTGTGAAAGCATCTTGAGTGTTTCCTTCGTATGTTGCTAGTATTTGCTTTAAAGACTGTTTATATTTTTGGTACAGATTGAGGGAATGTAATTGTTACATTCAATTAACCCAACTGTGTGTGATAAGAACATTGAAATTAATAATGAAACATGTATTTGTTGCGTATGCAAAGCTAGTTTAGGTTAGTGCTGGTCTCAGTGTTGCCTAATGACTTAACATCACAGGGAGCCTTGCAAACTGCATTGGTGATTTTTGTCTCATTTAGTATTGCATTAACATCTGTGTTACAAGCAGCCATTCATCAGCTGGTAGTTTTGTTTGAGTTCCAAGAGGATGAAAGAAAATGCAGCTACTTTACATTTTTTTGAGTTCCATCCCCCAACAGGTTTCATGTCTTAAGGTTAAACCAGGGCAAAGGAGTAGAAACCCTGAATAACTGTTAGGTTATGGAAGCAAAAGTAAATTCTATCGTTTTGTACTTTATTAAAAGAAGAGTGAAACCTTGTCTTCTCTAAGCCAAAACTACTGCCTTCAGTTTCTGCTTGACATGAGGTTTCCTCATAAATTGACATGGGGCTGACCAGGTGTTAACCATTTTAGGGATTCCTGCTGAACCAGTCTTGCACAGGAGTGGGGAGGAGCCCTGATGACTTGGGACGTGAGGGATCAAATCAACAATTAAAGGATAATAGTGAGATGGGAAGGAAAGGGAAGATGACTAGCCAGGAAGGATTAGCCTGAGTCAGGAACAAATTTCCTGAAATTACTTAAGCAGGTGCTTAAAGGAAGGTAGGTTATTCTCTTAAGGAGTGATTTTCAGAAGTGTGTGAGCCAGCTACAAGGAGGTCTGAGAGGCCAGAAAGGAAGAAACTCCATTGGGGACGAGAAGGATACTGCTTCGAAGGGTCAGAGGGAAAGTAGCGTGCTCTTAGAAGACAACAACATTTCTGCTTTTCCCTCTGAGAACCAGTGTGCATTGTACCATGAAGGAGGTTAATGTGCTAGTCCAAAGACCCTTTTCCTTTGGGGTAAAAGGAGTGTTTAAAGCGCTGATATACGTACTTTCAGTGTGTTTTCTTTGTATAATATCACTAGATACTAAAAGCAAGACTTGCTGAATGGAAAACCACCGACTAAAAACCAGACTGAAAACTAGAGACTATAAACTAGAGAGACAAATTCCCCAGGGAAAACTAGCATATTTTATTAGACCAACTGATGATGATGATTGGGGGGAAAAAAGGCAGCACCTAAGTTCTTCGCCTTGCCTGCTGCAGCTTCAGTGGGGAAGGGGACTAAAGTTTTGTCTGAGATGTTTTCACAAGCTTCATCCCTGTATTTTGATGTTGGGAAGCTAGAACCAGCGCAAGGAAGAAAACTGGAACGGGAGCACTGGTGAGGAGAGGGCTTGCAGTTTCTGCTCTGAAGAGTTGGCATAACATGATCTGTCGGAGCAGTGTGAGCATCATCTCATGAAATGGCCTGGCATTAAAAGATATTGCAGCTACCCGTGTTTAGATATTACAGCTACCTGTGTTTATTTTTATTAAAATATTCTCAGACCCATTTTGTTAGCTCAAGTGTATGCACATCTGCCTTGTGAATCAAAATGAGGATTTGGTTTTCTCATTTTCAATGTGTTTCATTACACTGGATTCCTTTACAAGCCAAGCTGGTATTTGTTTGGCTGAGTTCATTTTGGAGTTGTATGGGAATGGACACCTCAAATGCTAATTTCTGATTTTTATATGCATTATAACACCTACATTATTTCTTTTGGGATTAGCATTCTTTAGGCAATGGTTTTGTTCAGGAGCAATTACATTAGTGTTCAGTAAAGCTGAAATTGTGTATTTTACTCTTTATAAAGTATTTGTCAAAGCATTGGTATCCATTAAACACTTCTCCCACCTAAAGGAAGAAAGCAGAGTTTATTTGGATGTCAGTGGTTTCAACATACTGCTAGCTTCTGGCCTCAATCTAAATAAAAAGGAGTGAGACCTGCAAATACCAAGTATATAAAATTCCAGTGTATTTTATTGGACAAGGAAACTTCATGTTAAAAAAGCACTGTACTTTGAATGATTTCCAAAATATATTGTTGGATTCAAAGTTGTGAAATGTAATTGCTTCTACATCCTGACAGAGCCACGGGATCTGGAGTGGCTTAAGAAAAGTGAAAACTGAAGGCCAGACTTTCAGAGGCAACTTAGTCCCACTAAAATTAATGCAAGTTAGGCACCTAAATGCCTTTGAAATCTGGCTCCGAGCCTGTAGTTTTTGTTGCTGTTAATACTTTGGACATTTTCTGTATGCCAGCCCTTCAGTTCAACTCAAGGAACAGGAGAGGGATTTCCTGTGTCGGTCGGCAACGTGCTGTTTAGCACTGGATCTAACCCCAAGCGCAGGGCTGGGCAGGGCTGCTCTGGGACTCGCTCTACATTAATATTGCTCTAGTAGAAGTCAAAGTTTAATTGCCGATACGACATTTGACTCCATTCTGAACTACAAATAAGTTCTGAAGTAAGGAGGATGTCAAAGAACAATTTTCCCTTCCCTCCTCCCCCAACTTTTTTTTTCCCCTTGGGTTTCAGTGTTCCTCCTAAGACTTGTTTAGAGAAAAGAATGTATATCCCAGCAACACGGACATCATTGAACGGAGATTGTTGTGTAGTCATAGTTTTATTTTATGGGTAATAATACTATGCCATTTCTAAAGGGAGGAGCAGCCTTAGAAAGTCGGGCTGGAAAATAGCTAAAAAGTATAATTTTTTTCCATCAAATTATAAAACTGTACTGTGCTAGCTGAAAGCCTATAATGAGTAGGAAGTGAGCACTAATCTATTTGGCTCTGTCTGAACCTTCGTATTTCTATTTATCTCAGTGGGAGATTTTAATATTCTACTGATGTTATTTTATATTTTGCTGACTTTCAGGTTGAGATATTGGCACTTAAAATCATGTTAACTGCCTGAATGCAAAATCAGGCTTTATGAGAATTAATAAAATCATGCTATTATGAATCTTGGAGATGGCAGTAGCTGATATAAATGGTGTCTGAAAATGATGTAATGAGCTGGTTTTGCCTTTATTTCAAAGCTCTTTTTCATACATTTGAAAGGATTTTGCAAAGGTGTATTCATATTAAGGCCCAGATTCTCAAACATTACTAGAAGAGTATCTCTAACCGACAAAGCTAAAAGTATTAATGAAACTTCACTCATTAATAAAGCTACTTTATTAATTGCAAATTGGTTTTGCCTGGTCCCCAGTTTGCTATCTGATTTTCCCTGAAGGCTGCCTCCTCCGAACTGCAGTTCCAGAGCATGGGTATTGAAGCGATTGCAACTGATTTAGTGAAGACTGCAAAGAAATTGGAAAGATGAGCAAAACTTGATTTAAAGGACACATGCCACTATTTGTGGTGTTGAAGAAATGCAGACTGTGCAGTGGTGAAGAAGAATACAATATATGAGCTAAGTAAACTGCAGCTGTTGTTGGTAGCTCAATGCATGACTGGAAAAGTGTTTATTTACTCTATAGCAAAAATGGAAACACAAAAAGTTGTAAAAATGAATTCAGCACTGTAAACTAAAAATATATTGAAGTTTGCTATGCAAATACAATATTTAGTTATTTTGTTGTGAAACTTAATTGAATGATCTTGGAGAAATCTTGGAAATCTCTTAATAATTTCTTCATTCTACCCTGCAAATTCTTTATTCACTTTGTGCGTGTGTTGCCGGAGCATGAGTTGACTCTGAAATTCAGGCTCAGATTTAAACAGTTGGAACAAATGGGGCATGTTATGGGGGAACTCATGAACAAGATCCAGTTCTGCTTGAGATGTGAAGCCAAACTGCTGAAAATCTTCAGATAAAGAGTCCTGGGGAAGTAAGAGTCACAGTCTCACTGAATTTTGAAGCGAAGCAGTTTGAAAGAGGAGCTGAAGAGTTTTAATCTTACGGCTGTTTCTGAGATTGCTCAAAATAAATCAACAATTTCTTCCAAAAACTTACTAGGCTTTTAAAAAGGTTTGGGAATGGAACCACTGAAGTTGTCCATTCAGAAGAAAGACTCCAGATTATCAACTACACCTTAGAGCTGGTAAAACTAGACTGCTGACACATTAAAGGCCCTCCTTGAAAGCACTTAAAATGTGTCTTAAAGAGCACTTAAAATACTGACATGCTTTTATGAGCGGAGATCTGTATAGACATTTGTATCTTGATCCTTATTTAGCTACATCCATTAGTTTTTGTTCCCTACTCAAAACTTGTTTGAGTGAGCTCAATTAGTCAAAGTAGGACACACGCTCTAGTTTATGTACTGATTTTCCCAGTAATTTGCATGTGAATAAGTATTCATAAGTAACAGAATTATGAATGCCAAAGGAATCTTTCTTCATTTATAACAGTTTATTTTCAGAGCTGTCTCTTCACTTCAGTTCCATAGGAAGCCTGTAAAACCTCCAGCAAATTATGAGCTTGCACTCTGTTTTTCCCCACCACAGACAATCCTTCTCCAGGTTCTCCAGAACTTCAGTGATTACCACTGGTACAAATTTTACAAGTGTGTGTCCTTTATCCAACTTCTTGACACTATGTCTTTATGGTAGAGGAAATAACATGACTACAGGAATATTGATGTCCTCCAATAACAGAAAAACAGTTAAAGGATGGGTTCTTTCTTTTTCAAAAGTCAGTACCATGGAGTTGAATAAGTCTACCAAATTTCAGCTTAGCTTGGTGGCAGTACAAAATGAGTCACTTGCTCGGTAGCTCAGATAAAGTACGGCTAGTTAGTGGTGACAGACTTCAAGTAGAAGGCATCTAGAATACTTCCATACCCAATAAAGCATTTTATTGGAGGCTATCTTTACTTCCTTTTTTGTGCAAGGAGAGCTTTGCTTTGATTTAAAAAAACTATCAAAGCTCCTTATGCATATTTTAAAAATTGCTCATAGCTGTTTGTGGAAGGTGAAATGCAAAAATATGATACATAATGGAAATATATTGTCAGATGGACAAATGTTTCAGAGATGGAGAGGAAAATGATTCATAATTCTTAGAGTTTGATCATCACTGGTATGTATGCCAGGTTGCACCTGAAAGCAGAAGGCAGAACAAATGGAGAAAATGTGCCTACTTGGTGAAGGGTGCCTTATTTTGCACGAATAAAGTCTGGGTCTGCTCCTTAGTTAAGAAAATACTGAGGAACTCTGAGTCGTATTTTTGTGACTAGATTTTCAGAGGTGGTAGATTACTTCCATGCAAATCAGTGGAAGTTGCAAATTCTTCATCTTTCAGAAAACAGGATATTGATAGTTTAGGTTTTGCCACTGTCTCACACTTGGAGTAAGTTATTTCAGTGCAGAATTATTAAGACCTTTTATAATGTGATTTTGTCTGTAGCTTGCCAGTGACATCTTTACTATGCAGGCATGCATGGTGGCCCTGTGGGAGTTTCAGTTCACTTCTGATTATTTCCCAGGCTTTGGCCAGAGAATTTCTCAGGCTTAGATGGTTTTGAGCGATTGTTTCAGAGCAATCCCCTTCCCCTTCATCAGTGCCAGATTTTCAGAGATGCAAATGCAGTATAATGTGTGACAGTTCTGTCTCTGCAGCTCAAATACGTGTATTTGAAAAGGCAATTCTCTAAGTCTGGTTTTGAAACTCCCAATGATCTTGGTGATACTATAGAGAAAAGCAAGTTCTTTCAGTGACAGAGAGGGAGAGAGACAAATGTTTTAATCAGAAGAACAAAGAAGACCCATGTGTACACGTCAGTAACAGGGTTAGTGGGGAGAATTTACTTTTTTTTAATTAAAAAAGTGAAAAATTAAGTCTTGCTGTTAGACTGCTTGTTTCTGTTTCAAATGATCTGGCTGCATCATTACTTATTAATTGATACTGTTTTTCTGTGCACAAGGAACTTATTTATTGTATTTATATAACATTGCCTGATGAACAGGGTGGCTGCTTACAGTGCAATGATATTGAAGTACTTCAAGTTATAAATATTTTTAATGATCCCTTTGTTGATGGATGGATTATTCCTCTTGGTGAAGGCAAGGGCTCACCCAAGTAGTTTAAGAGAACAATTTGAGTGTCAGTTTCACAAGTGAAAAAAATCCAAAAAGGAAAAGGAAGCAATTCATTCACAACGGGACATGGTGCAGAGGAGGATAACCTGCCTTCAAAGATTTTTGTTTCGAGTATTATAATGTTTAATAAATAGTTTACTTCAAAGGCCTTTGCTGGAGAAAAAAAAAAAAATAAAATAAGCAGCTTTCCTGCTATTCTTGTTCACTGGTCCAGTGTTGCTATAAGTAGCTCATATCCTGTCCTCTGTGGTCTCAGGTGGTTAGCTTTTGTTTGGGAAACTGAAGCTTCAACCGAAAGAGCTGTGCCACCAGTTAAATTATTAGGTAGTTGACAATATGTCTCAAAAATCAATGGAACTCATTGTGGAACTTTGGGGGGTGACTTTGGCAGGGGAGGAGGGGTTTCAGTATTATTTTGGGTGATGAGCAAAGGCAACAGATCAGATCATGTAAAAATAGAAGTTGCTAAGAAAGGCGTCTGAAGTAAATTCTTCACTTCCATCTTCCCCCCCCCCCTTGTACTTTTTTTCAAGCATTGTTAAAGTTTCATAGAGTACAAGATATATCGGGATGTCATTTGATCTGTTCTCACTGTCATGATTAGCTATAACAAAACCCATTCCTGTTTGAAGTTCTTCTGACCTGCTCTGTATCCATTTCGGTATTTGTGTATTGTTTTGTTTCTGCTAAATGTTGTCCTTTGTATTTGAGTTCCATCGAGTAAAGAAATGAGTCAAGGCTTAAAGGAAAAGGCTTGGGTGTTTCCCAAATAATTACATCTTAGGTTTTCTAGTTCTGGGCATATGAACTAAGCTACTATTTTGTTTTCTTCCATTGTTTGAAATTCTGAGTCGTTTAAAATCATTTGAGGGAGTAGTGTTATGTTGCTGACATCCTTCTAAGCCTTGTGTTTGTCTCTCACTATGAGTTCCCATCTTTGGGAGCACAGTCTGAATCTGAAAACAAAACCATTCAGTCTTTAAGGTAAGGATCATGAAAGATAATTACAAAGCTCCAGTCTTCCATATGTAGCCCATTGTAGCCAAAACTGTAAGTGGCAGGACTTTGAAGAGAGCTGATCAGTAAAAGCAAGGAAATTCTGCTGGAGCTATCTTCACTTCACCTATGCCCTTAGATGGACAGTTTTTAACAGGGTTTACTCACTCCTTCCCCATAATACATTTTTCTGAGATCATGTCTGGTATTTAAGATCTGGAGCATAACAACGAGAGCAGCTTGCTCCAGTTGGATATTTATTGAGATGAGTCTGAGGGCCATGTACCCTGTTTACTTGGCCACATCAAAGTAAAAAATTGCCATGAGTTTCCACAAGCGGATAAAAGAATATCCCATGGATAACAAACTACTGCTCAGCAGGAAAAGGAATCAAAATCCTCTCTCTAGGAGCATATCTCTTGTATCCTGCACTTGCTTTCCAGTTAAGAATGATGAGGCTTGACCAATGCTTCCTCATGAGATGCAGAACACAGCCCCCAACAAAATGGCAAGAGAAAACTAAACATGTAAATGGGCCAAGAAAGATGCAGAAGATGCCTGGGGATGTTTGAGACACATCCTCTGGCCCTGGTTTTGGTGTCTTTGCTATGAAATCTCCTGCATTTCCAGCCATGACAACCCAAACCAATGAAACAGGAAATATTCTCACCTACGATTTTGTCTATGAGGAAGATGTTTTTGTCACGGAGGATCAATGGGATAAAGAGGAGAAGGCTGAGTGCAAGGACAAACAACATTTCTCCAGAAACAAGATACTGTAATCACCTGAAAAGAGGGCCTCAGGCAAAATACAGTCTTTCTCCAAGACAAAGTTTGTAAGGCATAATACTGAGCTGTCTCAGTCTGTTTTTCTATTCCATAATGTATGATCTACAGTAATATGCTTGGTTACTGTGGCTGGAGGAAAGCTGGTTTTACCACATAATCCACACACAGGAAAGTAGAGGTGTTCCTGAGAATATTTTAGAGCTTCACCACTGATTCTCTGAGGCTTTGCTATTGACCGTGCATTTTTTCAGAATCATTATCTGATGACTATGAAGTACTTAGTCCTCAGAATGTGTCAAGGAAGCAATTACCTCAAATCAGCTCTTGTTCAACTTACAGCTAATGAATAACTATTACAAACTAATCAGTGCTGTAATGGTAATTAGTAAAGTGGGTAAAATAGCTGGAAATTAAAATGATTAAACTTGCCTGTTTGGAATTCCACATTGAGTTGTAAGTAGATGATGTATTGCTCGAATCAGAAATAATATATGGTCACTGTGTATATGCCACTCAGATCCCCTGCACTTCAAGCAGTTGTTTGAAGGGAGAGGACACACACTGCAGTGATGACCAGGACTGCCAAGAAGCTTGAGGAAAATTATGCCTTGTTATCACCATGGGCCCTTTCAGTTCTCCTTTCTCCTTCACTGTGTGTGCATATGCTCACATTCTCACAGACTTCTGTCCCACTCCTACAAGCTCTTCCTTACTCAAAGACTATGTGAAAGTCTTTAGTGTATACCTTGTGGATGAGTCCTTATCTCCTGGCCCCACAGTCTGGGGTCTTCTCTACATCTCCAGGTTCAGTAATGTCTTCCTTAGATAAACTGCCTGTAGAAAATTCAGAAGCTATTTGTATTTTGACTTAAGCAAACTTAGCTGCCATGGAGAAAACCCATGAAACTCCCTCCCAACAATCCACTAACAAATTTATGAAAGAGTGACTTGCCTCATTCTTGTTTTTTCACAGAAGGGCCTTTTGTGAAGAGGTTGTTCCCATTATCCCACTGTGATAAAACTAAATAGCTGTGCTTCCTTTTAAAGGAGAGTGTAGTTGTGTTTTTTCTGTCCTGTGTCTCTGGCTAATGTTTCCTAAATCAGGGACAGCATTTTCCAGAATTTAAAAGAACAGCCATCTGACTTTTGATTTTCACCTGCCCTAATGGAAGTGGCCAAAAGTTTGACATCGGAATCTGAGATTACTCTGTCAGTAGAGACAATCAGGTACTTTCAGGGCCAGTTCTCTTCCATGTGCTTCTCTGCTTGGTCTGTAAAACAGACTGTAAAGGAGTCAAAGTTCCCATGTTCAAACTTGGATATCTAACTTTCATGCATGTAATGTACCCAAGGCATCTATGGGGAGCTGACAGCTATAATGCAGGATCTACAGGTGCCCTGTAGTTTTCTAGAGCAGTGTGCAGAAGCCAGATGGGACACCTTAAAGCATCTGAAATAGCAGAGATGCCTGAACCTCACCCCTAAAGCTGGGTCAGATGTTACAGGAAGTTTCTATTAGAGCCTAGAATTTGCCAGGAGCGTTAACAACAGAGTGAGTTTCTCTTTAACATGTGACATACTATCTAATACTTTAACCAAATAACAAAACTTCCTTGAGGAAGCCTTTCGAAATGTATGGGAACGAGAGAAAGCCTTGTTTTGTTCCATGTTTCATGTTGCTTATTGCAATAAACCCCCCTCCACGTAACCCCCCCAAATACATTTTTGCACAGGAAAGAACTCTTACAGCTGCAAGATAAAAAGTTTTATAAGCCTCAAAACAGGACTAAATTCTTGCATGTGTATCTACTTATGTAAATATGTATATGCATATATGTAAATATGTATATACAATTTGCACCTACAGTGTAGACTTATATGCTTATATAAAAATATTGTTTATAAAGATTAAACTGGGGTGATAAAAAGGAAACATAAATGTATCAGATGATGACTGCACTTTGTGTGTTTGGGTAGTAAGGTTCTGCATGTGATAGGGGAGCTTAATATGTTTTTTGCTCCCATATGTAACTTTTTTGACATGAATGTTAAATGAATTAGTGAAATTGTAAAGCCAGCTCATAACTGGCTTTATTAATTAAATAGTCAAATGTTGGGCAAATGAGACTGGGAGGAATAGAACAAAAAGAAAAAACAGTAGAGAAAAGAAAAAGTATTTCTTGGTGGTGGTTGTTGACAGCCACATGTTAAATTGTCTCATTGTCCCACTGGCAAACCTTCAGTTTTGTGGACTCCAGCAGTTACAGTAGCTCTTCTGCATTGAACATACGTTGTATTGATTACTGTTTGTCATTATGGCCACTTGAAATGTAAATTACGGAAGCTTCTCTTCTGCTTGTGGTTTAATATTTCAGGGGAAATAATTTTAAGTGTAGATTGCTAATTGTGATTAGGTTTTATCTTTATTCTGTGAAGCTAGATATAGCATTTACGCTATTTTTGGGAGAATAGTGATAGTTTATGGTTATCATAAGGATGTTTTTATGATAAACACAGATAAAGGAGAGGAAAGATGGATGACTCATGCTGGCTTGCTGAATTGTTCGTGAGCAGGCATCAAAACAATGATAGATGTTGTATATGATCAGATGTTGGGTTTTTTTAAGGAAAGGAGCTACTTTAGATTTTCATGAATTCAGAGTTTTTTCCAAGAAAGACAACTTCAGCCTTAAAACGTGTGTATAAAAAAAGTCGTGAAGTTGTGATTGATTTCTGAAAGAAGTGAACTGTTAAGTCTGTTTATATTTTAAATCACCATTCACCCCTCTCTCAGTAAATATATAAAAATGTGCCAATGTTATTCTGAAGTAGTGTGCTTTTGTTTTCTTGGCTCTTGCACAAAGAATATCTGAATACCAAATTCAGTAGTAAAACATGAGATCAAGTGTGCTATGGAAGTGCTTTTCTCAGTGCACTTTCTAGAATTTTCTACAAAGTAGAAGCAGGATTGCTCAGTACATGTAAAGGTTGAGGAACTTACTAGAAAGAAGAAGCGGTCCCTTGGTACCTGGGAAAATGACTGGTGCAGCATGACTGCAGAAATATTGCAAGCTAGGTTAAGTTACTTTAGGAAAAATGAGGACTGCCTTGGAAAGATTAAAAAGCTGAAGGATTGTGGAGATTCAACGACACATTTTATAAGTGAGACAGACAACCAGAAGACCCGTTCCCAGTGAAAGGGAGTGGTCATAGACACATATATCTTTAACATCTTCTAAAACATCCTTTTCACACATTTTATTTTAAAATTGCCATAAATGAAATTACTTTGCCAAAGTCCCTATTTTTAGTTCATTTTGAAGGTAACAGGGAAGTCATGTCAATCTCATTGATATTAGTTTTGTTTTCAATGAATGTAATATAACTTCGAATGAGTTTTAGTTTATATTAACTGATAATACCTTCATACATTTTTTTCTAAATGAAAAATGATGTCTTGGGATATTGTTCCAAGAACTATAGCTTTCCTTTCTTACTCGGTTTTGAACAGAACAAATTGAAATTCATGCAATGTGCCCTTCACAATAGAGAGTTGTCTTTCACATGATACTCATGTGATGCTTAAGAGGTCACACAATCACAGTTTTCAAGAAATGCTGAGAATCTCTGATATTTCTTTCTTGAGTTTTCCTTTTTTCTGTCTGCTATCTTGCAGAGCATAACTTTGTCAGGGGATAATGATGTTCAATGTGCAGTGGTGCTGCCTGGTCACTTTTCAGATGGTTACTGTGCTGGTGCTGACTATGAAATTCAGATTCTCCTCATATGAAACCTAAAAGAAGTAAAAAGACCTGAACAAAACTCAGCCTTCACTACAATTCAGTCATATGCCAGAAAACTCACATTTCTGTGTATTGATTGTGTTCATTTACCACAGCAAAGTGCATTCATTGATAACTACCTGCTGGTATTGAATCAATCTTATGTGAAGCACAGGGCATTTTTGTCAGGTAGGGTAAATAATATTGATTCTATTTTAAAATGAATACGGCATAGGAGAAATTAATTTGATTCTATGAAGTCATTTAATTATGTTTTATTGACTGTATAAACAGTGAAGGTCATGTAATAATAGATATCATGAGGCAAGTTACAGCTGCAAGCTTTAGCAAGGTTACCCCTCCATAATGGAAATAAACACATTTTGTTTTTGTTTTGTATTAAAGGAGGAAGAGAAATCCAATGCCTGTAATTGATCTTAAAGTAGGATCCCAAATCCTCTGATACTCTTTAAGTGGAACTATAGTCTTCACTGACTGCAGCAAACCAGGTCCTTGGTTATGTTGTAGGTCAGCAGATTCTGAAGCTTCAAATATTGTTCTGACTAATGTGCTCTGCTGTCAAAACTTCTTATCTTCCAAAATAAGCAAATAATCAGGAACAGGAGAAGGGAGTGGTGTTGATTATACCTTTTTGTTTGATCATCTTTCAAATTATTGGCTGTATGAAAGAGTAGCAAGGAAAGACAATTGCAATAAGCACAACTACCACAAACGTGAATAAGTCATGGAGATAGCGTAGCCATTGCTCTTGCATCTATTCCCCTACAATGATGATGAACTGTATTACAATAAAATTATTAAATGGCAGCAGCTGAAGGAATAAAACTGTGAGGTTTTGGATTAGAGGCAACCATGCAACTGAGATTTAGTCACTGATCATACACTCCAAATGTTGTCTTCATAGGCTGTACAATTAATCTTGAAGTCTTAGTATATGAGAAAATAAGTTACATACCATATGAAGAGAGCAGGAGACACTGAGAATTCTGCCAGTGCCCTGTGACCTTTGTCTCAAATATCTAAAGTCAAGTAACTTGCAACCAAGTTGTAGCCAGTTGAACAGCTATCTAGACTTCAACACTTTTGGAAACAGTAGTAGGGTCAAAAGAGCTGGAGGAGTAAAAACACTTGTCTGTATTTGAAAAGGAGCCAGAGGATGTGAGCCATGTGACTATGAATGGTGGATACAATTTTATCTTGAGTGAAATTTGTTTGTAGAAAGTCATTCATAGCGAAATGAAGGTAGATGAATAATTATCACTAATCAATGTTACAGAAATTGACATAAACATTGGTATGATTCTATATACTTTTTTTTTTTTTTGACAACAGTACTTCAGTTTCTCATATTCAGATGTTAGGCATCGGACTTAAAGGTCCAGAGAGGCTCAAATGCCTATTTGGGCACCTACAGCAAGATTCAAGTGCAATTTAGGTGTCTTGAGTCAAAGAAAGTGATCTACGGAATTTAAGATCCAGTAACCTTCTAAGTGTCCTCAGGACACCTAAAATAAGTTTCACAGCTGTCTAACTAAAGGTACCTGCATCTTCTCAGCAACTCTGCTCTGGGGAACTACATACCAAATGTTCATTTATCCTCACTGTGCTGCTGAAACAAACTTCTTACTCATCTCAAGTCCTCTGAGAGAATAGTCTTAAGAAAGCATATAGCATAGGTAGGCAGCACTGAGTTCAACCCAAAGTCTAGCAGCTGTGGCCACATTCATCAAATTTCATAGCAGTAGAAGGTAGAGATGTTCACTCTTGGCAGCTCCCCTTGCTGCTGAGAGCACTTGTCTAGAAGGCTGGAGATAGGGGTTCTGTGCTGACTTCGACATGACAGAATTAAAATCTGCTCTGTCCCTGCAGTATATTGTAATTGCCAACTTCTAGGGTGATAGAGGGAGAAACCTACTGCTTGAGCCATTCTGCTGAGAAAGCAGATTCTGGTCCCCATTTTTAGAACCATTTCCTTGTGTCATACTAGGCAGCTGGGCAAGTCTGGGAGCAGAGACCAGAAGGCAGTTTTCTTCTCTTCCCAACTGAGTTCCTTACGTTTTAAGCCACAGAACCAGTTTTGTTCTTTCCTTGTCCCCTTTCTTCACTCATGACTGCATAACAGTCTGCCTTACACAGCAGAGGCAGTCTTCTTTGAGCACCCTGTAGTCGAATTTGTAAATATTTAAATTGCCGAGTCCATTTCGAAGTATGGTGTGCTGATCTGTCCTTTCAATATATCTACCCTGCTTGGTCATGTATGTTGGAGTTTTAGTCATCTACTGACCAAATTCCTCCTTTAACACCCAGAGCAGGATTATCTTGTCAGCCAATTCCAGCCATGTTGGATACATTTACGTTTTGGGGTGGGGTTTTTTTTGTTTGGGTTTTTTTTGTTTGTTTGGATGTTTTTTGTTGGTTTTTTTTTGGTTTTTTTTTTTTTTTTTCAGTGTCTCATTTAAAAATTTTATTCATAAATAATGTGGTAAGACTGTTTAACTTTGCTCTTACCCCACTGTGAAATGTTCTCAGTTCTGTTTCTCCGCAAATTTGACAGACAAACTGGGAAGCTTTAAAGCATCAGGATAACTTGCATGTTTCTTCCTAACATTATACGGTGTAGCATGAGTATTGTGATGGATAAAATCAGTACTAGTTATTTCCAGTCTCACAACCCTTTCCTTCTCTTTGTCCTCACTTTGCTCTACACAGCAATGCTCAGGAATTTGTATTTCTTAACAGTGTTCTTTGTTGTTCTTAGTTTCTTTTCCTGTTCCCACACCAGGTTTATATAATAATTGATACACAGACTCACTCAGGTTGCTATGTATGCCAAGTGTGATTAACTGGTATGTGGAAAATAGATATGTAACTATGGAGGTGTTACCCTACCGTGTTAACTCTGCTAAAATTCTTTTCAGTTGACTTGTTTTCACCTCATGGCCAGTGGATCACTCCTAGTCTTCTCCTGGGGTAGAAAAATTCACTATATGATTAACAACAGACTTGAGAATGAGTTCAGGTTTCTTGTGAATAGTGGTTTTGTTTTTTTGAAGCAAGGAACCACAGTTAAAGAAACATAACCAAGTTCTGCAGTGATTGAAGTAAGTGCACTGCAAGTTGCATTTCACCTTTCAAACCAGCAGAGAAATTAGCCTGGTGGACCCTGGAAAATAGCTTTTGGGCCTAAACCAGTAGTAGCTGCAAGTAGAATAGTCCAGATCTGCTGTAGGTTGCCTGAGCGATCATTCTGTTAGATTACACTCAGAAAAATGCTGGTGTGAGAAATAAACATAGTTTAGATACGTAATAAGATAGATATATAAAATGCTTCTCTAAAAAGAAATCCTATGATGGTAATTGCAAATATGTTTCCCATGGCATAGGGAAAAAAGATTGTTCAGTGAAGAGTAGGACTGATAAAATATTTATTCAAAGTTCGTTACTTTTGAGTTTAATTTGCATTTAAAGAAATATTCCTAGCTTGCTTTCTCCAGTTTTCATTAGATTGTCTGAAACAGTTTCACATGATCCTGTAATTGTTACATCAAAAATTGAGTCACGAGCAGAGATGAAAAAAAGAGATCAATATTCTCCGTGCTCTGAATGCCTCACAAAAACTTAGTCTAATTAAAAAAATAAATACTAAATTACTTTAACCAACAACTTCATATTATTGCTCTGAGGACAGAGGTTAAATCAATTATGAAGTAGTGACCAAAGCTCATACACTAATAACTCTGAGGGGGTTGTTTACCAGTTGTTAACTGAGGTGCTCTAGTCCAGTCTTTGGGTGACTGCGTTCTACTGCCCTATCAAGCGTAATTGCATACATTAATGTTCATCGCTTCATCCTCAGTCCCAAATTCTGGTAAATGACTCCCAGGACTCATTTCTTACCTGAGCTTCTTACAGGCTTTGGGCTAAGACAGCTCAGTCAGAAATTGTCTAATGTGTATTTAGCAATTACTTACTTTGTGTGAGTGAAATATTTATAAATATAAGGCTGTTTTTGAAATAGATGCTCCAATTCACGAGCACACAAGGGATATATTTGAATATGAGTGCTTAAAACTGAAAATAAGAGGCTAGTCTTTTTCTTTCTTCCAATTTTTACTATTCATTTGATCTCAAGTTTTCTATTTTTTTTTTTCTGTCCGCTTTGCAATGTATGATATGCAATGTTAGTTGAAAGAAAAATGTAGAAATGGTCCCTGGAGCAGAACTGGACCCTGCTTTCCTGACTTCTGGGTCACAGCTGGGCTTGAAGGAGGAAGTAGCTGTATTACTTGGTTCTAAGGAGGTGCAGCAGCAGAACTCTAAAAATGTATTTTGAACCAGGGAGAAGGGCAGAATATAAGTACCTTCGGTGTTAAGTGACAGATGGTCAGGGGTTTGGTACTGCCATTTTGGATTTAGGTGCTGCAATTCTGCCTAAGTGTCCTGCTTTGGGTATGTAAGTCTTTTACTGTATCTAGCTCTTAGATATTAGCAAAAGGTGTCATGTAAGGTTTGAATTATAAAAGCACTGGTCTGTAAAGTAAAAGAGCATTTTAAGTCCTACATGAATAGCGCTGCTAAGTAATCACAGATGCAGCAGCATGTATTTCTGAATTACAAAGATTAGAGAATCTGCATCTATTGCTAATGTAGATATCCATCCTGATGCCATGAAATTTAATGGTAGGAAACGGGTATAATACTGGTGCTATACCTGCATCTTGGATGGCTTGAGTTCTCATACATGTCACTGCTTTCTCACAGCTTCGCCTCATGACCAGCTAGAATCCTGCTTTGAATTTTGAGTTTGCAACAGCCTTTCAAATGCATCTGGACTTGCCTAGGTTCAAGAGGTTTCATATGTTAACTTCCCTAAATCCATATTTAAATCCAGAGAGCTTTGTAAACTGAACCAAATCTCTATAAAAATGCCTTGGCTTCCTACACACATTTTTCTACACTTGTAGATGTCATTGTGCTACCTGCTGTACAAAACAAAACAGAAAGATGCCATGGCTTACCAAGTAGTATTTGGAAGGGCTCCAAGGCAAATTAACAGACCAAGCTCCAACCAGTGCTTGCCCAACCATTAGAAAACTTTGTAAGCTGTGAAAGAATGCAGTTTGCTCTGCAATTTTCTCCCTGTGAAATGTACAGACTAAAACCATTTTTGCAGTCAGTGGAAAATAAGACCGATCTAAATGTTCTACATGGTCGTAGGTAGCCTCACAGTGAATTAAAGGCCTCTGGGCTTTGCTTTTTCTTCCATTTAAGTGAGTGCCAGAAGTAGTGCTGAGCTTGAAGAGGAGTCAAACATTTAGTATTCTATGGCCACCCACAGAGGGAAAAAACATTGGTGTCTAGAAATTAAGCAGCATTTGCTTGACGTTTCTGCAAATCAATTCTACTCAATAGGTTTTGGGTTTTTTTCTGGAGGGGGATGTGTTGTGCCTCAAATCAGAAAGTACTATTCAAAAAGTACTTCCTTATTGAACTTATTGAATGATTTATGAATTTATAGTTAACCAAACGATCCAGCCTGAGAAACAGTAAATATCCCTCAGATATTCAGTTGCTATATAATTGGTACTATAGTTTTACACATCTTTTTTGTTGTTTCCCTTGTTAAAAGTCATTACCTTATATATATTGCCCAGGTCTCTAGTCAAACCAAACTCTGCAGGTTGCTTTTGTGAACCTTGTACAGTTCATTATCAATGGACTTCCTTTTTATGGTTGTGACAATCCATTACTCTAAGTTACCTTAGCAAGACATACAGACAACTTGGTAGTCACCTGTGGCCAGCGCAGTTCATTGCAACCTTTATTAATTCTTTTCCTTGGACAGTAAACTCTAGGACAGTCGAACCAAACTTGCCTCTGAAAGATGTTTAAAGACTTGGTTGTAGTGATATCATTAACACTAACTACAGCTATTTTCCAAGTATAAGAACATGAGGAAGGCAAGCAGATACTTATGAGACAGCATATTTTTATTTTCAGAATACTGAGCCTTCCTAGCTATTTTGTCTACAATACAACTGAAATCTCAGGACAAACATTATAGTTACCTGTAGGTAATGGAGGTTCAAAGTGGCAGCACACTGCCCTGCCTGCTACCACTGAGTCTGATCCACCACCTCCTTTTCCTGCATGCATCCTGTAACAGTGGTCACTAAAACTTGATTGTGCTTTTTTGTTTTGGTTTGGGTGGGTTTTGTGGGGTTTTTTTGATTGGTTGGTTTTAGTTTTCCTTGAGGGGTGTGTGTGCATTTTTTTGAAAAGCAAACCCAAAACCCCATCCCCTTTTGCAACCATCTGCTCGTTCTCTGCCACGTGATGAAGAGAGAATTGCATGGTTCTTGTCAGTGCTTACATTTTTATTGTTACATAATAAACAGGTCAGATGTTCTTGCCCATTCAAAATACTTGGAGAAATATTTTTTTTTTGCTAATACATATTGAAAAACCACTGTATTGTATAATGGGGTTATCCTGTTTATGTACACTGTCTGTACATAGCTGGTAAGATATACTTTTTCCTATTCCAGATCATACTCCATATCTAGGGGGTATGATTTTGTAAACACGTATGCATGTGATTTGCCTTATACTAAGAACAAGTCCTGATAGCTGCTGTTGGCCTGGTCACATGCGAAAAGTTAGGCAAAAGCTTGCAGGATTGGGTCACATTTCAGAAAACAAGTAGTTGCTTTTTCTTGTGCAGATTTCCTTATGCTCTTTTTCAACAGATTTTATCAGAGAAATATATATTATTCTAGTAGGAGCTTCTGGTGTTTTGAGACAGAAAGCAAGTTGCTAATGACATAACTAAACAATTTTCTCAACGTTGCAAGCGTTGTGGCAGGAACCTGTTTCTAACCAACCCACAGATGAGTTGAG